>NW_022990440.1:250000-920000 GCF_902827175.1 Gymnodraco acuticeps
GTGGAACGTCACCTCTCTGGGGGGGAAGGAGCTGCAGCTTGTGCGGGAGGTGGAGCGTTACCAGTTGGATCTGGTTGGGCTCACCTCTACGCACTGCGTCGGCTCTGGAACCTTACTTCTGGATAGGGGTTGGACTCTATTCTTCTCCGGAGTTGCTAAAGGTGTGAACTGGGAACGTCTGGAGGAGGCCCAAGTTCAGGAGGCCTTCAACTCACACCTCCGGCGGAGCTTTTCGGGCATTCCTGTGGAGGTTGGGGACATTGCAGCAGAGTGGTCGGTGTTCAAAGCCTCTATTGCCGAAGCCGCGGCGGGGAGCTGTGGTCTCAAGGTCTTAGGTGCCTCAAGGGGCGGTAACCCTCGAACCTCCTGGTGGACACCGGTGGTCAGGGAAGCCGTCCGACTGAAAAAGGAGGCCTTCAGGGATTTGTTATCCCGGGGAACTCCCGAGGCAGTTGCAAGGTACCGACGGGCCCGAAGGGCAGCAGCCTCAGCCGTGGCCGAGGCAAAGCAGCGGGTGTGGGAGAAGTTTGGAGAAGACATGGAAAAGGACTTTCGGGCGGCACCAAAGTTGTTCTGGAAAACTGTCCGACACCTCAGGAGGGGGAAGCAGGGAACCATCCAAGCTGTGTACAGTAAAGATGGGACGTTGTTTACCTCAACTGATGGAGTGTTAGGGCGTTGGAAGGAACACTTTGAGGAACTCCTGAACCCGACAACTCCACCCTCTATGTTAGAGGCAGGGCTGGAGTATGACGGGGGATCAACACCAATCTCCTGGGGGGAAGGTCACTGAGGTCGTCAAACAACTCCGCAGTGGCAAAGCCCCGGGGTTGGATGAGATCCGCCCAGAAATGCTGAAGGCTCTGGGTGTTGAGGGACTGTCATGGTTGACACGTCTCATCAACGTTGCGTGGAAGTCGGAAACAGTACCGAAGGAGTGGCAGACCGGGTGGTGGTTCCCCTTTTCAAAAAGGGGGATCAGAGGGTGAGTGCCAATTACAGAGGCATCACACTACTCAGCCTCCCCGGGAAAGTTTACTCTAAGGTACTCGAAAGGAGGGTCAGGCCGATTGTGGAACCTCAGATTGAGGGGGAACAATGCGGATTCCGTCCTGGTCGTGGAACGACGGATCAGCTTTTTACTCTTCCAAGGATCCTGGAGGAGGCCTGGGAGTACACTTATCCGGTCTACATGTGTTTTGTAGACTTGGAGAAGGCGTATGACCGAGTTCCCAGGGAGTTACTGTGGGAGGTGCTGCGGGTGAATGGGGTGAGGGGGTCTCTACTCAGGGCCATCCAATCTCTGTACTCCCAAAGCGAGAGCTGTGTCCGGGTCCTCGGCAGTAAGTCGGACCCATTTCCGGTGAGGGTTGGCCTCCGCCAGGGCTGCGCTTTGTCACCAATCCTGTTTGTAATATACATGGATCGGATTTCGAGGCGTAGTCATGGGGGAGGGGGTCTGCAGTTCGGTGGATTAAGGATTGCACCACTGCTTTTTGCGGATGATGTGGTTCTAATGGCTTCATCGGTCTGCGACCTTCAGCACTCACTGGATCAATTCGCAACCGAGTGTGAAGCGGCTGGAATGAGGATCAGCACCTCCAAATCTGAGGCCATGGTTCACAGCAGGAAACCGATGGACTGTCCACTCCAAGTAGGGAATGAGTCCTTACCCCAAGTGAAGGAGTTCAAGTATCTCGGGGTCTTGTTCTCGAGTGAGGGAACAATGGAGCGTGAGATGGGCCGGAGAATCGGAGCAGCGGGAGCAGTACTGCAGTCGCTTTACCGCACCGTTGTGACGAAAAGGGAGCTGAGCCAGAAGGCAAAGCTCTCTGTCTACCGGGCCATTTTTGTTCCTACCCTCATCTATGGTCATGAAGGATGGGTCATGACCGAAAGAACGAGATCGCGGATACAAGCGGCCAAGATGGGTTTTCTCCGCAGGGTGGCCCTTAGGGATAAGGTGAGGAGTTCAGTTATCCGGGAGGGACTCGGAGTTGAACCGCTCCTCCTTCGCGTCGAAAGGAGCCAGTTGAGGTGGTTCGGGCACCTAGTCAGGATGCCACCTGTGCGCCTCCCTAGGGAGGTGTTCCAGGCACGTCCAGCTGGGAAGAGACCAAGGGGTATACATAGGACCAGGTGGAGGGATTATATCTCTTCGCTGGCCTGGGAGCGCCTTGGGATCCCCCAGTCAGAGCTGGTTGATTTGGCCAGGGAAAATAAAGTTTGGGGCTCTCTGCTGGAACTGCTACCCCCGCGACCCGACCACGGATAAGCGGGATAAGCGGGTGAAGATGGATGGATGGATGGATGGATGTATATATATCCTACACAGAAAACACTGAAAACACAAAAAAACTAAATTAATCCTGGCAGGTTTATGTAAAGTATAAGTGTCTTGTTCAGATAAATGTTTAACTGCAGACACTTATAATTTACATAAACCTGCCAGGATTAATTTAGTCAGAAAACAGAGTGTTTGTACTCTGCCCCCTTGTATCTTTTGTTTCATTTAAAAAAATTGTATCAGTCTCCCTCGACTTTTTAAAATACTGATGTGTTTATTCAAAAACCATATGAGCCTGTTTTTTTTGTGTTTTCAGTGTTTTCTGTGTTTCTGTGTTTTAGTTTTTTCAGTGTTTCTGTGTTTCAGTGTTTCTGTGTTTCTGTGGGGGTATAATACGCACGTTTCAATACACATTTATCATCTTCCCTGTTATCCTCCCCTTGTTATAATGAAGACAACAGTGCATGTGAAGGACTGTAATACACATGTATCAGACACGCTCCCCTTGCTATAATGAAGACAACCGTTTTTAAATGTAAAAAACACTTTTTTTATTTTTAAAAATGTCATATTTACATTTTTATTTTTTCACACACAATAATCAAATAGTTATACTGATTGCAACATCCCCAGGACCGTCTCCAGCTTAGAATTCCCCAGATTACTGGAAATATCATGATGGAGTTTTTTCACTTCAGTCAGAATATTCATGTGTATGCTGCTTTCTACACATAGATGCATTACATCTACAAACAGAGCATACACTGAGAGCACATGATACACTTTTGATGTTTGTTTAATTTCTTCGGTAATGTTACAGAATGTTTCGGAAAATGAAGATTCCAGGACCACTTTAAATGTTTTGTTTACAATCGTTTCCCAATGACTCTGAATAGTACTGCCAGAATGAACGATATCCAAAATGTCTTCCAGTTTACAAGCTTCAGCCATTCTGTTTACACGGGGGTCACTACTCATTCTGTTTTCAATCGTCCTCATCACCACACTTATTAAAAGGGTATTGACTACATTCTGGTCAATATATACAGAGCGTTTTTGCATAGTAGTTCCCCATTTTTATTTTACTTTAAAGAAAAAAGTCAATGTATCGAAAAAGAAAAAAAAATCCCTGGCTTCAATCAACCGCTTCTTCTTCTCCATCCAACTCGGCATGGATCTTTTCAAGTCTCTCCTTGAGGCGTCTGCAATTTTTGAGATTGTGCATAAAAGCCTCCGAAGCGCCTTGGATCCTCCATTCATCCGTGAAAATGTAATTATCAATAAGAGTCTGGTAAATCTAAGTAATGACGTCGGTGAGCCAAAGTATTTTCATTAACGCGTTGTAATTGTTTCTGAAGAAAAAATCGGGCAAGTAATTCAGACAATCGTGTTGTCTCTGGCCGGGGTGACTGACTCGGCATCCGTTGCATATTTCTTCTCTGTACCGATACAGCACCCTCTCCACAATATCAACCAACACCGATTTCACTGTGTCCATAAACAGAGACGTTTTGGCCCAAGGAGCTAAATCAGCAGCAGTAGTACTGCAAGATTCGGGTGTCCAAAATGGTGGTGATGATGGTAGTCCAGGAGTTTGTTCCTGACTGCAACTCGCGGGGGTAGACTTGGTTTTTCTCAGATCCATGGCTAGTTTTCAACGGTCGTCTTAGTGGGGGTCCTTAGTTTTAGATGATTTGCTGAGTGGAGGGTGGGACTTATTGCATTGAGTGGGGGGAGTCATCTGTAGAATTGAGAGTTTTTAAAAAAGTTCTTTAAGCTTTGTAGCTTTTTCATCTATCATTTCCAACCAAGCAGCAAGAGGTACAATTTAAGAATAAGTATTAGTTTGTCATGATTTTACGAAAAAAGTCAAAAAGTATAGTTTGTCAGAAAAAAAATTAAAATATGGAAAAGTCATTGTGTACAAATAGTATGTTGAAAATCAAAAAAATAAACTCAATTAATTACAAATTAATGAATATTTTACCCAGTTCTAAAGTTTTTTGCACCCATTAAAGAAAACCCCATTCCTTACAAAGTACTTCATATCATACCCTTTGTTAAGTGTTGCGTACATCAAAGTGTATCTAAAAGTATCTTGGTAGCAGAAAATAACTAAAATATGTAAGGTTATCAGAAAAAACCCACATTGTTTAACTGAACAAGTGTTTAAAAAACGGCCACTAAAAAGAAAACCGAATTCTTCCTATGACATTAAAAAGAAACCGAATTCCTTACAAAGTACTTCATATTCTACCAGTTGTTAAGTGTTGCATACATCATAGTGTGTCTAAAACAGTGACGTGCGGTGAGGTTCATGGCTGGTGAGGCACTGACTCTTTCAGAGTCAGATTTACAAATATTATATTTTGACCTTAATCGAAATGTTCGGTTATTTTCAAAAGCTTTTTTAGTATGATGCTTCGATTCATTTTAAACAGACTGTTCAACAAAAGGATACCCAAAATCTAAATATTGGATTGTTTTTAGTAAGATCCCATGTTCATTACAATTGTGGTCTTACCTTGACTTGAAGATGAAGTCCATGCTATCCTTCTGGATAACAATCTCCATTACATTTTTGTAAAAGTCCTCCTTATCTTCCTCTAGTTTCAAAAGTCTAGCTTGTTGTTTGCGTCTGCGTAGAATAATAGTAGCAACAAGAACCTGTGGGCTCACGTTCGCCCCCTTCAGTGCGGCAGAGGTTATGGCTGCCTCTCCTGGTGCTTTTTTCATTGCCGTTGTATGATGAGACCAGCGGGCCTAAATATATACGTGAAATAAGTTATTTAGAGACTATGGATGGCGAGGATAAATGTAATAAAGGGATCTACAAACATTACATTGGTGACATACAGTGAGATGGTGCAGGCATGCGCTTAGGGCCCGCTTTCCAGCCAGTTTCTGTGGGGTGACGCATCTGAGGTGAGGCAGAGCTCATCTGTGCCTCACCTCACCCCACAGTAACTGGCTTGAGCGCGCTCACAAAATAAGTGCCCGCGCTACATTAGTGCCCGCGCTCCAGCCAGTTACTGTGGGCTTACGAGAGGCAGAGCTCGTCCCTGCCTCACTCCTCATCGCTACCCGTAGTTGTAGCGGAGCTCGGACAATTTGCTGATTTTGACTATAAAAAGCGATTGGAATCATACAGAAATCACACTTACAACACAGATCAGTGGAGACATTTTATTATTATTACTATTTAGTTTTTCTTTAGTTGTTTTTCCGTTACATTGGAGTATGACAGGTGAGGCTCTGCCTCCCCTGCCTCCCCTGACTGCACGTCGCTGGTCTAAAAGTATCTTAGTAACACAAGAAAAGAGAAAAAAAGCATTGATGTTAACAAAACTGGATTGTTCCACTGAAATAGTGTCAAAATCAAAAGTGCTTTTAAAGAAAATGTACTCAGACAAAAGTATTTTATTTTCCAAAAAAGTTTAAGGTTTTGCATACATAAAAAAGTGTATCTTACAGTTCCTTTGTGAGAGAATTACACACAAATCTGCCGAGTGTCAGTAAAAAGTGTTAAAATCCAGTGGCGTTTTCTCCCGGAGGCCAAGGGAAGCCAGGCTTCCCCTGTTTTTTCGGATTGTAGTTATAATTTAAATAAATAAATACAAAAACGTTGTTTCGTTTCGATAATTCTCCTTTGCTGTGTGTTGCTGCCGGGCCGTCTCTCCCCCATTCTCATTGAGTATTCACTGTTGCGAGAGGAGGCCAGCCGAATCTGGCTTCCCTTGGTGAAAAAAAATGGAGGGATTGACCAATCAGATGAGGCCCACGTGATGCCCCTGCCAACCTGTGATTGGTCAGGGCCATGCCAAGGGAAGCCAGCCGCCTCTTGCTTCCCTTCAGAGGCGGCTGGCGATTTGATTGGACACTGCCATCCAATCAAATCACATCAACATCAGTTTTAATACTGTAACTGTCATCACCGCCGTTAGAAATTATCAAGCAAATGAAGCATTATGGAGGGTGGAGATTTGGCGTACTTAATCAAACATAACTTTACTAAACTTCCGCTACAGCAGCAACTAAAAATTAAATCAGATGACAGGCCAATGCCCGCACTCGAGCTGTGTGTACACCAGTCTATGGTGTACACAGAGGAAAAAGGGAGAGAATCGGATGTTCAATGAGGACAATTATGTCCGCACGGAGTGGCTAACTGGAAGCGCTAAACTTCAGTGTCTATTTTGCTGGCCATGTCTTCTTTTTGACAAGGATTCGTGCTCCCTGAACAATCCTTGGGCAACTTCAGGATTCATCGACCTTGCCAACCTGTCACGGGCAATTGAGAGGCACGGTAAATCCAAAAATCACATAGATTGTGTGATTGTCTGCATACATTAATAAGTAAAATGCTTAAATTAATAAGGAGAGAGTTTCAGCTGGAGAGTGCGTGCGGACCTTTCGGTTAGATAACAGGCGTGTGCAAGTCCTGCATCTGTGTGATACAAATGTGTGTAAAATGATACCGGGCGCTGTAATCACTCATCTGGTTACGTTATTGACCACCCCCCGACCCAAAAAATTGGCTTCCCCTACATTTTTCCCCACGCCACGCTACTGTTAAAATCACAAACTTGCCTTTTAGAGAAACAGTCTTTAAGAAAAAATCTAATCAGACAATGTACTTCATTTTCTAGTTTTAAGGTTTTGCATACCTCAAAGTGTGTCTAAAAGTATCTTGGCAAGAGAAAAAAGCCAAAATCTTCCTATGACATTAAAAAGAAACCGAATTCCTTACAAAGTATTTCATATTCTACAAGTTGTTAAGTGTTGCATACATCAAAGTGTATCTAAAAGTATCTTAGTAACACGAGAAAAGAGAAAAAAGCCAAAATCTGCCTAGTATCAGTAAATAAGTGTTAAAATCACAAACTTGCCTTTTATAGTCACAGTCTTTAAGAAACTAAACGTTTTACACAGTGACTGACATTCTGTATGGGAGTTTCACACCTGAGCGGCTGCAGGGGGGCGTTGAAAAGGGGATGAGTATGTCTGGCTCTCGGAGGGATGGTGTGTTAAGAGTCACAGTCTTAAAGAAAATCTGTTCAGAAAAAGTACTTAACTTTCTACCAGTTGTAAAGTTGTCATACATAAAACTCTATCGAAAAAAGTAAGAGACTTACTGTTCCTTTGTGAGAGAATTACACACAAATCTGCCGAGTGTCAGTAAAAAGTGTTAAAATCACAAACTTGCCTTTTAGAGAAACAGTCTTTAAGAAAAAATCTAATCAGACAATGTACTTCATTTTCTAGTTTTAAGGTTTTGCATAAGTGTTGCATACATCAAAGTGTATCTAAAAGTATCTTAGTAACACAAGAAAAGAGAAAAAGGCTAAATCTGCCTAATGTCAGTAAATAAGTGTTAAAATCACACACTTTCCATTTAGAGTTTGATTATTTAAGAAAATCTGTTCAGAAAAAGTACTTAACTTTCTACCAGTTGTAAAGTTGACCAACGTAAAACTGTATCCACAAGGAAGAGAAAAACAACGAGAGAAAAAAAAAAAAATCTGCCTAGTGCCAGTACAAAAGTGTTAAAATCACAAAACGTGCCTTTTTAGAGTCACAGTCTTTAAGAAAATACATTTGTTACAAAGTAAATGACATTCTACCAGTTGTAAAATGTTCCTACATAAAAGTGTATCACAAAAGTATCTTGGCTTTAAAAAAAAAAAAATGTTTAAGGTTTTGCATACATAAAAAGTGTATCTTACAGTTCCTTTGTGAGAGAATTACACACAAATCTGTCGAGTGTCAGTAAAAAAGTATTAAAATCACAAACTTACCTTTTAGAGAAACAGTCTTTAAGAAAAAATATAATCAGACAATGTACTTCATTTCTAGTTTTAAGGTTTTGCATACCTCAAAGTGTGTCTAAAAGTATCTTGGCAAGAGAAAAAAGCCAAAATCTGCCTAGGCCATTAAAAAGAAACCGAATTCCTTAGTTGTGTTGGGGGTTAGCATCAGACCTGTTGAAGGGGGGCGTTAGAGGGGGACGAGTCTGTCTGGCTCTCTGAGGGGTGGTGTGTGAGAGGATCACTGAAGATCAAACTTAGATCAGCACTTGTCGCAGAAGGTATGCTGTGTGTAAACTCTAGAGAGGGGAGGTTTTGGTACACTGATGGCTGGCTTACGCTGCAAACTTCATCACCTTTTAACAAGAGAGTAAGTATATAAAACGTTATTTTGGATATTTTACACATCAGCAAAAAAAACAAAAAACATATTTGATTTAAAAAATAAGCTAGATACAAACACATACAGTTTTAAATACATACTCACTTTCCACAGGGAATTAATCATATGGGGTTCCACCAAAAGAGTTAATCCTCTCTAATATTCCAATTCGTTCAGACTTTCCTGAACTGAGACCCACACAAAAAAGATCTGATTAAAAGTCTACACCACATTATTTGTACATAGAGGGGTACTTTTCCCAATTATTACGAGCCATAGTGCCGTTACAAAATAAATACAACAGATGCACAGAGGTTGTTTAGCACACACCAAGCAACATTAAATAATTACATGATATTATAAAATAAAATAAAAAAGTACTTACCAGAGTTTTTCAAGATCAGATACATGTCAAGAAAACGCATAGAGGAAGTATGGTGCTGGCTCATTAGCCCCCTCACTCTTCTTAGAATGATCCTGTGCATTTTTAAAGTTGAACTCCTATCCCCTTATAAATCAAAATACCAATAGCCCTTAATTAACACTAATCATTTTTAAAAACTTAAATCTAATTTAGAGAGGACAACTAAAGTGTAAAGTGACTGTTTTAAAACTAATTCTACCACTTATATATCTTATTTTAACCTTATAATGTATTTACTTTAAAGAGTCCTCATCCTGCTGATATTCAGGTATGTGTCTGCATATGGTATCTCTGCTTTAAAGAGTCCTTTGTCCAGGTGATTAACGATGCTTCTTTTGTCCCCCCACAGAGTGAAACTATGCCCTTGCATTGATCTTCAGTAGACAAAGCCTTGTATGTTTGTAAATGAATAATTTATTTTCCCTCCACACTCTTAATTCTATGTATTTTAAGTGTTTACAGCCTTTCTTTGTTCTGATCAGCCCCATTGGATCCGCCCTGAAGTGAATGGAGCAGAAAACACTTCTTTTTTTTTAAACTTTTTTGCATACAGCAACATTCTAATATTACCCCTATACACCCTCACATAACTTAATATTGGGCTTTCTTATAGTTGTGTGAAGTAAATAAACAATACAAAAAAGACAATATCAAGGGGTCATTAAGATCTTTTAAAATTATTATTACCCTCTTCAAAGAGACTCCCATGTAGTTAACAGTCTCACAAAACTTAAAAAGAGACATCTTTTTTTCTAAGACTAGACTTTTTTTCTAAGTCTAAGCACAAATCATTTAAAAAAAAACCCTAAATCAAATTTAGAGAGGATAATAACGTTTTTAGGTGTCTTAGTGAGTGAAAATTAATGGCTTTTTATTTAGTTTGAGCGTATTTCTGGAGGTCCCCATGAGGGGAATCATTCATTTTAGGGGGTAAGGGTAAGGGTTAGGGTTAGGAATGTGTTGGTTATGGTTAAGGTTAGGATAAGTCTCCAGGAAATGCATGTAAGTTAATGTAATGTCCCCTGAAGTGATGTATACATGGTTTGTGTGTGTGTGTGTGTGTGTGTGTGTGTGTGTGTGTGTGTGTGTGAGTGTGTGTGTGTGTGTGTGTGTGTGTGTGTGTTACGTGCCGTAGTGTTTGTGTGGTCGTGTGTGTGTTTGTCTCTCTCTCCCCTTCTCCCCGGGCTGGATGTGTGCAGCGTGGTGTCCATGTCTCCAGTATATATATTTGTAGCTGGAGTTGTTTTGCAAGTTGGCTGGTGAGCCGTGTTCCTGTTTGATCATTAAACGACTTGTTCGTACTCAGAGATCGGTTTTCTCTCCCTTTTTGTCGTGCTTGGTCATCCTTGTGTGTTGTTACTTCCCTTTGTACCCCCTAGATTTAGAAGGGAACGTAACATGGGGGCTCGTCCAATCTTTCAAAAAAAGAGTGATTAGTTGTTTGTGGTTTAGTGTTAATATTGTGTTTGGTAGCATTGACTTGAAATTCAGTTTAGACAGGGGAGTGTCTAGCTGGGCTGAATCAGTCCTTCCTTCAGGCACTCATTTTTTATTTTTCCTTTTTTATTTTCGGGGTAATCCTGGGTGGGGATTTATTCCCTGGTGGGGGCAGGCGATTCAGGGTTTCGGCCACTGATGTTTGCCTTTAAAGTCGCCTCGAGCCCGGCACGCCCCAGAAGATAGTTAGGTAAGTTTGGTAGGCAGGATCTGGGGAAGTTTGTAAAAAAAAATAATAATATCAAAAAAAGAAAAAAATTAATAATAATAATATATATATTTATAAGTAGCCGTTGCTAAGGATGGCTTTTGTTTTGGAGCAGTTTGTGGCCAGTCCTACTGTGGGTCAGCTAGACTGCTGTAGGAAGGTTGATTTGCGGTTAGTTGCTGACCATTATCATGTTTCTGTCTCCTCTGCTCTTGTTAAAAGTGAACTCAAGGCTACTTTGCTAACTGGACTAGTGGAACAGGGGGTTTTGAGTCGGCCTACTTTAGTGGAATCTCCTGGCACGGTGGCCGGGGCTGTAGCAGCAGTATCTCATGGTGGAGGCCGCATTGGTGTTACTCCTGGTGTTCAGAGTGCTATGGAACAGGCAAAACTTTTCACCACACCTCAGTTTGGCTCGTTTTCGGCAGGATCCTCACCTACGGGGTCTAAATTAGATGCCAGAGTAAAAGTGCGTATGGCTCGTCTCCAGTGTGAGAGGGAGGAGCGTGATAGGGATTTTCAGCTCAGGAGGGAGCTGGAGATCAGGAAGCAGGAGCAAGAGCTGGAGATCAGGAAGCAGAAGCAGCAGCTGGAGGCAGACACAGCTGGAGGCAGACACAGCTGTCCGGATGCATCAGCTAGAGCTCCAAGCAGCTGTGGTGGGTGATTCTGCAGTTACACCTTCTGGTCCTGCTGCCTCCTTTGACGTGAGCAGGCATATTTCTTTGGTCCCTGTGTTTCGTGAATCAGAGGTCGATGTCTATTTTGGTGCATTCGAGCGCATTGCTGCTGCTCTGCACTGGCCAGAAGATGTGTGGGCTATTCTTTTACAGTGTAAGATAGTCGGCAAGGCTCAAGAGGCTTGCTCTTCTCTTTCTGTCGAGGATAGTTTGGTGTATGACAAGGTGAAAGGTGCTATTCTCAGGGCATATGAGCTTGTGCCTGAGGCCTACAGGCAGCGTTTTCGCGGCCTGAAGAAAACTTCTGGCCAAACGTACGTGGACTTCGCAAGGGAGAAGAAAGCCCTCTTTGACAGGTGGTGTAGAGCGTGTAAAGCTGATGACATTGCTTCAGTGTGCGAGCTAATGATGTTAGAGGAGTTTAAACACTGTGTACCGGAGCGTACGGTAGTCTATCTGAATGAGCAGAAAGTGACTACCCTTCAGCAGGCTGCCATTATGGCAGACGAGTTTGCGCTGATACACAAGAGCGTTTTTTTTCAGCGTGATCCTCCTCAGCGGGACACTTATCGTAGAGCTCCTGACAATTACGTTCCCGGTGCCAGTGTTCCATTGTTAGGTCCCAGGATAAACAGAGCTTGTCATTTTTGTCTTGACCCAGGTCATATGATAGCAGACTGTGCAGCTTGGAAGAGAAAGCAGACAATGGATGGCAAGCGCCCAGAAGGGGTGGGTTTGGTTACAACAGTGTGTCCTAGTGGACGGGCCACTGTTAACAAAGGGCCTGATGAGTGTTTGAAACCGTTCATCTCTACTGCCTTTGTCTCTCTGTCAGGAAAGGTGGAGGACCAGCGGCAGGTCACGGTGTTGCGAGACAGTGGGGGCTCACAGTCATTCACCCTTGCCGGTGCCCTGCCCCTGAGTGCTGAGTCTGCCTGTGATGCGGATATGGTGGTGAGAGGTATTGAAATGGGTTCTGTGCCCGCACATCTTCACAATGTCCATGTCCAGTCTGAACTGGCTACTGGTTTCTTTCCAGTTGCTGGGCTCCCCAAATTTCCTGTCGACGGTGTGGATGTCATAATGGGTAATGATATATCCGGGGGTAAAGTATATCCTCAGGGCAGTTATCCTCACCGTAGGGCTCGTAACAGACATGTCACACGTGCTCATTCTGTTTCTCTCCCAGGTCCCGACACTAAGAGATTGTGTTTCTTTTGTCTTGACCCTGGTCATTTAGCGGCGGAGTGTGTGGCTTGGAAGCAGCAGGTGGCAGCTTCCAAGCATCCAATAGTATGCTGGTGAACTAGGTAATGAGTGTTATTGGTAACTGTGACCAAACACTTGTTTGGTTTTATGGGGGGAAGTGTTACGTGCCGTAGTGTTTGTGTGGTCGTGTGTGTGTTTGTCTCTCTCTCCCCTTCTCCCTGGGCTGGATGTGTGCAGCGTGGTGTCCATGTCTCCAGTATATATATTTGTAGCTGGAGTTGTTTTGCAAGTTGGCTGGTGGGCCGTGTTCCTGTTTGATCATTAAACGACTTGTTCGTACTCAGAGATCGGTTTTCTCTCCCTTTTTGTCGTGCTTGGTCATCCTTGTGTGTTGTTACTTCCCTTTGTACCCCCTAGATTTAGAAGGGAACGTAACTGTGTGTGTGTGTGTGTGTGTGTGTGTGTGTGTGTGTGTGTGTGTGTGTGTGTGTGTGTGTGTGTGTGTGTGTGTGTGTGTGAGATAATTGTACTTAAAGGTGGGGTAGGTCATTTTGGAGAAACCAGCTCGAGTGCGCTAGAATTTGAAAATACCTAACTGGAAAAAATCTGCCACTTCCTTACAGAGCCCCTCCTCAAACACACATGAATGCGCACATGACCATAGAGGGCACGAGATAAGTTTGTTCACAGATCTTTGGCTGGAGGTGTCTGAACCCGGCACAGATACTGCATCCGTTTCTTGATTGGCGTTCCGGACGGATGGCGGTAAGTTGTCACAGGCGTCTCGCTGATTAAACCCATATCGATGCGTCTCTTGGCCATTTTTCTTTTTTGAAAGGTGATTTGATGAGTGGAAATGACTGGCTTTTTATTTAGTCTGCACGGATTTCTTTTTTCACCTAACTCCACCCCCCACTATCTGCTGGCCTCATATCGTGTGACAGGAAGGGGTGGAGAAAGGGGGAGAGGCCTGGGCTGTGAGGGGGTGGGGGCTAGACAGTCTCACGCATAACTTCAAAGAGACACCTAGATTAACATCAGAGGCTTATAATACACCAGTGTGAAATCACACCTGCCTGTTATAACACCTCAACCCTCACATCAAAGGACAGACATCAAAGACTAATTAGATTAGACAACAAAGGGCCGTGAGGGGACGGGGCATAGACAGTCTCACGCATAACTTCAAAGAGACTGCCTTAATCAACACTTAGATTAACATCAGAGGCTTATAACACACTGGTGTGAAATCACACCTACTTGTTATAACACCTCAACCCTCACATCAAAGGATTAGACTACAAAGGCGCTACACAGGGGGCTATTTCACACCTACGTGTGATGACACCTCACCCCTCACATCAAAGGATCTCACACCGAGGTGTGAATTCACACCTATGGTGTGACATCCACCTCGAACAAAGGGAGGCGGGACTTAGCTCATTAGCATAATTGGGGGCGGGCCCATCTGTCACTTCTCATGCATACTAATGTGATTGAAACAGCATCCTTATAACTACTGTTGTTGGCCGCGTTGCTCGCATAAACTCCCCCAAGCTTCAGACACGCCCACCTCCAAGCTTTTTCCAAAGCCGCTGTGTGGACGGGCCGTATGTGACGGGCGGAGGCGGTTAATATTGCGGAGGTGGAAGTAGGCAGATCGAGTGATGTTGTTGATGTGAGCTTCAAATGATAAGGTGCTGTCAAGGATGACACCCAGACTCTTAACTTGGAGGGAGGGTGGGACTGTGGAATTGTCAATAGTGAGGAAGAATTTGTCAGTTTTGGCCAGAGTGGACTTGGAGCCAACTAAGAGAAACCCAGTTTTATCACTGTGTAGTTTTAAAAAGTTGGATGAGAACCAGGATTTGATTTCCAGTAAGCAGTCGGAAAGGGCAGTGGGGGAGAGTGGAAGTGGGTTTGGTGGAGAAATAGAGCTGGGTGTCTTCCGCGTAGCAGTGAAATTGGATTGCGTATATTCTGAAGATATGGCCGAGAGGTAGAAGGTAGATGATAAATAGGAGGGGGCCCAAGACAGAACCCTGAGGAAAACCAGTGAAGACTGGATGGGACTGTGATTTGAAGTGTTTGAGTTGGACAAAGTGAGTACGGCTGGAGAGGAAAGATCTAAACCAGGTGTGGGATGTGCCAGTGATACCAATGGAAGATAATCTGTCAAGGAGGATTTGGTGTGAGATGGTGTCAAAGGCTGCAGTCAGGTCAAGGAGGATGAGTATGGATAAGAGCCCATAGTCAGCTGCTACCAGGAGATTGTTTGTGATTTTAACGATGGCCGTCTCTGTACTGTGTGAGGAGCGGAAACCAGACTGAAATTCTTCAAAAATATTATTGTTGTTCAGATTAGTGTGGACTTCTGCTGCAACCGTTTTTTTGAGTATCTTGGAGAGAAATGGTAAATTAGAGATTGGGCGGAAATTAACCTTAATTTCTGCCAGTACATTCAGCAATAAGGACTTGGCGTTTACATATCCAGTTCTAGCTCCTGGGTCCTCAAACTGAAATAAAAAAAGTTGTAGAAAAATCAAGAACATTTAGTGTTTGGATTCAGCAGAGTTAAACAAAATGTATTTGTGCTGCAATGCGTTTTTTTTCCTGTGCATGAGGCCTGCCATCAGCTCAGCTGGCAACCCAGACATCTGTACATTAGAGCTGAATATGTTATAATAGTCACAGTATGCCTTTCCCACCTTTACCACCAAAACCTCTACTTACTTCCCCTACCACGTAAGATCCCTCGAAGCAATCCAAGCCGCAGCCCACTCATCTGCCCAAAACAATTAATAAAATCCTGTACAACCGTCTGACTGTTGACATTTTCAACAGGAGTTGATTCTGTGGTTGCATTTTGGTATGGAGAGCCAAGGTTGCCTCCAGGGCTGGAAATTAAGCTTTCCCACTTATAAATGTTACATGCTACTGACAGGCTGTGTCCAACAGGCTGAACACCACACTGTCAGCCTGTTGGACACAGCAGCCACGAGTGGGCGGCTGGAAATTAGACCATCCAATTTCCAAGTGTTTGAGATGAAGAGAGGCAAGTGAAGCAGAGGGGGAGGCAAACGAGGACAGAAGGGGCAGGAGCCACGGGAATACAAGAAGTGCCGTGAATTTTTAAAACATCGACTTCTTGTCTCTTTGACTTCTTGGCTTCGCGTGGCTTTTTTCAAGGCAAGGCAATTTTATTTATATAGCACTTTTCAGTATGTGGCGATTCAAAGTGCTTTACAGATTAAAAGCAAACGACATTTAAGAACAAATACAGCACAAATACATTTTCAAAGAAATATGATTTGCATGCAATGAAAGCCAAAACTAAGGAAAAAGGAAAAGGGTGTCCGGAAGATCAAATACCCAAACCCCGACTTCCTGCTTATCTTTCTTACAGTGCAGACGCTTTTCTGCTTGCTCTTGCCTCTGCTTACTTTTTATGCTGATTTTCCTATTCTTATTCTCTGAAAACTTCGAGCAGCAGCTTCTGGACATTAACTTATCACTGGGACAGTTCATCTTCGTAAATAGACGGAGGGTTTCAGCCATATTTCAACATTTTTACGACGACGTCAGTCTTACAATAGCGTGGCCTAGCAACAGCTAAAGCCTGGTAGGCTACTGCTATTTAGCTAGTTGGTAGCAAAATGCCTCCGTTCTCTACAGATGACTTCCAGAAACTTATACAGAAGATGGCTGTGTTGGAAATGAAAATGCAACGGTTGGAAGTTAATGTGGAAGTGAATGGACTATGTCGTGGGAATGACACGACTTTACCAGTGTTGCAAAATAATGGAGAAGGGTATGCTAACTCACAGCTAGTTAGCAGCTACAAGGATTCCAAGGAACAGGAGGGTTGTGTACCAGGTAATACATCTACAAGTGGTAGTCCTCCCTGGAACTCTCTGGGTGCAAAGCCTAAGAGTAAATCATTTCCATGGGATTTGGGAGGACGGATAACAGGCAGAGCCCAGAGCTCCGAAATCTGTGATGCGACCGGCTGGCCTGCATTGTTATCACCCAGGAAGAGCGCCTCTTCAACCCCTATTCATACTAGGAAACAGCAGTGGACAGCTGCTAAAGGGAGAATTACAAACAATCCTCCTAAACCACCAAGTGTGCCAATCCAGAACAGATACGCTCCGCTGACCGAGAACCGGAGATCTGATGACCTGGATAACCTGTCCTCTTCACACAGCAGGGTAAGGACCAATAGCTACTCTAAAAGTAAAAGGCTAGAGGGAAAGCTAACGACTGGGCCTGAAACTCTGATTGTGGGTGACTCTGCTGTAAGAGATGTAAAAGGTCTGTTTAATAAGAACAACACCAAAGTACTCTGTTTTCCCAAGGATGTGGTCTCTGACTTGGCTGAGAAGATCCTGCATATTGGGGCTGAACATCCGACTGTGAAGAATGTGGTAATACACATTGGAACAAATGATGTTGTGAAACAACAGTCAGAAGTGCTGAAAGAAGACTTTAAATGTTTGTTGGAAACTGCCAGCTCTCTAAATGCGGAGGTGTTCATCAGTGGCCCTCTACCGCCAGTCAGAAGAGGAGTGGAGAGATTCAGCAGATTGTTTGCACTGAACACCTGGCTTTCAACAGCCTGTACTGACCATTCTGTTCATTTTATTGACAATTTTAACTTTTTCTGGGATCGCAGACATCTTTTCAAGGCAAATGGAGTTTGCCTGAACAAGTCAGGAGTGAAATTGTTTATCTCTAACATATTCAACTGCCTGCGTCATCAATCTGTTCCCAAGGACAAGCGGCAAGAGGAATCAAAACAGGAGAAAGACACAACACATCACGCAGAAAACCCTGAAGAATTATCACTGCACCCGCCTGAGGAATGTTCTGATTATGGGAGACCTATGAGACAAATGGAGGAGTCTCCACTGCCCGTCACCCCCCCCTGTCAACGCCTTTGAGGAAACTCCGTTCACCCTTTCACCCTCGCCCACCCTCCTGGAGATCGTTGAACACACAACGGAGATACAGAGGGTTGGCACCGATTCCTTCCTGGAGTTCAAAGACCAAACAAAGGCGATACGCAGGGCTGGCACCATGTCCTTTACCCCCGCTCCTCAACGACGCCCACCAAAATCACCGCGGAGACGCGCACCATCTCCCCCGTCCTCATCACCGCGCCTACGTCAACCACCTCCCCCCCCTGGCAGCATGTCCTCTACCCCCGCACCATCTCGCCCGTCTCCATCACCGTGCCTACGTCGACCACCTCCCCTCCCTTCGAGGGGGCATCTGCAGTCTCCGAAGCCTGATAAGGATGTGTATGTACAAAACACAACAAACTCTTACTGATATGTGATGGGTCCAGGCTCAAGGGCGTATGGCACTCTCAACTCTTTCCAGGACATGTCGGGGCCCTGCCTGCCAGTAGCTTTGCCGATATCTGTGTTGATAGGTAATAGATTAAGAGCGGTGAATCATAGAAACAGGAAGCGCTCAAACGTTTGTGTGAGTGTATCTAATTTAGCAGTGATTCCATGTCAGCCACAGCGTGTTACAAAAAACATGACTGATAGTGTGTTTAACAAACTTAAACTAGCTTTATTAAATGTCAGGTCTTTGGCAGGAAAAACATTTTTAATCAATGATTTTATCACTGAGCACAATCTCGATTTTATGTTTTTAACAGAAACTTGGATTGAACAAAATAACAGTGCAGCTGTTCTTATCGAATCAACCCCTCCCAACTTCAGTTTTATGAGTCAGGAAAGAATGCATAAGAAAGAGGGTGGAGTTGCTATTCTGTTCAATGATTCCCTTCAATGCAGGAAGACATCTTATGGGAACTTTGCTTCTTTTGAATATGTGGCCCTTCAGCTGAAATGCTCCTCTCGAGCTCTGTTCCTAAATATCTATAGACCACCCAAATACTGTGCAAGCTTTTTTGATGACTTTACTGAACTGCTGTCTATAGTGTGTATTGACTTTGACCGTCTAGTCATTGTTGGTGATTTTAACATCCATGTTGACAACCCCCATGACAGAGGGGCTAAAGAACTATTTTGTGTTCTTGATAGCTATGGACTGACTCAGCATGTGACGGAGCCCACGCACAATAAGGGGCACACTCTGGACTTAATTATCTCAAAGGGTCTGAATATCTCTAAGGTTGTGGTGACTGATGTTGCACTCTCTGACCATTCCTGTGTTTTCTTTGAGAGCTCTATTTCTGTTCACAAAAATGTTCAAAAAGAGGTAACCACAAAGCGATATTTAACTGAAAATACTAGGGAAATGTTTACTCAGAATTTCTCTTCCACACTTGCCCCTGCCAACATCTCAGTAAATGAGCTAGTCGATCATTTTAATTCAAAAATTAAAAATGTTATAGATGCCATTGCTCCAACTAAGGTAAAGGAAGTGTCTGGCAAGAAAATATCTCCATGGAGAAAGGCCATGACCGTGAAAACAGAAAAAAGAGAATGTCGAAAAGCTGAACGCAGGTGGCGAAAAACAAATCTCCAGGTTCACTTTGAAATCTATAAAGAGAGACTTGGCCTTTATAATTTGGAATTGAAAAACGCACGACAATCGTTCTTCTCTGATATCATTACCAAAAACAAAAACAACGCACGTGCCTTGTTTGCTACCGTCGACAGACTAACTAACCCCCCAGTGTCAGTAGCCTCTGAATTTCTATCCACCAGGGCGTGCAATGATTTTGCCTCCTTTTTCACTGACAAAATTCAGAAAATCAGACAAGCAGTCAGTGCCTCTGCATCAGGAACAGCAAATGTGTTGTCCCTATCTCGACTTAACATCAATTCAGACATCATGACACAATTCCATCAGATTAATGATAAAAACCTAGAGGACATTATTCAACTTCTGAAATCCTCCTCTTGCTGCCTTGATATTATTCCAACAGGATTTTTCAAAGATGTTTTGCCTTGCATGGCCTCAGATCTACTTCATATAGTAAACAAATCTCTGCACTCTGGTATTTTTCCACAGGCCCTGAAAACTGCAGTCATTAAACCGCTCTTAAAAAAGAATAATCTAGATGCTTCAGTAATGAACAATTACAGGCCCATATCAAACCTCCCATTTCTAGTTAAAATCATTGAAAAAGTTGTTTTTCAACAGTTGAGTAATTTCTTGCATTTAAATAACTGTTTTGATGTGTTCCAGTCAGGCTTTCGTCCAAACCACAGCACTGAGACTGCTCTTGTAAAGGTCTTTAATGACATCCACTTAAACACAGACAGTGGCAGAACTTCAGTGTTAGTATTATTAGATCTCAGTGCTGCGTTTGACACTGTTGACCACAGCATATTACTAGACCGACTGGAAAACTGGGTGGGACTTTCGGAAACAGTTCTGAATTGGTTTGAATCCTACTTAAAGGACAGAAACAACTTTGTTTCTATAGGTAAATATACATCTGAGTTGACAAATATGACATGTGGGGTTCCTCAAGGCTCCATCTTGGGGCCTCTTCTCTTTAACATCTACATGCTACCACTGGCTCAGATAATGAAGAACAACAAAATAAGTTACCATAGCTATGCAGATGACACACAAATTGACGTAACAATTTCACCAGGAGACTATGCTCCAATTCAAACACTGAGTAAGTGCATTGAACAAATCAATGACTGGATATGTCAGAACTTTCTCCAATTAAACAAAGATAAAACTGAGGTAATGGTTTTTGGAGCCAAGTCAGAACGTATAAAAGTTAGCGCTGAGCTTCAGTGTGCAATGTTCAAAACAACAGATAAAGCCAGAAATCTAGGTGTAGTCATGGACTCGGACCTGAGTTTCAACAGTCACATTAAAACTGTTACTAAATCAGCCTACTATCACCTAAAGAATATATCTAGGATTAAAAGACTGATGTCACAGCAGGATTTGGAAAAACTTGTCTATGCTTTTATCTTCAGTAGACTCGACTACTGCAATGGTGTCTTCACAGGTCTCACTAAAAAATCTATTAGAAAGCTGCAGCTAATTCAGAACGCTGCTGCTCGAGTCCTCACTAACACTAAGAAAGTGGATCACATCACTCCTGTTCTGAAGTCTTTACACTGGCTTCCTGTGTGTCAAAGAATAGATTTCAAAATACTGCTGCTGGTTTATAAAGCACTGAATGGTTTAGGCCCAAAATACATTTCTGACCTCCTGCTAAATTATGAACCATCCAGATCTCTCAGGTCTTCAGGGACTGGTCAGCTTTCTGTCCCCAGAGTCAGAACTAAACATGTTAAAGCAGCGTTCAGTTATTATGCTCCAAATATCTGGAACAAACTCCCAGAAACCTGCAGGTCCGCTGCAACTCTGACTACTTTTAAATCCAGGCTGAAGACTTTTCTTTTTGTCGCTGCTTTTAATTGAACTATTCATATCTTAGACTGCAGTGTAACTTTTATCCATGTACTTTTTTCTTTGAATGTTTAATTGACTGCACTGTAACTTTTATCCATGTATTTTTTCTTTTAATGTTTATTTTATTAGCTTTTCTTTTTAATGACTGATTTTAAATGCCATTTTCTTAATCTCTTTCATTTTTTGTAAAGCACTTTGAATTGCCTTGTGTTGAAAAGTGCTATATAAATAAACTTGCCTTGCCTTGCCTTGCCTTGTCATACAGATGTCGTACAGAAATTTGGACATTATGTCTATTAAAAGACTTATGTTAATGAAAATATGTCAAACCTACCTACTAATTGACCAACCGGTAAGTCTGAATTTCTGGTCATTGGAACAATGCAAAAAAAAATGTATCACCCTTTTTATTATAAAACAACTTTTAACATGAAAATGATAGAGGAAATGTATCTCCCACCAAGAATAGCAAGCCTTCCAAACTAAAAAGCCCATCCTAAAAAAAACGTAACTTAAGTTGACAAAAACTCAGTCAGAATTTGACCTTGGTGTACAGTATGAACAACACAGTGTAAACAGCACAGAAATGTTCTCCAAAATATACTGCAACCTACTTAATCCGCAAATGTATGGAGCCCAGTTATATTCTCCATTAATGAGTGTGTGTACGTGTGTGTGTGTGTGTGTGTGTGTGTGTGTGTGTGTGTGTGTGTGTGTGTGTGTACATGTGTGTACGTGTGTGTACGTGTTTATGTGAATTGATGTGTATAAGAAGCAATCACTGGCATAAAAGATAAAGATTAGGGGTTGGAAACATTTCATACCCTACAAGGTACTTTTTGCCAAGTATGTTCAAATCCATCAATCTGTTGACAACATAAAAGGAAACATCCCAATGTTTTCAAATCTCTTATTACATTTTTACATTAAGCTCCATACAATTATATATATATATATTATTTTGTTTTACTTGCTTGTAAGCGCTTTGAGCACCAGGAAAAGCGCTTTATAAATGTAATGTATTATTATATAAATTGGTATATGTCTTATTCTCCCTCTAATTGGCTGTCTGTACTTTTCTCTCTAAAAAAGTGGCACTATTTCTCTTTGACTTGCTGCACGACTGTGTGTGTGTGCGAGAGTGTGAGTGAGTGAGTGAGTGAGTGAGTGAGTGAGTGAGTGAGTGTGTGTGTGAGAAAGTGAGAGTGTCATGTTGGGTACACAGATGGGCGAGCAGAGGATGATTAGAGTGGTATTACATTGTCGCTGGGTTGGTACACACTGCCTCAATTATGAAGTGCGGCAAACACACAAACATAGACATTTAGATACACACATATTTACTGAAACAGATACACACTGACATAAGCATGTTCAATATATAGATAACACATTGATACACAACAACATTTAATACACAACATTGAGTGGAGCCAACTGACTTCTATCGCAGCTTCTACAGTAGATTTCCAATTAACAATAATGTGTTTAAATTCAAAGGTTTTATATACTGAAAACGAATTTGCTTCTGAGTTTCAAAATGGCAACCAATCAGCTTTGAATGTGACATTAGTTGATTTTGCAGTTGTGCAGTTGTGACGCGCCGAGTCTCCTTCAGCTTCATAAACGGACGCAAAGAGCTTTCAACTGATTGCAATGTATTTCCATCGGCGGCAGTATTTGACGCTCAGGGAAGCACCGCATCGCTCCATGTCGGTGGCAGTTAAAGGCAATGTGAGCAATAATTCCCATTGGATAACGGATAATTTTACACCCGGAAATAAGTATTCTCCTTACTGTTGATTGATTTTACGGTGATATCTGCACTACTCGTCAACTCAAAAACACCAGATTATCCTTGTTAATTACACAACATTGATTGGTTTAAATTGTGTACAATGGTTTTGTGTTTTTCCCCTTCGACTCTGAGAAACAAATAGTTGTATCACACTACCCATAATCCTCAGCTATCGTTTGAGACTACACCATGCGCTTTGCTTGACAAACCCTGTGATTAGTCCTCAAGCTCTGATTTGTTGACCTCCGACTGCATTCCATACGAAAAAAAAACGTTTCTTAAAAGATGAAATCATACTTTATTCAGCAGTGCTTGCTTTACTCTTTGAAAGTCATCACATCAATGCATTGTAATAAATGGTTCGGCTGCATTAAATATTACACATCTGGCTTAGTTCTTTATTTATCGACAGAGATCGGGCATCAGAATAGACCAGAAACAATTATTTTACCTTTCTGTTTTAATTTCACAATAAAGTTAGTAGTAATATTTTGTCTTGATATTATTATGTTTTGTTAACGAGACCGCTGGGTTGTGTTAAGAACATATTTTCTGTGTTGCTGTGGGTTTTTCCCATCGCTTTTGTGTTGCAAATATCAAAACAATATATGTGTGGTCGTCTGTGGATAACAAAATATATCCGTCATAAACTAAACCGGAAAAAGCAGTATATGTTATTGTGTTAACACTGTAAACTTGACAGCTTTTTAACCCAAACCACCGACTGGTTAAAGCACGTTATTACACATTTAGAGTATTTGCAAATGCAGGTAGATTGTGTTGCTTTTTAATGACTGTTTTTAAATGCCTTTTTCTTCTGTGCTGTTGTATTTGCTGTAAAGTGTCTCTTCTGTAGGCTATTTTTATTATATGTACAGCACTTTGGCTCGACCAAAAATCGTTTATAAATGTGCTATAATAAAACTTGATTTGATTTGATTTAATGTGTGACGGGGTTCAATTCGTCCATTCGATACATGGCTTAGTCGGTTGTTTAAGCTCCAAAAAAACTTTATTTATATCAGCAACAACAAAAAAATAGCGAACCAGCACAAGTTAGACAACAAAATAAAATCCACAAACAGGCCGTCCATCACTCATTAGAGTAAACATGCTCTGGGTTGCCTTCTCTGCAACCAACTCCCAAACATGTCCCAACTGTTGCCTTCATTGCAACATTCTTCCGAGTGACACAGTCCGAAAAAATCCAAGGAACCAACACCATCCCTTTTCACCCCATAGCCCCTCCCACAGGCTCACCGTCAACAGGTGACACAATCAACTCAAAACCACATTTCAACAAAAGAATCCGACCCAAATATAAACAGGTTAACCACCTCTTAACATAATCATTCCCCATAATTAAACAAAAGTAAAATAAATAAGAAATTGCATGGTTCATTTGACGGAAGAGAGCAAGACATGTTTGGTGTGTGTGTGGTGTGTGTGTGTGTGTGTCGGCTGTCAGTGACGGAGTCAGTCACTCTGTGACCCGCTCCGTCACATTATCCTCTCCCTCCCCAAGGTTGGCGATGTGCGGCAACCTGGAAAGACAAACAGCCACCTCCACGCTTTGGCAATGCGTCCCAAACTGCAACAAACAGTTCGCATGTCCTCACCGCACTGGCACTGTGGAATCTCCGCACCGCACAGTGCCTCCACCCAGGCGCCGGCTGACCAGGCCGGCCATCGGAGTCCGACCGAAGATACGGATCACCAACTGAAACAGAAGTCCGTAGGTCCCGAAGCTCCGCCAACAGGAACCCCTCTCGCCCTGGTCCACTGGCCGACCCCGAGGCCGCAGGAGCCGCTGGGCCCACCCAGGACCCGTCCTCATCCTCGTCTCCCATGCCCGCTCCGACCCGGCAGCCGCGCTCTCCTCCTGCTGCTGAGGCCGGGATCGTAGTCCCGTTCACCGCTCCGCAAAGGCCGCCCAGCTTCCTCCGACTAGCCATCCCACTTCTGACACCATATGTGACGGGGTTCAATTCGTCCATTCGATACATGGCTTAGTCGGTTGTTTAAGCTCCAAACAAACTTTATCTATATCAGCAACAACAACAAAATAGCGAACCAGCACAAGTTAGACAACAAAATAAAATCCACAAACAGGCCGTCCATCACTCATTAGAGTAAACATGCTCTGGTTTGCTTTCTCTGCAACCAACTCCCAAACATGTCCCAACTGTTGCCTTCATTGCAACATTCTTCCGAGTGACACAGTCCGAAAAAATCCAAGGAGCCAACACCGTCCCTTTTGACCCCATAGCCCCTCCCACAGGCTCACCGTCAACAGGTGACACAATTAACTCAAAGCCACATTTCAACAAAAGAATCCGACCCAAACATAAACAGGTTAACCACCTCTTAACATAATCATTCCCCATAATTAAACAAACGTAAAATAAATAAGAAATTGCATGGTTCATTTGATGGAAGAGAGCAGGAAATGTTTGGTGTGTGTGTGGTGTGTGTGTGTGTTTCGGCTGTCAGTGGCGGAGTCAGTCACTCTGTGACCCGCTCCGTCACATAATGTCTTTCATTTTTGTAAAGCACTTTGAATTGCCTTGTTTTGAAAGGTGCTATATAAATAAACGTGCCTTGCCTTGCCTAAGGTCTGCTGCATGTTTTGTTGAATGTGTTATATTTGATGAAAACATTTAAATATTAAGAGTACATACAAAATAGGGGGAAATTAGAAGGTCAATGATAGAAATATACAATAGAAAATATCAAGAAGATACTGTAAATGATTTCTACAATAAAACAGTTTAGTGCCGGATGTACAAAGATATTAATAGGAGGATGTGCAAAACAGACAAACTAATTAGGCTTTATTAAAAGATGAAATAATACTTTAGGTTAAGGTCTTCTTTTAAATACATGTACGCAAAAAGCTTTGGGGGTATCTACAGATAAATATTAAGCCTGACAAAGTACTTAAAGTCTAATATATTGCATGTTTTTTTTTGGGACTTGACAATCAACTTTCCTGCAATGTTAACTATGTTGAAGCACTTATTTTAACCGATATTATACATATTAATTATACTCTTTTAAGATGTATGTAGATAGAATTAGAAATGTGCAGAATATGACAGTTTAATGGTGGTGGTACTGTTGAGGAACCTGCGACCCAAGTTTTTCATTCATTGCATAACTACACCGTAGTTGTATCTGCAGATACATTTTTTGTTTTTTCAAGCACCCACTATCAAATATCTCACCTGATTGTTTGCACTTGACAATCACCTTCACTGAATTTTACTTAGGTGTAACTAAAGTCTGATTTAAGGGTTGTTTATATTTCACATCATTAATCCAAATATAAAGTAACTAAAATAAATGTAGTGGAATAAAAATACCAGGTTAACCTTAAAGAAAGCCCTCAAGATTACAAAAGACCCCCATCACCCCAGCCACAAACTGTTCTGTCTGCTGCCGTCTGGCAGGCGGTACCGCAGCATCCGGACTAAAGCCACCAGACTCAGGGACAGTTTCATCCCACAGGCCAGAAGACTATTAAACACCTGAACTTTTGAAACAACATCCACAACATTAATCTGGCTGCAATTTACAAATTATGTATCTAATACACTGAACAAAAATATAAATGCAACACTTTTGTTTTTGCTCCCATTTTTCATGAGATGAACTCAAAGATCTAAAACATTTTCTATATACATAAAATAACCATTTCTCTCAAATATTGTTCACAAATCTGAAAAAATCTGTGATAGTGAGCACTTCTCCTTTGCCGAGATAATCCATCCCACCTCACAGGTGTGGCATATCAAGATGCTGATTAGACAGCATGATTATTGCACAGGTGTGCCTTAGGCTGGCCACAATAAAAGGCCACTCTAAAATGTTCAGTTTTATCACACAGCACAATGCCACAGATGTCGCAAGTTTTGAGGGAGCGGGCAATTGGCATGCTGACAGCAGGAATGTCCACCAGGGCTGTTGCCCGTGAATTGAATGTTCATTTCTCTACCATAAGCCGTCTCCAAAGGCGTTTCAGAGAATTTGGCAGTACATCCAACTGGCCTCACAACCGCAGACCACGTGTAACCACACCAGCGCAGGACCTCCACATCCAGCATGTTCACCTCCAAGACGTCTGAGACCAGCCACTCGGACAGCTGCTGCAACAATCGGTTTGCATAACCAAAGAATTTCTGCACAAACTGTCAGAAACCGTCTCAGGGAAGCTCATCTGCATGCTCGTCATCCTCATCGGGGTCTCGACCTGACTCCAGTTCGTCGTCGTCACAGACTTGAGTGGGCAAATGCTCACATTCGATGGCGTCTGGCACGTTGGAGAGGTGTTCTCTTCACGGATGAATCCCGGTTTTCACTGTTCAGGGCAGATGGCAGACAGCGTGTGTGGCGTCGTGTGGGTGAGCGGTTTTCTGATGTGAATGTTGTGGCCCATTGTTGTGCCATTCATCCACGACCATGTTGCAGCATGATAATGCACGGCCCCATGTTGCAAGGATCTGTACACAATTCCTGGAGGCTGAAAACATCCCAGTTCTTGCATGGCCCGCATACTCACCGGACATGTCACCCATTGAGCATGTTTGGGATGTTCCTGCCAATATCCAGCAACTTCGCACATCCATTGAAGAGGAGTGGACCAACATTCCACAGGCCACAATCAACAACCTGATCAACTCTATGCGAAGGAGATGTGTTGCACTGTGTGAGGCAAATGGTGGTCACACCAGATACTGACTGGATTTCGGACCCCCCCACACCCCCCCCAATAAAGCAAAAATGCACGTTTCAGAGTGGCCTTTTATTGTGGCCAGCCTAAGGCACACCTGTGCAATAATCATGCTGTCTAATCAGCATCTTGATATGCCACACCTGTGAGGTGGGATGGATTATCTCGGCAAAGGAGAAGTGCTCACTATCACAGATTTTTTCAGATTTGTGAACAATATGTGAGAGAAATGGTTATTTTGTGTATATAGAAAATGTTTTAGATCTTTGAGTTCATCTCATGAAAAATGGGAGCAAAAACAAAAGTGTTGCATTTATATTTTTGTTCAGTGTATATCATATTACAATCACTTGTATATAGACACCAATGTGTTTCCCATCCCCTAAACCTCCAGGGATGTATACTGTTTAATACTGGCAACTTCTAATTATGGGAAATACGAAAACATCTTTTAAAACTATAATTCCCAGTAGAGACGCGCCATAGAACATGTTGCAAAACACACATATAGCTAGCAGCCAGCATGTGTAGTTCTGGGGGGGGGGGGTGAACATGTTCGAGTCCAGTTTTGGATAGTGTGCCTTCGATGGGTTTCATTCCATCTCAAAGTGCTGTTTGACGCTCGGCGTAAACCTCGCGCACTGCCACTCCAACATCCAATCACAGAGCTTGAGGACTAATCACGGGGTTTGTCGAGCAAAGCGCATGGTGTAGTCCTAAACGATAGCTGAGGATTATGGGTAGTGTAGTGTCTTCTGCCATCCTAAACTCCGAAAAAAATATGTGTTTCTCCGAAAAGAAGGGGAAAAATACAAAAGCATTGTACACAATTTAAACCAATCACTGTTGTGTAATTATCAAGGATAATCTGGTGTTTTTTAGTTGATGAGTAGTGCAGATATCACAGTAAAATCAATCGACAGTAAGGAGAATACTTACTTCCGGGTGTAAAATTCTCCATTATCCAATGGGAATGGACGCTCACATTGCCTTTAACTGCCGCCGACATGGACCGATGCGGTGATTCCCTGAGCGTCAAATACCGCCGCCGATGGGAATACATTGCAATCGGTTGAAAGCTCTTTGCGTCCGTTTATGAAGCTGAAGGAGACTCGGTGCGTCACAACTGCACGCCAAAGGACCCTGACCATGCGTCGCTATTGGACTATCAGGGAGTGAGACTGTGTTGGTAATGGCTGAAAAAAGGCAAATTCATTTTGGACAAAAGGAGATGCCATTAATCAATCTGTCTGCTCTCTACTGAAATATATAATCGTCAACAATAAGTCAGTATCCTTCTTGTGTGTTTTCTCTCAAAACTGAGCTTTCAGTTGAATTATTTAGTAAATTATAACAACATGAACCGTTCTGTTGTTTTTCATCATGAACCAAATGTATCATAATGTCTCATTGAGACATAATGATGTCTCAAAAATTTTCTCAATATTTGTTATGCAGTCTGATCCATCATACAACTACAATATGTTGCAGAAATGTGACAGTATGAACAGCTTCATTGAAACAAATATGCTGTTTACACTGTGGGCCATTCTTGTTTTATATCACTCACACACTTTATGTTAAATTATAAGATATAAGACTGTTTGATTTGTTCTTGTAGACACATAAACTGATATTTGAGATACAACGTGATTGAAGAGAAGAATTAAAGAAGAAATGAGAGACTGGTGGATTGTGATACTGTGGTATCGTAAAAACTTGTATGAGGATTAAACCTCACTACCGTTTTGGTACTGACAGGTAGTTATTTGTTGGTATGATCATTTAAATCTTAATTTTCTACCAGACTATTATCATTTGCACATTTGCGTGTGCATCTCTCCCAGATGAGCTGAACAGCTTTTTTGCACGTTTTGAGAGCAGCCAGGCTGTGGAGGCACAGAAGGACCAGGAGCGCTGCCCTTTTCTTTTAAACAGGGCAGATGTGTGCAAATCCTTTTAAAAGGGTTAACCCACACAAGGCTCCTGGACCTGATGGCATCCCTGGCTGTGTTCTCGGGGTGTGTGCAGTTCAGCTTGCCGAGGTGTTCACAGACATCTTCAACAGGTCCCTGCTGCAGTCTGTAGTCCCCACATGCTTCAAACACTCCACCATCGTTCCTATCCCCAAAAGAACAATAATCACCAGCCTCAATGACTATCGCCCAGTAGCACTCACCTCCATCATTATGAAGTGCTTTGAGCGGTTAGTCAAAACCTTCATCACCTCCTCCCTCCCTGACTCTCTGGACCCCCTGCAGTTTGCCTACAGAGCAAACAGGTCCACAGACGATGCCATAGCCCACACCATCCACACTGCCCTCTCACACCTGGACCAGAGGAACACTATGTGAGAATGCTGTTCATTGATTACAGTTCAGCATTCAATACCATTGTGCCCTCCAAGCTGGTCATCAAGCTCAGAGACCTCGGGCTCAACAGCGCCCTCTGTGACTGGATCCTGAACTTCCTGACGGGCAGACCCCAGGCAGTGCGGGTGGGAAACATCACATCCTCCACCCTGATCCTCAACACCGGAGCCCCTCAAGGCTGCGTGCTCAGCCCTGTCCTCTACTCCCTGTTCACTCACGACTGTGTGGCCATACACAGCTCCAACACCATCGTGAAGTTTGCTGACGACACGACCTTCATCGGCCAGATCACAGACGGCGACGAGACGGCGTACAGAGAGGAGGTCGAAAACCTGACATCTTGGTGCCAGGATAACAACCTCCATTTCAACGTCAGCAAAACAAAGGAGCTGATTGTGGATTACAGGAAGCAGCAGGGAGAGGGACACGCCCCCATCACCATCAATGGGACTACGGTGGAGAGAGTCAGCAGCTTCAGGTTCCTCGGTGTCCACATCACTGAGGACCTGACATGGACTCTTCACACCACCACCATCACAAAGAAAGCTCGACAGCGGCTCTTCTTCCTCCGCAGGCTGAGGAGGTTCAACATGAATTCCAGGATACTCTGCAACTTCTACAGCAGGGTTGCCAACTCTCACGCATCTGGCGTGTGACACACGCTTTCACTCTCAGTCTCATGCGCACACGCTGCCCAAACTATTCTCACGCCAAAAACAAGATAAACCGGCGATCGTTTTTGGTTGGTTATTTACAATGTTGAGTTGACAGCTGCTCAAGCTGTTGATCCGCTCCCTCCCCGCCCCCACCAATCTTAACAATGTCAACAGACAGCAGAGCAGTGGGAGCCGACACGTATTGCGCATGCGCAGATCTAAGATCCAGTAGAAATGATAAAAAAGTAAAAGTCTGCTGCTTATTGTTCTACTAGGCCAAAATAGAGTCAAAGAGTATATGAGAGTGAGAGTGTGTTAATTAATATATTTGGCGGTTTGGAGTAAGTCTGTAGATTTGTTTGTGTGTGTGTGTTCAACCCAGTCTCACAAAAAAACGTGTAATAACTACGTTGGTCCACAACGTAGGACGTAGTATATCTACAAAAACGCCTCTGAAATTGTAAGATGCCTACGTTTTTTTTCACCATTCATTCCAATGGCTGGCTTCTATGTCACGTGATCTTCAAATTTCTCCCTGCAGAAAAAAAAACATGGCCGACCTTCGTTTTATTCTCGGTGTAAAATGCCTATTTTAAGGTTAGTTTGGTCATTAAAATGCGTTTTGATGTCATTTCATGCGAGAAATATGAGTTGTTATTTAAGATTATGTGTGCAGTGGGTGTACATGATCTTTAGTTTGCTAGTTATTACGAAGATTACTTCAGGAAATTGTGTCTATACAACGTTTTCATTGTTACCAAGATGGTTGCTAGGGACGCTGCTATCGATATTATTTCTGTTATGTTGTGTAAAATGGTGTTATCTTTATTGCTACCCCCTTCCCCATCAATGTATAGTGTTGGTCCACAGTGCAAACGTATTAGTTATTAGCTAGACTTTTATTTAGCATCTCAAAACACATGTAAACAGCTTCATGCCAGGGAGGCGAAGACCGGCAGTCCGGCTCACTAAAATGTCCGTGCAGAACAATACCCTGGCCTAACCCATAGATCCGTGGGTGAATAATGTCAATCACCACAATAGGTACGTTATTTTCCGTTACCAACACCGTTATTAGTGTTGGTCCACTGCTTTTCTCTTTGAAAGTCATCACATAACGGCATTGTAATACACGGTTCGGCTGCATTAAATGTTACATATCTGCTGTAGTTCTCTATTTATAGAGCCTTGATGAGACAAACATGATGAACTGGAAACGTGACATGGATCATAAATATATCAGTAATTAAACAACATCTTACATTTATTTTTCACACAATACATCTCCTTGCAGTATCAACACTAATTCGGCTGACTTTTATATTTGATCCAATTGGTAGATAGGCTGTATTTACACCATAAACGTACACACCTGATATAAAGGGACACCTAGTGGTTAAAGCATGTTATTGAATTTCATTATTTTTATTATTAGACATTAATAGAATCCCTATAAAGTATGTTCATTACTCGTTATTCTCTACTAATAGTTAATTAAAGACTGTATATAATGACTATTTTGCACATCCCTTTCAATATTTTCTAAGGTTTATTGACATATTCACAAATGGTGTAGTTATGCAATGAATGTAAAACTTTGTGTATACCTCCAGGAATGTTAACTATGTTGAAGCACTTATTTTAACTGATATTATACATATGTATTATACTCTTATAAGATGTAGATAGTATAAGAAATGTGCAGAATACGACAATTTAATGGTGGAGGTACATAAATATTGAAAGATGTCTTGTGATGCACTGTTGAGGAACCTGTGACCCAAGTTTTTCATCTCCGGCCTTGTCAGGTATTGAACAATCAATAAATAAAGAACAGAGAATTATTAAATATAAAACACAGAATTTGTGTGATTATACTAAATGATTTACAAATAAACACCACTGCTATACTATACACATGCTGATGTAACGCAAATGTTTCCAACTTGGGATCAATAAAGTATATCTTATCTTAAGCTGATCGATGGCTACTGCCAGATTTGCAAAATGTGCCTCTGAACCTTGACAAGTGCATGTTTCAGGCTTATCAATGAACAACAGGAGGGGTCACAGACATAAGACCAGCTGTTAAATAAAGCTCTTCTGACCTTAGCTGTCGTGTGGGTATATATTAATGCTGCCCATTGGGCACAAGCAATTTTCACCCATTTATTAATTATATTTTTTTAATTTGAGTGTTTCCTATCCCCTAAACCTCCAAAATCAAATCAAATCAAGTTTTATTTATATAGCACATTTATAAACGATTTTTGGTCGAGCCAAAGTGCTGTACATATAATAAAATTAGCCTACAGTAGAGACACTTTACAGCAAATACAACAGCACAGATTGTTCAGAATATCAGTATGAGAAAAACGACACCCTCTGTCCTCCAGGGATGTACACAGTTTAATACTGGCAACCAGGGGCGTCGCCTGGACCTGGAAACATTCGGGGCTTAGCCCACAGTGGCGGCGCTATAGTCAAATGTTCTACTGCAAGACTCCCCACACGCACATACACAATTGCGCCATCTGGTGTCACAAACGTGTGCCTGCATTAGCTTTGTTACGGCAATGGATTGTGGGAGATTCTCATAGCATGTGAGGATCTCTTGAGGGTAAGGTGCCTGTATTATCTCGGTGGACAAAATGTATGTTTTTATTTTATAAGGACAATAACGTACTGTTGTGTTTGTTTAGTTTAATGTTAATTGTTTAATGCTCACAGTCACAGCAACATGTTTTTTGTGTGATTGGCTATTTGTTTTATATGATTTATCAACGTGATCATCAATAGCTAATCTGAGCACCAGAACCCAGCTCACGTGTCCTTTTATGCTGTCCATTGAAATGCAGGTATGTGAGTTTTGTACACCAGTTTATTTATGTTTAATGTTTCACATTGCTCCACATGATGCCTTGACTACAAAATCTTCCATGTTTCTATGCTTCTTCCTCTGTGTCACAGTTTCTGGAATATCAAGATCATTGCACAGGGCCTTGGTCTTGTCATAGACCTCATGTGCTTTCTTGTTACTTTGGTAACTTTTCAGTGTGTTCTCAACTGCTGTTTTGTAATCTACTGCCTGCACCAAGTCAATTGTTTCTTTCTGCAGGTATGTGTGCAGGCCCTGAGTGGTTGAGAGCAGTGTCTGGAACATGACAGCATGTAGATGGTATTGCATTTTCAAAGCTTGCTTTCCAGTCCCTTTACTAGAGGGGCTGAAAGGCTCCCTAAAGTCTTGATCAAAGTAGGGAGGTTTTTGACATGCCCAGCGAACAAGTTGTTTGTCCCCTACCTCTAGCTGTTTCTGAAATGTTTGCAATCTCTGATGGTGGACAAGAGATGTGGAGAAGAAAGAGTAGAGACACTCCAGTAGATCAACGCAGGTATGTGAGTTTTGTACACCAGTTTGTATAAGTTTAATGTTTCACATTGCTTGTGAAAAATATACTACCACTATACGATCACTGATGTTTTGTTGTTGACTGGACACTTATTTTGTAAAAGAGATAGCATGAGAGGATCTCTTAAGCAATGCAGCTTACGTGTCCTTTTTATATGCTGTCCATTGAAATGCAGGAAAGTAATCACCAGCTCTGAGTGATCTGTTGCCGAGGGGACACTACACCGGAGTTACATAAGCAGAGATAAAGTGCTATTTTGGGGGGAACTCACCTCCTCTGGGGTCCCCCAGGAAGATTTAAAAAAAATATTGAAGTTAAAAGCATCAATCTTGTGCACTTTGAGAGCAACATTAAGAGATATGGATACATCTCTCAACACCCATATGTCAAAAATAAATTAAAGAATCAGAAACGGGTTTATTATTTAAAAACACTTCATTTTCCAATTAAATCATAAACTATGTCAAATTATTAGAAGTTGTTAGTAATCAGATTAAACAGAAAAAAGGGATGGAAGGAGGAAATAATAATCCCTCATCTCTTGCTGTTTGCGGTTGAAATTATCTCTTTTGCTGGCCAAATGGAAAGCAGTGATGTCTCACTTGCCTTGGCCCTGTATCTGCAGTCCCTAAATCAGTCATGTTACCCATTGACTCTTGTCTGTTCTGGTGTTCCTGTTCATTGTTGTCTCCATTGTCGTTCTTGTCTGTTGTATCTCCTTCTTGTGTGTCCCTTTCTCCTGTTCCCCTTTCTTCATCCTCTACTCTGTTTGGCTCATCTGTGATGACTGTGTAGGTAAACATAAACAAGTATGTAAGTCAATCAGTTTCCAGCTCTGTCAAATAAATGAATTTCAAGATACACACATTTGTCTTCATTAAAATGAGTGTCACCACACTGTCACAAAATGTAATACTAACCAATTGAAAATAGTTAAATTTACATTGGAAACCACCATATCACTGTTAAGAGTAGGTGTCTGCCAATAGGACAGAATCATTCCTATACAAAATGCAGTTTGAGTAATTCACTTAATATATTTACTTAAAACTTTAATATAGTCATTTTCACTTAATACTCTAATATAGTCATCTTTCTGCATTCAACACTAAGGAAAGCTGTACAATTTGACATGATAATGAGGAAAAAAGGCCTCCGACAATGCAGATCATTTTTTGATCATATCAATTTTAAGATGCGGGTCAAGGCTTAATATTTGGGAGCATAGTGTCCCTTCCCCCTTTCAGGAGCCCCACTGGATTGGCTTTGATCTGAAATATTTGTATAAAAAGCTTGTTAGCTGGCTGTCCATCTCATAATGTTCACATAGAAACTAGCTGTCAATAGGAAATATAAATCAGAAGAATTATATTTTCATGCAAAATCTGTCACAAAAAGAGGTTGCACATTTAAATGCAGGTGTTGTTATGGCAACGTCAGTGGCCAGACAGCCACATTTACTGCTGCAAATACGTTCAAACATGCTGTCGACACGAAAAGCAGTGGCAACTATGCCACCATTTCAGCTGACTTTTTCTCAGAAATACTGTCACATAACATCCATATATATTTCAGTGCTAGGTTGATGCTTAGCTAAGCTAACTATGAAACACTTTAACTGACAGGACTCAGGAATCAGGATCAACTGTGTACTACTGTAAGGTAGCTTCTAGCTTCATGTCGAACACAGACAGTAAGTCAACATTTCCCAGAGAGCTTTCTTTGAAATCACCAAGTAACGCTAAAAAAACACAACATTTAGATTGTATGACAAAGTGTTTATGTAATATATCTGGCTAGCTATAGCTACTTGCTAACGGTTTAGCTTACCCGCGCGATTCAAAGTAACGTCAACGTAGCTATAATTTATGCTTTGCTTACATGTTCGCATAACTTGTAAGTTTACTGACAGGTACATACCTTGTTCACCTGGCTCAGGTGGTGGCTCTGGGGTTGTTGTGTGAGCCACCACTTGAGAATTGCCGTCTTTTTTATTAAATAAATGTCTAATGTCCATCTTCAGAATCTCCGCGTCCGGGGCTGACAGTTTAAAGTTTAAACATTGTCACAGAGGAGAGGTACGTACCTGTTAGCCAATAAAACACGTTTATTTCCATATAACTCCCTGATTGGTCTGGTGGCGTCGTCTTGCCTCTGTGTTGCATTCACTGAACATGGGAAATTACAATTCTACCGTCCGTCCTATAGGTAAAGTAGGTTAATGTATTATATTATTGAGGGAGAATTTGTCCGGAGCTAAAGAAAAAACATCCGGGGCTAAAGCCCCGGATGCCTACCCCAGGCGACGCCTCTGCTGGCAACTTCTTATTATGGGAAATATGAAAACGTCTTTTAAAACTACAATTCCCAGTAGAGACGTGCCAGCATGTGTAGTTCTGGGAACGGGGTGGGGAGGGGGGGACGCGGTGGACCCGTTCAAATCCAGTTTTGGACAGTCTGCCGTGGTCCCATCCCATTTCATGGGTATTGTTCTGCACGGACATTTTAGTGAGCCGGACTGCCGGTCTTCGCCTCCCGGGCATGAAGCTGTTTACATGTGTTTTGAGATGCTAAATAAAAGTCTAGCTAATAACTAATACGTTTGCACTGTGGACCAACACTATACATTGACGGGGAAGGGGGTAGCAATAAAGATAACACAATTTTACACAACATAACAGAAATAATATCGATAGCAGCGTCCCTAGCAACCATCTTGGTAACAATGAAAACGTTGTATAGACACAATTTCCTGAAGTAATCTTCGTAATAACTAGCAAACTAAAGATCATGTACACCCACTGCACACATAATCTTAAATAACAACTCATATTTCTCGCATGAAATGACATCAAAACGCATTTTAATGACCAAACTAACCTTAAAATAAGCATTTTACACCGAGAATAAAACGAAGGTCGGCCATGTTTTTTTTTCTGCAGGGAAAAATTTGAAGATCACGTGACATAGAAGCCAGCCATTGGAATGAATGGTGAAAAAAAACGTAGGCATCTTACAATTTCAGAGGCGTTTTTGTAGATATACTACGTCCTACGTTGTGGACCAACCTAGTTATTACACGTTTTTTTTGTGAGACTGGGTTGGTGTATTTCATGTATAGGCCTCTCACGATAATTAATTTTGTTGGATAAATTTTCCCGGAAATGATTGCGATAAACGATAATATTGTCGGCACCGTTGTATGACCATTTTAGACCACTGACATAATGATAATATATAATAATAATTCAAGTACATCCTTTCAAACTGCTCGTCACATCCTCATGTAAATGGCAATTTATCGAGGTCAGAAAAGTTATCGAGTTCATTTTTATTTATCGTACGATAATTGAATTAATTGCTTATCGCGACAGGCCTATGCACACAATAAAACAGTGGAAACAAACATGTGTTTGACTTTCATTACTGAATGAAACGTTGTGCCCTTTATAGTCTGTGTCCAATATTGTGTATTTGTATATATTGTATATATATATATCCTATATGCTAAGGTCCCGCTACTGACACGATAGCAGTCATTTAGTGCGCATATGTGTAATTAAACCCATGATATCAAAATCTCACTCCAGCCAGGTACCCAAAGTTGGCAACCCTGTTCTACAGGTGCACCATAGAGAGGACCCTGACCTTCTACAGGTGCACCATAGAGAGGACCCTGAACTTCTACAGGTGCACCAGAGAGTATCCTGACTGGCTGCATCACGGCCTGGTACGGCAGCTGCACCGCCCTCAATCGTAAGGCTTTACAGAGGGTGGTGAAAACTACACAGAACATCACCAGGACGGAGCTCCCATCCATGGAGGACCTTTACTCCCAGCGGCTCAGGAAGAAATCCCTCAGGATTATAAAAGACCCCCATCACCCCAGTCACAAACTGTTCAGTCTGCTGCCGTCTGGCAGGCGTTACTGCAGCATCCGGTCAAAAACCACCAGACTCAGGGACAGTTTCATCCCACAGGCAATAAGACTGTTAAACAACTAAACTGCTGAAACAATTTCATAACATTCATCTGCTACTTAGTAACTATTTATCTAGTATCTAATATAGCATTCCAATAACTTGTATATAGACTCGTATTGCACTATTCCACTTTTTTTTAAACTATTTTTCTTTTTGTATTACTTTTAATATAGTATATTTTAATATTGTTTTAATATTGTCTGCTTATCTGTATTATTGTGTTGCATTGTTGGAGAAGAATGTGACCTAAGATTTTCAACGACATAATTACTCTGTAGCTATGTTAGTTTGACAATAAAGAACATTGAACCTTGAACCTTGATTTTTATTTTTTTAAATGTATTTATCTTTCCTAGGAAGGAAGGAAAGAAAGGCATCAAAATGTAATAATTCAGTACAGAAACTGGTCATTATATTGTCATTGGTTTCTAACCAGTTTTTTATTCGCAATAAGTATTCTTTTTTTCAAACCTGTGGCGGCCACAGATGACTGGACATGTTTAACTTAAACACAGACTAAGGAAGAATTGTAAATAAAATTGGTTTTAGGAACGAAATTAAACATATGAGGAACACACTTTTTTCTTTGCCAATAATTCATCTAGATAGGGTTCAATGGAGGAGGAAAAAAGAGGTTTCGAAAAAAAGCGAGAAGGAAGGGGGGGTCAAGAGCTCAATCTATCCCTTAGATGAAAAGCAAACGGCAATCCGTGAGGCGCAAACATGCGTGTCATCCCCGGGAATTGGCTGGCGGTTGGTGGCTCATCAGGGTCCTTCTTTCTCTTTTCCTGTGCAAATGGGAGAGAGATGGGGGAAGAGAATGAGCAAGGGAGAGACAGACATTTATATTTCATTGGACTAGATTCTGCCATGCCAGTTAAACTGATGTCGCATCTCTCTAGAGGAAGGAGAGCACAGATGAAGAGCAAAAGAGCAAAATAAAAAAGGGGGTTAGAAAGCGGGCGAGATGCAAAAGAAATGGTGAGGGCTGAGTGAAAAGGCAAGAGAGAGGAGAAAGAGAGGAAGGAGGGAGCGTGAGAGGTTAATCTAGAACAAATATCAGTGACAGAACAAGAGGGCCGGATGCGGCAAGTTGTTACTGGGAGTGGATAACAGAGGATTTACACTGCGAGAGGAGAGGGAGGCAGTGAAATTGGAAAACAGAGAGAGAGAGATGGCAAAAAAAAACAAGGCAATGAGGAGAGACATGAGGAGAAGAAGAGAGAATAGAAGGCACCGAGAGACAGCAACAGTATGAGTGCGACAGAGGGAGAGAAATGTTGAGATGATGAAAGAAGTGCATGAGAGCAATCAAAGGACAAATGCATGGGGACACAACCTGGGAGAGAGTGGAGGGAGGCAGAGAGACAAGAGAAGGATGAAGCCCATAACTCTGTCACACACTGAGAAGGAACGCCGAGCGTGGAGCAGATGAAGACAGACTGAGATGCTGGAGTTTCTTGATCCTCTGGTGCCACTCGAAGGTATTAAAGGCTGATCTGAAAGTCGATAAGAAAGCTGTGGTTAAGGGAGTGAGGTTTTTACAGGAAGGGGTGAGGACCACAAAATCACTGCATCCTCCATGGCCCCAAAACATTTATTATCTACCGAGATTACGAATTCTTTATCACAAAGGAATCGTCATCACTATTGATACTTGTGCGTATACATGCATTTAATGCCAGCTTTTTGCTGTAACCTGATTTCTAAGAGCTGTATTGATTGACTTTATAGCTTCTTTGGGGCAGTGGGAACCAGCTGCAAACACACAAAAACACTTAAACTATCACAATACTGTAGAATAGGGTTGATATGGCAAAAAATCCACTTTTTCATGTATTTTATGCATAAACATGTGTCCCCTCTGTGTAAAGAGATTCTGAAGGTTTCAGGAAAAAAGATTTGCTCACTTTCTGTCCTGATCCATTTTTATAAAGACCTGTCTGAAAATGAGCTGGTCTGATTTTGGCCACTTTATGATGTCATAATGATTTTTTGGAAATATTGAATTTCCATTTACAACCTTTAATATTTTATTCGGGCTTTTAGATGAAGACCGAACACAGTTAATAAATACAACTATTCTTCTGGCTAAAATACATATTTTTAAAAGTCAATCAAGGAGTAATCTTAATTGAAGAGTAGATTAAAAATACACTTTATTTCCAAGAAAATGATGGCCACAAAAAATCAAAGGCTCATCACACCATGAATTGGGAAATAATCAGCTCTAACAAAGAGTGGGATTAAAGGAACAATAAATATGCTTGCCATGTTGTGTTTTTGGTGGTTTTTGGTTGTCAACCTATTTTTGTTTGTGAAATGTGTTACGGTGAGTGAAGCAAGCAGGACCCAAACGCAGATAACACTGAAAAAATCCTTTATTTCAAGGCTACCGTCAAAAACCAGAACACTCCCCGGTGAACACAGTCACAGACAAACGACGAACCAACAATGACAGACAGCAAAAACAGAACTTAAATACACACAAGACTAATCAACAAAACAAGAGACAGGTGAGGAGTGATCATTAGGGACAGCTGAGGCTCATTGAGGCCAGGCAGGTGATTAACAGGGAGCGAAAATACACAGGTGAGGGAGTGAGGCGATCAGCCAGGGCCAGGATGTGACACAATATTGAAGTGATCCGACTGGCTGTATCTTTATTTCTTCTGTTTTTGTTTTGTTTTTGTCTGAGATGGGGATGTCATCTCCTATATGTTATTGTTATGTCCATGTTTGTGTCTTTAGCCTGTACAAAATAAAAATATTTGGCAGCCCACTTGCAATGCCTTCACGGACCACTAGGGGGCCCACAGGTTGGGAACCGATGCATTAGCCAATAACCAACCAAGGTAATTCCCCCCACACCTTATCACCTGAATCTCCTCGTAGAGCACCATTGTGTTCTTTTTAACCAAATCTCTCTCAGAGGGGCGTGGGGAGTGGCTCCTTATTTTCATCTAAAGTAACAGACAGAGAATCAGCACTTTTGAAAAAGGCCTGAAACAGAGGGGATTATGGGATGCTACAATTGGTGATCTGTTTGGTATTTCGAGCCAAACACTTCAGAGACATGTTTTGTATATATCTGAGACCTATTATATATTAATTAAAAACAGTATAATAGGGGACCTTTAAACATCCAGCAGACTCTGAGTCATGTTTCTTGAATACTGGCATGTGTTTATAGTAAATAAGGTTACTGCAATTCCTGCATAACCTGTACAAAGATTAATTTAATAACCCAAACTGAAAATGAAAATAAAAATGTACGCTATTGTTGCTATGCTAACGGCTACCCCTATTCTTTCTCTTTAGCCAAACCTGTCATACGTTACCCCTCAACTAGTCTCTCTCTTTAGGTTTCTTAACGACTCAAACTTCTAATTTCTTGAATTTTAACTAGATGCCATTATCTGCTGTTCTCATGTCAATTATCGTGGTTTGGGATGCAGAACCCCAAGCAAAGGTTTTCCTCGCCTGCTCCACTGCTGGCTGGCCTTCTGCTCGTGTCACTGCCATGCAGTCAGCTCGCTGTTGCCCTAACGTGTCTCACATGCCTAAACTCCACATTTTCTCAATCCCACAGCCTGTTGCTCAGTCTGCCAAGCTTTCAGAAAGCAAGTCACAAACACACGTGAGTACGAGCGAGCATCGTCTGTGAGTTCTTGGCTTCCTGTTGCCTCAGAGTTCAGAGGTACAAGCGTCGCCCTGCATGTTGCCAAAATGTTTCCTGTGTCCTAAACAAGCCTGTTATCCACTATCAAGTGCACTAGAATGACATGTATCAAAAGGGAATGACATAGAATAGCTTAAATGTGTGTTATTTAGTTAAGGTAAATAGATAGTTCGGGGATACAAAGGTTTGGGGGACATTTGAATGTGTTCTTACTTTCCCAGGAGTAAAAAACAAATCAATTCCTTCTGACAGCAATATGAGGTTTTTTGGATCAATAATTGGATGTCTATTGGATCAAATGACATAATCATCATCACATAGGCATCCAGGAATATAGCAACTCAAAAACGAAGGTGAGATGATCGAGTGCCTTTTTCCAAGCTTTGTCTTATGGGAGGCCCCAAGTTACAGACTTTGAAGCCCCTGCATTTGATTTCACGACAGTGTGCTGCAGAGCCAACATTTTTCATTCTGATCTCTCGCTGCGGACAGAAAATAATCTTTGCACTTAGTTTCGACCGACAAAGATGTCCACAGGCCAAATTCCATAAATGAGCCTTGTGTCAAAATGTAACTTCTTAAAAGACTTCCACCTTCAGATACAAACTCATAGGTGTCATTTTCAACGTCTGGAGACAACTAGTAACAACACTCACCATCTCAGGTAACATTTGTTGATTGTTCACTTCTCACTTGGCCACTATTCCAATGTTCTGCCTCTTGAACAGGACTTGAATTTTAAGTACTGTCCACACTGAAATCACTTGCAGCAGATGGTTACTGGGGGACCTTGTATTTAAAGACTTTGACTTGTTTGAAAGTACATCTGTCTTGTTACCGTGTATAACTGTCCAAATATAGATAATGGGACATATCGTTATACTTGCAGAGCAGATGCTGAGGTTAAATCACTTAAGCATCCACTGTAAATTACTCTTTTGTTACTTTGGATGCCTCTGCGCAGGGTTGTAGGCAATGCCAGGGGCATTCTGTTTTTGGGTTGTCCGTCCATACAATTACATAAATGCAATGACTCACTAACACAATGGGAGAGTTTTGTTCAATTTGCCACAAATGTCCACTTGGGCAAAAAAATGAACCAGATTCAGAACTTGGTTACAAAAATCAAGGTCCTCACAAAACATAATTTTGGCCATAACCTTATAATTCAAATGAAAAATGTATGAAAGACATGGATGCAATTACAATGGGGAGGGTGTCAGGAACTAACCCTACTATAATTTAAGTCAGACCTGACCAATTTCACAATGTTGACAGACCAATGCAGTGCAGTCTTAGAACACGCTCTATTTTAAGAGATGTTTTCTCTTTATCTTGTTAATTCTATAAAGTCAATGACAAAACCACTTTCTTAACAATATTTATAAACTACAGTTGAATGCAAAAACATTGCACCTGTTCTCTGAGGGTTGTTGAAAAATAATTAACAGTGCAGGAATATCTGCAGGTGTTATTTCTATATTTCCCTTTGCCTGCCACCCCTCTTTGTAAAAACAAACCTTCCACTATGAAAGATTTTCTCATAAATTCACTTTGAAATCTGTTTAATTGAAAACAGAGAGACACACAGGATAAGACAGACAGACAGGTGACCAGATGCACACATAAGTAGATAGCGGAGAAAGAGAGACAGATGCGGTGAGATCCAGATTATGAGAGAAGAGGGAGACAGATGGAGAGATTGAGATAGATGGAGACAGCAACTCAGGGAGGATATTGGAGCATTTGGCCTTGAGCCTGAATCAACACAGCAAGCTGACAGCTATATCTGTAGGCTTTATTAACATGGAAAGGCGCAAATCCATGTGCACACACACACACACACACACACACACACACACACACACACACACACACACACACACACACACACACACACATTAGGGACTAAGAACTTGTACTATGAACTAGGAAACTAGGAATATGTAAGCAGAGATTTGCATGCCACGTGAAATGAACTGAGATGTAGCCAAGATTCAGGCAGTGAGTATGTGTATGTGTGTGTGTGTGTGTGTGTGTGTGTGTGTGTGTGTGTGTGTGTGTGTGTGTGTGTGTGTGTGTGTGTGTGTGTGTGTGTGTGTGTGTGTGTGTGTGTGTGTGTGTGTGTGTGTGTGTGTGTGTGTGTGTTGGCACGAGGGAATTGGCGGTCATGTGTAAATGTGCGAGATCAGGTATCCAGGTGCATCATTTATCCTCTCAGCAGATGTTTTGAAGACCACCTCCAACATTTGCAAACACACACACCTCCTTCGCCTTTCTACACACACCCACATTCACCAAGCCAACTTTAATGGCTTTCCACGATGGAGAGACAATAGCAATAGAAGTGGGGGGGAAAACAGGTGCAAAAGCAGGACAGCAAGGTGCCTTAGTAGCCGACAGTCAATTTGAGTGTGTATTTTGCATATGAAAGTCTAAAGACAAATACAAAACTGATAGTTTTTGCAACATTTAGTTCAAACATCATGTAGATAAAAATCTGCTAATTAAATTAAAACAATGTACTCTTATTACTGTCTGTATGTCAGCACTGCTTGCTGCGCTTCTTTCCATGAACCAGATCCTGCTGCTGTCAGGCAGAGACTTAATCAGATGTTTATGTAAACTGTTGTGAAATCGCTCTGTGGAATATTCGTAACCATTTTATTGTGTTATGTTCTAATACGTGGTTGCTTTTCTCTAATCCATAAAAACTTTGCATGCAATTAGAGTTTCTGCCATCTGCCATCTACATAGCTGCTTCTTGCTAGCATATTTTGCTATGTGTTTGAGATTCATATTTTGGTGAATTAAACGTCTTATATTCCACCTTGTTTGTAGTTTTTACTTATTTGTTATATTGAGGTGTTTCAAAAAGTGTTGGATGAACTGTAATTCACTCCCTTAACCGTGTGGTTAAAAAATGTCTTGAGAAACACTTTGATTTAAGTTAATAAATACAGTATATCACCTGCTTTGGATGTTTCTAGCTATGAAGGTAGATATTACGGTGGCCCTGAAGTGCAAGACACCACAGCATTTCACAAAACGCAATAAGTCTATGGTTGGGACATATTTCGCTGTGTGACCAATCACGAAGCGTCATTTCTTGACTGGCAGCAAAAACACCCAATCACAGCAGTGCTTCTCTGGCTGGCTCTGTCCAATCACAAACATCACTAAAGGAATACCCTTTCCGTCCAATGTGAAATGCTGTGGCGTTTTGTGAAAAGCTGTTGTGTTTTGTGAAATGCTGTTGTGTTTTGTGAAATGCTGTAGTGTTTTGTGAAATGCTGTAGTGTTTTGTGAAATGCTGTGGTGTTTTGTGAAATGCTGTTGTGTTTTGTGAAATGCTGTAGTGTTTTGTGAAATGCTGTTGTGTTTTGTGAAATGCTGTTGTGTTTTGTGAAATGCTGTGGTGTTTTGTGAAATGCTGTAGTGTTTTGTGAAATGCTGTTGTGTTTTGTGAAATGCTGTTGTGTTTTGTGAAAAGCTGTAGTGTTTTCTGAAATGCTGTTGTGTTTTGTGAAATGCTGTAGTGTTTTGTGAAATGCTGTGGTGTTTTGTGAAATGCTGTTGTGTTTTGTGAAATGCTGTAGTGTTTTGTGAAATGCTGTTGTGTTTTGTGAAATGCTGTGGTGTTTTGTGAAATGCTGTTGTGTTTTGTGAAATGCTGTTGTGTTTTGTGAAATGCTGTTGTGTTTTGTGAAAAGCTGTAGTGTTTTCTGAAATGCTGTTGTGTTTTGTGAAATGCTGTGGTGTTTTGTGAAATGCTGTTGTGTTTTGTGAAATGCTGTGGTGTTTTGTGAAATGCTGTGGTGTTTTCTGAAATGCTGTTGTGTTTTGTGAAATGCTGTTGTGTTTTGTGAAATGCTGTTGTGTTTTGTGAAATGCTGTGGTGTTTTGTGAAATGCTGTGGTGTTTTCTGAAATGCTGTTGTGATTTGTGAAATGCTGTTGTGTTTTGTGAAATGCTGTTGTGTTTTGTGAAATGCTGTGGTGTTTTGTGAAATGCTGTGGTGTTTTCTGAAATGCTGTTGTGTTTTGTGAAATGCTGTTGTGTTTTGTGAAATGCTGTGGTGTTTTGTGAAATGCTGTTGTGTTTTGTGAAATGCTGTTGTGTTTTGTGAAATGCTGTTGTGTTTTGTGAAATATTGTGGTGTTTTGTGAAATGCTGTTGTGTTTTGTGAAATGCTGTAGTGTTTTGTGAAATGCTGTGGTGTTTTGTGAAATGCTGTAGTGTTTTGTGAAATGCTGTTGTGTTTTGTGAAATGCTGTTGTGTTTTGTGAAAAGCTGTAGTGTTTTCTGAAATGCTGTTGTGTTTTGTGAAATATTGTGGTGTTTTGTGAAATGCTGTTGTGTTTTGTGAAATGCTGTTGTGTTTTGTGAAATATTGTGGTGTTTTGTGAAATATTGTGGTGTTTTGTGAAATGCTGTAGTGTTTTGTGAAATGCTGTGGTGTTTTGTGAAATGCTGTTGTGTTTTGTGAAATGCTGTAGTGTTTTGTGAAATGCTGTTGTGTTTTGTGAAATGCTGTGGTGTTTTGTGAAATGCTGTTGTGTTTTGTGAAATGCTGTTGTGTTTTGTGAAATGCTGTAGTGTTTTGTGAAATGCTGTGGTGTTTTGTGAAATGCTGTTGTGTTTTGTGAAATGCTGTTGTGTTTTGTGAAATGCTGTAGTGTTTTGTGAAATGCTGTGGTGTTTTGTGAAATGCTGTGTGTTTTGTGAAATGCTGTTGTGTTTTGTGAAATGCGGTTGTGTTTTGTGAAATGCTGTAGTGTTTTGTGAAATGCTGTGGTGTTTTGTGAAATGCTGTTGTGTTTGTGAAATGCTGTTGTGTTTTGTGAAATGCTGTTGTGTTTTGTGAAATGCTGTGGTGTTTTGTGAAATGCTGTGGTGTTTTGTGAAATGATGTTGTGTTTTGTGAAATGCTGTTGTGTTTTGTGAAATGCTGTTGTGTTTTGTGAAATGCTGTTGTGTTTTGTGAAATGCTGTGGTGTTTGTGAAATGCTGTTGTGTTTTGTGAAATGCTGTTGTGTTTTGTGAAATGCTGTTGTGTTTTGTGAAATCTGTGTGTGTTTTGTGAAATGCTGTTGTGTTTTGTGAATGCTGTTGTGGTTGTGTGAAATGCTGTAGTGTTTTTTTGTGTTTTGTGAAATGCTGTTGTGTTTTGTGAAATGCTGTTGTGTTTTGTGAAATCCTGTTGTGTTTTGGTGAAATGCTGTAGTGTTTGTGAAAATGCTGTTGTGTTTTGTGAAATGCTGTGGCGTTTTGTGAAATGCTGTGTTGTTTTCTGAAATGCTGTAGTGTTTTGTGAAATGCTGTTGTGTTTTGTGAAATGCTGTGGCGCTTTGTGAAATGCTGTGGCGTTTTGTGAAATGCTGTTGTGTTTTGTGAAATGCTGTAGTGTTTTGTGAAATGCTGTGGTGTTTTGTGAAATGCTGTGGTGTTTTGTGAAATGCTGTAGTGTTTTGTGAAATGCTGTGGAAGTTTTGTGAAATGCTGTTGTGTTTTGTGAAATGCTGTAGTGTTTTGTGAAATGCTGTGGGTTTTGTGAATGCTGTAGTGTTTTGTGAAATGCTGTTGTGTTTTGTGAAATGCTGTTGTGTTTTGTGAAATGCTGTTGTGTTTTGTGAAATGCTGTAGTGTTTTGTGAAATGCTGTTGTGTTTTGTGAAATGCTGTGGTGTTTTGTGAAATGCTGTTGTGTTTTGTGAAATGCTGTAGTGTTTTGTGAAATGCTGTGGTGTTTTGTGAAATGCTGTGGTGTTTGTGAAATGCTGTAGTGTTTTGGTGAAATAATGTAGTGTTTTGTGAAATGCTGTGGTGTTTTGTGAAATGCTGTTGTGTTTTGTGAAATGCTGTTGTGTTTTGTGAAATGCTGTTGTGTTTGTGAAATGCTGTTGTGTTTTGTGAAATGCTGTAGTGTTTTGTGAAATGCTGTAGTGTTTTGTGAAATGCTGTAGTGTTTTGTGAAATGCTGTTGTGTTTTGTGAAATGCTGTTGTGTTTTGTGAAATGCTGTTGTGTTTTGTGAAATGCTGTGGTGTTTGTGAAATGCTGTTGTGTTTTGTGAAATGCTGTAGTGTTTTGTGAAATGCTGTAGTGTTTTGTGAAATGCTGTGGTGTTTTGTGAAATGCTGTAGTGTTTTGTGAAATGCTGTGGTGTTTTGTGAAATGCTGTGGTGTTTTGTGAAATGCTGTGGTGTTTTGTGAAATGCTGTTGTGTTTTGTGAAATGCTGTTGTGTTTTGTGAAATGCTGTTGTGTTTTGTGAAATGCTGTTGTGTTTTGTGAAATGCTGTTGTGTTTTGTGAAATGCTGTAGTGTTTTGTGAAATGCTGTTGTGTTTTGTGAAATGCTGTGGCGTTTTGTGAAATGCTGTGGTGTTTTCTGAAATGCTGTAGTGTTTTGTGAAATGCTGTTGTGTTTTGTGAAATGCTGTTGTGTTTTGTGAAATGCTGTGGTGTTTTCTGAAATGCTGTAGTGTTTTGTGAAATGCTGTTGTGTTTTCTGAAATGCTGTAGTGTTTTGTGAAATGCTGTGGTGTTTTGTGAAATGCTGTTGTGTTTTGTGAAATGCTGTTGTGTTTTGTGAAATGCTGTGGTGTTTTGTGAAATGCTGTTGTGTTTTGTGAAATGCTGTAGTGTTTTGTGAAATGCTGTGGTGTTTTGTGAAATGCTGTGGTGTTTTGTGAAATGCTGTAGTGTTTGTGAAATGCTGTGGTGTTTTGTGAAATGTTGTTGTGTTTGTGAAATGCTGTTGTGTTTTGTGAAATGCTGTTGTGTTTTGTGAAATGCTGTTGTGTTTTGTGAAATGCTGTCGTGTTTGTGAAATGCTGTTGTGTTTTGTGAAATGCTGTGGTGTTTTCTGAAATGCTGTTGTGTTTTGTGAAATGCTGTAGTGTTTTGTGAAATGCTGTGGTGTTTTGTGAAATGCTGTTGTGTTTTGTGAAATAATGTGGTGTTTTCTGAAATGCTGTTGTGTTTTGTGAAATGCTGTGGTGTTTTGTGAAATGCTGTAGTGTTTTGTGAAATGCTGTGGTGTTTTGTGAAATGCTGTTGTGTTTTGTGAAATGCTGTTGTGTTTTGTGAAATGCTGTAGTGTTTTGTGAATGCTGTGGTGTTTTGTGAAATGCTGTTGTGTTTTGTGAAATGCTGTTGTGTTTTTGTGAAATGCTGTTGTGTTTTGTGAAATGCTGTTGTGTTTTGTGAAATGCTGTAGTGTTTTTGTGAAATGCTGTTGTGTTTTTGTGAAATGCTGTTGTGTTTTGTGAAATGCTGTTGTGTTTTGTGAAATGCTGTTGTGTTTTGTGAAATGCTGTAGTGTTTTGTGAAATGCTGTTGTGTTTTGGTGAAATGCTGTGGTGTTTTGTGAAATGCTGTGGTGTTTTTTGTGAAATGCTGTTGTGTTTTGTGAAATGCTGTAGTGTTTTGTGAAATGCTGTAGTGTTTTGTGAAATGCTGTGGTGTTTTGTGAAATGCTGTAGTGTTTTGTGAAATGCTGTGGTGTTTTGTGAAATGCTGTGGTGTTTTGTGAAATGCTGTTGTGTTTTGTGAAATGCTGTAGTGTTTTGGTGAATGCTGTGGTGTTTTTGTGAAATGCTGTAGTGTTTTGTGAAATGCTGTGGTGTTTTGTGAAATGCTTGGTGTTTTGTGAAATGCTGTTGTGTTTTGTGAAATGCTGTTGTGTTTTGTGAAATGCTGTTGTGTTTTGTGAAATTGCTGTTTGTTTGGTGAAATGCTGTTGTGTTTGTGAAATGCTGTGGTGTTTTGTGAAATGCTGTAGTGTTTTGTGAAATGCTGTTTGTTTTGTGAAATGCTGTTGTGTTTGTGAAATGCGTGAGTGTTTTGTGAAATGCTGTTGTGTTTGTGAAATGCTGTGGTGTTTTGTGAAATGCTGTTTGTGTTTTGTGAAATGCTGTAGTGGTTTGTGAAATGCTGTGGTGTTTTGTGAAATGCTGTGGTGTTTGTGAAATGCTGTAGTGTTTGTGAAAATAATGTAGTGGTTGTGAATGCTGTGGGTTTTGGTGAAAATGCTGTTGTGTTTTGTGAAATGCTGTTGTGTTTTGTGAAATGCTGTTGTGTTTTGTGAATGCTGTTGTGTTTTGTGAAATGCTGTTGTGTTTTGTGAAATGCTGTAGTGTTTTGTGAAATGCTGTTGTGTTTTGTGAAATGCTGTGGTGTTTTGTGAAATGCTGTTGTGTTTTGTGAAATGCTGTAGTGTTTTGTGAAATGCTGTGGTGTTTTGTGAAATGCTGTGGTGTTTTGTGAAATGCTGTAGTGTTTTGTGAAATAATGTAGTGTTTTGTGAAATGCTGTGGTGTTTTGTGAAATGCTGTTGTGTTTTGTGAAATGCTGTTGTGTTTTGTGAAATGCTGTTGTGTTTTGTGAAATGCTGTTGTGTTTTGTGAAATGCTGTAGTGTTTTGTGAAATGCTGTAGTGTTTTGTGAAATGCTGTAGTGTTTTGTGAAATGCTGTTGTGTTTGTGAAATGCTGTTGTGTTTTGTGAAATGCTGTTGTGTTTTGTGAAATGCTGTGGTGTTTTGTGAAATGCTGTTGTGTTTTGTGAAATGCTGTAGTGTTTTGTGAAATGCTGTAGTGTTTTGTGAAATGCTGTGGTGTTTGTGAAATGCTGTAGTGTTTTGTGAAATGCTGTGGTGTTTTGGTGAAATGCTGTGGTGTTTTGTGAAATGCTGTGGTGTTTGTGAAATGCTGTTGTGTTTTTGTGAAATGCTGTTGTGTTTTGTGAAATGCTGTTGTGTTTTGGTGAAATGCTGTTGTGTTTTGTGAAATGCTGTTGTGTTTTGTGAAATGCTGTAGTGTTTGTGAAATGCTGTTGTGTTTTGTGAAATGCTGTGGCTTTTTTGTGAAATGCTGTGGTGTTTTCTGAAATGCTGTAGTGTTTTGTGAAATGCTGTTGGTGTTTTGTGAAATGCTGTTGTGTTTTGTGAAATGCTGTGGTGTTTTCTGAATGCTGTAGTGTTTTGTGAAATGCTGTTGGTGTTTCTGAAATGCGTAGTGTTTTGAAATGCTGTGTGTTTTGTGAAATGCTGTGTGTTTTGGAAATGCTGTTGTGTTTTGTGAATGCTGTGGTGTTTTGTGAAATGCTGTTGTGTTTTGTGAAATGCTGTAGTGTTTTGTGAAATGCTGTGGTGTTTTGTGAAATGCTGTGGTGTTTTGTGAAATGCTGTAGTGTTTTGTGAAATGCTGTGGTGTTTTGTGAAATGTTGTTGTGTTTTGTGAAATGCTGTTGTGTTTTGTGAAATGCTGTTGTGTTTTGTGAAATGCTGTTGTGTTTTGTGAAATGCTGTAGTGTTTTGTGAAATGCTGTTGTGTTTTGTGAAATGCTGTGGTGTTTTCTGAAATGCTGTTGTGTTTTGTGAAATGCTGTAGTGTTTTGTGAAATGCTGTGGTGTTTTGTGAAATGCTGTTGTGTTTTGTGAAATAATGTGGTGTTTTCTGAAATGCTGTTGTGTTTTGTGAAATGCTGTGGTGTTTTGTGAAATGCTGTAGTGTTTTGTGAAATGCTGTGGTGTTTTGTGAAATGCTGTTGTGTTTTGTGAAATGCTGTTGTGTTTTGTGAAATGCTGTAGTGTTTTGTGAAATGCTGTGTGTTTTGTGAAATGCTGTTGTGTTTTGTGAAATGCTGTTGTGTTTTGTGAAATGCTGTAGTGTTTTGTGAAATGCTGTGGTGTTTTGTGAAATGCTGTTGTGTTTTTGTGAAATGCTGTTGTGTTTTGTGAATGCTGTTGTGTTTTGTGAAATGCTGTTGTGTTTTGTGAAATGCTGTAGTGTTTTGTGAAATGCTGTAGTGTTTTGTGAATGCTGTTGTGTTTTGTGAAATGCTGTTGTGTTTTGTGAAATGCTGTTGTGTTTTGTGAAATGCTGTTGTGTTTTGTGAAATGCTGTAGTGTTTTGTGAAATGCTGTTGTGTTTTGTGAAATGCTGTGGTGTTTTGTGAAATGCTGTGGTGTTTTGTGAAATGCTGTAGTGTTTTGTGAAATGCTGTAGTGTTTGTGAAATGCTGTAGTGTTTTGTGAAATGCTGTAGTGTTTTGTGAAATGCTGTGGTGTTTTGTGAAATGCTGTGGTGTTAGTTGTGTTTTGTGATGAAATGCTGTTGTGTTTTGTGAAATGCTGTAGTGGTTTTTGTGAAATGCTGTGGTGTTTTGGTGAAATGCTGTAGTGTTTTGTGAAATGCTGTGGTGTTTTGTGAAATGCTGTGGTGTTTTGTGAAATGCTGTTGTGTTTTGTGAATGCTGTTGGTGTTTTGTGAAATGCTGTTGTGTTTGTGAAATGGCTGTTGTTGTTTTGTGAAATGCTGTAGTGTTTTTGTGAAATGCTGTAGTGGTTTTGTGAAATGCTGTTGTGTTTTGTGAAATGCTGTGGTGTTTTGTGAAATGCTGTTGTGTTTTGTGAAATGCTGTAGTGTTTTGTGAAATGCTGTTGTGTTTTGTGAAATGCTGTGGCGTTTTGTGAAATGCTGTGGTGTTTTCTGAAATGCTGTTGTGTTTTGTGAAATGCTGTGGCGCTTTGTGAAATGCTGTGGCGTTTTGTGAAATGCTGTTGTGTTTTGTGAAATGCTGTAGTGTTTTGTGAAATGCTGTGGTGTTTTGTGAAATGCTGTGGTGTTTTGTGAAATGCTGTAGTGTTTTGTGAAATGCTGTGGAGTTTTGTGAAATGCTGTGGTGTTTTGTGAAATGCTGTAGTGTTTTGTGAAATGCTGTGGTGTTTTGTGAAATGCTGTGGTGTTTTGTGAAATGCTGTAGTGTTTTGTGAAATGCTGTTGTGTTTTGTGAAATGCTGTTGTGTTTTGTGAAATGCTGTAGTGTTTTGTGAAATGCTGTTGTGTTTTGTGAAATGCTGTGGTGTTTTGTGAAATGCTGTTGTGTTTTGTGAAATGCTGTAGTGTTTTGTGAAATGCTGTGGTGTTTTGTGAAATGCTGTGGTGTTTTGTGAAATGCTGTAGTGTTTTGTGAAATAATGTAGTGTTTTGTGAAATGCTGTGGTGTTTTGTGAAATGCTGTGGTGTTTTGTGAAATGCTGTTGTGTTTTGTGAAATGCTGTTGTGTTTTGTGAAATGCTGTTGTGTTTTGTGAATGCTGTAGTGTTTTTGGTGAAATGCTGTAGTGTTTGTGAAATGCTGTTTGTGTTTTGTGAAATGCGGTTGTGTTTTGTGAAATGCTGTGGTGTTTTGTGAAATGCTGTTGTGTTTTGTGAAATGCTGTAGTGTTTTGTGAAATGCTGTGGTGTTTTGTGAAAATGCTGTGGTGTTTTGTGAAATGCTGTAGTGTTTGTGAAATGCTGTGGGTTTTGTGAAATGCTGTGGTGTTTTGTGAAATGCTGTTGTGTTTTTGTGAAATGCTGTTGTGTTTTGTGAAATGCTGTTGTGTTTGTGAAATGCTGTTGTGTTTTGTGAAATGCTGTTGTGTTTTGTGAAATGCTGTAGTGTTTTTGTGAAATGCTGTTGTGTTTTGTGAAATGCTGTGGGCGTTTTGTGAAATGCTGTGGTGTTTTCTGAAAATGCTGTAGTGTTTTGTGAAATGCTGTTGTGTTTTGTGAAATGCTTTTGTGTTTGTGAAATGCTGTGGTGTTTTTCTGAAATGCTGTTGTGTTTTCTGAAATGCCTGTAGTGTTTTGTGAAATGCTGTTGTGTTTTCTGAAATGCTGTAGTGTTTGGTGAAATGCTGTTGTGTTTTGTGAATGCTGTGGGTTTTTGTGAAATGCTGTTGTGTTTTGTGAAATGCTGTAGTGTTTTGTGAAATGCTGTGGTGTTTTGTGAAATGCTGTGGTGGTTTGTGAAATGCTGTGGTGTTTTGTGAAATGTTGTTGTGTTTTGTGAAATGCTGTTGTGTTTTTGTGAAATGCTGTGGCGTTTTTGTGAATGCTGTGATGTTTTGTGAATGTTGTTGTGTTTTGTGAAATGCTGTGGTGTTTTGTGAAATGCTGTGGTGTTTTTGTGAAATGCGTGTGTTTTTGTGAAATGCTGTGGGTGTTTCTGAAATGCTGTTGTGTTTTGTGAAATGCGTGGCGCTTTGTGAATGCTGTGGCGTTTTGTGAAATGCTGTTGTGTTTTGTGAAATGCTGTAGTGTTTTTGTGAAATGCTGTGGTGTTTTGTGAAATGCTGTGGTGTTTTGGTGAAATGCTGTAGTGTTTTTGTTGAAATGCTGTGGAGTTTTGTGAAATGCTGTGGTGTTTTGTGAAATGCTGTAGTGTTTTGTGAAATGCTGTGGTGTTTTGTGAAATGCTGTGGTGTTTTGTGAAATGCTGTAGTGTTTTGTGAAATGCTGTTGTGTTTTGTGAAATGCTGTTGTGTTTTGTGAAATGCTGTAGTGTTTTGTGAAATGCTGTTGTGTTTTGGTGAAATGGTGTGGTGTTTTGTGAAATGCTGTTGTGTTTTTGTGAAATGCTGTAGTGTTTTGGTGAAATGCTGTGGTGTTTTTGTGAAATGCTGTGGTGTTTGTGAAATGCTGTAGTGTTTTGTGAAATAATGTAGTGTTTGGTGAAATGCTGTGGTGTTTTGTTGAAATGCTGTGGCTGTTGTGTTTTGTGAAATGCTGTTGTGTTTTGTGAAATGCTGTTGTGTTTTGTGAAATGCTGTAGTGTTTTGTGAAATGCTGTAGTGTTTTGTGAAATGCTGTTGTGTTTTGTGAAATGCTGTTGTGTTTTGTGAAATGCTGTGGTGTTTTGTGAAATGCTGTTGTGTTTTGTGAAATGCTGTAGTGTTTTGTGAAATGCTGTGGTGTTTTGTGAAATGCTGTGGTGTTTTGTGAAATGCTGTAGTGTTTTGTGAAATGCTGTGGTGTTTTTGTGAAAATGCTGTGGTGTTTTGTGGAAATGCTGTTGTGTTTTGTGAAATGCTGTTGTGTTTTGTGAAATGCTGTTGTGTTTTGTGAAATGCTGTTGTGTTTTGTGAAATGCTGTTGTGTTTTGTGAAATGCTGTAGTGTTTTGTGAAATGCTGTTGTGTTTTGTGAAATGCTGTGGCGTTTTGGTGAATGCTGTGGTGTTTTCTGAAATGCTGTAGTGTTTTGTGAAATGCTGTTGTGTTTTGTGAAATGCTGTTGTGTTTTGTGAAATGCTGTGGTGTTTTCTGAAATGCTGTTGTGTTTTCTGAAATGCTGTAGTGTTTTGTGAAATGCTGTTGTGTTTTCTGAAATGCTGTAGTGTTTTGTGAAATGCTGTTGTGTTTTGTGAAATGCTGTGGTGTTTTGTGAAATGCTGTTGTGTTTTGTGAAATGCTGTAGTGTTTTGTGAAATGCTGTGGTGTTTTGTGAAATGCTGTGGTGTTTTGTGAAATGCTGTGGTGTTTTGTGAAATGTTGTTGTGTTTTGTGAAATGCTGTTGTGTTTTGTGAAATGCTGTGGCGTTTTGTGAAATGCTGTGATGTTTTGTGAAATGTTGTTGTGTTTTGTGAAATGCTGTGGTGTTTTGTGAAATGCTGTGGTGTTTTGTGAAATGCTGTGGTGTTTTGTGAAATGCTGTTGTGTTTTGTGAAATGCTGTAGTGTTTTGTGAAATGCTGTGGTGTTTTGTGAAATGCTGTGGTGTTTTGTGAAATGCTGTAGTGTTTTGTGAAATGCTGTGGTGTTTTGTGAAATGCTGTGGTGTTTTGTGAAATGCTGTTGTGTTTTGTGAAATGCTGTTGTGTTTTGTGAAATGCTGTAGTATTTTGTGAAATGCTGTGGTGTTTTCTGAAATGCTGTTGTGTTTTGTGAAATGCTGTGGTGTTTTCTGAAATGCTGTTGTGTTTTGTGAAATGCTGTGGTGTTTTGTGAAATGCTGTAGTGTTTTGTGAAATGCTGTAGTGTTTTGTGAAATGCTGTGGTGTTTTCTGAAATGCTGTGGTGTTTTGTGAAATGCTGTGGCGTTTTGTGAAATGCTGTGGTGTTTTGTGAAATGCTGTAGTGTCTTGCACTTCAAGGCCACCGTAAGATATGGTGCAAAATGCGAGAGCGTGTAAAACCTGATGTGAGCACTTGCAGAAAAAAAATCTGAGCTTGTTTGCATAGATTTACACTTGTATAAAATATCCACGTAACTGTGAACCAAATGTACACTTGTATAAAATATCCACGTAACTGTGAACCAAATTTGAAGTCACAGAAGAAAAAAAAAGTTTTGTAGCTTGTAGAAAAAAAATGAAGTTAGTGATGAAATGTTCACTTGCAGAAAAATACATATTTTTTAAATATATTTTCCATTACAACTGCAACTTGGTTATTACAACCTCTCAAATCAGTCATTACAACTTGACGAATCTGCTCTGTGGCAGTATAAATCGACGAATCTGCGGTCTTGACTTTTGCTACACTTCTTGCGATAAATGTGTCGCAAAAGTAATTTTCACCTGTAGATGTGGGGGGAGGGAGGGGGGTTGGAGCGAAGGGGCGGAGCTATCAGAACGACGAGGCTCGGGTCAGTCACACAGTCACAGCCACAGTCAGGTCGAACCGGATGATTGCGGGGATAATGGTTCGTGTCGCTACCAGTCCGCTGATATGACGCGTCAATCAACGGTACATTTTGCCCATTACTTGCCCAGTATTACTTTGAATATTATTATTGTGATTGAGGATTAAATCCGCTTTGAAGACCACCGTTTTATATCGTGCAGTCATCCGGTTCGACCTGGCTGTGACTGTGACTGTGCGACTGACCCGAGCCTCGTTGTTCTGATAGCTCCGCCCCTTCGCTCCAACCCCCCTCCCTCCCCCACATCTACAGGTGAAAATTACTTTTGCGACACATTTATCGCAAGAAGTGTAGCAAAAGTCAAGACCGCAGATTCGTCGATTTATACTGCCACAGAGCAGATTCGTCAAGTTGTAATGACTGATTTGAGAGGTTGTAATAACCAAGTGGCCATTGTAAGGGAAAATATATAAGTGAACATTTCATCACTAACTTCATTTTTTTTCTACAAGCTACAAAACTTTTTTTTTTCTTCTGTGACTTCAAATTTGGTTCACAGTTACGTGGATATGTTATACAAGTGTAAATGTTTGCACACAAGCTCAGATGTTTTTTCTGCAAGTGCTCACATCAGGTTTTACACGCTCTCGCATTTTGCACCATATCTACCTTCATACTAGCCAAGAAAGAGAGAATGTAGGTGTGTGTCTGCATGAGAGAGAGCGGGAGACGTGGCAGCTGGTTTACACAGTGGGCAATGGATGGTTTTCCCTCGCAGTTGGCACAGGGATTTGACATCACCTGTCACAATGTTTAATTAACACCTAGTGTGTGTGTGCTGATGCGTGTGTATGTGTTCATGTGTGTGTTCACATGTATGTGTATGGATTAATTAGAACCGTGGCAGGTGCATGTAAAGTCATGTATGTGTAAACTTTGTTTAGCAAAACAGTGTGTAATTGTGAGAGTAGGTTCTATGTAGGTGTGTGAGCGTGTGCGTGCGTCTGTGTCAATGACAGCTGAGGTCATTCCTGGGGGTTTTAATCTGGACTGCATCAGGAAGTTGGATGGCTTCAGCTGGTCTGATTGGAGTTTCCGTTGGCAACCCAGAGGTTCACCAGCTGTACCGATGATACGCTTCCTGTAACTAAACTGGAATCTTCTCCCTCTCACACACCGGCTCACTCACACTTCCACTTTCTCTCTCATTATCCAGCAGTGAAATCGACCTAAAGACAGCCAGCATAACACTTGGGAGGGCTGATTATGTTCCCATTTGCTCACCTTTTCCGTACAATAAATGTTTTTCACATCACACTTTTATTTACATATAACTGAAAGCTGGCTTTAGTTTAACAACTACGGCGATAGTGATGTAGCTTAGTTGGTATCCAGAGAGATCTTCTAAAGGTCAAGCTGATCTAATATATATAATAATTTATATACGCAAATTGATGTTTTATTCTCACGTTCATTAGCAATGCCTCCTCATAAGAGATCAGAGGCTCAAACAAAGCATTTTCTTTATTATCTTTCTTTCTTATGATGAGGACTGCCATTCTTTCAAGCCACCCATTAAACGTTATGGTTTGAATTATTCTAAATTATCGGTATTGTGCCCTCTGTTTATCTGCCTCCATTGTTATTCTCCTTAGTGGTTGTCTCTAAATAGCTTGCACAACCATTTCTGAAGGATCTTGCATGTCTCTTTACACAGCCCCTGAAGTTATGACTCTCATATTTAATATTATTTTCGTTGATAGTGTAGAAGTATTTATTATTTTACTGAAGCTCTTTTTTTGTCTGCCTTTTGGTCCAAGACAAACAACAATTACACTTTGCCTCGTTCAAGAGGGGATACAGGCCTGGGATATCGTTCATGATTAACAGAGGTTTTTCTTTCTCTAAAAGGCAGAAATATCTTCTCCTTGATCTTTTGCCTCTTTTTCATCTGTCCACATCTTCTCTCTCTCTCTCATTCAGACTTTTGTATTCTTTCCATCTTCCTGTGGTTTGACTACTTCATCATCTGGGGTCCTTTGACAGCAAGGCATTAATCCTGGCCCCTCACACACACACACACACACACACACACACACACACACACACATGACCCTCATGCATGTGCCCACACACAATATCACCACACCTGTGCACACATAAACACACAGATGTACCTGCACATGTTTATGTGAACACACATCCATACACCTAACGTGCCATACGCACATACAATTGCATGAATAAGCACACAAACTGGGTATGGATGACAGATTTGGAAAGAGATGCAATCCCTCTTCGGGCGTAGTTCATGTTCATTTTATTGCCACACAGTCTGGCCGCTGGATTGAAAGATGTAAAATGAAAAACAGCTCTGACATTTACAACATAACACAACAAACTTCAGTGCCGCAATGAAAGGTAACACAATCAATAGTGCAAAGTGCTACAGACAGTCTCATACATTATCATATACAACACATTCAGTTTTACTGATTCATTCTGCGATGGCTCGGCAAGAGGCAACTCCCATATTCAAAAATTGAATCCAATAAGAAAGTACCTTGTGTTTCAACACCATAAATGTACACTACAGTCGAATCCAAAATGATAAATAATGGAAATGCATTTTTTTTTTTAGAAGAACAGAGGCTAACCTGAAGTGGGGCACAACTTTAGCTACAAACTTCCTAAAAATAAATAAATAATATGTAAAGCCAACCCTTGAGCTTTAAACCTTACCCTCCTTACTTTTTAACATTCAATTTAAAATACAGTTTGTAGGATTTTTGCGTAGGTATCCATAATAACCACAGAATCCATCAGAGAGAGAGGAAGAGAGACAATCATTATTAAATATTCCAGGTGTGGAACTAATTGGTCAGCTGCAGCAATTACCCTGAAACAACACCTGATACTCACATTATCATCTCATCAACTTCTTCAGACGTTTCCAGAACACAGTTCCAATAAAATGTATGCTAATTGTATAAGCCTTTTCAATAAGTAAGATGAGGTAGGATATATGAGTCTTTACGTGTAGTTTCTGGCGCGTCTTTGAGTTTCCTGAAAAGTGCTGTACAAGTCTCATGTATTATTATTATTATCCTCTTTTTGTCCTACCTTTTCCTGTTGAGCAGAAAAAGTTTGATAAAGCAATGTTTTGAAGCAATTGTTCTCCATGTATTCTTTTTTATGTACTTTATTATTAAATGAAACATCGATTATTAGTCAATCTGCAAGAAAAAATATCTGTTGGTTTCATATCATATCTGACAAGATAAATGTTTTTCATGATGCTACTCTTTAATCAAGCACAGCACTCCCTCGCGACTGTGGCTGCGAGGGAGTGCTGTCGTCTTTCAACCAGAAGGTTGTGGGTTCGATCCCAGCCCGTGCAGCCAACATGTCGATGTATCCTTGGGCAAGATACTTAACCCTGAGTTGGTCCCGATGGCATGGCCAACGGTGTGTGAATGTGTGTGAATGTTAGGTCATAGAGCAAGTGGTACTGCTCTGTATGAATGGGTGTGAATGGGTGAATGACATGTAGTATGTAAAGTGCTTTGAGGGGTCGTAAAGACTGGATAAAGTGCTATATAAGTACAGTCCATTTACCATTCATCCAGACCATACACTAAAAATAGTGTGTTTTCAGTAGCAATGCTTTTCATTTGGTCATCCATTCGTTCCATCCGTCTCAATTCTCACAGTGACAGGGAGCCATTTCCAGCAGGCATTTAGTAAAAGGGGATAAAACAGACGAACACATATATAACCCATTTGCACCAAGCTGAATTTCTTGGGAGGAAGTGAGGATTGTGGGACTTTGGCAGGGAACCAGAAGTGAGATGACTAGGGCGTATACGGAGCTGCTTGGTGGCCGAGTTTATCAGACTTCAGAGCAGTAAGCAGCCCCCGCACAGCAGCTATCACTGTGCCTTTGAGCATTGACTTAATTAGCAGCTGAGCTCCCAGAGTCATATCAAGGTGTGAGCAGAGCTTTCTCCATCACTCTCCCCACACGTCTGACTTAGGCCAGGATGTGTGCAGGCTGCCCTATGTTCACAGTTGTGCTGCTCTAACTCTGCCAACTCCTGAATAACCTTTTTTAATATCAGAGTCAATGCTGCATCTCAGAGCAGTCCTTACAAGGGCATTCTAGATTAAAAACCCAGTTAGTCAGAAATTGAATAGCAACATTATAATGAGAATACATGTAAATATAGATTTTATTTTGGCATGAGGGCTCTGTTTCTGTTTCCCTGTGAAGGCTAATTTAAAGACAGAGCAGGGAGAGATCAATGCAACCCCCGAGGGGAAACCATAAAGAAACGGAAGGATTTTAAATAGACCGCTCAGCTGGTGATAGTAATGTGAAAGCTAAGAACTCATATCAGCTGATACAGAGCCTTCCAGTCGGCTGAGTTAAGTAGCTTGAATTCCTGGTATTTATGCACACTGCTGTTTAAAAAGCGACAAAGTAAAGGTCCGCAGCACAACAAATGCAGTTTCTAAGATGGCAGTAGTATACAGTAGTCAGACTTTGTGTAGGCTGTGAGTTAGTCTTATATTTATTTACACATTTGTTTTGGACACAGTTTTAAAAATGGTCTTTTGTAGCAGATTTATGATTATTTAAAAAGAAAATAATGGACTGAAATGACTTTTTGCCAATAGAGTGGCTTTGAGGTAAGCAGTATTTTTATAGTTTGTACATTTATAGATTTTAATTATCGTCCACATCCCTGTTGATTTTCTTAATTATATCAATGACGAGTTGAATCCGATTTATAGTCGTGACTACTGCTTAGTTATTTGTCCAGGAAATAAATACCAATGTTATAATCTTTACCATTAGACAAGAGTCAGACCTTAGTGGGTGTTTGAGAAAAAAGTCCTCATTGGAATCATGTTTTAGCCACATAATAACGTCTATTTCTATAGATTCAACTGTGCAGCACTGTGTGCGTGGGAGCTACTTTATTTCTTTGAATGTAAAAGTAACTGTTCAATAAAATGACCTTCAGTTCAGAGAAAGCATCGACACTAGGTATGTGTGTTTATGGTGGACCTACACATATGTATTAATAAAAGGCCTCTTTCACTAGTGTGCAAAATCTCAACATGTACCGTGTACTTGTAAACATGTAAAGAAAAAAAATAAGGCAGGTTAAAAGAGAGCGGATCAGTCATTAAGTACTTATTATTCCATCAGTTAAAAAAAATAGTTATAGCTCTTTTTAGAAAATGGACAAAGAAGCCCCCAATCTCAACACCTCAACAAGGGTAGGTCAGACCATGTGGGTTTTAATTTGGCTTTTAAACGTCTCCGCTGAGATAAATTCCTGTGGGAATGATTTGTAAGTCTGGAAGTAACAACTTCAAATGCATAAAGCCAAGCGCCTTTGATACTAAGTCTGGAGCGAGGTACAATTAACAAGCCCTGGGCTGTAGTAATGTGAGAGGGAGCTTGACCATGCAAAGCTTCAAAGTGATAACCAGGTTTTCGAATTCAATTCAAGTCTGATAAAAGAGGAAAGAGGAATTAGACAGATGAAAGGAGACAAAAAGAAAGAAAGGGACACAATGAAAGAGAGAGAGAGATGGCAGTGAACAGACAAATGACTCTCTGAGCTGCGAGCTAGCTCGATAAAAGACAGGTCTTAAACTATGACCAAGGTCAACTCCCCTGCTTCCCACCTCGGCCACACTGACATATTTACACCGCTATTACCACCATCTCTGTGTCTCTGCTGCTCCATCTGTACCTGCCTCTGCCTCTCTCAATCTCTCACTCACTGCAACACAACAACGCTGCAGCTGCCGGGCACAATGTTGTTGGCAAGTAACAAATGTGTTTTTCGTCACTTCAACAAATCCAATTAATTGAAAGCTGCTTAGTAGCAAGTAAATATACATGGTAAACCCCCACATGCATTTATCATGCAACTACATTCTGCAGTGATGCTTAAAGTCATTTTTGTTTACCCTTTTTTCCTTGTGAGAAAACTGAGGTCATTTTTTATTTAATGGGAATTTTTGGGGGAGGTTACATTCCATAATTAAAAGGATAAGAATACATTTTATTGTCATTTTCATATTTAGTGGATTCCAATAATATGTAGTTTAATATGATATTCTGATACCAAAATACCTTAAAAACAGAGATTCCACAGTGTGGAGAAGCCTTTAAAAAATATGTTGACCTTCATGTTTTGAATAAGACTTACAGAGAATATTTTGAACATTATAATTACATTTTAAAATGTCCATCTCAAGCACAATTAGTTTCATTTTGTCAATGGAAAGTGCTTTATAAAGGTAGTTTCCCTTCAACTAAAGAAATGTCCCAACAAATATCCCCAATAAAACATAACTTTTAAACCAATTTAAAGACAGAAAACAAAAAAAAATGTCCTATATAGTTCTTAGTGATTAAACTGAAGTGCAGTATACGCACAGTAAAAGTCTAATTATTGATATTTTCATAAGCTGGTTCCAGTCCTACCTGTCTGGAAGAACAGAGTAGGTCTCCTTGGGAGGTGCGAGGTCCCAGACACACCCTGTCACCTGTGGTGTCCCTCAAGGGTCGGTCCTTGGGCCCACTCTGTTCACCCTGTACACTCTGCCCCTTGGCCGTGTCATCAGCCAGCATGGAATATCATTCCATTGCTACGCTGATGACACACAGCTATATATAAAGACAGACCCTATCCCACATGCATCCTCACTGTCACCATCATCGTCACCGTTCCCATCAACATCCCTTAACACCTGCATTGAGGAGATAAAGGCTTGGATGTGAGAAAACTTCCTGCAACTTAATAGCTCTAAAACAGAAGCTATTTTAATTGGCACACCAAACCAGGTCCAGTCATCCCCCATAACCCACATTACCTTTTCTGACCAAAACATACCCCTCTCTGCATCAGTTACCAACCTGGGTGTAAGATTTGACAGACATCTGACCTTTGACACCCACATCAAACACCAGTGCAAAACCTCCTTCTACCACCTCAGGAACATTGCAAAACTCCGTCCCACACGCTCCCTGTCAGATGCTGAACAACTGGTCCATGCCTTCGTCTCCTCAAGGCTCGATTACTGTAACGCTCTCCTCATCGGGACTCCTAGCATGAGGCAACAGAAGCTCCAATACGTACAGAACAGTGCCGCTAGGATCCTGATGAGGGTGAGAAAATACAACCACATCACACCCGTTCTTTATTCCCTCCATTGGCTTCCTGTCTCATTCAGGATCGAATACAAGATCGCACAACTGATCCATCAATGCATCCACGGGAACGCTCCTCCATACCTGAAGGAAATTCTCACATCACAAGCCTCTACACGCAACTTCCGCTCCACAACCGACCATCGGCTTCGCCCCCCCAGGACCAAACGCCGCACAATGGGGGATCGGGCTTTCTGTGCAGCTGCTCCTCGCCTATGGAATTCCCTCCCAGACCACCTGAGGACTCCACAGACCACTGACGCCTTCAAGAAAGGCTTAAAAACCTTTCTTTTAAAAAAAGCTTTTGATGAAACTTTTTGTTTATTTTGTTTGTTTTTATTATGCCTCCTGTAGCACCTTGGGATTGCTGTTAGCAATGAAAGGTGCTTTATAAATTGAATTTATTATTATTATTAACTATTGATGTGTTGCAAAAGAGAGCTCAACAGCAGACACTTTGCAGTCATATCTCTTCATTATGTCTTCATAATTACAGACGTTAGAGGTTGCACTAATTAAAAACATCAGCTCTCGTCATGATATATGGTGCCCTGTTGTTTGTCAGCTTTCTATAAATAGCTTGTTTAGCAATGGGCTTAATTGATTTCCTAGTACGCTAATTGAAGGCGAGGCTGGAGGGAGATTTGTTTCTGGAGGGTGAATGAAGTTGATTGTCTGAGAGTTTGAAACAAAAACCAAAGATGACATTTGTGTCACATAAGCAATTGAGACTGAGACCCCCGCTAACAATGACAGATTACAAGTATATCTTCGTAAACCTTCATTGTTGTCTAATTAATCGTTCATCTGGCATCATGGGACGACTGGAACCTATACTCCAGTTAACAATAATTGATAGAAGACTTGTGGGGGAGTTTTAGAATTAAAAGGAAGCACAGCCTGGTTCAATTCAGTCTGCATTTAGGAAACTTTAACAATCTCACAACAGGCCTGGTTTCACAAATGAATCTCTGGTTGATCACATGGAACTCTGCCAAACTTCCCATGCCATTTATCCATTTAGTGTTCAAGTGTTAGAAGTACTGCTCAATTAAATTCACACTGGGAAAAAAAAGCTTAATTTCAAACGCTGCCTGTGGGAATACAGCCTGTTTGTTTGAATGTGTGCTTCTCCGATCTTTTGTGCAACATGGAGAGCTCTATTAGCAAAATGTGATGCAAATGATATGCAAATACTACGGTTTGCATTAGTTGTTCACTGGCATCTCGTGAACAACAAATAATTATTACATTAATCCTTGTAAACCAGCTTGTTCACGTCTAAATTAAGCACACACAGTCTTTATTAGATTATTACTTTAATGTGATTACACCATATTACGGGGGTTTTGTGTTCCCTGAAAGGGATCAATTAAGGATACAACTATCTCAGGAACATCAGTGCTGTCACAGTGACAAATAAAGTTCTCGCCAATTCTCTGTGCAACATTGCTAAATCTACTAAAGTACCAGTCACTCTGCTGATCCCAATGAATATTTTAAAACCTTTTATACCTAACACAATATCAAAATAAAACAATTAGTGCTGAACATCATAATGCACTCTTTTATTAATGTTTGCATACAGTTTTTCGTTAAGCAGTTAAACAGGTCAGAGTTCTCTTTCTTAAATGTGTTTTGTATTGAAAACATATATTTTCTCAGTTAGTGTTGTTGCTGGTGGCGCTGCGATTTAGCCAAGAAGGACTGTGCTGCCCCACAAATCCCAAAAGCTAACGTTTATTAGCTCTACTCCTGCAGATTTCAATTAGTTAGACTAGGCACCAGGGGAAGATCACTTCTAGTCCCAAACACTTGTTTATCAATGGGTACTCTTCTTATGGCCAGTCGTTATGACATCCCTCATCCAACATGGACATCCAACAATTAAGTACAGATGTGTTGTGCCATCTGAGCTACTGCTTGCCACAAATTATTGCAATGGAAGTATAAATTACAATTGGCAGTATTTGTTAGGATTGTTACAGCATCACAAAACCTTATTTTGTAATAATCAACTGTGTCGATATTTTTTTTACATCCTTATTGTTTAGCTCACTGTACAGCTGTGCAACTGCAAAAATAGGTCCAAACTGTGGTCTGTGCTTCCATTACACAACTTCCTGTAGTAGTCTTCCTTCTTTCACCTTTCTGTCTGCGTTCTTTCTGACTGTCTGTCTCTCCTCCCTCACTAGATCTATCCAAGGGGAGGTCGTCTTAATGTTCCCTTCTTGTTGTGTCGGACACTTCACTGGAAAACATTTTACCTAAAGCAAGTGTCAAACACCTCACCTTGGGAAGATGGATTTGGGGAAGAAAAAGGAAGAGATAGATAAGATGTGAGGAGAGAGTGAGGAAAGACAAAAAAACTGAGTGAAGGAATGAAATGAAAATGAAAATAAATGAGCAGGTCACGGGTTCTATATGAGCACATATCAGAGAGTGTGTTTGAGCGTGTGTGTGTGTGTGTGTGTGTGTATGTGTGTGTGTGTGTGTGTGTGTGTGTGTGTGTGTGTGTGTGTGTGTGTGTGTGTGTGTGTGTGTGTGTGTGTGTGTGTGTGTGTGTGTGTGTGTGTGTGTGTGTGTGTGTGTGTGTGTGTGTGTTTATGTGCACGCACATATCATTTAGCATCGGTGCGTTGTTCTTCTGGTCCGCATTTCCCACAAGGCCATGCATGAGCGGGCGAGCGGATGGTCTCCGGGGACGATGACAACGGCAGTTCCATTGTTGCTGCTGTGATATATTGCTAGGGAACCCCTGGGGGCAGGAACCACTTATTTAGACATCAAATTAAGGCTGAAGATGCACAAACACACGTATATATATACACACACACACACAGAATGCTTCCTCAAGCATACATAGACACAAACTGATTCTGATTTACAGAGGGGAATGCACACACACACACACACACACCCACACACACACACACACACACACACACACACACACACACACACACACACACAGTCTCTGCAGGAATCAGAGTATGCAGACACATTGCAGCGAAAATCGTGAGATTCCGTGGTTAATGTTATAGTGATCCCTATAGTGAACAAAAACTAAAAATACATATTAAGGTGCATGCACACTTACCTCACAGCATTATTATGATGAAACTATCTGCTGATAAAATTGTTGATATTATATATAATACACTATGGATATATAAGTAAATGATTGTAATCGTTGACTTTACTGCATTTTAAGGATTGTAACAGTTGCTCGGTTTGGATAATGAATCCAATTGTATATCAATACCCATCAAACCTGCCGTGTGTTTTCCCAGCTGCTACAAGAGCCTTGTATCATGGATACGCTTTATTTATGCATGGCTAATAGATAATGACTGTGTAGAGACTTTTAATGGACCACATTTGTGTTTAACCAGGTTAAGAGCTTCAACTACTGCAGTTAATATTGCTCACCATGGCATATTAGTTTCCCTTTTGCTGACTCTCTGCACGAGTCACATTAAAATAATTACTTATTTATTTTACTTAATAGCTCACGTTCATAAGAGTAACTAACTCTTAATAGGGTTTTTTCGTTGTTTAACCATGGTTTATTTTGTTCTTACAATAGTAAATGATCATTTGTATGGGAAAGGGGAATCTACAGTTATTGACTATTTCATTAGGCAGGGGCTAGACATCCCAGTAGACCCTCACTCTCATATCTCAGCAAGTGTCCTTCCTTTTTCCTTCCTGTGTTTCTGCCCCTTTGAAGCACTTTGAATTGCCTTGTGTTGAAAAGTGCTATATAAATAAACTTGCCTTGCCTTGCCTTGCCTTATCCGTCAAATTCAGTCAACAATTGTATTAAAACTGTAAAAGCCCATACCATTGTATTTGCTTGGGACAGTGTCGCCATCGCTGGTGCAAATATATTTACAATATGATTTTTTTTTAAAGTCCATTGTCTTTGCTTTGATGGAGGAAATTCAATATAATGTGTAATAATATTTTTGCCACAGTTGTCTTTAAAGGTACCGGACTTCCTTCTGCTGATTGATTTGATTGGACGTAGTCTATGGTTAGAGTGTCCTCAGCAATTTGTTTAACATATCAGTAGTCTTCTTCCAACAAATAAGAATGTTGAAATTGAGAAATAGCAATTGAGTATTCAACCAAGTCACATAATAAAGAAAATAGTCACCTGGTTAAATGCTGCCCAGTATTTCAGAATTGTTCCAAGTTTTTGGGAAACAATGCCTTTACAGTTACTCATACAGTATGGTTGAGAAACTGATGTGGTCCTGGAAGTCATCTCACACCAGTTCAATTACCCACAACAAATTCCATAATTTCAGTCCAATAGTTTCATGGAAAGTTCACCAAAAGGCACCCACACAACCCGTTCATCTTGAATGATTTTTTTCTATACAATAACAGCCTGACTGCCTTAGAGTTGAAAAGTTGTTACATAATGTAATGTGGTGTTGGAACTAGACAAGATTCATGACTTATTAGTGAAGACAGACATGGTCAGGACTCAAAAGACACATGGTCAACCAGAACTTTAAGAAACTCTCCATTAGAGGTGAGAGGTTTTCCCATAGTGTTGTGCTCATATCGACACACTGTAATCGTTTTCATCACAGGATTCCCACAGGACATATTCAGGTCCCTATCTCATGTCAGAATCTGCTCTGCACACCTCCAGGTCATGGACCAGCTCGTCATGTGGGTGCCTGATGTTTCTCACGTTGGGCAGCTCTACTTCTACTTTCTATACACACATACGTCCTCACCTGGGAAAAAACGATTTAATATTCTATCTCACACTTCTGGTTTCTTTAGAAAATAATTTAAAATCACTTGCACACTAGTGTTTTCTTCCTAACTCAGCCTTTGCATCTTCTGCTTCTCTCTCTCGATGCCTTATGTTAATGTAATGTAGTGTTCTCTCAGACAGCTTTTACTTTCTGACTGCTAACCAGTGCCGACTTGTTTGTAATTATACCAGCGTTTTAGTTGTAAACAACAGAGTATTAGCAATTACATCAGAAAATGATAATTTTAAGACCCAGACGTGACCCATATGTCTAATCAAACATGAAAGAGCCAACTCTTGTAAATGCTAGCCGCTGTCTTTAATTCAGTCTGAGAAAAACTCCACTTACCTGCATATAGTTCAGAGTTCAGTAGCTTTTTGTAGCTCACTTAAAATGAGGGAATAGAATTGTCTCCGTCTTCCTCACCAATACACACAAAGGTAAGAAGTCGGAATAAGGGCCTGGTGCCCCGAAACATTGCACTGGATATTTAAATCTCTCTATAAGGATTTGAAACTTGAATTGCATTTGAAACGTAGTCTTCTTTTTCTCTCTTTTCCTTCTACAATGTTTGTGTACATTGATCAAAATATACTGCTGCATCTATCCGGAAAACATTAAGCCAACTTTTTCCATCAATGTTTTATGTTGATTAAGCAATATACATAAGAAGATTAAAATCACACACTGTTGATTGAAAATGAATAACACCAATTTCCAATAAGATACTAATCAAGGGATCACAACTAAGCGATCCAAAGGCGGCTTCTCCCACCTTGCATTTATGTCTGAACAGAAGACATGAACAAGAACAAGACATGTAAATGTTTCCGTGAGTGTGTACAGGAATACATTGTATACACCTTGTTAAGGAAAACATGTACAATGTCTTGTGTTTTGAACCAATGCACATTCATTAAAACATTGAAAGTTTCTTGTAAGGATAAAAAAAAGAATATATGTTAATATCAAATATTTAATCTTTTTTTTGTATATGGTCCTTTTATCTTTACTCTCCTAACATATACTCTCCATCTTTATACAACCTCACATTCTGTTCTTGATGTTATTTACTCCATGTGTCCTGTAGTATATGTGTCCCTCCTTTTTCTGCCATCCATCCATCTCGTCATTACTTGAACAACTTGTCCGATAAAACAACATTATCCCTCAGAATCAGATGCAGGAGTGACATGAGGTAGAAAATGAGAGCGGTGATGGGATAGACTGAGTGGTGATCAGTTGTAAGGTGCTTGTACTACTCTTTTAATAAGCAATAACAGCGCTGTCTATGAGGATTTGTGCACCGCAGTTAACAACTCTGAAGTGAATTAAAGCTGAGTCCTGAAAATGCAAAGCCCTTGTACAATATTGGCTTTTCAATTCACATCAAAATATGGCGTCTCTCAGAGCGACAGTGATTGATTTTCTGCGTCAAATGTGTCTGAACGGAAATGACACCAAAATACAAAACAGAAGTCATTACAAGCTGGGAGTGTAGGCTAAACACTTCTAGGTCAAGATGCATATCAAAAGGAGAAAAAGACTCAGGGAAAGAACAAAGTATTTTAGATGAGTGATGACACCACAAGAAGTAGAGGGAATTTTCTGCAAATTTGTTCTCAGTCTGCTCTTTTCTTTCCCTCTGTTTGATCGTGTTCATCAGAAAATCAGCCACGGTGGCTCGAGCGCTTCCTAGTAGATGACTTTCCTGAAATTGAAAATGAAAAATACACCCCTAGGCCACAACAGTCCCTGTGAGTTTTACGTTATGATTTAATTACAGGTTTCTGCTGTTTAATAATCAGGAATGAATTTGCTGAAGAAGGTAGCCACTTACAGCAACTCCGTTATACTGCTACTTCTACATTGTGATAGAAAGTTAGGAAGTAAAGTAGGAACTGCTTGGTAAGGAGAGGTTGGATGGCATGAAGTTAACCTTATATCCACTGGACTCCCACTCGCGACCTGAGACTGGCACACGTAGGAAGGTGAAATGAAATGGTAATACTGGAGCACTTCAGTCCCAGCATTGTATTTGATACCGCAGAAGAGAATAAAGATGTAATTCTGATGTGACTTCAGAGGAGTGGGGGATAGCGAGGGGATATAAAAGGGGTGTGTGTTAAATTGACTGTGAAGGTGAGTGAGGGAGGTGAAGAGGTGCATAGTGGGTGATATGCCCAACAGTGAGCGCACTGATTGGATAATTGGATGACTGGACCTCCAACGTTGCTAACATGTTAAGAGAAAATACATGGAGAGCTGAGTAGATTAATGTGCAAGCCTCTAGGGTCTGAAGAATAGTTAAGTATTAGATTCTGGAATGTCATTATCATCTGCATTTATGAGGCGCATCTATTGCAGGAATATGGATCCCTTCTATGCTGCTCTTTTTTCCTTATGTCCGTGGTACAGATTTGTGGGTGGAGTTTTACATTTTTCAATCAAAGCTCTGAGAATAGCAGTTGTTACATCCTGTTCAGATTCCACTGGGCAGCCTGATTGCATTTTGTTCCATTTTACTAAAAGAAGATATCAATGTTCTCCTTGGGCCATTAGAAAAAAGCAGGAGGATGGGTTTTTAATAGACCTTGGAATTATTTTGTGCTAATCGAGGTACACAATTACATCTTTGATACAAAGGTTGCCAATGCACATCTGGGTTATACAACTTCACATCCAACATGGTTGCATTACAAGCAGAGATAATACAGTTCTTCTTTTGAGCAGCATCTAAAGCACTCTCTCTTGCTACCCAGAGGTAGAGACCAGAAATCTAAGCTGAAGTACTTTTTAGATCTTCACTGTCAGTCATCAACGAATTGGCCAATGTGGTCAGAGAAAACACAGAAAATATCTGCAAGCGTTTTTCACACAGTAGACAAGGTTGGAAATCAGTAAAATGTCCCTACAGTATAATTAAACATGTGTCTTGGTTGACAATGCTAATGTAAGTCCACCTTATAATACAATCGGGTAATCAGCATCTACATACCAAAATAATAAACTACATACTCATTAAAGGTCTGCTCAACTATTCAGCATTACAATGATGAAATTAGTTATGGCATCATTCATTAGAGGATAAACAGCCTATTGACCTTCCACTAAATTCACTTCACTTAAGATTTTACATTGCATATGAAACTCTTCAAATGAAACCCTTCGATGCAACTAATGATTTCCTGTCTGGATACAAAAGCAATACTTTTGACACTGCAGGAGATACACTTTGAAGTCACTTGTCATTTCCGATGTTCACGCAGCTGGGGCTCTTTGGATTGCAAAGCTAGGGGTAGGGAGGCGCGTTTCTAAGCACCACAGAAGCACCTCCACAATAACAGCATTTTCAGTCCGTGTGTTGTTTTAGCCACACAAAAAAAAGAACAATTTCATCACTGCAGGGAATTTAAATTGCAAATGTGTACATTTGACGCTTATTATCAGAGAACATATATGCAGGACCAGAAAAGCAGGATTCTGAAGGACTGAGTTGGATTGACCGATTGATTTTCTGCATAAATTGTGCATTTTTGTGTGACCTTATGTATGACTCAGAACGCACGTGTGTGTGTGTGTGTGTGTGTGTGTGTGTGTGTGTGTGTGTGTGTGTGTGTGTGTGTGTGTGTGTGTGTGTGTGTGTGTGTGTGTGTGTGTGTGTGTGTGTGTGTGTGTGTGTGTGTGTGTGTGTGTGTGTGTGTGTGTGTGTGTGTGTGTGTGTGTGTGTGTGTGTGTGTGTGTGAACTGTGATTGGCGAATTAAAGTACTGGCCAGGGCTGAGCAGGTCTATCAGCAATTTGCTGATTCAGCACTCCACTGCTCAGAAAAAGAATTAGGAAGTGGACACATTCACATGCACACACGCTCAAACTTTCTTCTGCCAACTGGCTCTAAAGCATGTAGGCTCATATAGATACTATCTCAGTCCTCACACACACACACACACACACACACACACACACACACACCACACACACACACACACACACACACACACACACACACACACACACATACACACACACACACACACACACACACACACACACACACCTACCTTCAGGAGCATACACCTAATGGAAATAGGATTAGATGTAGCACTAGCTATTACAGCAAAGTGGTATGTAGCTTTAAGCTCACACAGGTCGCACTGTCCTCATCGGCATGTGTGTACGTGTGACGTGTGTTTGTCAGAGACAGGTGGGTGTGTCCCTGCACTCTCTATTCTCTACGCGTTAAACATTAGTGTAAATGAGCGTGGCTTTCCCCTGTCACAGCAAATTAATGTACTGTATGTTAATCTGTGCTGATGGCATGGTTGGTTTGGTGACAGCGCTGCAAACATGTCTGCCTCATTGGGAGAGGCAACTCCAGTGTGGGAGAAGGTCTGCTTCCAGCTATAACTATGCATATATTTGCATTTGTGTTTAGGTGAGGGAATCCTGCAGTGCGTGTGTGTGTTTATGGTTACTGAAGAAATATGTTTGTGTATCAAAACCTGTATGTATGTAGATGCTCAAGTGTATGTGAATGTGCCCAGCTGTGTGTGTGTGGGTGAAGATGGGAAAGTGTGTGCATGATGGGTGTGTGTGTGTCCCATGGGGATAATGTGACGAAGCCTGTGGTGTGATATGTGATGTAAACAGGGATCATTAGCATAGCAACAGCCACTAGCATTCACACTGTGTCTACACCACCTGGGAGCTGATAAACACACACACAGGAAAATGTGCATTAAGATACGCACCTGGAAGGTAATACACCGTCACTGCATGTACAATATAAGTAAACAGAACTGACTTACACACATACACCCACATTTTACATTTCACATTACATACATTCAATCCCATCTCATCTCTTCCTGGAGCATCCCCCTTGTATCTTTATGGAAATTGACTGCAGACAGGGATTGGCTTTTTATGTCTGATTTATGTTGGTGCTGCGTGTGTGTGTGTGTGTGTGTGTGTGTGTGTGTGTGTGTGTGTGTGTGTGTGTGTGTGTGTGTGTGTGTGTGTGTGTGTGTGTGTGTGTGTGTGTGTGTGTGTGTGTGTGTGTGTGTGTGTGTGTGTGTGTGTGTGTGTGTGTGTGTGTGTGTGTGTGTGTGTGGTGTGTGTGTGTGTGTGTGTGAGTGTGAGTGTGAGTGTGAGTGTGAGTGTGAGTGTGAGTGTGAGTGTGTGTGTAAATTGAACCCAGACAGGGATTGCGTTTTTATGCCTGTTATATTGGACAGCTTCTATTGCTGTCAGGGGGGGATAAAGAGAAAAGAGGAGACACGAGAGAATGAAGGTGAGGAGAGGAGAAGAGAGACAGAGAATTGGAGGGACAGAGAAGAGAGACATGGGCAGAGGACATTAGTGGTAAGAAGAGGAAAATAAGAATAGAGAGGAAGTATTCATGCTGTAGGGAAAAGAGCGAAAAGAGAGGATTCAAAACTGGTGGTAAAGACAACGAGGAAAGGAAATGTGCGAGGAGAATAGGAGTTTAGGAGGCAAATTAGTCATTGTGAAAAAATAGAGAAGTTAAAGACAGGAAGTGAGAACTGAGAAAAAAAGAAGACAGTATACAATAACAGAAAAAAGCATAAGATGAGGAGAGGAAGATAATGGAAACACGAGAGAAGAAGGAGAGGAGACGAAAAGATATCGGGTGATCAATCCTCGCCTACTCTGGGGAGCGGCCCATTTCTCAACCCCTTGTTAGCAACCTGTGGCGCTACACAATGGAACGCAGCACACCGCACTCCTGAACGACCCCGTGCACACTCCACTAGCTATCGCAGTGTGTGTGTGCGTGTGTGTGTGTGTATGTGTGTGTGTGTGTGTGTGTGTGTGTGTGGTGTGTGTGTGTGTGTATGTGTGTGGCTGTGAGTGTGTGTGTGTGTGTGCGTGTGCGTGTGTGTGTGTGTGTGTGTGTGTATGTGTGTGTGTGTTGTGTATGTGTGTGTGTGTGTGTGTGTGTGTGTGTGTGTTGTGTGTGTGTGCGTGCGTGTGTGTGTGTGTATGTGTGTGTGTGTGTATGTGTGTGTGTGTGTGTGTGTTTGTGTGTGTTTGTGTGGGAGAGAGAGAGACAGAGGAAGAGAGGACGGTTCCCTTTTTGCTGTTTATTGATATTCTGCTTCCCTAAATACAGACCAATCCGTCTCTACTGTCACACACATGCGGAGTTGCTTACAAGCATGCCGTATGCAGACACACTCGCAGCTCGTCGATGCGTCTGGAGGGTTAGAAAAGTGAGGAAGACGAGAGGATAGAAATCACAGAAGAAGAGGAGGAGCAGGCCCGGTTCTACGGGGGTGCATAACGGCCCGTCCACACAGCGGCGTGCGTTGAAGCTTCCAACGCTTCTGCCCATTCACTTTGACGTCACTTTTAGCTGAACTGCATTTTGGGAAGCGACGTGGAGCGTTGCTGGCGTTGCTCGCTTCAAAAGTTGAGCAATGTTCAACTTTTGGCGCCTCGGCAGAAGCGTCAGCCAATGAAATCCCGTTTATGCAAATCTGCCAGTACAAGCGCTAGCCAATCAAACCGCGTGTATGCTGGGAGAGACTACGCAGGTCATTTCCTCATATTCAAAAAAATTGAGGGAAAATTCATTATAGCTGTTGTAAGGGAAACTTCTGTGTAATTTTAGGATACCGTCAATCACAGATTCTGGTAAGGCAATGTCCAAATGTAGATTTGAAAATCACACTTACCAGAATCTGAAGATTTATTGGCATCCTGCCGACAACGCCAATTTGTAATGTAAACTTCTGTGTAGCAACGCATTGGGAGTCACCGACTCAGGAAGGAGACACGGTAGGAGCAGTAGCTTTGATGTCAAAACACTGGAGGTTTATTTGGAGTTACGGCCGGAGAATTCACATCACAAGTCCAAGAGCCAGAGGTTCTGACTTCACGGTAGAGTTGTCACGTTAATTCTCAAGAACTCTACCTCAGACCCATGTATTTAACTAGTTCTGAGAGCATCATCAAACTGCTGCATAACAAGATAAAATCATAACACCTCTATCAGCTGACGCCAACAGGCAGGAACAGGGAGACAGAACACTGAGAGCACAGCAGCCAAGGTTACGAGGTGCGTGTGCTCAGTCAGGACAGTTTGAACTGATAAACTGGGTCAAAGTTATGGGCCTTGGAAAATATTCCACAACAGCGGTAGTGAATCACCCGGTGCTGTATGATCAGTCTCTGTTCATCTACTGGAATACAAACCGGAGGAGCGAGACATGGAGGGAGGTGGCTAGGGTTGCCAACCGTCCCGTATTAGCTGGGACGCCCCATATTTGAGCCAAAAGGGGCGTGTCCCGTACGGGACTTTGTTTGTCCTGGACTCCAGTGTAAAGGGAAAAATAAAAAATATGTTTCTGTTTGCGCGCAATGCAGTGTGTCTGGCTGCGTGCCTGTGTGTTTGTGTGCTGTATGCGAAGGGCGTTAGGACCGCTCAGTTGACAGGGCAGGCAGAATGCTGGCACGTGTGTGTGTGTGTGTGTGTGTGTGTGTGTGTGTGTGTGTGTGTGTGTGTGTGTGTGTGGTGTGTGTGTGTGTGTGTGTGTGTGTGTGTGTGTGTTGTGTGTGTGTGTGTGTGTGTGTGGTGTGTGTGTGTGTGTGGTGTGGTGTGTGTGGTGTGTGTGTGTGTGTGTGTGTGTGTGTGAGTCAGCTGATTGATGGGAAAATGCTGGGAAAATGGTTGGTTGAAGGATAACATTAAGTCTAATAATGATGCTTTGTATGTCGGGGGCGGGAGATTCATGTGATTGGTTGTTGGTCGCGTTGCTCGCAAAAAATCCCCAAGCTTCAGACACGCCCACCTCCAAGCGCCGCTGTGTGGACGGGCCGTAAGGGTGCATTGCACCCTCAGTTGAGTCGTTATGCACCCTCATTTGAAAAAAATGAAGTGAAAAAAAAATGTTAATTGAAAAATATTACATATATAATAATAATAATAATAATAATAATAATAATAATAATAATAGTAATAATAATAATAATGAAATAAAATAAATTGTAATTGTGGTTAAATAACATTGTCTGCTGCATTTATTTGGTCAATTTAAACGGTAAGTAACGTTATTATGTCAGGTGCGCGTGACCTGTGCCGCTGCGCGTTCGTCATCTTTTCTGCAAGGTGCTTACGCAGCACCATGCAGTCAATGATCATGGACATCAGAAAATGGCCCTCATCGCCAGCAGTAACACTGCATCTAACAGTTCAGATCATGGGGACATTATTACGTTGCCCGCCGCGGCCACTGTCGAGGACACTAACGTCCTCCCGCCCGACTCGCCGGCTTTGCCCGCCTCTCCCACGGAGGTGGAGCAGCCGCAGCCGTCTTCGTTGTCCCAAACACCGCCACCCCTCAGCGGCCCGCAAGTGCCAGAGGACCTCGGCAAAACAGAGCCTGCCCAGGTATATTTAAAAAAGTAACCAACTCGCCTGTACAGTGGGGTAAGGCGCTCATTTAGCAGCTCATGGTTTAAAAACAGAGATTGTCTGGAATATTCATGTGAAAAAGATGCCCTCTTCTGCATGTAAACATTTCAGTTCAAGTAAGTCAGATGCCTTCACCACAACTGGCTACAACACCTACAGCAAAGAGCACATGAAGTCAGTGGCTTTGTGGAAGGAGAGGCGTGCAAGAAGTGAGACTGGTACTGAGGTTTCCACTCTTGTAAATGCAGCACAACTGGAGAGAAACCGCACCTATGTAGCAGCTATTGTGGACATAATTCAATTTATAGCTGTTAACCAGTTGCCTTTCTGAGGCTCTGTTGATGCGTTGGATGCAAGAGGCGAGGGGAGTTGTGGTATTTTTCTAGCAATGATGGAGTACACCAGTGCCGTTTCTAGCTTTTTGGGGGCGCTATGCAAGATGCTGTTTGGGGGCCCTAGTTTTGACAGTTTTTTAACTACAATGGGGGGGATTCCGAAGCCTTTAAGATGATCTGTGGAGATGCATCAATCTGTTACACTTTAATAGGAAAACAGACTAATTTCATGAAAACCAAGCAATTGAAAATTACAAAAAATGATATTAAAAAGGTAAACAATAAGGCTCCTCTGTCAATAAATGCAAGAGATGCAGCATTTTCTCAACAATGTTTAATTTACATTTTTCATCTTCCTCAGACAAGTATTTGTAGGCTGACAGCCCAACGATTTGGACTTTATTACCCCAAAAACCCAAGCCACAGCTTTGTTATCATTGCAGCCCCACCTAGTGTGAGCAGAAAGTATTACAAATAATGATTACAAAAAAATGCAAAAAATAAATAACAAAATATATAAAATATATTTTAAGATCATGGTTAATCATCTGATTCGTCTGTACATTGCTGTTTTAGTATGTGTTCTTCTAATTAGTGTCTACAGTGTGTTGAGCTGTTTAGAGCCATGTGGGACAAAACCCGATCATGCCCCTCCCTTTCACTGTCTAAGTGAACGGTGACTATAAAAACTACACTGCGCATGCTCAGAGTATTTTCCTATTTAATGTGTGTGGCAAAAAAATAATGACCATAGGGGCATGGAGCTGCCATCCCCACCATACGTCATCTCACATCATTCAGAGCTGATTGGCTGTAAGTATGTGTGCCGCGAAAAGAGTGGTGTGTGAAGAGGAGGAGAGAGACGCGTCCTAAAACCAGGAAGTAAGCTGTGCATGGCTTCCCTCCACAAAAAAGCAATGAGATTTCTCCATGGAATTTTAGAAAATAGCTCAAAATAAGATCTGTGGGAAACGTACCTGATAGATAAATGCACATTTTGTTCAGCCGGATAATATCCACATGTCTACCCTACTTTTATAATGTTCTAATCATAAATCTATCGATTAGATTTATGATAGACTTTTGAAACTACAAGAAGATAAGGAGGACTTTTACAAAAAGTAATAGAGATTTTTGTCCAGAAGGATAGCATGGACTTCATCTTCAAGTCAAGGTAAGACCGCAATTTTATTGAAAATGGGATCTTACTAAGAGAGAACAATTCAATATTTAAAAGATAAAATTACATTTTTTGGGTATCCTTTTGTTGAACTGTCTGTTTAAAATTAATCGAAGCATCAGACAAAAAAAGCTTTTGAAAATAATATTATATTTTGATTTAGGTCAAAATATAATATTTGTAAACCTGAAGAGTCAGTGCCAGTGCCTCACCAGCAATGAACCTCACTGCAGAAGTTTATATATAGACATCTACGTTTTTTGTGCCCCACCACTTTTGTACATATAAAAACGCCACTGCGACCTCAGGAGAGGGCTTGGCTGTCTACGAATAAAGACGGCTCATTTTAATTCTCCCCAAATATATTGAGGCTGAACCTGAACTTTGAATTCTCTGTTCCCATCATAATGTTGGCGATCTTGTTAAAATTGTGAATGCAGAATTAAAAATACTATGTAACTGGTTTGCAGTTAATAAATTATCCCTTAATGTGGCCAAAACAAATGACATGTTATTCAATACAAAGTCTGAGAGTAGAAATTACTGCATTATACGGATTTGCAATACAGAGATAGAAAAAGTTGGTGCATGTACATTTTTAGGATTGCTTGTTGACGAAAAACTCAATTGGAAGCACCATATAAATTATGTACAGACTAAACTGTCAAAAACAATAGGTATTTTGTATCATACTAAGAACATTCTTGAAGAAAATATACTCTTTATAACAGTCTATTTCTCCCTTACCTTTACTACTGCTCCGAAATATGGGGAAACACGTACCCAACAAATCTACAAAAAATAATAAGATCCCATAAAAAAGTATTACGAATAGTCTGTGGTGTTGGTAAATATGAACACACAACTCCCATATTTAAAAAAACTCAATCTAAAAAAATTCACTTGAAAATAAGTGTTCACAATGTTTATATGCAATTATGCATATATTAATATTATTATTGATTTGCCAAGTACATGTGTACATATGTATATATTTATATATAGTATTTTAATTTCCAAAACAAGATAGTTGAAACTGCTATTGACATGTGCAGAAAATGACCCTATATCTAGTTTTCATATATATATATGCATTTATTGTTTTCCTGCCCTAACTTTTATTTAATTTTTAATAATGCCGCTTTATTAAGATGATGCACGGGAGGGCTACTTTCCACAAGCTATGCTTCAGCCCTCCCGCTTCTACTAATTTTGTTCATCTTTGAGTGTATGAATTAAACCTTTTTTGTTTTTCGGATGAATACAAAAATAAATAAAAATACTTTCAGCTTGGGGGCCCCCTAGTGGCCGCGGGGGCCCTATGCCCCCACATAGTCCGCCTATAGGAAGAAACGGCCCTGAGTACACCCTTCAAAAGGACAAAGAACTTGCTAAGATTTTTAGCACCATCCCGTCCAATGCCACATACACCTCAAATCACATACAAAATGAGATAATTGAACTCATGAGTGAAATCATCACAGGTGAAATAGTAAATGAAATAGGAGAGGCGTGGTACACATTAAAAGTGGATGGCACCAAAGACCCCACTGGGTGCGAAAACATCTCAATTGTGCTTCGCTTTGTGGATAAAAGCAACACTGTGAAGGAGAGACTTGTATCAATGGCAACTAGTAAAATATGTGATGCCAAGTCTCTGACTGAGCTGGTTTTGTCAAAGTTGAGAGACATTGGGTTATGTACAGACAAGGTGCTCAGTCAATGTTACGATGGGGCAAATTTCATGTCTGGAGTACATGAAGGGATGCAGAAAATCCTGCAGGAAGAATTAAAGAGAGAGGTGCCGTATGTGCACTGTTTTAATCACCAGTTGCATCTAGTAGTAGTGCATGCCATGTCATCTGACAACACTTTGGAGAACTTTTTTAGTGTATGCAACTCTCTGTACAAGTTCTTCAGGAAACCTACAGTGGCTGCAGTCTACACAGGAGAGCAGTTGAAGCGTTTGCTTGATCAACGGTGGACAGGCCACCTGGCCACAGTGACAGTGATCATGAAATCCTTTGAGCACATTGTCCACCTGCTTCGTGAGATTGAAGACAACCAAACCAGTGCTGCAGAGGTGCGAATCGAGTCCACAGGAATTTTGAAGGCCAGGCAAGGCAAGGCAAGGCAATTTATTTGTATAGCACAATTCATACAGTAATGTAATTCAAAGTGCTTTACAGGATCAAACAGAGAAAACACAATACATTGAGAAGAAATACAAAACACACCAAATAATTCATTAAAAGAAAGAAAACCATGTTTAACAGTTAGAAAATTAGAACATTTAAATTTGAAAAGCCATATTAAAAATAAATGTTTTTAGACCTGATTTAAATGATTCTAAAGTGCCAGCCATTCTCAGATGTTCTGGGAGTTTGTTCCATGCATTAGGAGCATAGATGCAGAAGGCTGCTTTCCCATGCTTTGATCTCACAAATGGAACAGTGAGCTGGCCTGCGCCTGAAGACCTAAGGGGTCTGCTGGGTTCGTACCACTGAAGGAGGTCGTTGATATATTTGGGTCCTAGCCAATTTAGTGCTTTATATGTGTGCATTAAAATCTTAAAGTCAATTCTCTCACTAACTGGAAGCCAATGCAGCGATCTCAGCACTGGAGTGATGTGATCTGTTTTCTTTGTCCGGGTTAAGATTCTGGCAGCAGCATTTTGAATTAGTTGGAGTTTACGGAGTGATTTTTTTGTGAGGCCTGTGAAGATGCTGTTGCAGTAGTCAAGCTTGCTACAAACAAATGCATGGACAAGTTTTTCAAGGTCTTGCTTCGACATAAGGTCTTTAATACGCGAGATATTTTTTAGATGGTAGTAGGCTGATCTGTTGATTGCCCTGATGTGGCTGTTAAAATTGAGGTCAGAGTGTAAAATTATATCTACGTTTCTTGCTTGACTTTTCGGTTCGAGTAATAGTGATTCCAGGTGTGCAGAGACTTTAATTATTTCTTCTTTGGTTCCAAAAACAATTACTTCGGGTTTTTTTGTGTTGAGCTGTAAGAAATTACGGCACATCCAGTCATGTATTTGTTTTAGACATGTGATCAATAAATCAGTAGGACCGTATTCATCTATGGAAAGTGATATGTAGATTTGGGTGTCATCCGCGTAATTATGATAAAAAATGTTGTTATTTCTAATTATTTGAGCAAGTGGCAGCATGTACAAATTGAATAGAAGGGGCCCGAGGATCGACCCCTGGGGAACTCCACATGTCATTTTGGTTCTGTCCGATGTACAGCTACCAATTGAAACAAAATACTCTCGGTTTTCAACATAGGATGTAAACCATTTTAGGACAGTGCCAGACAGACCCACCCATTTCTCTAGTCTTTCTATTAAAATGTTGTGATCTACGGTGTCAAACGCCGCACTGAGGTCTAATAGAACTAAAACTGTGGATTTCCCACAGTCGGTATTACAATGAATGTCATTTAAAATCTTTAATAAAACCGTCTCTGTGCTATGACGAGACCTAAAACCAGATTGGAAAGTGTCTAAAGTGTTATTGAAGGCCATTACCCAGCCCAGCTTCCAGTTAATTGCCTGCATGATGTATCAAATATTGAGTTTGCTGGATCCTCCCAACACTGCACTCCAAGCTAAATCCACTGACCTCTACACTGGTGTCAGACTGGTCCAAAGTGCCCTGGTTTGTGTGGAGGAACTGAGATGTGACAGTCAGTTTGACACACTTTGGGAGAAATTCACAAAAGACAGAGAGACCATAGAACCTCTTGCAGCAGCCCCTCCGAAGAAACGAGGCAGAGTAATGTCCCACTTGAGAGACTATGTGGTAGACACCACAGTTGGTAACCGTCCGGAAGGATTGGGAGAAAAGACAGAGTGTAAAATACTGTATTTCAGTACTCTGGATTCTGTAGTGGGAGAAATGACAGCTAGATTTGGTGAAACAGCAAACTAGTAGAGGCCCTGTGCACCTTACACCCAGGGAGTGAATATTTCCTGGATGCAAATAAAGTGAGACCACTGCTTGACTTAACAGGGACAGAGATGAAGGAAGCTGAGTTTGCTGTGGCAAGGCAGTTTCTGCAGGAGGAAATGTCCCAATCAGACAAAAACTGGACAACACAGGACATTTTGAGAAGATACTGCGAGCCTCTGGCAGCCATGCCTACTGTGTTAGAAACACTGAAGTTCAGCTTAACCTTCGGTGCATCAACTGCAACATGTGAAAATTCCTTCTCAACTCTGAAAAATGTGTTCAGTGAACACAGAAGGAGCATGCTGCACAAAAGAAAAGCCTGTCTCATCCAGATCGCTGTTGAGAAGGACCTTACCAAAAAGTTCACTGGAGAGTGGAAGGAGAGACTGCTGAGAAGATTCAACACAGCTTCCAGGAGGCTACAGCTCTTCTGAGGGTAAGAAATATTGTTGTATCACATTATCACGTTATTTTATTGTATCAATTATATATTTATGTTTACATGATTATGTAACCTAAGCTGTTGAAGTTGTTGGCTAATGTAAGTAATACTATTGTATTGAGTTTATCTATTGAAAATCTAATTATGTACAATTTATTATGGGTTTAACCTTTGACCTCTGACTCTGTCCAATAAGGATTATGTGCTCCCTGGTGGTTCCAGTGTGCCACTATCTTTGAAGCTCCTACAGGAAAAATTGGACAACATGAGATCTTTTGAGAAAATGGCTGCTACGTTACAATGTGAATGAGAATTTAAAAAATACCTCTCAAATCTAGTTCAAATGTTCTGCCACATGTTATTAAAAAGTGGGTTGTGTTGCACTCTAGTCAAAAGTGTTTTTTTTTAGTATAGAATACTGTACAAAATATTATCTCGTATCCCAAGCCTATCAACAAGCTAATGTTGCAGCTGAAATGTTCTCCACGTCACAAAGCCATCTTCACATCATGATGTGATCAGTAGCGTGGCGTGGGAAAAAAATTAGGGGAAGCCAATAATACGTCCTTTCTTTTGGGTCGGGGGTGTGGTGGTCAATGTAATAACGTTACCAGATGAGTGATTACAGCACCCGGTATCATTTTACACACATTTTTATCAGATGCAGGACTTACACACGCCTGTTATCTAACCGACAGGTCCGCACGCACTCTCCAGCCGAAACTCTAATAAGCATTCATTCACAAACTAAATCAGGAGACCTTTAACGTTTTACGTCCGATTCGCTCCTTTTTTCCTCTCTGGACACAGCTCCAGTTTGGGCATCGGCCTGTCATCAGATTGTATTTGTTGTTGCTGCTGTAGCGGAAGTTTAGTACAATTACTTTTGATGAAATACTCCAAATCTCCACCCTCCATAATTGCACTTGCTTCAGTTGCTTGCTACTTTCTAACAGCGGTGAGAGTGGTGCAGTGACGCTATCTATCTTCTATCGATTAGATTTATGATTCGAAAATTATAAAAGTAGGGTAGACATGTGGATATTATCCGACTGAACAAAACGTGCATTTATCTAACAGGTTCGTTTTCCACTGACATTATTTTGAGCTATTTTCCAAAATCCTATAGAGAACTCCCATTGCTTTTTTGTCGAGGGAACCCGAGAGCAGCTTACTTCCGGATTTTAGGATGCGTCACTGCAACACTAAGTTGATGCGATTTGATTGGATTGTGAGGCAAGGGAAGCCAGCCGCCTCTGGCTTCCCTTGGCATGGCCCTGACCAATCACAGGTTGGCAGGGGCATCACGTGAGCCTCATCTGATTGGTCAATCCCTCCATTTTTTTTCACCAAGGGAAGCCAGATTCGGCTAGGGAGAGACGGGCCGGCAGCAACACACAGCAAAGGAGAATTATCGAAACAAAACAAACTGTTGTTATTTATTTATTTAAATTATAACTACAATCCGAAAAAACAGGGGAAGCCTGGCTTCCCTTGGCCTCCGGGAGAAAACGCCACTGGATGTGATACCAGTTTTCAAGCACAGTAAATGATCTTCCCAGAGTATATGATGGGACCAAGGTGATGATGTACATGGTTTTAATAATACTAAATTAAATGATACTCATCTGAGTAACTCACTCACTAATAATGAAATACTATATGACAGTAAAACAAGAATTGTTTAAAAGGGGAGTGATTTGTAAAATATCCATAAAGAAATAGTAAATCTGTTTACAGTTATGTTTCATATGGGTGTTGAGAGATGTATCCATAGATCTCTTCATTTTGCTCTCAAAGTGCACCAGATTGATGCTTTTAACTTCAACATTTAAAAAAATATCTTCCCGGGGGAGCATGCCCCCGGACCCCCCTAGAGGAGATGAGGACCCCCCCTAGAGGAGGTGAGGACCCCCCTAGAGGAGGTGAGAACCCCCCTAGAGGTGTTAGGTCCACTCCCCACTTATACAAATAGCACTTTACCACTGCACCCTCTCTAATCTCAGATGCACCCTCAGTCATTTTGTTCTGGAAGCGGGCCTGAGGAGGAGACAGGGAGGTAAAGAGGAGAGGAGGGATACAGAAGTGAAGAGGAAGATTAGGGAGGAAATAGACACAGAGGACAGAGAAAAGAGAGAGGAAGAGGAGAGATAAAAAAGGGACAAGAGGAAAGTGAAGAGGAAACGACGTAAGCAGAAGGTGAAGAGGATGTGAAGAGGAGAAACACAATCCAGAGTGATTGATAGGCAGTATGCACATCTGTGCCACAGCCTCCTCACCGATAGAAAACAAGGATGTTTTTATCACTTTTCTCTCCTATATTTCTCTAAAATGTCTCATTTCCACACACTCCTCTATTTTCCGTGTTATCATTATATCCTTGCTCTCTCCACAGATTAAGAGGCATTCATTTGCTTCAGTTGATTGCTTTGGAGCATTTCATGGAGCAAACATCCTCATCATAACTCTCCTCTTTCCTTCTCCTCCCCCTTTCTTCTCCCTCCAGTCACTTTTTCTCTTTTTGCATAATTTCCAATTTCCTTCCTCACTCAAAATAAAACACTCAGCAGCAGCCACTGTCTTTCTACTCACATTTGAGTCTGTGTGCACGATTTTTTCAGAATTAATCTTTTAATTATTTAATTGCGAAAAATGTGAACAATATCTTCAAAACCGGAACACCAAACATGTTCAAGTCTCAAGTAGGAATTGTGTATAGTGCAAAATGTACACACAATAAATGGTTAGTTAACTGATAAAATTATAATATTAAGGGGCGTCCTGGTAGCTCACTTGGATGAGCAGACGCTCCGTGATGCGTTCACACCAAATCCCAAGCGATGTGAATGTGAAACAAACAGCAATCAGAATCAGAATACCTTTATTCGTCCCACAGAGCGGACATTTGCATTTGTTACAGCAAGAAAAGAGCCAAAGACAGCTTAATATTACCCAAGAAGCATGCATTAAAAAATATTAAAGATACAAAATGTAAAAGAAAAATTACACAATTTACAAAATACACATCCTGTAACAGTTCTGAGATGTACCAGGTATGCATTGCACAGTTATTAACGGCATATATATATATATATATATATATATATTGCACATCATTGCTATTACACAACAAGGGGTGTTATAGTCTGTGTTGTTGTGTGTGTGGGAGTCTAACATTTGCATATTCCCAAAACATTTCAACTTGAGCGATATATTCATGTGTTGCTGTTTCACAAAAGCCTAACACCATTAAGTTTCTCTTCTTTTTCGCCACTGACGTTGATTAAGACATGTATGAAAACAGGAGTAACAGGTAGGCTACTGTATGGTGGGTTTCCAGAGCTAAAGCTTCAACATGAGTCGTTGGGAGTAACGTTACTGTAATAATATTATTTTGTCGGTAACGGAATAGTGTAATGCGCTACTTTTGTAATTCAGTAATCACACTGTAATATTCTGTTCTATGAACATGTAAGTGTTTACATAAACAGATGAAGCGGACCACTTCTTTCAATCCGAGTGTCCATCTTTATTTCCACTGGCGCATTACATGCACACATACCTTACGTCATCCACGTGATCTCTGTAATCAAAGATCTTGTATTCACCAAGATGTTACATCCCCCTTCTTTAGAAAAGAACAGTATAGCTGCCATAACAAATTATAACCATATGCATTTAAAATAAATGTACATCTTGAGGCACTATATCTACTAATTGTGATTACTCTATCACTGAGGGAATATTATAAGGCTGGTACATCAACATTTAGTAAACACTTCTGCAGTTTAACTTATCTTGTTGAACAGTTGACCAGAAATAATTCTAATAGAGCATGTAGTACTGCTTCTGAAACAAAACTGTTGAATTCAATTTCTAAACAAATAAAAATCACAGTGCATTGTAAGTGTTGCATTTTTTTTTACAGATTTAACACATCTCTTGGCTTCACTATGCGGCCTGATCTTGTGATCTTATTGTAAACAATGTGTGATTGCTCTCTGGGGCCTGTTTGTTTCTCAGTGTCCTGCTGCAAAGTCTTAGTGTCCTCAGGCTCCAACTGCTCGTCTGATGGAGTCTCCTGATCTGTGTCACTCTCACACGTTTGTAGAAGGTGACGCCTGTTGCGCCGAAAAATGTGACCTCCGTCCGTGCAGATGTTGTAGGATCTCGGGGTACCTGCTGGCTCGACTACTGTTGCAGGTTTCCATGTCCCAGTTGGAAGCTGGAAGCGGATCGTGGCTCCCACTGGTAGTGCAGGCAGTGATCTGGCATTCTTGTCATAATATTGTTTTTGTCGTGTTTGGCACTGTTCTCTCCTGCTGTGAACGGTGCTGCGACAGGCAAGCTCTGGTTGTAGATGCTTTTCAGTGGTGGGAAGGATGGAGCGCAGACGCTTGCTCATGAGTAGCTGCGCTGGCGATTTCAAACCATCCACTGGTGTGTTTCTATACTCCAACAAGCTGAGGTACAGGTCAGTTCTCTGAGCGTGTGCTTTGTCCATGAGAGCTTTGGCAGTCTGAACTGTTTTTTCTGCTAGCCCGTTGCTCTGTGGATACAGAGGACTGCTTGTGACATGCTTGAAGTCCCATGCATGAGCAAAAGCTTTAAACTCTTGAGAACTGTAGCACGGTCCATTATCGCTGACTAGTGTCTGTGGTATTCCAAATCGAGCGAACATGGCCTTCAGCTTTTGGATGACTACTGAGGAGGTGAGGCTGGTGATTTGTTCTACCTCAAAGTACCTACTATAATAGTCAACTACAACTACATAGTCAGTACTGTTCCATATGAACAGATCAGTGGCTATTACCTGCCAAGGTTGTTCTGGGATTGGGTGTGACATCAAAGGCTCTTTTGGGAGTGAGCTGCGTCGCTCAAGGCAGGCGCTGCAGGTCCCTACTAGTGTCTCTATCTGCTTACCCATCCTTGGCCAGAACAGCACATCTCTTGCACGTTGTTTGCACTTTTCCATCCCTAAGTGTCCTGTGTGAATGCGTGAAAGCATTTCAGCCCTGAGTGAGTGCGGCACGATGATTTTCTCTCCTTTCAGTAGGATGCCATCTGTCTCTATCTCATCCCTATGATTCCAATACTCTGAGACTGCAGGTGGACATTTTTTGATTTTCTCGGGCCACCCTGCTTGGATCACCTGTCTCAGCACTGAGAGCTGCTCATCTTTGGCTGTAGCGGCTCTGATCTCTGCCATTTTGCGGTCGCTTACCGGAGCGTTGCTGATCACAGTGTGTATTTGGTAGTCCATGCCCTCACTGATGGAGCGGTCGTAACACTCAAGTGGCTTTCTGGATAGAGTGTCTGCGACAGGGATTTGTTTTCCTGGTTTGTGCTCGATAGTGATGTCATATCTCTGTAGCTGCAGTATCATGAGTTGCAGACGTGGTGGTGCAGCTGCTAAGGGCTTACGCATGATTGACTCAAGTGGCTTATGATCTGACTCGACGATCACCCCTGTCGTCCGTACAGGTATTGGTGAAACCGCCTACATCCAAAGAGCACTGCATATAGCTCCTTTTCGATCTGAGCATAGTTCTCTTCAGTTTCAGTCAGTGTCTTTGATGCGTATGCGACTGGTTTCTCTTCCTGGAGCAGGACAGCTCCTAAGCCGTGTTTGGAAGCATCGACTTGTAACTTCACATCCTTTGTGTGATCGAAGTAGGTGAGTACTGGGCCAGGCTCCTGTGTTAGGATGTCTTTTACTCGTTGAAAGGCTGCATCATGATTTGAGTCTCACACAAACTCACAGTTTTCCTTTAACAGTTGCCGGAGTGGAGCTGTTGCCTCTGACATTCTCGGGGCGAACCTGGAAAGGTAAGTGACCATGCCCAGTATGGTCTCCAACTCTGCCTTGCTTTGTGGGTTAGGCATTTCTTTGATGGCCTTATTCTTGTTCGGGTCAGGGCAGATGCCTTCTCTTGTCAGCTTGTGCCCAAAATAGCTTACCTCAGGCACACAGATTTTGCACTTGTCCTTATTCAGCTTTATGCCTTTTTCTCTGGTTCTCTCCAGCATGGCACGCAGGCTGGCGTCGTGCTCCTCTTTGGTGCGGCCGTAGACTATGATGTCATCTACGATGGCGGCAACGCCTGGAAGCCCCTCATAGGCCTCATCCACTCTCCTCTGGAACTCATCCTGTGCAGATATGATTCCAAAAGGCAGTCTCTTGAAACGGTACCTGCCGTAGATCATGTTGAACGTGGTTAGCATAGATGAGTCGTGTGTGAGCTTTATATTCCAGTATCCAGATCTGGCATCTAGTACACTGAAATACTGTGCTCCAGCCAGTTTTGGTGTGACGTCATCTAGAGTAGGGAGTGGATAGTGGGGTCTTTGGATAGCTTTGTTCAGGGCGCGGGGGTCTAGGCATATTCTCAGCCTATTTGTTTTCGGCTTTTCCAACACTACTAGTGCATTAACCCATTCAGTTGGCTCTGTGACTTTTTGGATAACGTCCAGTTTTTCCATGTCGTCCAACTCATCCTTGAGCCGGTCACGCAGAGCATATGGGATGCGTCGAGGTGGACATACCACTGGTAGTACAGAGGGTTTAAGTTGGAAACTGCATTCTCCAGGAAACAGTCCGATGCCTTTAAACACATCAGCAAACTCTTCCATCATGGTTGTGTGCGTTATCGGCTTTGCATCAACTACATGTATCATTTTGACTAGGTTTAAATCTAGACATGCTCTTAAGCCTAACAGAGGTGGAGCATTTGTATGGACTATGTCAAAACCTACCATGGCTGTTTTCTCACCATGTTTACATGTCAGTCTACATGTTCCTTCTGCTTTTATCCTGTGCCCACCATAATCTGAGAGTTTGCTTGATGGGGGGCCTAGTATTACACTTCCATATATCTTGCGGAATGTGTCTGCTGGTATAATACTGAGCACCAGTGTCCATTTTAAACTTCAGTTTGTTCCTCGTTTTTCCTATTTCTACTTCTGCATATGCCTGTTCTCTATCTGTGTTTTCATGCTCTTTTATGATAGCATCAATATAGAGTTCTTCTAGTGACTGTTCTGCACTGTTTGAGATGGTATGCAATTTGCTGGGATTATATCTCGTCTGTGGCTGCTGTGTTTGTGACCTACACACTTTAGCAAAGTGGTTGGGCTTCTTGCATTTGCTGCATTGGCGACCCTTTGCTGGACATTCCTCAGTGCGACTGTGGTCCCTCCCGCATGCTCCACATTCCTTGCTCCTCACGGCGCTGTTACGATCATTCCATGTTGTCTTGTGCCCACGGGATGCTTGGTCTGCTCTAAAAGGTTTTCTGCTAACCGCGTGAGCAGAGCGACTGTCGTGGCTAGCAGCAGGGGTTAGCATTGTCTTTAGCTGCTGCTGTGATAGCTCATGTGAACGTGCAATGTCAATGGCTTTCTCTAGCGTCAAGTCTGGACCGTGACATAGCAGTTTTTTGCGCACTCTTTGTGAGTTTGTAGCAAAGACAATCCTGTCTCTAATCATTTCCTCACTGTTTGGGTAGTTGCAGTCTTTACTTAGCAATTTTAGCTCCGTTACAAACTGGTCAAAACTCACGCCGCTGAAGTTGGCTTCCGATTCAGAGCATCCGATTCGGCAGTTAAGGGGAAAGTTAAGGGACATTTAATTTACAGCGCTGAGCGAACAATTCTCCGTGTTTGAACCTCTTAAATCGCTGCATAGCCGATTTATCTGGACTGGATTATCCCAGAGAGTCTAAAGATTCTTTATAACCCAGTTTGAGATTTGTGAAACCTTTATTCTATTTGTGAAAATACAAACAAGGGAGATTTCAGTGCTTTTTTCGCATCCTGACCACATTAGACCAGGTCCTGATCTAAAACCACTATACCTAGACTCATCAAATCTGGACTGGATTATCCCAGAGGGTCTAAAGATTCTTTATAACCCAGTTTGAGATTTGTGAAACCTTTATTCTATTTGTGAAAATACAAACAAGGGAGATTTCAGTGCTTTTTTACATGTAGACCAGGTCCTGATCTAAAACCACTAGACCTACACTCGTCAAATCTGGACTGGATTATCCCACAGAGGCTAAAGATTCTTTATAACACAGTTTGAGATTTGTGAAACCTTTATTCTATTTGTGAAAATACAAACAAGGGAGATTTCAGTGCTTTTTTCGCATCCTGACCACATTAGACCAGGTCCTGATCTGAAACCACTAGACCTACACTCATCAAATCGGGTAAGTATGGACAGCTAATTAAGGAAGAATAAAGTCTTTACTTCTCAAATGTATTATAATTTTGTGTTGCAAATAAAAATTCAACAGATAAGTAGGTATACTTATATAAACTTAATTTATTTACAGTTGCAGGCAAAACATTTCAACAGGAAATTAAATATAGTCTATAACCAGCATTGTTCAAGTTTACTTTAAGCAACAAGCTTTGCCTAATTACAGTATGTCATCTTGAGTGATTGCTTGGAATGTGAAAAACATTACAAGATTAGTAAATAACACTTTGGTAAAAATAATTGCTATTCATATTTTGCTTTAGGACAAAGCAGCAGAAGCTGTTCAAAGTGGATGAAAGACTGAAGGTTAGCCTTTTTCTTTATCTCATGAACCTGAATTCCTTTAACATCTCTTTCATTTTTTTGTTTGCTATGAAACAGTATTTAAGATACGAACACTTTGTAGATAAAGAATTATCACCTAAATGAGGAGCATACACTTATTTGTATTTGTATTTATGTATTCATTTGTTTAACAGGGACAGTGCACATTAATTAACATTCCTGTCAATGTGCCAAGAGGCTATTTTTCATCTGTTGTCCCTGGACAGATTTTACAAGTGAACCTAAAACAAATTTAATTTAAACAAGTAAATACAATCAAATTAAAACATGCAACATACATTACTGGAATACTTAAATAAATAAAAAGACAGAACAATAAAACAAAACAAAAGAACATGTTGTGACGACCCCTCCCCCTTCTGCCTGTCTGTGCTCCCTGCCTTGCTGTCCTCTGGTAGGTACTGGGAGTGTCGTCCTGTCTGTGCCCGCCCATCTAGAGGCGGAGCCTCAAGAAGGCATAAAGGGTTGCCCAGCTGGGAGGTTCACTTCCTGATCCTGATCTGCTGCAGCAACCTCAGCCTTCCACCTGTGTTTGTATTTTCACAAATAGAATAAAGATTTCACAAATCTGAAACTGTGTTATAAAGAATCTTTAGACCCTCTGGGATAATCCAGTCAGGATTTGATGAGTGTAGGTCTAGTGGTTTTAGATCAGGACCTGGTCTAATGTAGTGAAGATGCGAAAAAAGCACTGAAATCTCCCTTTTTTTAATTTTCACAAATAGAATAAAGGTTTCACAAATCTCAAACTGGGTTATAAAGAATCTTTAGACTTTCTGGGATAATCCAGTCCAAATAAATCGGCTATGCAGCGATTTAAGAGGTTCAAACACGGAGGATTGTTCGCTCAGCGCTGTAAATTAAATGTCCCTTAACTGCCGAATCGGATGCTCTGAATCGGAAGCCAACTTCAGCGTTGTTCAAAACTCTCACTGTCTCCTTGGATCTTTTCATGAAATGTATAGCGCGCAAATATGGGATTTGCTTTCGGAGTTACATAAACTTCAAAACCGTCATAGTACGTTTTTAGTACCTTACTTTGGTCTTCTGTGAGAGTCCATGTATAAAAAACATCTCTGCCTTTTCCCCCAATCCATAGGAGTAGATAGCTACATTTTTCCTCCTCGTCTTTAGCATGTAGCGGGCCTGAAAACATTAGCTGCACATGTTGCCGAAACTTTCTCCATGCGTCCGGCAGATTAGACGAGTCCCAGTCCATTCGTGGTGTTGGAATGCCTGTGTTCTCCATCTTCCGTCGTCAGGTCGATGATAAATGAACTAACTCTGACACCATGTACTATTCTGTTCTATGAACATGTAAGTGTTTACATAAACAGATGAAGCGGACCACTTCTTTCAATCCGAGTGTCCATCTTTATTTCCACTGGCGCGTAATATGCACACATGCCTTACGTCATCCACGTGATCTCTGTAATCAAAGATCTTGTATTCACCAATATGTTACACACACTACAGTTACTAACATTGCCCCGACACGCGTTACTTCGTTACTTACTAAAATCAGTCATCAAACCTCAACAAACACCTGCAAAGAACACATGCTAAGGTGAAGCTAACAAACAGCTATTTGTTGTTTGTTTATATCACGTAGTTCTTCTTCTCTGTTTTCCGGTTGTTGCCTGTTTTGAATGACGAATACACACTACCGCCGCCTGCTGGTAAGGAGAGTTATTGCCACTCACGCATGCGCAGTTCGTACGGGCTCGGCTGAAGTCTTTGCGGTGTCTGGTTCCAGTGCAACACATGGCCAACACGTAGGAGAACACGCCGACGCAACAGCGTGAGCAGAGATAGACTGCGCAAAATATACAGATAGCAGGAGCATGGTCAGATAGGAAAACATTCAGGATCTGGATCAGTCTTATGCGACAATGGAAACTGAACTAAAGAGAACATTTGAAACTTTAGCAGTCTGCGTGATCTGCCTGCAGGGAGGGGCGGGCCGGCCCTGCGAGTAAAGTAGCGAGTAAAGTAACGAGTAAAGTAACTTACTTTATGTAGAGAGTAACGAAGTAGTGTAATATATTGCTTTTTTTTTAAAAGTAATATGTAATATATTGCTTTTTTTGAGTAACGACTCCATCTCTGAACATGACAGTATACAATAGGAACTGTGGGACTAAAGCAGAAGAGTAAAGTTGTGGGCCAGGTATACAATGAGCTGAAAGTTATTATAAGCTCTGTGTGGAGAGAAGAGCTGCAGATTCAGGCGTTAGTCCTCTAAAGCTTCATCCCTACGAGTGCTCCCTTTTACATTTTGATTTGATACACTGTTATTTGAAAAAAAAAGTGCCACCGGAAAATCATCAAAATTGCAAAGCTTTTATGGCTACTAAATGCAGTATATTCACTTTCTATGGGATAGAACATAACAAAACTAATGAAATTGGGTTTTATAAAAATGTCACACATGCGTAAACATTTTTTTTTTAATTAACTATATCTACTCTTTCCTTTCTTATGAATATCACCCAATGGAGATTTGTTCTGACCCTGACAAAGAAAGCTTTTTTTGATACACTGAATAAATGATAGATTTGCATAATGGTTACTGTTATGCAGCAGCATCCTACTATTGAAGAAGCACTCTTTTGATAGACAGGGACAAAGGAGGCTGGAGGGATGTGGGGACGGGAAAGGAGAGGGAAAAGAGGAAGGGATAGAAAGACAGACAGTCACAGAGAGGTGACAGATATTAAGTATGAGGGCAATGGGGGAGTAAAGGAAGAGAGAGATAAGAGAGGAAGGTGAGTTAAGGAGAGAATGTGTACAGTATAAGACTATAGAGGAAACAACAGGAAAGAGAATAAAATGGATGTGAACAAAATATATATAGTGGGAACACAACATTTGATGCCAGTTTGCCCGAGCAAATGGGTAAACATTTAGCTCTTACAATAGAATAAATAAGTTAATGATTAAAACAGGCCTGAAATAACACAAGTATACAATAACAAATAGCAGGTACAATAATTAGTACAGAAACATTAAAAAAGAAAGTTAAAGGTCCCATGTCATGCTTTTCCGGTTATTGCCCGTCCCCTTGTGTGTTATGAAGGTTTTTATGCATGTAAACGGTCTGCAGAGTCAAAAACCCTCAAAGTACACACTGTAGCGAGTAAAACTCTAACACAGAAAAGACCTGTCTATGGATGCTGCCCCAGAACGCCTCGTTGTGGATTTATCTTTTTCCATTATTTTCTTCCTGGGTTCTGTGACGTGTGAACACCCAAATCAACAACAAATGACCGGATTGGCCCAAATGGACCACTCCGCGGACCACCTCACACACCAGGATCCCTTGGCTAACTAACAGGGAGTCCCCATTGACTTGCATAGAGCTCCCTGAACGCTGGTAATAGACGAGTTGGGATTGCGGAGAAATGCTCTCTGCAGACCCATTCTCACAGCGTTATAAGCCTTTTTCTTACTCAATATCAAGCCACACTTATTGTTTTTACTTCGGCTGTGAGTGTTTGTGTGTGCTCAGGATGAGTTTCGCTGTGTCTCGCTGTATCGCCGACCCGGAAACCTGTCTGCTCCTCGCAGCAGCGGCGAGCAGCAACGTCCCGACAAATCAGAGCACACTGGGCTCACAGGGAGGGGGGGGGGGGGGGGGGGGGGGGCAGGAGCTCCAACAAGCTGTTTAGGACAGAGAGTGAATACCTGGTGAATACACATACTATACAGAGATGCTGTATGAGAAACCAATGTGAGTTTGGAACATTGAACAATTTAAATATTTTCTAGTATACCTCAACAATGGAAATATGATCAGTAGAAATGGCCATGACATGGGACCTTTAACTTTTTTCTGTGTAACAATATCCACCTACTGCAGCATTGTCCTACTTGGTGAGTGGTAACCATAAACTATACATGTCGAAACTTCAAATCCTCTACCTGACTATAAAGCCCTTCAATACTTTTACTTTGTTCGTTAAGGTTTTCAAAACATCTGTCTTCATTATTTTCAGATAACGACTGGCCTTGTTAGCTTACTGTAACTTAGGTCAACAAAAAGCAGAGACTCCATCAGAATAAGAAAGTGAAGGTTAAATAGAGAGTAAAATTACTTTGATTACATTTGTCTAAAGGTGTATGTTTTTTTTATGATTGTGTTGAGGTCATACAGTACTTTGAATATAGTTACAACTCTCACTGGAAATGCAACACACACACACACACACACACACACATCTTGACGTTGATGTCTTTGCAATAGGACACAGTTCACTTAGCTGTAACAGTAATCTTCTATGAGCTTTCTCCCTGGGGTTTCCCCCCTTGAGATGCAGGGGCTGCACTCCTCCACTCTATAGGTGTATGTACATGAGTCTGTGTGCCGGTATGTGCCGGTTCTATGTGCATATAAACAGTAACCTTGAAATCATTCTGACATGATCCTTTATTGGCTATATTAAATGCCAGTACATCCTTTTTATTTCACTGTCCCTTCTCCTTATCCATTCACGGCCTCACATTTCCTCTCCAGCTCCCCTATCCTCTTAAATAAGTCAATCCCTCATTCAAGTCGAGTCCTCTTGTCCATCTCTTCTCCTCTCTTCAGCTGCTGTGGACACTCATATCTGCCTGTCTACAGCTCTTTTCTTCTCCATGTGTCTTTCAGCTTTTCTCACTCCCTATCTCTTTCTCTTCACGTTCTCTCCCTCTCTATGTCACTGTATGACATTGTCATGAATTGGCAGTTTCTCTTTTTTTTTTCTTGCTGCTAATTTAATTAACAAGATGCCATCTCCCCAATTAAGCTTTCCAATTACTGCTCCGCTCTCGGTCCGGATGAGAGTTGTCCCCCGTTTGGTGAAGGTTTTTCTTTGTGCTGGTTGTTGAATTGAAATGGACTTGCAGTCTGTTTGATAAGACCTGCTCATCATCATCAAAAAAAGAAAAACCATTTAAAAATGTTCACAGCTCACTCATTCTGATTGCTCTCACTCATTACTGTTCTCATCGCTTTGGTTCCACTGTACCCCGACCTCTTTCCAAGGCATCGTCTTGTACATTTACCTGTGGAAGAAAATCCATGTAGGAAGTGTCTTGGCGTAAAACTTTATAATGGGTTATATAATATGTTGCATTTCAATACTCATCAATGATATGTTAGTTGTGAATCATTTCCAAGTACTTTAGAAGAAAAATAACCTTCCAGTTATTGTATGCTCTTTTGCAATATTTCCGCAAAATGACACTCATGGCAATGTCAGAAAAGAGGAAGGAAATATTATTACAGCATTGTAAGCTGTGATTATAAATCAGGGTTATTCCACCAATGAAGGATTTTCTAACCTCTTCCTTAGTCAAAACATTATTATTGTGGTGTTTAAAAATGATTATGAACTTGTTTTCTTTCTATGTTTCAAAGTCTGTGCATATTTTGTGGTGCTTTGACCATCAGTTTCAGCAAATAAATTCTCCTCATGACAGTATTTTTATTTGCAGGTCAATAGGGAGCCAGAGATCTGTTTTCAGCTTTTCAAATGAACTGATAATTAATTCGGACTACATGTCATCATCAACCCAAATGCACCATGAGACTGGGCACTGTTGTTGTTGTTGTTATTTTTGGCGAGGAGAGGCTACGTCTACCTTTCAACCTTCATTATCTTTGGTGTTTGTCAGAGTAACAGTGTATAAAGCAGCAGCAGGTGCAGAGCGCTGATGAGAATCTGGCACAGTCACCTGATGATGACTCATCGAAACACAAGACGAGGAGGAAGAGGAAACGGAGGGGAGGACCGAGTCGTCAGCTTCTCTCTATCTCGCCCCGATCTCTCTCATGACTTTGACAAAAGGCACACAGATTAAGAAAAACAGCGCTAATTAAAACTTTTGTGTAAAACTGAATCTGATTGAGCGTGCTGATGAAGTAGCTCTTCAGATGTACGCAAGGCCATCGAGTTGCCAGAGCTACGAGCAAGGGTAAAAAACTGCATCAGCTCGGATGGGATCTGAGGTTGTCCAAACATGGCCCAATTAAAAAAGTTAATTCATTAAAACTTGCCGGACTTGTAGACAGACCTGCGAGATGACTGATTTATCTGATGTTTATTTCAGTAGGCTACAGCTCCCATTCAGGGTTTTTTTCTGAGCAGCTTCGTATCCTTGGTCTCTCAGAACGGGATAAGAAAGACTGTACCTCTCAGCAATTTAATAGTCTAATTAAGATGTTAAGAACACAGTGGGCTCGCAGACATATGAGATTACTTTTCTGCTACAATGTGCAGCGGCAGCCATTTTAGTCCACCTTGAAGCATTTATCACAACTATCTGACATGATTGCTACAAAAAGGTATTTTTTGGATTTCACACAGTAGTGCTAAATTGGAATACTTTAGTGGAATTAAAATACAGAAAAGCAGCGGAAACAAGGGCGACAGCTATATGTTTTCTCTCTCAGGTTGTTAGAGGTGCTGTTGCACCAGCTCTTAATAAGTTCAAGTTCTGCATAGTTATAACTGGGTTTCCATTTAGTGGAGGATTACGCTTTGTTAAACTAATTGTTGGTTAGTAGAAAATAAGCTAATTCTTAGAGATCAACTGTTAGTTATTTTAAATATATACACACAGTTTCTGTCATGTGTTGCATAGCTATTGCGACCAACAGACTTAGCTAGTAAGAAAGCAAGTTAGCTTTTCTAAAATATGACATGATCTGGCCTTTTGAATGTTTGAAACATACCTCAAATTTCCAAACCAAATGCCAGTAATTTGAGGCTAAGTGATGAACACATCAGTGAGGTTAGTATAACCAAATATTTCCTTTTAATTTGTTTTGAATTACATGAATACTAAAAACTTGAAACACACATTTCTCAATAAAAGCAAATAAAATATTATTTACCTAGTTAAATAAAAACATACATAGTTTGCTAAGCACTGACATTTAGGTTTAAACCTCATAACTGATTTTTTTTTGGCCACTTGGGGGCAGCAGAAAAAAGGTGTGAACAGAACATCGACATATTATCAAATGTTGAATGTATGGCAAACTTGTTTGTAAACAAGATATGAGTATGCATCTTTATTTAAGCTTCAACAGTGTAACAGATAAGCGGTTTTGGTGACTTTTCGTGGAGTGTTTGTGGAGACCCAAAACAGAGCTTTAAGACAGTTAATATTAGAAACACATTCAACAAGTGGTCAGAAACATGACTCGATGTTAAAATAATGTTGCTCCATAACTGTTGGATCTGAACTGCTTGCTAACAAGTCGACACATCAACCTAAACTGTGGTAATGAGTCAAAATGTCACAATTTCTGTTTGCTGACCTCAAGTGGCCAAATATTACCAAAAGATAAACATCATTTATTAAAAACGCAGTTGATACACTCTGTAATCCTGCTGACAGACCAACAAACAAGTAGACTAAGAAACCGAGTCAAAATAAAATAAAATAAATATTTCAAAGTGCTTCTTGAATACATGTGGAGGTTTGAAGTCCCAGAACAATAAAGTAGGAATTGTATGCATATATTCATATAATCAGCATACCTCAATGAGTAAAGAAATGAACAAACAGTGCGAGGATTAGAGCCTCTAACTCCTGCTGGGCCCAGCATGCTCAAACTGAATGCTCTTGTGCTACAGTATCATGCATCACTCTGGATTGGAGCGTCCACCAGATGGCACCGATATGTTCAGAAATGACAGACAGCCGCAGATGGAGAGGGAAGCACTCAAGACGACATACTGAAAGAGAGGGAGAACGGCAGAAGGGAACAGATGGAGAGACTAACACAGAGGAGAGCAAAAGGATATCAGAATAAAAAATAAATAAATGTCTGTGTACAGAATTACACAGAAGAGGCAATGTGGAAGGTCATGTGACAGATTGATTTAAGAGCAGTGATATTACTAAGGAAGCTTTCTTTCTTTAAATACATATATTCCACTAAAATGCAGATTGATCTGAAACAGACCTGTGTTATTCCAGTGTCTCGAGACATTAACAAGCTGAGGCTTTGGCAAAACTTAAGAAAGAAATTGTTGTAACAAAAAGTTTGTTCACAATTGAACCTAAAAAGGACACTCAGATGTATTTCCCTCTCAAAATGTGCTTCTGTGTGCAATATTGTTTGTTCAAGGAAGAGTTTAACTTTAGGCCTAATGTAGTGTTTCTGTGTTAGTGTAATTTGCCTGTGCCGATGCTTCTTATTTACTACGCGGTTTAAAACACTTTTTAGATATTCCTATTGTACCATGTAGTTGTGGGTATTCCTTAAGGCAAAGTCTGTGAGTGTGGAGATCGGTATTGGTCCAACAATTCTACATTGGACAACCTCAGACAAAATGTGATACCTGTGATGACCTTCTTCGTCTTCTATGGCAGTGCTTTCTTTCACTACAGACATATTAAACCACAATAGAACAAAAATAATTGAATTAAATCTGGAAAACTAATTGTGTAGGTTAGCCCTTCCCCCTCTGCTTATAAATGAGTTGGTCATTTAGCCTAAACATCTGAAAATCTGATTCCAACTACAAATTAACCTACACTTCTCTTCTCTCAGAAATGTTAACAAGAAATGTTGTCGATTTCTATAAAGGGACTGATCAACATGTGAACAACCTGGCATCTGCTGTAACAAAATGATTCCTGGCATAGTGAAGCAGAGACTATAATTAAAGTGATGAGACGCCCAAATATATTCTACCAGAAAATGCTTGTTTTAACCTTTAGACCATCTGTGTTTATGAAATGAGTTAAGAAAAATAATTTCTTCAGAAAGACAGAAGTTACATTTACTGTACATGCATTGTGTAGATTTCATGGAATCAGGTGCATTTGTTTATTCTTTGTTGAAACCTCTATGTACAGCTGAGTCATTCTTCAACTTCAATCAGACTTTTGAATTTTGAATGTATTCTGCCAGAAACTAACACCACTTTTATGAGAGCATGATGGATATGTTCTCATGCCTCTCATATTTTACAGTACAATCACTACATGCTAAGCTAAGGAACAGATGTTTATGTTTATGTTTATTTAGGTTCCCCATAGAGTGCCACAGTGACGCGTCCTAAAACCCGGAAGTAAACTCCTTCCGGTTCCTTCGACAAAAACCAATGCAATTGCTCCATAGGATTTTGGAAAATAGCTCGAAATAAGGTCTGTGGTTGACACACATTTAAGAGATGGATCACGTTTTGTTCAGCCGGATAATATCCACATGTCTACCCTAGTTTTATAATTTTCTAATCATAAATCTAGTCGCCAGAAGCAAAATGCTAACGTTATGCTATAAACTACAAGCGAGTACAGCAGCAGGGTCGCACAAATTCAACGTCACGCCAACTTAAGATTGTTTCAACTGACTTTTGCGCGCTTGCATATTTTAACAAAGCTTTTCTTTTTAGCCACACTGAATTTAACTAGAAGTCATGGCTGTGTCAATTACCAGTCGTTTTACAAAGATGACAAGAAGAGTGTAGATAGAGGAGAGAACCACTATAAGTCATTTATTCATATTAGTGACATTAATTCCCATCAACAAATCAATTGTATGTGTCACATGAAATCTTTATTACAAATATTACACACCAAAAAACACAGAAATATCCATGAAATAAACATACAATAGGTTATAAACAATAAAAAGGGATAATTGGGAAGGCATTACAAATGTAAATATATTTTAAATAATAAAACAATCCCACCACCACAGGTATCTACAGGAGAATATTTAGGGTATTTAGGGAACAGAACCTAAATAAAATAAATAAAATGCACCCAGTTTAAAGACATTGTTTGAGTGTAATGATGAACTCAAAATGTAAAACAAAGTATGAAACATGTTTCCGGACATATGTGTTTACATATGCGCAACATACCTGCACCAGTTTATCTGAGAAGTGCCTCAGCTGAGATGGAATGAACTTTAGGTTAAATTCTTTCAAACGAGCATTTGCTCTCTCGCCGTGAATCCTATTTTGTGTGATAAGCTTTGTAGCCTGTGCTTCGCTGTGTGTCAGTTGGCCATGACAGAGGAATGGGGGAATGTTGACAGTGACTCCTTCAGGAAGAATATTCTGGATTAAGAATCACTTGTCAGCCAATATCAGATCTCCAGGTTTGAAATGCTGAAGAACACCAGAATCCCGTACTACTTGTTTGTCACTTGTTGATCCTGGGCATAGTTTGCTTTGGGAACAGGCATTGGGCTTCCTGTCAGCATGTCTGTTGGGAAGATATAAAATATTAGTTTCATGGAAGTCACACCGTCACATATAAGAGCATTAACACACACAGTACATAGGCTAAAACAAAACATCTAAAGATATAACCTTGCACTTTGATAAGTCTTGTGAACATTTTCACTATTTCGACATTTTTATAGATCAAAATTGAACTAAAGAAATAAATGGTAGATTAATCCATATTGAAAATAGGTGTCAGTCAGCTGCTACACTAATTATAATAGTTATATTTCTTAATTAAGATAAGATAGTAATTTATTGATCCCAATTTGGGAAATGTTTGTGTTGCAGCAGCATAAAAAGACAAGGCATTGCACAATACAAATTAAAAAGACAAGCAATAAACAAAAAAGTAGAACATATACATGTTGAATTTACAAATCAACAATAACAAAAACCAAATATAAGTTGTTATATATTAAAAATTATGTGAGGGATGGAATATTAAATAGAATATAAATGTACAGTGTGATTTTACCAACCTGGTCTCACCAGAATGCGTGACTCCACCACGACTCCTGAACACCGCAGTGCGTGGTGGAGTCACGCACTCTGCTACATTTACGTGTCGGCACCACGCAAACAACCCCAATGTAAAGTCATTGAGGCTCCTTTGTCGTGGTGCACACACGCATTTCTACAACGTCCCGCAGTGAGCTTGTATTCTATAAAACGTTTTGAAAATCTACTTTATAGCTTGTAGTAACTCACGGGAGGCTTCTTTTATTTTATTTGTATTCATAATAATTTTTATTTTTCGTCAGAATGTAAAAATTACATTAGTTACGAATTTTTGTTCTCAAAAAACAGTGCATTGTGTGTAATGCAACTGTGATTTTTATTAAATTAGTAAGTTTTTAAGGAAGGCCAGAGCTTCAGCTGTGTCAATAGATTGTTCCCTTTAGTTAACGTTATTTAAAAGATAATTATATTCCTATTTGATCATGTCCCCTTTATTGTATTACGAGCGTCCATTCCCATTGGATCACGGAGGATTTTACAGCCGGAAGTAAGTAATCTCCTTACTGTCGATTGATTTTACAGTGATATCTGAACTACTCTTCAACTAAAAAACACCAGATTATCCTTGTTAATTACACAACATTGATTGGTTTAAATTGTGTACAATGCTTTTGTATTTTCCCCTTTCGATTCGGAGAAACAAATATTTATTCTGAGTTTTTGGATGGCAGAAAACACTACCCAGAATCCTCAGCTATCGTTTGGGAATACACCATGGCTGCGTCTCAGGTCGACTATTTTCATTTTCTCTGTCGTCGGTCCTCGGTATCACCGGAAGTTGATTTGTCTGCGCCATCTTGAGTAGCATCCCATGGCACTTATTTCTGACGGAGGAGCGAGGAGCGATAATCGAGGAACCACCAAACCATCCTCCGATGAAATCCTCAGATACTCGCCCCGCCCCCTTACTGTATATCGCTCACTGATTGGACGATGCAGTGCATGCACTGATCTGATGCTTCTTGACATGAGAGCAGTTTCCCAGCGGAGTGAAGAAAAGACATGAAACTCACAGTACTCACTCCTCAGTTTAAACTGTGTTTTGTTTCAATTCATGTCTCATTTAGTTACAAATATGTGATATATCTGAACAACAAAGTGGTCAAAAATCATTTTATTCATTTATTATCGCTTTTTTCGTTTATACATTTTAAGAATGGCGTTTATCTTTTTTGAGAATGAGTTCTTATTTTATTTTATTTATTTGGGTCTACAACAGATGATACAAATGTATATGTCAGTAAATGTGTACTAACAGAGGCGGGGGTGTTTGTGGAAAATAACGGGGACAGAGCTGCTGTCAGACATCAGCTGTGCGGTGTCATCACAAACGGACGTTGCTTCAAGTGACGCTCCGGAGGAAAGGACGTCCCATTGCTCTTAAAACTCATTTCCATGCTTCTCGTGGTTTCCTTGCGTCTCTCCATGCTTCCCTGGTGGGAGGGACTAAACGCAGGGAAACGACGCAAGTGAGGGACGCAAGGATTCCATTTAATCGACCTGAGATGCAGCCCTTGTGCTTAGCTTGACAAACCCCGTGATCAGTCCTCAAGCTCTGTGATTGTATGTTGGAGTGGCAGTGCGCAAAGTTTACACGAAGCATCATAAAGCACTTTAAAATGGAATGAAACCCATCGACGGCACACTATCCAAAACAGGAATCAAACGTGTCCTACTCGCCCCCCCCCCCCCCCCCCCTTACGTCGCAGGCTCCTCCAACAGTGCAACTCAATAAAACAGATACACAGAAAAAAAAGTGCAAGTCAATACAAAAAGAAAAATAGTAAAATAGTAAAAAGTGAAATAGTGCAATAAGAGTCTATACACAAGTGATTGGAATATGATATATTAGATAAATAATTTCTAAGTAGCAGCCAGATAAATGTTGTGGATGTAATATCTAAGTTCAGGTGTTTAATAGTCTTCTGGCCTGTGGGATGAAACTGTCCCTGAGTCTGGTGGTTTTAGTCCTGATGCTGCGGTACCGCCTGCCAGACGGCAGCAGACAGAACAGTTTGTGGCTGGGGTGATGGGGGTCTTTTATAATCCTGAGGGCTTTCTTTAAGGTTAACCTGGTATTTTTACTCCACTACATTTATTTTAGTTACTTTACAGATTTGGATTAATGATGTGAAATGTAAACAACCCTTAAATCAGACTTTAGTTATACCTGAGTAAAATTCAGGTAAGGTGATTGTCAAGTGCCAACAATCAGGAGAGATATTTGGTAGTTGGTGCTTGAGAAGACTAAATATGTATCTGCAGATCCCTATAAAGCATATTCATTACTCGTTATTCTCTAATCGTTCAGATTCATAGACTGTATATAATTGCTATTTTGCACATCCCTTTCAAGATTTCAAGATTTTCTAAGGTTTATTGACATATCATATACACAACTATGGTGAAGTTATGCAATGAATGAAAAACGTGGGTCACAGGTTCCTCAACAGTGCATTACAAGACATCTATCAATATGTGTGTATACTTCCACCATTAAACTGTCATATTCTGCACATTTATTATTCTATACATACATCTTATAAGAGTATAAAATATATATAAATATGTATAATATTGGTTAAAATAAATGCTTCAACATAGTTAACATTGCAGGAAAGTTGATTGTCAAGTTCCAAAACAAGCCATGCAATATATTAGACGTCAAGTACATTGTCAGGCTTAATATTTATCTGTAGATAGATACCCCCCAAGGTTTTTTCTTATTTAAAAGAAGACCTTAACCTAAAGTATTCTTTAATGTTTAAATAAAGCCTTATTAGTTTGTCTGTTTTGCACATCCTCCTATCAGGCACTAAACTGTTTTATTGTAGATATTATTTACAGTATCTTCTTGATATTTTCTATTCTATATTTATATCATTGACCTTCTACTTTCCCACTGTTTTGTATGTATTCTTAATATTTAAATATTTTCATCAAATATAACACATTCAAAAGTGCTTTACAAAAATGAAAGACATTAAGAAAAAGGCATTTTCAAACAGTCATTAAAAAGCAACATAATCTTCCTGCATTGCAATTACTCTAAACGTGTAATAACGTGCTTTAATCAGTAGGTGGTTTGGGTTAAAAAGCTGTCAAGTTTACAGTGTTAACAAAATAAAATATACTGCTGTTTCTGGTTTAGTTTACGAGGGATATATTTTGTTATTGTCTTGATATTTGTAACACAAAAGTGATGTAAAAAACCCTCAGCAACACAGAAAAGATGGTCTTAACATGACCCAGCGGTCTAGTAGTTAATAAAAAACAATAATATCAAAACAAATTATTACTACTAACTTTATTGTGAAATTAAAACAGAACGGTAAAAGAATAGTTTTCGGTCTATTCTGATGCCCGATCTCTGTAGATAAATAAAGAACTACGATAGATGTGTAATATTTAATGCAGCCAACCCATTTATTACAATGTATTCATGTGATGACTTTCAAAGAGTAAAGCAAGCACTGCTGATTAAAGTATGATTGTATCTTTTACGAAACGTTTTTTTTTCATATGGAATGCAGTTGGAGGTCAACCAATCACAGAGCTTGAGGACTGATCACGGGGTTTGTCAAGCTAAGCACATGGTGTAGTCCCAAACTAATGTAATAAAAATCACAGTTGTATTACACACAATGCACAGTTTTTTTAGAACAAAAATGTGTAACTAATGTAATTTTTACATTCTGACGGAAAAAATGTTTTATTATGAATACAAATAAAATAAAAGAAGCCTCCCGTGAGTAAAGTAGATTTTCAAAACTTTTTTTAGAATAAAAGCTCACTGCGGGACGTTGTATAAATGCGTGTGTGCACCACGACAAAGGAGCCTCAATGACTTTACATTGGGGTTGTTTGCGTGGTGCCGACACGTAAATGTAGCAGAGTGCGTGACTCCACCACGCACTGCGGTGTTAAGGAGTCGTGGTGGAGTCACGCATTCTGGTGAGACCAGGTTGGATTTTACGTCCAAGAGAAGCTATGGAGCAGAGAGTTCTCTGCCAGCCAGAGGTGATTTGTTATTAGTTCAATATGTCAAACTGATTTCCCTGACTACAATCTTTAGTTACATGGTGAAACGTTATGCTGCTTGTTCTAATTAGACTTATCATACAAGCCACACAGGTTTTAATAGGATTTATTCATTATCTTTACTTATGTTGCGGTCTTTTCAGCAGCGCCATCTCTAAAACGGCAATACAGTCACTACCCATCATTTAAATGTCACCGTGACATGGACACAAATGTAACGTCAGCTTACCTCATAGCACGAATCCAGACTCTCCTTTGGAAAACATTGGCCGGGAAACGATAGAACGAGCCAGTTTTCATGCGAAGACATGTGGCTAGTGATGACAGTTTGACACTGAAGCTTTGAACGGAGCTTCAACCCTGGACTTCGTATTTCATAGAAGCAGTGCTTCGAAGCTTGCTTCAAATCATGTGACATATGACGTCAGAAGCAGCAACTGCTTCAAATCACGTGACATGTGACGTCCGAACCAGCAACTGCTTCATTTCCTGAATGAATCACTTGACTGTTTCGCGGTCCATTCACGCGATTCAATGCACTGCCTCGTCTCGATTCTGACAGGTGCAGTGGCGGCGGGTCATTAGGGTCAGGTGGGGCACAGCCCCACCTAGTGTCAGAAGAAAGTATTACAAATAATGATTACAAAAAAATACAAAAAAATAAATAAAAAACATATCAAATATATTTTAAGGTCATGTTTAATAATCTGATTCGTCTGTACATTTCTGTTTTAGTCTGTGTTCTTCTAATTAGTGTCTAGAGTGCCGTTTTGAGCTGTTTAGAGCCATGTGGGACAAAACCCGATCCTGCCCCTCCCTCTCACAGTCTAAGTGAACGGTGATTGTAAAAACTACACTGCGCATGCTCAGAGTATTTTTCTATTTAATGTGTGTGGCAAAAAAATAATGACCGTAGGGGCATAGTGCTCCCATCCCCACCATACGTCATCTCACATAATTCAGAATTGATTGGCTGTAAGTACTCACGTGTGCAGTGCTGCGAAACGTCACGTGTAGTTTGAAGAGGAGACGAGAGAGCAACATATAGCTAACATCACCAGCGATTAAAAGAAGTAAAAAACTGAAAGAAAATGAATGAAGTTGACCATTTACTGGAGCACACATTTGAGACACTTAGTCTCGGAGAGAAACTGGAGGTAAAGCGCCTCGGTGCCCACCATCCACCGGATTTCCAAATGGTCCAGACTGCGGGCAAAGTTAAACGTGGGTTTAACGCTGAGTGGTTTGCTAAAAAGAAATGGCTAACGGCGAGCATCCAGAAGAATTCCCTCTTTTGCTTTCCTTGCCTGCTTTTTGGTGAAGATCAAGGTACTTGGTCGAGGACAGGTTACAAGGACTTAAAGCATCTTTCGGAGAGGACAATGAAGCATGAGAGCAGCAACAGTCATTTGGAAAATGCCGTAAAATTGGGATTACTTGGAAGGGTGAATGTTGCAGCTCAGATTGACAGCGCCTACAGACGCGGCATTGATTCTCATAATAGGAAGGTAGAAGAAAACAGGTACGTGCTTGGTCGGATCATCACCTGTATTAAACTGTGTGGGAAATGTGAGACAGCACTGCGGGGCCACAACGAGTCGGCGGACTCTCTGAATCCAGGGATATTCAGGTCAATTTTCGAGACAATGTGTGAGGGCGATTCCAGGCTTCAACGGCACTACGAAGCTCAGCTTGTTTTCAAAGGGACATCAAGCACCATACAGAATGAACTCTTGGACTGCATGTATGATGTGTACAGGGAGGAAATAGCCAAGCAAGTGGACAACACATCATTTGTTGCCGTTCAGGCCGACGAGACAACCGATGTCTCCTGTAAATCGCAAATGGTGATTGTGCTGCGATACATTATGCCTGACCTCACAGTTACAGAGAGTTTTTTGGAGTTTGTGGAAGTAAAGGACAAAACTGGTGTAGGTCTCTCTAACAGCATCAAGGCTGTTCTGGAACCCCTGAAGCTGAAAGAAAAGCTAATCGCTCAGACCTATGACGGGGCGGCCGTCATGAGCGGTAACGTGCGCGGGGTACAGACGGTGATGAAGGAGACGTACCCAAACGCTCAGTTTGTTCACTGCTACGCCCACCAACTGAACCTGACCCTGCAGCAACTGTGTTCAGCAAGGATGAGCATCCTGAAGGTGTTTTTTGCAGATCTAACTGCTTTTTCCACTTTTTTCTCCGGTGCTCCAAAACGTGTTGCAGCTCTTGCAGAGGCAACACAGAGACGCATCCCACGGCCACCGGCTGTGAGATGGAACTTTAAAAGCAGAACTGTGAACGCGGTTTGGGAGACCCGAGATGCACTACTTCAGTGTATGAAGCATATACGCGCACAACCAGGATGGGATGCGGTCACCATAAGTGAGGCATACGGCCTGTCAAAGAAACTGCGGGGACCGAGCATTTATGCAGCTCCTGGAGTTTTTTTCGTTGCTTATGCCAGAAGTGGATGTTCTATACAACACTCTGCAAAAACGAAGGCATCGATGCACCTGGGATCAACAGCGCGCTCTGCCGTTTCAAGGAAAATGTTCAGAAAATGAGGCAGAAAACTGATGCATTGGCCGCCACTGCTCATGATGGAACAGACGAGCCAGGCCGACGAGTCAGCAGCACAGCGCCGGTGATGAAGGAGGCTTGTGACACAGTCATCTCACAGGTGGAACAGAGGTTCTCACAGAGTGACCATTTGATCGCTGCAAAGCTTGTTGACAGCTCATTCTTCCCACAGCATGTCCTGTCATTTCCTACACCTGAGCTTGACTGCGCCGTGAAACTGTGGCCTGCGTTGGGAAACAAGGAGAAGTTGAAGTCTGAGCTGACCACGCTCTACCGCCACAGTGAGCTTCACACTGGAAACACTGCCCTGTCTCTGTTTAAATCCATTCACGAGAACAACTTGGAGGAAACGTTTGCTGAGACTGTTATTTTGGTCAAAATAATAGTGACAACTCCGATGACGACATCCGAGTCAGAGAGGAACTTTTCCACCCTCAAAAGGATAAAGACTTTCACTCGCAACACCATGGGACAGCCGCGACTTAACGCATTGGCCATGCTTTCAATTGAAAGCCAGTTGATCCAGCAACTACAGGACTTCATCCCCAAAGTGATAGACACATTCTGTCAGAGGAAGGACCACCGTGCCGCTTTTCTTTTCAAGTGAGCCTTCAGCTTTGGTAAGTTCATTTATGTCATATATTTTGTTGATCTTCTGTGTTTTGCCTCTGCTGGATCGATTGATATTGTGACCTCGATGATGAGTGTCTGTGTTTTCCTTATATTTACAGTCTATGGTGTTTTAATGCTAAAGCATTACGGTTGTTGTTATTGTTAAGAATTACTTTGTGATGGTGACCTTTACTCCATGTATGAAGGTGCATTACTATGACATCCCCACGCTGTGTACGTAAATGTATGCGCTCACAGTGTTGCTCCTGTGGTCTTCAGTATGTAATTTGACACTCCCCCTCTCTCTCTCCTCCCCCCCTCTCTCTGTCCCCCCTCTCTCTCTCCTCCCTCTCTCTGTCCCCCCCCTCTCTCTCTCTCTCTCTCTCTCCCCCGACCTCTTTCTGCCCCCCCAGTTTTGTACACCTAGAAACGCCACTGGACAGGTGACAGGTTGAAACGGTTTCAAATTTGAGCGCTTCAACACTTTATGACCGCTCTAAACAATGCGCAATGTGTGGGTTGTTGTCGTATTTTGCGTTGTTGCTGTTGAGTTGTTGTTGGTATTGCATTTTAATTGTAGTATCATTATAGAGCAAGCCAGGAAGAAAGATAGGTCGTTCTGGCTCGGGAAACGCTTCGAAATGTGGAGAAGTTGTGAACAAAAAAATAATTATCAGTAATATAAAAACAGTCCAATATTTTATGGAATAGATAGCCCATTGGGTAGAGCAGGCGTCCCGAATGCGGTGATGTCCTCCGCACAGCTGGTTCAAAGCCCGGAATTGATGTACTTTTATTCATTGCTTTTCAACTTTAATACTTTAATAACTGTTAAAAGGCCCTCTCCTCCCAAACAAATGTCCAGTACTCTCTAGTCTCTTCTCAATAACCCAATACACACAATTATCAATCTTTAATTGCAAATAGAACATGATATTCAGTCTTAGTGTGTTTTGCATCGAATATTTTTCAAGGCAAAGATACGTTAAACCCACTGCAGCCTTGCACTTTGCCAGGAGAGGTCACTGTAACTGAAGCTTCGAGAAATGAACCTATTTCCGACACAATTGTCCAAGTGGTTCGATGCTTCATTCAAAGCTTCATTTTGCCATCATTACCTGTGGCTGCAACCCGGAGCAAAGCAACAAACCATTGCGTAGCAATGGTAGCTAATCGCTAGCTTAGCTAACGTTAGCTAACGAAACGAACTGCCGAGTAAAATTGGAAAACACTGGTAATTAATTATTCTATAATTTGTAAAACTACGGTGTTAAAAACGACAATTTCAAAAATACAGATTCTAAATGGTCCAAGTTGAAGCGTTTCTTTGAACAGTTTGCAGGAGGCAGGTACTTGCTTTCAAGCAGAACAGGGCAAACAAATATCTGCAAGCTGACGACATTGTGCATTTAAGCAACAAAAATGGACTACATATTTTTCATCTGAACACTAACAGCCTGAGACACAAACTGGCTGAACTCAGGCAGCTATTCATGAACGGTAAGGCAAGCATATTATGCTTTTCTGAGACCAAATTGGACAATTCCATTACAGATTCAGAGATTGAAATTGAAGATTATCTTGTAGTGAGAAGGGACAGGAACGTGAATGGAGGTGGTGTCTGCATGTACATACATAAAGACACCAATTTCAAAAACCGAACTGACCTGCATCATGAAAATATTGAATCTGTGTGGGTTGAAATTCTTTTTGACAATGCTAAATCTGTAATAGTCGGGACAATCTATAGACCACCGGAACAGAGTGACTTTTATGATACATTAGATGGGTGTTTGGCTGATGTGGGGGATGTAGAGACAATTATTATTGGAGACTGGAACACGGATATGCAACGTAAAGACACGTCCGTCTTCAAGTCCTTCAGTAGGATTTGTGATCTGCACGGCTTCAGCCAGCTAATCACCCAACCCACCCGGGTATGTGAAACAACACAAACTACCATTGATCTCATTCTGACCTCTGACAAGTCCAGGATCTCCAGTAAAGGGGTTATAGCATGCGGGTTAAGTGAACATTATATGATATTCTGTACCCGCAAAAAGCTAAAACAAAGGGCCGGCTGTCACAAAACAGTCATATCTAGAGACCTCAAAAACTACTCTAGCGAGGCCTTTAACCTAGAACTGGAGAGCCTGGACTGGTCAGATGAGCTCAGTAGTACACAAGTTGAAGAAACATGGCTTGGTTTCAAAAACAAATTCTCTGCAATACTCAATGATTTGGCCCCCCTAAGAACAACCAGGGTAAAAAATCGCGCTGAGCCGTGGATGCACTCCGGCATACTGACCGCCATGAAAACCAGAGACAAAAAATGCTCTGAGTTTCATAAAAGTCAGTCAATGCTTTCCAAAAGCACGAGCAGTGAACTCCAGGCCCACGTGACTGAACTCAAAATTGAAAGAAACAGACTAAGAAATGACGTAAGCTCCATGATCAAAACTGCCAAAAAGAATTTCATCAATATCAAAACTGAGGAAAACAAAAATAAACCCCGTGAACTTTGGAAATTACTCAATAACCAGCTTGGCTGCAGTAAAAAACTCAAAACGAGATTTTCTAACTTAAACATAAAGACAGATAACAGGCTCATCACAGACAAACTGGATGTGGCCAAGTACTTGAAATTGTTTTTCACAAACATAGCCACAACTCTTGTAAATAAATTACCCTCCCACTCAGGGCTTTTTGGAGTAGATCACATCATGACCTACTACAAAAACCTAGGGGTATGCAAAGATGATTTCAGTCTAGCAAGGGTAACAACAGCAGAGGTACTCATTAAACTGAGCGCCCTCCAACCTAACAAGGCCACTGGCCACGACAATATCCCCTCCAAATTCCTCAGAGACACAGCAACCGCCATCTCACCAGTCATAGCTCACATAATTAACCTCTCCATACAACAGGGAAAAGTACCCAAAGACTTCAAAATTGCAAGAGTAACCCCCCTGCACAAAAAGGGCAGCAAATTGGACCCAGGCAACTACCGCCCTGTTTCTATACTTACCTCCATCTCGAAAGTCATGGAAAAAATAGTATATGAACAGGTCGAAAAGTATCTCGCGGAAAAGAAACTAATCTATGAATTTCAATCTGGCTTTAGAACATCCCACTCCACTGACACATGCCTTCTTTATTTGAGCGACCACATCAAACAAGAGGTGGACGAGGGCAAGTACTGCGGCATGGTGATGCTGGACCTACAAAAGGCTTTCGACACTGTCAATCACCCCATTCTGATTGACAAGCTAAAAGCAATTGGTTTTGATAAACTATCGGTGAGCTGGATGCAATCCTACCTGGAGGGGAGAAAACAGATGGTGGAGGTAAACGGTACTCTGTCCCCCCCCTCCCAGTGAGCTGTGGTGTTCCACAAGGAAGCATATTAGGTCCGTTACTGTTCCTAATTTATGTAAATGACATGTCATCAGCATGTGACTGCAACTTGTTCCTGTTCGCGGACGACTCAGCCCTGCTGGTCTCTGACATGAACAGGTTGCAGGTTGAAAAAACCCTCAGCTCCGAGCTCGGCAGAATCTGCACCTGGCTCGCCGATAATAAATTATCATTACACCTGGGTAAAACAGAGTCCATTCTCTTCGGTTCGAAACATAATCTCAGCAAATCCGACGACTTCTCAGTTGCAGTGGGCGACATTATTGTCACAAGTAAGAAGGAAATTACATACCTAGGATCTATTCTTGAGGCAAACCTCTCCTGTGACAAAATGGCATCCAATGTAATAAAAAAAGTCAATCAAAGAACTAGATTCCTATACCGGATCTCCTCTCTGGTAAACAAAAACACCCTGAAAACTCTGGCAGGAGCACTCATTCAAGGGTACTATGACTATGCTTGCACGTCATGGTACCATAGCACCTCCAAGGCGCTAAAAATAAAACTTCAAACATCGCAAAATAAACTGGTCAGACTACTGCTTGACCTTTCATCTAGAACCCACCTCACCTCTGCCCACTTTGACAACCTAGGATGGCTTAGAGTAGACGACAGAGTACAGCTACTTGCAATGGGCCTGGTCTACAAGATCCACTACACCTCTATGGTACCCATGTACATGTCAAAATTCTTCCCAAAGGTCAAGGAATACCATGATCATAACACCAGAGGGAGCTCCACAAATCATGTGAAACCCAGATTTGGCACAAACAAGGGGGAATACACGTTTCGCAATTATGCCACATCAAGGTGGAACGCTCTTCCCACAACTGTAAAGGAAAGTAAAACCATACTTACCTTCAAAACCTCTCTTAAAGAGCACCTTCGGGGGAGAGCATTGCAAAACTGGCCCCGGTAATGGTACAAATCTCAACCTGTCGTTCAATGGACAGCTTCCCCCCCTCCATCTATGTATATACTCGCATTTTAGACTCTGTTACTAACTGTATATCTGTAGACTTGGTATGTCTTAAATGTCCGGTTAGGATGTATTAGAACGAAATCTAAAATGAAAATTGTAAATAAGCAATCTGTATGTAAAAAAACCACCTGTATGTAAATTGTAAATAAGCCATCTGTATGTCAAATATGTCTTATATGTCTTAAATGATATGATGAATTGGAAATGGGGGACCCTGATGTAAACAAGACGAAAGTCTTTCTCTGGTCTGCATCCCCTTAACAATTGTATGTTTTGAGCTGTACTGTACTGTACCCAATATACAAGCTGTTAATAAACTTTTCAATCAATCAAAACAAACTTAGAGGAGTGTTTACGTGTTCGGCGTAATGACGTACCACGGCCTCGACAATTTCTGTAGTCCTATTCAGCCACTCGGTAACAACCATCGTTTTTCAGACACGTAAACTCTTCAAAAACCACCAGTGGGGTCACTGCTAATGTATTTAATGTCGTAGAACAAAACGTGATCTGTCTCTTCAATGTGTGTCAACCACAGACCTTATTTCCAGCTATTTTCCAAAATTCTATGGAGAAATTGCATTACTTTTTGTCGAAGGAACCGGAAGTGGTAAAAATGCTAACTTACTTCCGGGTTTTAGGACGCGTCACTGTGGCACTCTATTAGCTTTTGCTCTTGACAAACGCTACTCTTCCTGGGGTCAGACACTTAAAACAATACAACAATACTCAACACAACAACATTCAAGACATAAGTCCTGACATCAACAATATCACCAACATCGTCAACAATCTCCAACATCATCAACAATCTCATCCACTTTCAACATGTCAGATGTCCCTGTTCATTTGGTCCCCAGTGGATGATGTAGGCTTGGATCTTTTGTGTTGTCCTCTTGCACTTCTCATATTTGTTATTGGTTCAAAATCTTTATACAATAATATCTAACGTGAGCAAAGGCTACTTGTCACACCAGACCAGGTAAGGTTGTATCAACCTGTGAGATTATTGAATTGATGAATGGTGTGTTTAATGCAATTAAATGTGTCTTTTATTTTTAAGGAGGATGATTCACTCACTTAAAACGTGATGAATGAAGTTGGCCAATTATTAATCCTTCAGTTGACTTACCTAGGTACATAAATACTAGGAGAGTCATAGACGTGCAATTTGGAACAATCCTGACCAAGGTACAGGACTCCAAACATCTTAACTGTCCTTTAACCAAGGACAAAAGTCCTTATAAAACATATAAACATGCGTACTGGCCTTTCATTGCCCTTTCCACAAGCCTCTCTTATGCCTCCCCTTGTCATTTTAAGTGCCTTGAAGAGGCCATGTCACGAGTAGCTCGGATATGAGGCTCTCTGTATGTAAGAGGCTGAAGAGGCTGCTTCTTCTCAGAGACGTGTTGAGTTGTATATGAGCTGGTCTGGACTGCTCATAACATTTACAGCAGGAGTCCTAGACTGCTAATACTGTCATGCTGAGAGAGAGTCAAGCAGGGAGAGAGGGAAGAAGAGGTGTGAGTGTGTTCCGCACTTAAATTACAACACGACACAGCTCATTGGTTGATGGTGACACACAGGGAATCACAGAGAGAAGCGCTGATGTTGTTGTGTGTGACCGCACATGATTGTTTGGGGGGTTTGTGGACCATATTCTTAATTTTGTCGGTTATACAAACAACCACAGCAGGTAGTACTTCTTAAATCTGTGTGTGAGAGAGAGGGTGTGTGTGTGTGTGTGTGTGTGTGTGTGTGTGTGTGTGTGTGTGTGTGTGTGTGTGTGTGTGTGTGTGGTGTGTGTGTGTGGTGTGGGTGTGTGTGTGTGTGTGTGTGTGTGTGTGTGTGTGTGTGTGTGTGTGTGTGTGTGTGTGTGTGTGTGTGTGTGTGTGTGTGTGTGTGTGTGTGTTAGATATTTAATATAATCACACTGTGGTAGCCATGCACACGCAGAGAGCACACACAGAGAAATACTCAGGGGTGTCTGTGGGATGAATTACATGGCCAGGTGTGTAATTTACACATTCTGCGGGTCAATATGTTTCTATTTGTTTTAAAATTCACTAAGATTGATTGATTTATCTTATGCAAATACATTTTTGTTTATAGAAAGTATTTCTTTATTTCGGTTTTTGCTGTTTCTCATCAGCTAAAATGTCTTTCTTGTTGACAATCAGTTTTGTCTACCTTGTGCCTCCCATTCACTGCATTAAAGTTCAAAGGGGCATACATTGGAATTGAAACACTGTTGGTAGCCTTCAGTTTAAGTGTGTTTTTATATACAGTAGTTGAAGGCATTATCCACACTGGACAGCATATATACTGAGATGCTGTGGCAGTTTCCTTCCACCAAAATAAAGATTTATGAATGTCAGGTTTCTGAGCAATGTGTTCTATTTATATATTCTGTTGACAAGTGGTTTAATGTTGGTTATGTGAAATAATGTGTGATCAGATGTTCCTTCACTTTAATTGTTATCAACTCAGTTATTTGCCCTTTGTGGCGTTGACATAGAACTAAAATCTTTCTATTTTGCAGGTGAAATGTAGAAATTATTTATTTGGACCTAAATACTTTTTTTTCCATGCAAATATTTCTTATATGACAAAGAAGTGAAACAGGTGTGGTAGAAGGAGTCAGGATGCTATGATTGATAGTAAGCACAAAAGCACAAATTAGTGAAAATAAAACACAAGCTCATATAAAATAAGAGGGGACACATGTCTGTGATGCTATACTAATGCTCGTAAAAACCAAAATTGAAGAACAGTGATAATCAAAATGTTGACCTGAAAATGGATAAAAGCTCAGGCCAAAGTTGGATGAAATTGGTCAGTCAACTTACTGAATGTCTATAAGCTAAGCCACGAGTGTAACGGTCATGAGTTTTTAACTCTAGGTTGGTATTCCAATCTTTCAAAAAGATAGTAATTGTAGCTCCTCCGATGCTTTTTAAAGTATTCAACTGATCCAAGGCCCGAGCTGCCATATTGATCTTGTTTTTGTTACACAGACCATCCCTAATTTACCAGGCTTCAACAGAGCAAGCCCCTCAAGATAGCACTTAAAAAGGTCACTGGTTTAATAACTGGCTACACTGGTTCACCCTGCAGGCTCTTAAGATGTACTATCTTGTCTCCTTTTGCTCATTAAGCTGGGTCTTAATGTAAAACGTTAACATTTACATACATATGCTGCCAATTACTGTCAGCTTTTGAAGAAGAGTGGGAGCTGGATTGCCTGCTTTATTGGTTACCATGGTGAGACTGGAATAGAAGGTCAGCATTTTGAACCAATAAGAAGAGAGAACAGGAGGGAGCGCTTTTTGATGTTTCATTTTACAACTGTTTTTGTTATAGGTCATTGGACTTCTAAGTGCAGTGGGTGATGGGAGTTGAAGTATTTAAATATTTTGTTTCGACAAAAAAAGCTAAATAGTACTAAAAAAGTAAGTAAAAAACATACTTACATGTAACAAGCGGAATACAATCATCAGCAGGTAATAGTTAAACAGGGAGCAATGTAAAGTCGCTCATCAGTGCAACATACACAGTACTTACACAGGGATATGATGCTACTTCATTTCATATGCAAATTAGGCAATCTAAATGCAGTGATGACAGAATGTGACGCTGCTTCTGTTGTACTTTAGGTTGCAGATTTTATACAAAAGGCCTCATCACTTTTATCCATCCACCCTTTTGCAATGAGCCTCGGCTATTCACAGTTCTTCCTGTCCCCTTTTGTCTGTGGAAAAACACTCACACACACACACACACACAGTCACCAGCCATTCATTTAAAAGACTAGTATTAGAGGAGTCAGACTTTGAGTAGTTCCTGGTTTTTACAGTCACTCACGTTTGAAATGTTACGAAAATGTCACATGAAGGGTATTGTTTCAAAATACCACAGATCCATTTTACAAAATAGAGTGCCACCTGAAATGACTCAGAAATCTTTTGAAAAGTATATATATATATATATATATATATATATATATCTATATATATATATATATATATATATATCTTTCCAGATGTAGGAAATAAGTAGGCTATACAAATATATTGAACGCTCAAACTTAAAGGTCCCCTATTATATTGTTTTTCATTACTTTATTATAGTCTCAGGTATACACTGAACAAAAATATAAATGCAACACTTTTGTTTTTGCTCCCATTTTTCATGAGATGAACTCAAAGATCTAAAACATTTTCTATATACACAAAATAACCATTTCTCTCAAATATTGTTCACAAATCTGAAAAGATCTGTTGAATGTTAATTTCTCTACCATAAGCCGTCTCCAAAGGCGTTTCAGAGAATTTGGCAGTACATCCAACCGGCCTCACAACCGCAGACCACGTGTAACCACACCAGCCCAGGACCTCCACATCCAGCATGTTCACCTCCAAGATCGTCTGAGACCAGCCACTCGGACAGCTGCTGCAACAATCGGTTTGCATAACCAAATAATTTCTGCACAAACTGTCAGAAACCGTCTCAGGGAAGCTCATCTGCATGCTCGTCGTCCTCATCGGGGTCTCGACCTGACTCCGGTTTGTCGTCGTAACCGAATTGCTCACATTCGATGGCGTCTGGCACGTTGGAGAGGTGTTCTCTTCACGGATGAATCCCGGTTTTCACTGTTCAGGGCACAGTACTGGCAGACAGCGTGTGTGGCGTTGTGTGGGTGAGCGGTTTTCTGATGTCAATGTTGTGAATCGAGTGGCCCATGGTGGGGGTTATGGTATGGGCAGGCGTATGTTATGGACGACAAACACAGGTGCATTTTATTGATGGCATTGTGAATGCACAGAGATACCGTGACGAGATCCTGAGGCCCATTGTTGTGCCATTCATCCACGACCATCACCTCATGTTGCAGAATGATAATGCACGGCCCCATGTTGCAAGGATCTGTACACAATTCCTGGAGGCTGAAAACATCCCAGTTCTTGCATGGCCAGCATACTCACCGGACATGTCACCCATTGAGCATGTTTGGGATGCTCTGGATCGGCGTATACGACAGCGTGTTCCAGTTCCTGCCAATATCCAGCAACTTCGCACAGCCATTGAAGAGGAGTGGACCAACATTCCACAGGCCACAATCAACAACCTGATCAACTCTATGCGAAGGAGATGTGTTGCACTGCGTGAGGCAAATGGTGGTCACACCAGATACGGACTGGTTTTCGGACCCCCCCAGACCCCCCCAATAAAGCAAAACTGCACGTTTCAGAGTGGCCTTTTATTGTGGCCAGCCTAAGGCACACCTGTGCAATAATCATGCTGTCTAATCAGCATCTTGATATGCCACACCTGTGAGGTGGGATGGATTATCTCGGCAAAGGAGAAGTGCTCACTATCACAGATTTTTTCAGATTTGTGAACAATATTTGAGAGAAATGGTTATTTTGTGTATATAGAAAATGTTTTAGATCTTTGAGTTCATCTCATGAAAAATGGGAGCAAAAACAAAAGTGTTGCATTTATATTTTTGTTCAGTGTATACAAAACATGTCTCTGAAGTGTTTGGCTCGAAATACGAAACAGAGCATGCATTGTAGCATCCCATAAACCCCTCTGTTTCAGCCCTGTTTCAAAAGTGCTGATTCTCTGTCTGTAACTTTAGATGAAAATAAGGAGCCACTCCCCACGCCCCTCTGAAAGATATTTGGTTAAAAATAACACAATGGTGCTCTAGGAGGAGCTTCAGATGATAAGGTGGCAGGTGTTACCTTGGTTGGTTATTGGCTAATGGTTACACAAGCCAAAAAAACGTTATGACATCATAAAGAGGCCAACATCTGATCAGCTCATTTTCAGACAGGTTTTTATAAAAATGGATCAGGACAGAAAGAGTGAATATTTTTTCCTGAAACTTTCAGAATCTCTTTATACAGAGGGGACACACATTTATGTATAACAGAGAGGAAAAAGTGGATTTTACATAATAGGTGACCTTCAGGTAATATATTTGTTCCAAGTGTACAATACTTAAAACTCAGTTATTCTGTTTCTCGTGAATATTATAAATGTTGTGTAAGCAATAATTCAGTTAGCTAATACAGTTTGAGACAAATGTAATTACGAACACGGTTTTCTTCAACATAATGAGGAAACATTTATCAACAACGTATCTGCAAAGTCACAAAATGTTCTCAGTGATCAGCATTTACATAAATAACACATGTTCCTATGTTGTCCGTTTTTCAAATACAATCTCGGCTTATATCAACCAAAGCATAATTTATGTTTTCTTTGGTTATCATTTGCAGCCCTTGGTTATGGTTAGGGAAAAGTTGGAGTCAGGGTTAAATGTTGAACTTAAAGCAAGCTCCATACATCTCTAACCTTAAACAGGAATGTTGTTGCCTTAACCTAACGGCAGGTTGCCTTTGATAAAGTCCTAAGCTTTATATGTCCATCCTCTACTCTGACCAACTAGTGCTGTAGTACTACTGTACAATAACACAGGACTGTGTTCTTCTACCCCAGAAAAGGATAAAACAGATGAATTGTATACATCTTGTGTGATTTTCAGAAGACAGGGTTGGTGTTACTCAGTTGGTTCTTGGCATGCTTAGCTTAATTTCACATTGTTGGTGACCAGAGTTACACAATAGACTAACTGTAGCTTGGATATGCTTTCATCTAAAAATGATCCCAAACATTAAAGCCGCACAAGCTACAGAGATACTCGTTTGGATTGTGATGGGTTGGTTGTTTTTCCCAACAACTGTTGGATGCCTGATGGAGATTATTGATAGTCAAAAAGATGTAAAGAAGGGTCAAGGATAGCTCAGTAATGTTCTCCTTTTCAGTTTCAAGTTCATCTTAAAAAAAGCATCAACATCTTGATGGTCTCTTATTATAAGTACCATTGTTTTATTTTTGCGTTGTGACGACCCCTGCCTCACTATCTCTGGTGGTGTGTGGCCCTTTAATGACTCTTCCTCTGTTTGTGCTCACGGGGATTGAGGACACCTGGCGGCTGGAGCTAGCCGGATAAAGGACTGGGCCGGATCTCGCTCTCTCTCTCTCTCTGCAGGAGGACGCAACGCAAAGAGCAGCCACGACCAGCTGACCTCTTGTTTCGTCATTTGTTTCGCCTGTTTGTGTCCTTCAGCAGCAGTGAATAAACTCTCTTTTCCTATTCACGCCCTCGTTTTCTGTCGCGTGTTTGTTGTGGCTGAGAGCCAAGCCATGACAGATGGGGGCTCGTCCACTTCTTTGTATCTGTGATACAGCAACGAATAGGTGAGATTTGTGTTGGGAGTTGGTGCGCGTGTATAAAGTTTGTTGGGAGCGCGTTTGCAGTGCGGCCGGTTTCTTTGTTTCGGCTCGTGGGAAGGACATTAGGCTTTAGATTGTTGTTTGGGGGACTGATTTGATTACTTTGTGAGGCTTTGATTTGTTTGGTATTATATTTCGGGAGAGTGGTTGCTTCTAGTTGTTCTTAGCCGTGGTCAGCTGTTTGTTTTTGTTTTTTTCCTTTCTCTCTTGTGTGGGTTTGTTGGTGCGTTGCATGTGGAGCACGGAGCAGTACGGAATTGTGCGGAGTTTCCCCTGGTAGGTTGTAGCAACGGTTCCCTTGAAATCGTTGAGCGGGGTGTGTAGTGTTGCGGAGAAAGTGGTTGAAGCTTTGGCTTGGGAGCATGGCCGTGGTCTCAGTAGTGTTGCTACCTTGCTAGTCGCTTTGCTGGATTAGCGGTCTCCAGTGCATAAATACCCACCACAAGTAACTGCATGAAGACTAGGGAGGAGATTAGTCAGTGGGATGGTGAGTTAGTGGGGAAACTCCAATCAAAAAATTAGTGTTCCACTTTGGACGCGTAATAAACGTGGTGGTATCTGTCCGGTTTGTTTTTGTTTTTGTTTTTGTTCTCTTCTTTCGGTTTAAAGGTCCGGTGTTGTGTTCCGGTGAGGGGTCGGTGTAAATTAAGATGGCTGACGTAGAGGCATTTATTGAAGCTCCGTCTCAGGAGTCTCTTGCCACTTTCTCAAGAGAGCAGCTGCTCTTAATTGCTGATCATTTCTCTGTGTCTATTGTCGGTGATAGAAAGACAACATAAAAGACTCTATAGTGTCGACATTAAGTGAGACAGGAGTGTTTGCTGCAAAGGAAGAGGGGGGGGGGTTTTGTTAAAACCTCTTTTTCAGGCTAGTGCACTTTCTTTTGAGCAGCAGAAGGAAATGTTGTTGTTGCAGCTGGAACATGACAGAGTAAAGTATGTGTTGGAAATTGAAAAGGAAATCACAGTGGAGCAGATACGACAAGAAACTGAGAAAGCCGAGTTGGAGGGACATAGTCTGTCTGTTCTTGGCGCGTTGTCCGGTGAGTGGCAGGGTGAACAGGTGCCCAGGTCTCATCGTTTTGATGTTAATAACCTGCGCTTGCTGCCTCACTTTAATGAAAGTGATCCCGACACGTTTTTTTAAATTATTTGAACGTGTAGCTAGGGCTAGAGATTGGCCTGATGCGGACTGCGCTCTGATGCTTCAGTGTGTTCTCACAGGAAGAGCGCAGTCAGCATATTCCTCCTTATGTCTTGAGGATAGCTCTAGCTATAGTAAAATGAAATCGGCGGTGCTTAGAGCATATGAACTGGTGCCAGAGGCCTATCGACAGCGTTTTAGGTCCTTTGAGCAAAAACAAGATCAACAAACATATGTGGAGATGGCGAGGGATTTGTCTGTTCATTTTAAGCGTTGGTTAACTGCTCTTGACGTCACTACTTTTGACGATTTGTGTGAGCTCATGACTTTGGAACAGTTCAAAAATATTCTTCCAGACAAGATTGCTACTTACATAACAGAACACAGGGTCACTTCTGCGGCTGAAGCTGATGTGGCAGCTGATGAGTTTGTGTTGCTTCATAAGAGCAGGTTCGGAGGGCGCTCTGGGGCCCTGGCTGTTTTTGAGGGAAGTAGAAAGGTTGGTTCATTTGGGATGGAGCCAAGGAAATTGGGTTTGGTCAAATCTGAGGGGGATAATAATGATATTTGCCACTACTGTCGCGAAAAAGGCCATTGGAAGGCAGACTGTCCTGCGCTTAGAGCAAAATCTGAGGGAGGAAGATATTTTGTTGGGCCTGTTGCGTTGGCTGCTCCTGTGAAAAGCTGCTGTGTTGCCGATGTGCTTACATCCCACTTAGGTGGATCTGAGGTTTTGGCATCTTATGCTCCATTTATACGAGACGGCTTGGTGTCATTGGTAGGTAGTAATGTCAGAGTTCCAATCAAAATCTTGCGAGACACAGGGGCTTTTGACTCCTATATTGTTGACTCTGTTTTGCCTCTGTCTTATGAAAGTGACACTGGTGACACCCTTCTGAGTTGGGGAATGGGATTAAAAGTTCTTCCTATTCCTGTTCATAGGATGTATATTGTCTGTGGTCTTGTTAAAGGTGAGGTGGCTGTTGGTGTACGTCCGGCTTTGCCAATCGAGGGGATACAGTTCATCCTGGGCAACGGTTTGGCAGGTAGCAGAGTCTGGACTGATGTTCCTCCTGTGCTTTTAGTGACTGGCGGTCCGATTGAGTCAAGGTCTGAGGAGAGCTCTACAGTGTTGGCAGACGTCACGTCCTCTTGTGTGATCACTCGTGCTATGGACAAAAACATGTTTAGAAAACAGAAGACCAAGCATTGTCCCACTAGTCAAAGTGGTCGTGGCGTTGATGGTGGTCGTGGTGGCGGCAGCGTTGATGGTGGTCGTGGTGGCGGCAGCAGGGGTCGAGGAAGAGGCAAGGAAATGTCCTGCTATCGGTGTGGAGACCAAGGACACATGGCTCGTGACTGTGGGCATGCCAACGACCGGAAGTGCTATTCCTGCGGTGGGCTTGGTCACATCCAGAGACGTTGCAGTAGAGTGAAATGTTACAGGTGTGGCGACATTGGCCACGTTGCGGTGCATTGCAGTAAAGCCAGTGAAACTAACTGCTACAACTGAGGAAACATGGGCCATGACGGTAATGTATTGTCTGTCATACTGTTTGATAAGTCGTTCTCGCTCTGCCCATCCTTTTAAAGTGTGCTTCTCAGGTTGCTTACCTGTGTTGCTAAAGATGTGGCTGGGTGTGGGAGGAGCGGTTGGCAGTGTGAGGGTTGTATGTTGGTTTTGTTGGAAGTGGGGTGCCGTATGTCTTGTATTTTTGTTGTTCATTACTGGTGTTTTTTTTGTTTTGTCAGGGTTGGTGAGTCTGTGGCCCTGGGGACACCGACTTTAAGGGGGGGGGGTGTGACGACCCCTGCCTCACTATCTGGTGGTGTGTGTGTGTGTGTGTGTGGCCCTTTAATGACTCTTCCTCTGTTTGTGCTCAGGGGGATTGAGGACACCTGGCGGCTGGAGCTAGCAGGATAAAGGACTGGGCCGGATCTCGCACTCTCTCTCTCTCTCTCTGGCAGGAGGACGCAACGAGAAGAGCAGCCACGACCAGCTGACCTCTTGTTTCGTTGTTTGTTTCGCCTGTTTGTGTCCTTCAGCAGCAGTGAATAAACTCTCTTTTCCTATTCACGCCCTCGTTTTCTGTTGCGTGTTTGTTGTGGCTGAGAGCCAAGCCATGACAGCGTCAGTTAGCTTTAGGATTTCTCTGTTCCGTTAGAATCATCTTTTTCACCGTAGTTTCGCAAATAAATATTTTCATATGAGTTGGAGTTTAAATGAGGCAGTTGTCACTGAGTGGCTGCGGTGTGCTGCCAAGTCACCAGAGTTTAATTACCAGGCACAGCAGGGAGCATTGTTTCACTTTGAAACACACTTTGGACAAATCTGCATTCCAGTAAATTGGAGATACCTCAAGTATTTGAGGAAATTGTCATTAAGTGTGCATCTAAATTGATCCAAGGGTTTCAACTTGTGCCTGCGGGAAAATGCTGAGAAGTGCCTGTTAGAGATGCTTGAAAGGTAGCCATGACAAAGCAGGAGTGTCGGAGAGAGAGGGAATGAAAAGGAGAACATGTGAGTTACAGAAAGTAAGGCGAGGACAAATAAAAAGGGAGAGCAGGAAAGTTAGGAATGTAGTCGGAATAATGAAAAGGGAAAATGCTAATCTCTTCATGCCGCATGCAAGTCCCGGATTGATGAGGTGCCTCCTGGACTTGAGGAGCAACTAAGTCAGATGTTAAGCATTTTCTTATTTAACTAGTGGTACAAACTAGGGATGTGCATCTCCATCACTGAGGCCGATGTGATGCGCATCTCGATACGTTGCCAATGATACGATACATTAACGATACATTTGAAACACCAGGCGATGCGCTACGATTCACCCCTGTTGCGATACAGTTCGATACGATTTGATTCAACATTATGCGATTCAGGGCGATAGGATGAGATTCAACAGGATGCAAAATAATGATACTTCAATATGGTACGACAGAGGATTTTGGTTGTATTCCTTATATGCAGCAAATCATAAATTAACAAGAAAGTGCTTTACATATTTGGTTCTCTCTACTAGTACTGCGCATCCCATCATGCTGTTTCTTTTTTACCTTAAAAAACTCCAGAGTACAGTACAATTGTATAACACCTCACAGTTAAACAAATTAAGGATGCATTCCTCATGATTAACAATGTGCAAATAAAAACTACCATAGCGCAATGCCCATACAGCTGCCAGCCTGATGTGCTTAACACTCATTCATAGGATAACTCACCAGTGAGCAGAAAGCAGTGGTTTCTATATGAACAATACAAAATACAAATAACCTTTCACAAACAGGTATTTCATAACTGCTTACAATTGTAAGGAAGACATTTAAACTATTATTGGCAGTCACAGGCTGCTGTAAACTAAACACCACTCTCTCTGACATAACACCTCACTGAGTGATTGAACTTTCAGGTTTCTCTTTTCAGCCGCAGACCCCATGTCGCCTCTTTATGTGCGTCGCTAAGTTCCTCGTACTACTTGTGTACTTTAAAGCGTCTCGGCATCGTTTACAATTTGCAAGCGATTTTTCAAGTTGACCGTCTTTCTTGAAAAATCCGAAGCGTTGCCAAACGTTTGATTTGTAGGTATTTTTCGGTGCGTTGTGTTTTTCTTTCTCCTCGACTTCCATGTGTGTTGATAACTGAGACTCTCGGCCTCCGACCGTAGTGCGAAGCAAAGATCAAAGATCGTCTCTGCTGAGTGCTGACAGGATGAGAGGATATTATATGAATGAATCGTTTTTTTACCGATAAAAAGACTGTAGCAATCGATGCATCGCGAGTTCAACCGAAACTGTAGCCGATGTGCACTCGCATCTTGAACGTTTATGCCGGTGCACCGATGCGAATCGGTGAATCTTAACATCCCTAGTAACACACACACGCACACACAAACATCAAGATACAAATTATAAATGTAGAATAACCAACTGAATATACACAGACACAAAGAACAAGTACCCTTATCAACATGTTTCGACATTCATAACCACAATGTTGCTGCATCATGCATGCAACAACACACAAACACAGTAACTCCACATATTTCTGGTTAGAAAGTGCTCTGATTGTTAATTCACTGGAAGGAAATTAACCAAACAACGGACGGAAGGATAGATGGATTCCAACAATATCTCTTGCAACACTAGGAGGAGCATTAGTTTGAATTGGTTTTGGATAACTAAAAACTATGACTATATTTGATTTTATATTTATAAGGTTCCTCAAATATGTGCCATTCTGCAGGTTTTGTTTCCTTCATAATAATAATGTCTATTGAGGTTTGTTGGTGAAGTTTTTAATTAGCAAGCGAGTGTGGCTTTTTGGAGTGTGGAGGATGAAGAAGTGGAACGAGCCACATTGATGACACCCATTGGTCTGTGGATTACATTTTGAAGCCATTCCTGTCCTTGTTTTTGGATGTAGCCATCTTGTTTTTAGAACCAGAAGTGACAGGAGTTATTACCAGACCCGGCGGCAGACATACGTCTCTGGGCGGGCATTTGATTTACCAGGGCGGCCCACCCCGAAACTTACATTTCCCGGGAAATCTGAATTGTCAACGGGGACGGGAACGGGGGGACGGAGGGGTTTTAGGTTGCCATAAGGCTGTTGACGGTCTTATTATAGGCTACATCCATTGGTTGGTTTTGTGGCACATTTGTAACGCTGTGCCAACTTGGGCAAGCACGCAGGCAAACTTGAGGAGCGCACACAGGGTGGTGAGGTTGAGCGATGGAGAGAAAGGGAGAGAGAGAGATTGAGCGAGGCAGATAGCGTGTGCAGCGGTCTGCTTGCGCACAGAGCCGGAGTTTGTGAGAGAGCCGGCTTGAGAGTCAATTTATCTTCAAAATATAATTGATTGCCAGCCTCCCTTGTCCCTAGCTGGCTTGCTAGCTCGTTGGTAACGTATAGGATTTCTTCTAATGTGCCTGCATCTGGCGCTGAGTTGCCATATTCCTTTCATGAACCACTTCCTGATATCCATTGTTGCAGATAAATATAAATGATAATAGCCAAACTGATGAAATCTGTGCAGGAACGCGTATCTCAGACCATTTACCGGTTCTGTTTACAACCTCGATCCCTTCTGTAGGAGTCGAATCACGTGCTCCTGCGCGTTGTCTGCGTTCAATTAACCCCTTGACTGCCTCACAGTTTTCAGATGCTTTTAATACTTATCCGATTTGTAAATTAGAGGTGAACTGTGCTTTTAGTGCGGATGAGCTTATCTCTTTGTTTGATTCGACATGCACATTAATACTGGATTCCGTTGCTCCTTTTACGCTTAGACGCAACAAAGTTCACTCAGAGCCGTGGCTCAATGATTGTACTCGCGCTTTTAGACGCGCTTGTAGGCGTGTAGAGAGAAAATGGAAAAAGGATCAACTTTATGTCTCCTTCGAAATTCTTCGCGCTTGCCTTTCCGATTATCAGAGGGCAGCCACAACAGAGTATATTTCTCTGTTAATCTCCAAAAATAGCCATAAACCTCAAGTTCTTTTTAATGTCCTCAATTCGATCATTAATCCTTGTGATGCTTCTCCAATTGTGCCATCAACTACTCTCTGTGATACATTTCTTAAATGTTTTATCGAAAAAGTATCTGCTCTTAGGCTAGCCTAGGCTAGCTTTGTGCTACCCCAGATCCTGCTCCCTTTCTGTGCCCTGCTGTCCTCCACCATTTTGAGCCTGTATCCCTCTCTTCTCTTTCGGAAGTAGTCAAGCACCTGCAGCCGACAAATTGCACCTTAGACAACATTCCCTCTCGCTTCCTTAGAGATGTTTTTGAATCAGTTGGAGCAAGTGTTTTATTGCTTGTAAACACTTCTCTTAGCTCAGGATGTTTCCCAGCTGCCTTCAAACATGCCGTGGTTAAGCCACTACTTAAAAAGAAAAATCTCGATCCCTCCATTCTCGCAAATTTCAGGCCCATCTCCCAGCTACCCTTTTTATCTAAAGCCCTGGAGCGAGTAGTCTACGCCCAGTTGCAGTCATTTTTAACCACGCATTGTATCCATGAAAATGTTCAGTCTGGCTTTAAACCTATGCATAGTACTGAAACAGCCCTTTTAAGAGTTTTTAATGATCTGCTCTTAGCCGCCGATTCAGGCAGCCAAGCTGTCTTGGTGCTGTTAGATTTAACTGCTTCCTTTGACACTGTGGATCATAGTATCCTGTTGTCACGGCTTGAACAGTCCGCAGGCATTACAGGCTCTGCTCTTGCATGGTTCAGGTCTTATTTGACGGACCGTAGCTTTTCAGTGCAGTTAGGTGTCTTCTCCTCTGCCAAAGCCCCTCTTACCTGTGGGGTTCCCCAAGGCTCGATTCTGGGCCCCATCTTTTTCCTATTGTACATACTGCCCCTAGGTTCAATTCTTACAAAACATAATATCCCCTTCCATTGTTATGCTGATGATGTACAGATCTATCTGCCTCTCAATTAAAATGCCAACTCATTACAGCAGTTGAAGGACTGCTTAACAGAGATTAAATCCTGGCTGAGCCAAAACTTCCTCACCCTTAATGAGAGTAAGACCGAGGTCATCTTTTTTGGACCCCAACCAACAGTCTCCCCGGTTGATATTCTGGGCTCCCTCAATAAAAATATCTTCCCCTCTGTTATGAACCTTGGAGTGACCTTCAACAGCGCCTTTACATTTGATAAGCAGGTTAGCACTGTAGTCAAGACCTGCTTTTTCAAAATACGACTATTGGCTAAGACCAAGTCGTTTTTATCTTTTAAAGACCTAGAAAGGGTTATTAACGCCTTTGTTACCTCGAGACTGGATTACTGCAACACTCTGTATGTGGGTATGGATCAGGCCTCAATTAGACGCCTCCAGCTAGTTCAGAATGCAGCTGCACGTCTTCTCACTGGCCATAAAAAGCGCGACCATATCACCCCAATTCTGGCTTCATTGCACTGGCTTCCAGTTCGGTTCAGAATAGATTTTAAACTCCTTTTATTTGTTTTTAAAGCCCTAAATGGGCTGGCTCCTGCCTATATAGCCGAACTCCTCCATCGTTACACCCGAGGCAGAGCCTTAAGGTCGGCTGATCAGCTGTTGTTGATAGTGCCTAAGACCAGGCTTAAAACCAGAGGGCATCGAGCTTTCGCAGCGGCTGGCCCTAGGCTCTGGAATACTTTGCCCCTCCATGTGAGGTCGGCCCAGACCCTGAGGGTTTTTAAATCAACACTTAAAACTCACTTTTTCTCTTTGGCTTTTGTTTAATTATCTATTTATTCATTTATTTAGTTATTTATTTATTCATTTAGTTCTTTATTTTAATATTTATAACATAACATAGGATTTCATAAAGTATTTTTAAAATAGTTTATACATTATTCAAATATAGGAATAGTAGATAGGATTACTTAAAATATAGTACCTTATATTTCATCTTTTTTCCCTTTAGACCCTTGCGGTTTATTCTTATAAATCCTTACCCTTACACACCCCCCATTTTCCCTCTGCTGGTCTATGGCCTTGTAGAGGGTAACGGGGTACAGAGTCGCTTAGATAAGCGGGGGAGTGCATCTGACGAAGAGATAGGTTGTTGTGCTCCCTATCTCTGTTTCTTATCTATATTTAATAGAACTGCTCGGGTCTTGATAAATTGAGTGGGGAAGTTCATGAGATCTTTCTAGAGGGTTATCAAGAATAACTTTTATCCAATGACCTTTTCCCTCTCTGTCTGTGTCTGTGTATTCTCTTGTTCCGATTAACCCCGCCAAATCTTTTTTCTTGTTTTGTATCTATATCTACGCCGGGAACCGGAGCCGAGGCTGATCCTCTTGCTGTAGTCCTGTGTCTTGGATCCTCTATCCTGAGTTCTGGATTAAGTCGTGGACTTCGGGTCGTGGCTGAACCTGTCTCTGCGGTCCTGCCTTGGGTCTCGTCATGCTGCTTCCCTGATGGCTTCCACAGGATTGTAGCTGACATCCTCGTGGATTCATCTTCTTATTACAGACACATGCATTTCCTAACATTCGGTCTATATGCTGTAAAATGTATTATCTCTTCGATTTACACACGGCATATATTGCACGTCTGTCCGTCCTGGGAGAGGGATCCCTCCTCTGTTGCTCTCCCTGAGGTTTCTCCCATTTTTTTCCCCTTAAACTGTGGGTTTTCTCTGGAAGTTTTTCCTTGTACGATGTGAGGGTCTAAGGATAGAGGGTGTCGTTTTTCTCATACTGATTTGCTGTTGTATTTGCTGTAAAGTGTCTCTACTGTAGGCTATTTTTATTTTATGTACAGCACTTTGGCTCGACCAAAAATCGTTTAGAAATGTGCTATATAAATAAAACTTGATTTGATTGAGTTGATTGAAACTAACCTAGCAAGAGTAAACTGACAGGTTGCTGTGCCGCATCTCACTCAAAAACCCACACGACTCAACCCAGCGAAAAACCAGTCTCGCGCGCAGCCTTTCATTCAGAATTTCATAGCAAAATAAAAAAATGATATTAAACTAATCTTTCAACATAGTTTAAAACAAAAATAAATATTAGGACAGAGCCCTACAAATAACAACCATAAACATAATAATAAAACAATTAAAATGTTGTATTCAGCCCTGATTAAAACTGCGGGCCCAAATCCTGGATGGGCGGGCTACAGTGACTACAAGACCCCATGGGGCCCGCCCATGACGCCGGGTCTGGTTATTACAACTAAACGGTGAAAAGGACAATGTGATTCCATCAATAATTTTGATGAACTGAAAACGAATTGTGAAAAGGTTAACGTTCTTAGACAAAGACACATCTGTTTCGTCACAAGGTAGCCTTATCTTGTAGCAAAAGCTGCTTAAATATATTGTTGCACTCTCAATGGGGCCATTACATGCAAAATTACCATCATGCTGTATTTAAGAAGACTTGAAACAAATTAACTCATTGGGTAAGATAATAAATCAAATGAGATATAGGATCATTTTCTCATAGACTTCTTGACAATCTTACTTTTTTCACAAACAGTGGAATTGGCTATTCAATGCCATTTTAAATGTCAGTTTTCAGTGAGTGTTTGGGTACAAGTTCAATGGTGGACAATGTCCCTGTGACAGTAAGCTGATGACGAGCAATCACACTGGTATCTCACATGTTTGTCTTCCCATTTCCAAATTCCTGCCAGTGCTAAATTAGAAACTCATACTTCAGGGTTAAAAAGACTGGCCTGAACAGACAGCTGGCCCTCATCTGGCCCCTGTGGTGTAAATGTGCAGAACTGCCACTGTTTGTCTCCTCTTTGTCTTGGTCTCTTGTCTGATCTGTTGTTTCTGATCTGAAGTTCACATCCACTAGAAGCTCTCAAGGCCCAGAGTCTGCTTAAAAGAGCTTATTATCTCAGTCTCTACTGTTTTGGTTTGCCTTTAGGTCACTTTTTTTTAAATAGCCAAATGGGAAGCTCACACCAGGGTAGAAATTAATGGGTTCTCGGGCAAAACTGCCCTTGAAAGTTTATAAAGTGCCTGTGAAATGTTAAATCAGGAGCAAACATGGCCCACGATATTAGTGCTTCACTGGTGTGAGCACAGCCTGTGGTAAAAGTGAATGTTCAAAAACTATTTAGTTAATGATAGATAGATAGATAGATAGATAGATAGATAGATAGATAGATAGATAGATAGATAGATAGATAGATAGATAGATAGATAGATAGATAGCCTGCCTGCCTCTCCCTTTCCTTTTGTATACCTTCCAAAGAAGTTAGACTCAACATTTCTGTGTAAGGAAAAGGAAAGGATGTCTTCAGCATTGATTTGAACAGGTATGTATACTGTTATGTGTTGACAAACCACTGAATGGGAAGGAGCCTTCCAGCTCCGATATGGATACAAATACAATCACTCACATGTACACACAAACACATCCTTTCTCACTCAACAGTCATGCAAACACAACGAACACACTTCGGCCTCCCTTGCTCAAGTGTGTGATTGCAGCAATTGCTGTGTGATTGTCAGTTTGCATGGTAGCATCATTCTTGAAAGCCTTATGAATTTTGATAGCATTTTCTCGCGTTTTCCTTTAACTCTCTTTCTCCATCTGAACCATAATTCAACAGTAAAATGTATATGCACTTCATATATATATATATATATATCTCTATATATAATACATGTATGTTGAACATACTCCCTTTTGGTGAGATTAATTCTTGAATGGTTAGCCGGCAAGCTAGCAGATGAAAGGCAAGCATAGCACTCGGCTAGACAGTCACAATAGCCCTTATATATTTGTTCTATTTTCTCTGTATTGTACACTATTTAGTTTGATATCATTTTGAAACATTGGAAACAAGTTTAGCTAGCGAGCTTTAGGTAAAACAGTTTTGTGTGGAATTCCTTTGCAAAGATGATAATGTTAAATTTAGATTGTCCATTTATCCAAATAGCTCACAATGATATTGCAATATTTATCAATTAACTCGTTCCTACAGACACGTGTAAATATTTCAGGATACATTATTAGCATGGACAAAAAGGAAATGTACATCTGCATGAAAGACAGTCAAATTATTAAAATAGATTTATAAGAAAAGGATGACTGAATGATCATCTTGCTTTTTAAATATCTATTATTCCAGTCAAAACATACATTTGATTAACAAAATTAAGTAATTTCATCTGTGTCATTTTTAAATAGTTGGAGAATTATGTAACAAAGCTAATAGTTACTTCTCAAAAAAACGAAAAGACCAGGGGCCTCATTTATAAACGGTGCGTACCTCTCATGTATCATATATGAAGAATTCATTTGCAAACATTGATTAAACCCAATCTTAAAATGATTAAACAAATGCCTGTTTGAGACTCCTCAGTGCACACACAAACATAACTTGGAGAAATAAATAAATACGGAAATGTTATTGATCACTCCTCGATTATGTTCTCTTGTTAAGAAATGTATTCTCATAAATGATGCGGTAAACAGAAGGACAGAATTACTTTAAACTGACGCTGTTTTGCATTTCTATAGGTTGTATACGAGCATGGTTTTATATACTATCATGTTTAATCATGTGTTATGCCGTTCGCCAATAGCCTACTTCAGGGGTGCCCAACCAGTCGATCGCGGGGAGATTCCCAGTCGATCGCGAGATGTGTCTAAAAATAGAACAACAATATTCTGTTTTATCATTAATGTCCTATAACATAATCTTCCTGTGCCAGAATAATGCACTTGGCGTGACCCCATGTGTCGGGGCGTGGCTGGTGGGCAGTGGGCATTCGTTCGCTGAGGTTGTCCGTGTCAACAACAGGAGTTAATGATGGGAATTCCGGCTCTTCTGGTGAGCCGGATCATTTGGCTCGGCTCACCTCTTTCGGCTCCCAAACGGCTCTTCAGTTTACCACATATTATACCTTTATAATTCAATCAAATGTTGCCCTGTTTTGACTAATGATTTATATGTGTACACATATATCACTTACATTATTCAATCCATCCTTTGTAATGAAGTATTCAAAAATAAAAATTACATGTTTAATATAAATGATTTGCTGTGGCCAAATGTTTTCATTGCATTTACAGACCCTTGTAACTCTCTGATACCACCCAGTGAATGCACTGACTTGCTTGTAGAACCACGCTACACAAAGCAGATAACAACACCTATAACAACTTAAGCATAGACGTTGAAAAAAAAGGGCTACTGTATCGACATTTTAAAATTATATTTAAAGAAAAGGCCCTAACAAAACAGCAGGGCTCTATTTGACTATTAACTATAGAAAAAAAGACAGCAACAGCTGACATCAAATCTTTGCTGAGCCTAAGGATAATCATAAATAAATAACTTAGTAAAAATAAATGTATTGCAATGCTCAAAACAGCAGCATCCAACAGTCTCTAATCCTTGGATATTACATGTCACTGCATGCATGCACGGAGCAGCTGTAGCGCGGAGATCATCATATAATTCTGTCTTACATTACTTATCCTGTTAAGCCCCAAGGTCCCCGCCGGCAGGTACTTATGTTTTTTTTTTCACGACACTGTGTCTCAGGGGATCTTAATATTTAAAAACCTATTAATGTGTTATACCAGATTAACGGGAATAATCTCAGCTAACTGACGATACAAACCATTTTTACCAAAACAAAACACAAGTCTCATAAGAAGCATCTAAATGACCCCTGAGCGAAAAATGCTAACGCACTTTGGCACAGAACTCAAGATAAAAGATACCCTTATTAGCCTACTTATCGTAGCTGCACATACAAGATATCAGATTAAAGCTGAGGTTCCACAGATTATTTAGGTATATAGTTTCATCACTGAGTGATCCGAACTCTTGACAGGGGAAGCAAACACAGACATCACAACATGTACCTTTATGGAGCTTTTACAGGAGATCATCTCACCGTAGCTGTCAATCTGATCAAAAGACTGGTTCAATGGCATTAAAACGAGAAAAAACGCGGCTGAATCGGTTAATCCATAGGTTGATAATGTTTCTGGGTAATCATTTTTTAAATTTATAATCCATAATTCAATTGTTATGTAAAAATCGGAGAGTAAAAGTTAGCTGCTAATGGTAGCCACCAGAGTTATCGCAGCTTCCGGTCTTGGCTATGCGGCAGTCTCACATACACACATTACCAAATAAAGAGTGTGTGGGAGTTCCCCTCCATTCCATTGGCTCTGACGGTTAGAAAGAGATGTCAATCAGCAAAATCGACCAAGGGGGGCCAGAGATAGGTCAAATCCACCCAAATGACCCCAGAAGTGGGTTTTTTTGTGCTAAATCTCTCTAAAAAGGTCAAATTTCACGTGTTTTGCATCAATCTTGATACAGGGTACTTATTATATGTTGTAATTTGGATTCCTAAAGCTTTTAGTCTACCATCCCATCATTCAAGGGTGGTTTCCACTATAAGTCTTTTTTTTTTTTTGGACGGACACAATCATTTACATTTTTTTACTGTGTTCAATCTGAATTTACTTTAAAATAAAAACATCTGTATTGATTCTGACACTTCAACATCCAACTCACAGGTGTAACCTTGCTTTGAGAAAAAAGATTATTAATTTAACCCTTTTAGAAGGGAAGATATGGTCATTTGTTCTGGGAATGTCATTTTCGAGCCTGAGACCTGAAAAACAGGCTCGGGGCTTAACAAAACAAATAAACGGCTCGTTCGCGGGCGCGAGCCGGCTCCCGTCGTTCACTTAAAAGAGCCGGCTTGTTCGCGACCGACACATCACTAACAGGAGTGACAGTCCGCACACACACAAGACCGCAATTATGGCAGAAGCAAAAAAGCCCGAAATATATAATTTTCACTCCGAGTGGGTGGATGATTATTTTTGTATCTATTGCAATTCAAAGTCCATCTGTCTCATCTGCAATGCGAGCGTGGCTTTATCGAAGAAGGGTAATTTAGGAGCGGCATTTCAAAACAGTGCACACACGCTACGAGACGTAATTCCCTCCTAATTCTGCCCTACGCTCCCAAAAGGGGAGGGACCTGAAAGGACAGCTAAATGCACAGCAGTCAATTTTCACCAGGCCCAACAATACAACCCAGTCTCATGGCATTTCGTGTTCACCAACACGATTTTTAATCTATTGATTCGTGTTCACCAACACGATTTTCCCCTTTTTTTCGTGTTGCACAGCACGATTTTAAAAGCAATGTATTTCTACTGGTAATGTGTTTCGTGCCTGCAGCACGTCTTTTTCTCCGGTCGGGTCGTGGAAGACCGGAAGCTGTGTGGTTCATAAAAACATGTACTTACTCAATATCAGAGCCATATAATAGAAGAGTTACGACATCTCCGTTCACTCCAATGGACCAGTTTTTTACAGCAATGGCGGATCGTGGAGCCTCTCAATCGTTCCCCGGAAGTTAGCTTGCCGCTAACTTCCGGGGAACGATTGAGAGGATCTGCGGCTAGCAGTCTATGGTTGCAGCATAATAGACCGTTCGTGATGGACTTTTGAAGGTAAGAAGACGTTTAAAGATTTATATTGCGGATATTATCAGAACATCTGAATCAAATTAACTACACATGTGTATTAAAGGATGTTAGTGGATTATCCCTTCAATCAGTATATTTAATGTTTACAGATAACAGATTAGGCTAGAATGCCGGATAAAGTTAGCAACACACGTTAACCACGAACAGCCTATTAATCCGTTCTCCTAATGTTATTTCCTCCAACGTTGTGGAATTAGAGAAAAGGGGCTTCTTAACGTGCTTTTATCCGGGGTGGAGGGAGTTACATATTTGTTAAATATAACATTGGGGCGTGTGATTGTAGTGGGTGGAGGTGGTGAAATGAGGATATCCATCTTGGAGTTCAAGCTAGTATAATATAGTTAACGTTACACAATAATAAGGAAGAGAGCTATTTTTGTGATACATCGCTATTTATTTGGATTTAGAGTGGATATTTGAGACTTCTAAACAGTAAACTAAAACGTAACTGATTGGTGAGTGTTTTTAGCAGAGTCATATTATGTCTTTGTGATTCTGTTGATTATTACCTGTCTGTATTATGTTGCAGCTCAGCTGATTTTGGATTGATGGCAAAGGGAGAGGGACTTAAGTGAGTGTGAAAACACAAGGTACGTTTAAAATAGGTCAGCAATTTCCCATCCTATAGGTTGCTAGATGTATCTAACCCTTTCTCCTGTCTCCCTCTTTCAGCACAAGAACCCCAGGGGGATTCAATGGAGCCTGAAGACCTGCAATGAGACCCTGAGCCTGAGTCTCAACTCCCAGAGCTTTGCAAGCCTCTCCCTGTTCCTTATTTTTGATTAAACAGATGTTAAGCTTCCCGATGGTGTGGTCTTCGTTTTGTGAAAAATATGATTACCTCACATATGTTGTTGCTGTTGTTGTCTTTTGTGATAGTTAAATTGCTCCTGCTGACTTGAGCCAGCCATTCTTTCCTCCTCTCTGTGTCAGTGGGGAAACCTTACATGTGTACTCCTTTCTCTGAGCGATTGGAGCATCCTCCGGCAGCACAGCAAACCATGGGGGAGACTATATGCCAGGACAACACGGAGGAAAAGGCACAGACAAACTGCATGCATGCTATTCAATGTTTATTAAATTCCATTTATTTACTGTCAGTTGACAATCATTGATAGTCTCCTGTCCTTTCTGAAAGTCATAAAGAAGACATTACTTATTTAGATTACTTATGTCCTCAATTACCAGGGGATTACTGAAACCACCATGAATTAAATAAATTGTAGAAATGAATCTAATCAGAATTTTGAAACCTTCCTTCCCTCCCTCTAAATATATCAAACATTAGGAAGTGATGCTCCTGACTACCATTCAAGTTTAAGAAGATAATATTTGTTTTAAACAATTCAAAGCAATAAACAACAGCAACAGGCTCTTTAACCATGTATATGTTAAAAGGTAAGATAGCTGTTCACACTATGTATATTTTCTGCTATTTTATTTCTATTTGAGATGTTTACATTTTCGATTGTTTAATTCTAGTCTTTTAACTGTCTTATGTACAATGCCTTGTCTTTTGCTGCTGCAAAGCAAACATTTCCCAAATTGGTATCAATAAAGTACTTCTTATTTTATCTTAATCCTCAAATATTAGCAAATTTAACTTTTTCAAATACTGATGTAAATACATACACATCGATTTGTTGTATAAATATTGCAAATCAAAACCTTTATTCACTACATATTACCAAAAATCATAGTTCTATCTCCTGTTATTAATGCATTCACATTGCCCGCCATGAACTTCCGGGGAACGATCCTCGTCTACATGAACCACGTGACGATAACCGTTTTTGGACTTCCGTTGTCGTAACTCTTCTCTCTATATAGCTCTGCTCAATATCAAGCCACAATTATTGCTTTTATTTTAAATCGTATAATTTCGGACTTTTGTTGCCGTCTGTGAGGAAAATAAATGGGGCTCAGAGCCTCAGAATACTGAAATCTGTATTTTTAAATATTTTTTTCCTTCTAATTCGTTATTCTTTTCAAAATAACACACTGTTATTTACTCACCAATAACACCCAATTATCGTTGCTTTTATTTATTGGTTTAATTCCATAATCTCGGGCTTTTTTGGCGTCCGTCAGGAACTGAATTTCAAAATAAAAATAACCGGAAACAAACGTAGTCCTATAAGGGACATTTTGAGCATCATTGCGATTGTCAACATTTCTGAGTTTAGGATGGCCGAAGACACTACACTACCCATAATCCCCAGCTATCGTTTAGGACTACAGTCCCCGTGATTAATCTTCAAGCTCTGGGATTGGATGTTGGAGTGGCAGTGCACCAAGGTTACGCTGAGCGTCAAACAGCTGTTTGAAATGGAACGAAACCACACCAGACTATCCAAAACTGGAATTGAACGCCCCCCCAGAACTACACATGCTGGCTATTGTGTTTCACAAAATGTTCTATGGGACGTCTCTACTGAACGTTTTCGTTTTTACCCTTTCAAGATTTCAAGACTTTCAAAGGTTTATTGACATATCATATACTGTACACAACTACGGTGTAGTTATGCAATGAATGAAAAACTTGGGTCACAGGTTCCTCAACAGTGCATTACAAGATATCTATCAATATGTGTGTACCTCCACCATTAAACTGTCATATTCTGCACATTTCTTATTCTATCTACATACATAAGAGTATAATTCATATGTATAATATCAGTTAAAATAAGTGCTTCAACATAGTTAACATTGCAGGAAAGCAATATATTAGACGTTAAGTACTTTGTCAGGCTTAATATTTATCTGTAGATAGATACCCCCAACGTTTTTTTCTTATTTAAAAGAAGACCTTAATCTGTTATTTAATGTTTAAATAAAGGTTAATTCGTTTTTCTATTTTGTACCTCCTGCTATTAATATCTTTGTACATCCTGCACTAAACTGTTTTATTGTAGAGATCACTTACAGTATCTTCTTGATTTTTTATATTCTATATTTCTATATTTATACTTTCCCCCTATGAAAGTATGTACTCTTAATATTTTTTTAATCAAATATAACACATAAAAACAATAATTCAATAACGCGCTTTAACCACTTTATACTCTTATAAGATGTATGTAGATATTTCATCTCCGGCCTTGTCAGGTATTGAACAATCAATAAATAAAGAACACAGAATTATTAAATATAAAACACAGAATTTGTGTGATTATACTAAATGAATTACAAATAAACACCACTGGATATTTACAACTGTTACACATGCTGATGTAATGCAAATGTTTCCAACTTGGGATCAATAAAGTATATCTTATCTTAAGATGATCGATGGCTACTGCCATATTTGCAAAATTTGCCTCTGAACCTTGACAAGTGCATGTTTCAGGCTTATCAATTAACAACAGTCACAGACATAAGACCAGCTGTTAAATAAAGCTCTTCTGACCTTAGCTGGCATGTGGGTATATATATTAATGCTGCCAATTATGGGCACAAGCCATTTTCACCCATTTATTAATTATATGTTTTAAATTTGAGTGTTTCCTATCCCCTAAACCTCCAGGGATGTACTAAGTTTAATACTGCAACTTCTTATGATGGGAAATACGAAAACGTCTTTTAAAACTACAATTCCCAGTAGAGACGTGCCATAGAACATGTTGCGAAACACAATAGCCAGAATGTGTAGTGGGGATATTTCATATCATATAAACACCATATCCCGACATGCACCTCTGAAAAAAGAAAGGTGTCTCTCAGAATCGAAAGAGAAAAACCTATGGGAAAAACACAAAAGCATTGTACACAATTTAAACCAATAAATGTTGTATAATTAACAAGGATAAACTGATGTTTTTTAGTTGATGAGTACTGCAGATATCACTGTTAAATCATTTGATCATTGGTTTTATTATGAAAATGTTGAGACCGGAAATACTGTTTTCAACCCGTAACTTTACATGGAGGCTGCCGCATACCTCAAATCATCTTCGTAATATCTATCAAACTATAGATCCTACATATCGACTGGACGTGGATTCTAAAAGTACAATATACACTTCTCGCTAGAAATCGAATCAAAAAGCGTTTTAATGGCCAAACTATCCTACAATTTAGGATTTTACAGAGAGGGTTATTTGTGAATAAACGACCATCTGTAACGTTTGCATTCAACGGGAGCACTAGAGGGTGAAAACTTTAAAACGTAATTATAGGACGCACTGACGTGCGGTGAGGTTCATGGCTGGTGAGAAACTGACTCTTTCAGAGTCAGATTTACAAATATTATATTTTTACCTTAATCGAAATATTCGGTTATTTTCAAAAGCTTTTTTAGTCTGATGCTTCGATTCATTTTAAACAGACCGTTCAACAAAAGGATACCCAACATCTAAATATTGGATTGTTCTTTCTAATACCTCATTCACACCAACGCAACTCCGGTTCAAGCTCCGTGCTAGAGCTTTTCAGGTTCAGAACCGGTTCTTCGGTTTAGCTCCGTCTCTTTTCACACTGCCCAGAGTCCGACTGGTGCTGCGTCATTGCGTCATCGTTTGCGTCATGACGTAACCGTTTGCGTGCCTGCTTCATAAAGCCAAACCGCGCGGAAACCCCTCACAGCTGACACCGACAACAATGGCCGATTGTGGTCCAGCTTCCTCTGAACCTCTTGGGAAGATCAGATTCCCAGTAGGTAGCTGGTCTCTTCAGTGGACCACTGCTGCTTGTTAAGTTTATCCATCGTTGTGTACAAACTGGATAAAACGCGGGCTTTTTATAGTTGTTCAGGAGTTGATCCCGCCCCTGCCCCCGCCTCGACGTAAGCGTGACGTATGTGGTGGTTTTGCTCTGGCCGGACAATTTTTTGGTGCTTGAAACGAACCGGATTCCGGAGCTAAGAGGCTGCTCCGCTGCGGTGTGAAGAGGAAAACAAGGTGCTTTTCAAGCTCCAGCTCCGAACCGGCCCTGAAACACCGTTGGTGTGAATGAGGTATTAGTAAGATCCCATTTTCATTACAATTGGGGTCTTACCTTGACTTGAAGATGAAGTCCATGCTATCCTTCTGGACAACAATCTCTTTTTTGTAAAAGTCCTCCTTATCTTCCTCTAGTTTCAAAAGTCTAGTTTGTTGTTTGCGTCTACCGTCTCTGCGTAGAATAACAGTAGCAACAAGAACCTGTGGGCTCACTTGCGCCCCCTTCAGTGCGGCAGAGGTTATGGCTGCCTACCCTGGTGCTTTTTTCATTGCCGTTGTATGATGAGACCAGCGAGCCTAAATATCATATATACGTGAAATAAGTTATTTAGAGACTATGGATGGCGAGGATAAATGTAATAAAGGGATCTACAAACATTACATTGGTGACATACAGTGAGATGGTGCAGGCATGCGCTTAGGGCCCGCTTTCCAGCCAGTTTCTGTGGGGTGACGCATTCTGAGGTGAGACAGATCTCATCTGTGCCTCACCTTACCCCACAGTAACTGGCTTGAGCGCGCTCACAAAATAAGTGGCCCCGTTAAATTAGTGCCCGCGCTCCAGCCAGTTACTGTGGGCTTACGAGAGGCAGAGCTCGTCCCTGCCTTACTTCTCATCGCTACCCGTAGTTGTAGCGGAGCTCGGCAAATTTGCTGATTTTGACTATAAAAAGCGATTGGAATCAAACATAAATCACATTTACAACACAGATCAGTGGAGACATTTTATTATTATTACTATGTAGTTTTTCTTTAGTTGTTTTTCCGTTACATTGGAGTATGACAGGTGAGACTCTGCCTCCCCTGCCTCCCCTGACTGCACGTCGCTGATAGGACGTATTAAGCGCTTGAACAAATTACATATTTGGTCGTAATATGGGCCTGAACAATCGGCCCATTTGGTCGTATGAGTTGGAGGACTTGTTGATTTATTTGCTTTGTCCTACGTAAGCAACCTTCCCACGCCAATAGGATTATTAAATGAGGCCCCAGAAATGCTCAAGACATAGACTAAGTAGAGACTAAACTTAAGAGAAGTATAAGTTCCCCTCTCCCCTAAACCAACTTCCCAGGACTTCACTAATTGTCTATCTTAAATGACTCAGTCTGCATTCTAAGTTTTTCTCAGAACTCATCTTGAAACTGAATGCTTCATGCAACACGGAAATAAATCAAGTAAATTCATTCCTAATCTCATTACTGAGACACCGGGGTCTTCGCCAGGATGTGAGATATGGACTCCGTTCTAAATTATATCAATAATTCAGTTTTGCCCTCAAACCATCACTGGACGTAGACTCAACAAAAACAAACGTTCAACTTGTGTTAATGTCAATTTATCACACATTTGGGATGCAATGTGTAAATGAACCTCAGGATGAGAAATTAGTGTTGGGCTAGTTTAATGATAAACTGTTTATCAACTGCAGTCTCTCTCATACTCACAAACACATGAACACACACTACAAGTGTAATCTGAGTTTTAGTTGGTGTGTCTAAATCTGTAAATCTCTTCCTACCTGTCACCATAGTGTTGCAGCTCAGTGAATGACTGACTGTGTGCTCTGATTGGATCCCGGTTGCCAAGATGCGGGACATTAGCTCTATGATTGGTGGATAGACAGAACATTTTTTTTCAGTTTTTTTTCTGGCACAACACAGTTAAAGGACACTGTAAGAAAAGCATTAATGATGGTGATGGAGGGATTATTTTCTCTTATAAAAGAGTAACATCTATGGATTTATTTTGATAACAACTTTTTTAGAAGTTCAAGGAGGATTTGAGTTTTATTTATTCATTTCAACATGTGGCTTTACACATATTGGATCAGGGCTTCTAGTTCTAAAACCAATAAATGAGAGACTAACGAATCAGTGCCTCTTCAGCAGTCTTAGTCATCAAAAGCAACTTAATGTTTAAAATCGAGCAGCAATTCACAACATCCTGGCATCTAGTGGTGCCCGGATAACATGACATCACTCACAATACTCCTAATGACCCCATTCGCAGAAGTGATTAGTTGCAAATGAACTAATCACTCGCGAGATGCACATTGCTACAGGGAAAAGGAGAAAAAAATTGGGTGAATTAGTAAGCAGTTATGATGATGGAGAGCAACTGACAGTTTATTATCCAGCGATAGACATTCAAAGTTGTGTTTACCCAACTGTTTTATGTCTTCTCCGCATGTCTTTCTGCTCCGATGAGAGAACTTTCACAGGGCTTAATGAGTTTGGAGCCTTGGGCACTTTAGATTGATGTGATCTGGGTTGTGGAGGTAACTTTGAAAATGTATAGTGCAGTGTAATCATCAGCTTAAGTCATCTAGTCTCAATTGACATCTAGGTGGACATGGAAGACATAGCATGTATATCAACATTCATATGAAAGGCCTGCAGTAAACATAACAGATAGCATACTGTGATTTTTGCAGATTTTTGTAATTTGGGCATAGATTGTACTTTGTATTTCTTTATTGATCAATGAGCGCTGTCCCTGACAAATAAACCAAGCTTAATATAATAAAAAAACATTCCCATAAAGTAAAAACCACAAATCAGCCTCGATTATTCACCCTCATTAAGATTTCTAAAAGCACTGTTCAACATTTGAACAATGTTCCAAATGTAACAAGAATATATCCGTTGCAACAAGTCCTCCAACTCATACGACCAAATAGGTCGATTGTTCAAGCGCTTATTACGACCTATAATCCTGTTTTAATGTTTTCGACCTCTAGTGCTCCCGTTGAATGCAAACGCTACGGTGGGTCGTATATTCACAAATAACCCTCTCTGGAAAATCCTAAATTGTGGAATAGTTTGGCCATTCAAATAAGTTTTGATTAGATTTATAGCGAGAAGTGTATATTGTACTTTCAGAATCCACGTCCAGTGGATGTGTAAGATCTATAATTTGATAGATATTACGAAGATGATTTGAGGTCTCGCCAGGAGAACGTGTATATGCGGCAGCGTCCATGTGAAGTTAGCGTCAACCCTCACGGGGTGAAAACCGTAATTTCCGGTCTCGAAGTTTTCATAATAAAACCGTATTCCCCCCACTGTCAAATGATTTTAAAGCTATATCTGCAGTACTCATCCACTAAAAACATCAGTTTATCCTTGTTAATTACACAACATTAATTGGTTTAAATTGTGTGCAATGCTTTTTTGTTTTTCCCATAGGTTTTTCCCTTTCGATTCTGAGAGACACATTTCTTTTTTCAGAGGTTTTTTGGCTAAAACATCGAACTTGAAGCCGGTGATTGGATGTTTTAGCCACAATGCATGTTGGGATATGGTGTATATGCGATATGAAATCCGAAAACATTTAAAAAAATAAATAATTATACTTTATTCCGAGTGTGCTTGCTTTTCTCTTTGGAAGTCATCACATAGCGGCATTGTAATGCACGGTTCGGCTGCATTAAATATTATATATCTGCCATAGTTCTTTTTTCATAGAGCCCTGATTAGAAGACTTCTGGACAAACTGGAAGAAATGCCGCCAAAACTGAATATGTGACGTGTATCATAAATATATCAGCAAATAAACAACATCTTCAATTTCTCTTCACACAATACGTCTCCTTGCAGTATCAATAGTAATTCGGCTGACTTTCATATTTGATCCAATTGGTAAATAGGCTGTATTTACACCATAACGGTGCACAGCTGATAGAAAGGGACTTGTAGTTTTTAAAGATATTACTGATTTTCTTTGAATATAAGAATGTAAATATTACATTACATTACATTGCATTTAGCTGACGCTTTTATCCAAAGCGACTTACAATAAGTACATTCGACCAGGAAGACACAACCTTGAAGAAAACAGAATCATATAAGTACATCAGGTTTCATAGAGCCAAAACATTTCAAGTGCTACTCAACTGGCTTTAGATAAGCCAGTCCTTTATTAGTATATAAGTGCTTTGTTAATAGTTCTATCGCTCGAAGTGGAGTCGAAAGAGATGAGTTTTCAGTCTGCGCCGGAAGATGTGCAAGCTATCTGCTGTCCTGATGTCAATGGGGAGCTCATTCCACCATCTTGGAGCCAGGATAGCAAACCCACGTGTTTTTGCCGATGGGAACTTGGGTCCCCCTCGCAGCGAGGGCGCAGCGAGTCGTTTGGCTGATGCAGAGCGTAGTGCACGCGCTGGGGTGTACGGTTTATAAATACTGAGTTGAGATAATAGTCAGGGGTTTTGGGTGGTGGGAGACACATCTATGGATTCACAATTTCAATAGCTTACCATTAAATGACGGATATACCTTTCTGTCTGTGCTGTTTTACAAATCAGATATTAATGTGTATGGGGGTTTTGGGTGGTGGGAGACACATCTATGGATTCACAATTTCAATAGCTTACCATTAAATGACGGATATACCTTTCTGTCTGTGCTGTTTTACAAATCAGATATTAATGTGTATACACATTAATGTGTATACACATTAATATCTGTAATATCTGTGATGTTTTACAAATCAGATATTAATGTGTATACACATTAATATCTGATTTGTAAAACATCACAGACAGTATACACATTAATATCTGATATATTAAAAACTGAAACTGTATTTTCCTTTACCATTCTGTTTTAATTTCACAATAAAGTTAATAGTAATATTATGTTTGATATTATTATGTATTATTAACTAGACCACTGTTTTTTTAACCCTCACCGCCTCGTGGTTAAAGTACGTTTGAGTCCAGTTTTGGATAGTCTGCCGTGGTTACATTCCATTTCAAAGAGCTGTTTGACGCTCGGCGTAACCTTGTCGCACTGCCACTCCAACATCCAATCACAGAGCTTGAGGACTAATCACGGGGTTTGTAAAGCAAAGCGGATGTTGTAGTCCCAAACGATAGCTGAGGATTCTGGGTAGTGTAGTGTCTTCGGAAACTCTGTAGTGTCTAAACTCCGAAAACACTATTTGTTTCTCCGAATCGAAGGTTAAAAACACAAAAGCATTGTACACAATTTAAACCAATCAATATTGTGTAATTAACAAGGATAAGCTGATGTTTTTTAGTGGATGAGTAATGCAGATATCACTGTGTAATCATTTGACAGTGAGGGGAATACTTCCGGTGTTATTATGAAAACTTCGAGACCGGAAATACTAGGCTTGTTTGAGACAAGCGAGACCTGCGCAGACCTGCGCAATTTCGATCAACGTCTTGCTCGTGCGTTGCATGATGGTTAGTCATTTTGTCCGACTTGCTCTGGAGGCTCGCCTACATGAGACGTTGAAATCTCGCGGGACAAAGACGCCCGCAGCCTTGAGAGCGAGGCGCGGCGAGGCGGCGTAGTTCCTTTCCACGGGCTGCGGAAGCGAAATGCTTGATGGGAAACGACTCGCTGGTATCTCGAGCTGAGCGCTCATTGGTGGTTTTTTCCACGTGCTGGTGATAAAACTCTCCAATTGGCTGGGCAAAAGTTTGTTGTTGTTTTGTGTCAGTTTTACGTCGCCACTTCCATTCAAATTTTTCATCATTGTTCCACAATATTTATCATCATTCAATTAATATGCATATATTTTATACTATACTTGCATTGCTTACCGTTGTCATACTTTATATATCTTAGCATATTCATACACACTGTTCATACTGCTCTCAGGCTGCTGTGTATATCTAGTGTATTCATACCCCTCACTGTTTATTCATCATTCAATTCATTCTATATTTTATTCTGTAGATTGTGTACATTACTTTTCACTTTACTGCTTGTTGCACCTGGTTAGAAGCTAAACTGCATTTCGTTGTCTCAGTACCTGTAATATGTGCAATAACAATAAAGTTGAATCTAATCTTGAGCAGGAACAAATGTATTTACTTAGTACATATCTGACATTAACGATTAAACACATGTGTGCATTCTTTATAAATGCAAACCGAGTCAAGCCGACTTCGGAGGCAGCAGTATGCACCTTCAAGCTGTTTGCAATCCGCCAAAAAACCGAGAGAAGAAGAAGAAGAAGACGAAGCCGACTCCGAGCTGTCCGACTTCAGGCAAGCTTTTTGAGACCTCCCCCGGCTGCGATCGGCTATTCTTGTCTACTTTCGAGGCGAGCCGCTGTCTGCATAGATATATATAAACACTAGATGACTCACCCGCGCTGCTGGCCAATGGAGACCGACGTTGCCACTTGGCCGCCATCTTGCTACAGGCAGTTCTCTCATTCATAACATTATGGTTTACTATTTAAATAACCATAGCTTGCTCAATTTTCAAACGGTTTGGTTTTTTATAAACATCAAAGATGTAGTTATGATACTGCATACTTATAATCATGGACTTTCATATGAAAATAACATTAATCAGATAAAGCAATAGCTACACACACACACACACACACACACACACACACACACACACACACACACACACACACACACACACACACACCACACACACACACACACACACACACACACACACACACACACACACACACACACACGGTATTTATATTAAATATTTGCCGGCGTATATATTTCCATTAATTTTATTATATTGTTAATATTTAAAATAAATTATAAAATTTAAATACATTTATATTTTATATATAAAAATCGGTCTCATGTTACCACTCTGTAAGCCAAGAGTTGTTAATTTAGCAATGCCTTAGCTTTAAGAACAGGGACACAACTAATGACAATAGCATATGTTGGTATATTATTTAGATATTCACACCTTTATCAGAAGAACCAAACCAACATAAAATGTGCTCACAGACAGGCCAGTTCTGTCTAATTTATCACAATTATTTTTGACATGAGATCTTCATATTACTATACTAGTTTTGTATTTAGTTTCTAGATTTGTAAACAAATCCAGAACCTTTGAAATATGTTATTGAAAAAAGACCAAGAATAATATAAACTGTACCATGTGTCCTTTTGTGTCTTTCTGTAGTCCATTTGTGGTTTGTCTCGTCTCACCCCGGCTGATATATCACAAAATTCACTGTTTAAATTGTTCCCTATATTGCCCCTATGCCCCTGTAAGGTGTCCTTGGGTCCTTGGGAAAGGCGGCCCCCCAAAATAAATGTATTATTATTATTATTATTATTAAGAAGAACAACTTGGTGTGGTGTGGAGGGGATGTAGGAAGCAGGAGCAGGTGGGGAGAGATGGGGCTTCAAGGTTCAAGGTTATTTGTTTTAAATGTGTCTTGGAGATAAGGACCAGCTGCACACAATAAAATACAGTATAACACAAAACCAATAAGACATACGGTGACACATGGCACACCAACAATCAATCATCGTCCAGCCTCAGCTTTGGTATTCTTTCACAACCATGTTATGGGTTTATTAGACTGAGCAAACATAAACATATGTGGGGAACATAGTGCTGCCAGGGTTTCCGTTAGCCGGTAATTACCGGTTTTTAGCTGGTAAAATGTATTCAAAACCGGTAAATTCAAAACCTGCCGGTCAAAATGTCTGGTAATAATTAGGAAGGCTCCGATTGATCGGCCACCGGTCATTATCGGCCGATATTCACTCTGAATAGTTTGATCGGTGCTCTCTATAAAGCACGATCAGGAGAGCTGGATCTGATCGATATGGACATAAACGCGAGTGAAGTATAACCGGACCGAGAGAGATCAGATCAGATCAGCTGCTGAGTCAGACCGAGACACGCAGCTCTGCATAATCACCTGAAGCCCCGCCCTCTGTTTAGCGAGCTGCAGGAGCTGCATGAGAAACTGACGGGCTGTCAGGAGAGAGAGGGAGGGAGAGGGGAAAAGAGAGGATCCGTTTCTCCCGTGTTATTATTCAAAGTTAATGTAAACTTTTGAATAATGTACGTTATCTAGGCTACTACAAGTAGTTTGTTTGAATGTAATAATTATGTTGTTTGTTGTTGGTGGAATCATTTATTGAAAAATGGATCTGAATTTTTCGATCTGTTACGATTATAGACTGAAGCAATATAAAAATGAGCCCCGTGAACTGAGTTTTAAACTGAAGCATATCTGCTCATAGTCCGGTAATGACCTGCTAACGGAAACTCTGCTACACAACTCTTACTATTATTATTGAAATATGACCGGTAAGTTTCAAATGTGTCCGGTAAAATAAATTCTGCCCGGACATTTGACCGGCGAGAAAAAATCCTAGCGGAAACCCTGAGTGCTGCGTCTCATGGAACATGAAGATTTAATAAATACATAGTAGGTGGCGATATATGCTCCTAGTGGTAGCGATTCGCCATTAGTCTGCCCTGTCCGGTCAAATTCCTCACTCCTGAAGTGCTCACTGCAGAGTAGTGTCCTGTCACAGGAAACAAAACCGTCTCTTCTTAGGGCGAGTTCCCACTGCCTTAAACCTTAAAAACATGAGAAAGGTAGCAAGATATATAAATTATTGTCAACATTTTCCTCCCTTCTTTCCTTTAACATTAAGGGTAAGGACAAAAATACACACCGAAATTATCATATTTTTGGTATGTATGCATGTATGTATAGCCTACTTTAAGAATAAGACAACCACACTAAGAGTAATAAAAAAGGTGTCCAAAAGAAACATTAAATAATTGTGTAAAGAAATGGTAGCAACATATTCTAAAGAGGCTGGGTCAACAACAATCTTGCAATACTATTATCTCACATAGCCCCACTGATCCTGTGTAGCAGGACTTGTAATGTACATACATCCACTAAGTAATTAACGATTATCCTAATTTTAGTCATAATATTGTCATATCTTACAGGTGAAAGGTGATCCCACGGGTTCTTGTTTGCAGACAGCGGTGATTAGAGCATCCGTAGGCTGCACAAAAGTTCGGCATAGTCAGGTACTTCTGTAAACACAAAGCCAGCAAATTCCTGTATCATAATTCAAGATGTTTTTAACAAGCCAAACCACTCGGAAGAAATCATGTGTAACTTAAGTTATGTTGAAAAGAAAGAGCAGTTCTGCCTCTCCCACTGGTGTAAAGTTGCTGGGTCAACTTTGTAATATAGGTCTCACTCACAGCCTCTTGTTATTAGCCAGCTAATAAATACAACCACATATACAAAGAAAAGCTGCAATTTCAACATGTCCAAGCATCCTGTATCATAGCCATGCTAATAATGTTTATAATAAACCAAACCGTTTGTAAATCAGTCAAGATTTCAGCGAGTTAAGAGTATTTTTGTGCAGATCACTCACCTTACAACAGCTACCATAGCGCGAATCAGAGTAACTGTTGACTGTAGCAAGATGGCGGCCGGTCAACTACGCAGGAAAATCTCCCATGAGCCATGTAGTGTTTATATTAGGGCCGGGACTCGATTAAAAAAATTAATCTAATTAATTAGAGGCTTTGTAATTAATTAATCGAAATTAATCGCATTTTTAATCACATATAAATATTTGACCTGAGAACAGTGAGAAGTAATTTTTTTCACATGGATTTTAGTATACCATTAGGCGCATTCACACCGCAGTACTTTTCCCACAAAGGTTCATGAGAATTTAGTTCATGAGAAATCTTTGAACCTGGGGGTGGATTAGGCAAATGAAGCCGCTGACGTCACTTCTTCTTCTTCTGCTTTGGGTTTACTGGCAGGCCGCAAACCACTTCACGGCGTATACTGCCGCCCAAAGTCCCCGGCCGGAAGTCCCCGGAGTTGGGGACTGGCTTCAGTAGAAGCTGCTGGGAGTCCCAGCAGCCTTCCGAGTAAATCGCCAGAACGCCGACACCTCCACATCTCCACCGCTCCCATGTTTTATTGTGTGTTGCCATAAGTTAGTCTCTCTGCGTTTCTGCGCTGGGCTAATGCTAATAATGCTAATGCGAGGATAATAAAATGGCGGCTTCACAAAACTTGTTGGGAGTTTTACGGGGCGTGGTTTGTAATCCGCCCAGCCAATCAGAAATATAGCTCTTTTCTCACAAGAGAGCCGTACGAAAGTCCCTGCTTTCGTGGGGGTAAAAAGGTTCTCATGAACTAATTTTAGTACCGGCTCTTTTTGGTGTGAACGCGATAAAAGAGGCTAACGTCCACACTAGCTTCCACGCTAGCTGCTATATGTTTTGCATTGAGGTGATACTTGAGGCTTGATGTGCAGCAGTGATATGCGAATTCCTTTTTGCATAATTTGCACACAACCGTGCTCTTATCGACGCTTCCATCCGTCCGTTTTTTAAAACAACATTTCCCACTGTTGTTCACTGTGGTTTGTTGTTGTCTGAAGTCATGAACGTTAGTTGGTGCTCCAGTATAATCGGTACGCCTGAAACTCATCCAGTGAGAAACGTTCCGCGGTGCAAAAATAAGTGCGATTAAAATGCGTTAATTTTTTTAACGCGTTAATTTTTGTGTAATTAATTAATCTTAATTAATGCGTTAAAGTCCCGGCCCTAGTTTATATATATCTATGGCTGTCAGTGACAGATGTCACTGTCACTACCCGATCTGCAGCTCTGCCCGATCTGCTGTGCGCATGTGCGAGATGGTCCGCCATATTGGACAACGCCGGACGGCAACCCAAGTAGGACAACATTGACATCTAGACCGTCTGAACCATTCGCAAGTTTTTACATGTGACAAAATATGCATTGCGCATTCGCGAGTTTTTACATGTGACAAAATATGCATTGCGCATTCGCGAGTTTTTACATGTGACAAACGGTTATTTGCAGAGTTTTTACATGTGACAAACGGTGATTTGCATTGCATCTGACAGAATGAAGACTTTAGTGTTTTACAACAATTTGAGAGAATACATGTCTGAAGGTGAATTTCACACAGACCTCTCTAAAAATGAGCGAGATCAAATGCGCCGTGCGTCATCGAACTTTACAGTAAAAGGTAATTAATTCTCATTCTCCTGTTATTTTGTGTTGTGACTAACTGATCAGTTACTTAGCTCTGTCCCAAGTTTTGTATTGTATTTTTATTCTATTGTATTTGTATTGCCTTTCTAAATGAAATAATACTATACAAAAAAATATTTAATTCAATATTATAATATAATTTATTATTTTATTATTATTTATAATATAATAATTGTATTCCTGAATGACCCCTTTTTTATGTTTGTGTTTCTGTTTTTTTAATTAATCAAGCAAAATTAAAGGATAACAAACTCCAGTTATATAATTCCATATGAATAAATAATATTACATGCAAATGACATTTCCTGTAGGATGCTGAACTCTCTCCCACCTCTCCCCTCTGCCCCCATTGGACCTGGATCTTAACACCCCCCCCACCCACACACACACAATATATGTATTGCTGTGCCTTCTTATTTGCTCGTATTATGATGGGATATGGTTTAATTTAGTAAATGGTTGTGTGTGAAAAATGTATATCTCTAAAATGTGTGTTGGTGTATGATCAATTTGTATATGAAAATGTCTGAAGTTCATAAAAACATTCTCAGTGTTCAAGTCAATCACTGCAAAGGGTGACGATATGGCATATATATATAGCACCTTCTGCCATATCGTCACCCTTTGCAGTGATTGACTTGAACACTGAGAATGTGTATATATATATATATGGAATTGTGTATATATACACACAATTCCAAAGCTGGTAAGGACTCTTTCAAATTTAGCAATAATAGTCTGAAGAAAAGGACTGATAACAGAGATTTGCTCTAATATGTATTCAGTATGATAGGCTCTGTCTTAACCCCAAATAATAAAACACAAAAGTCTTCATTCTGTAATAAAACACAAAAGTCTTCATTCTGTCAGATGCAATGCAAATCACCATTTGTCACATGTAAAAACTCTGCAAATCACCGTTTGTCACATGTAAAAACTCGCGAATGCGCAATGCATATTTTGTCACATGTAAAAACTTGCGAATGGTTCAGACGGTCTAGATGTCAATTTTGTCCTACTTGGGTTGCCGTCCGGCGTTGTCCAATATGGCGGACCATCTCGCACATGCGCACAGCAGATCGGGCAGAGCTGCAGATCGGGTAGTGACAGCGCCGCCTCGCCGCGCCTCGCCACGCCTCGCTCTCAAGGTTGCGGGCGTCTTTGTCCCGCGAGATTTCAACGTCTCATGTAGGCGGGACTCCAGAGCAAGTCGGACAAAATGACTAACCATCATGCAACGCACTAGCAAGACGTTGATCGCAACTGCGCAGGTCTCGCTTGTCTCAAACTAGCCTACTGACAGGCTGTCAGGAGAGAGAGAGAGGGGGAGAGAGGAAAAGAGAGCGCTTCCGCTAATTTCTCCCGTGTTATTATCCAATGTAAACTTGAATAATGTACTTCATTTGAATGTAATAATTATGTTGGTTGTTGTTTGTGGAAGCGCCAGTGAATGAGCCCCATTAACTGAGTTTTAAACATCACTTTAAATCAGATTAATTTATAAACGTTTTTTTTTTTTATACTTGTAGTACTGATACCTTCCACTAGCTTCCTAGTTACGTCGCGAGCTGTGTACATGATTTCGTTCGTCAGCCAAATACCGCAAAATAATCTGTGACGCGTTTGTGTGTATTGTGTTTGTTTCCCGGGGAAACACTCACAAGAAACACCGGCTGTTGTTATGCCTGCTGTGACGTTAAGTTGCCGCTTGTAATTATGCCTTTACAAGCTTAAAAGTTGCATTTATCATCTGAATTTGGCAAAACAAGTTTAATATTATAAAAACCAAGACTTTGTTTATTTGAAATCAGATTAAAACAAACTGTCACGGACCCTGCCGTGTTATCTATGATTACTATACGCTTTTCATTCATAATTTCAGCGGGAGGGAGGGGGAGCGGCGCTGAGGAACAGCAGAGTGCGGGTTGACAGTTCTATTTCGTATATGGCTTCGCCCTCTAAGGCTATCGCTATTGGGTAATCCCCCTGCGCACCCGCGCAGCACTGAAACACTTGCAGTCCACGCCCACCCGCAAGGTGGGCCCCACCCTCGGGCCCCCTTCCGGTATAAATAGGAAGGAGGCCCGACAATCTGCTCCCTCTTTTCTTCAGCACACCGTTACTGAAGCACAAGAGACACTTCAATTGCAGAGTAAATATGAGTAACAATTGTGTGAGAGATTGTCCCTCATGTGGCTCTGGGTTCATAATGAGTTATGACCAGCACAGATAAAAGCAGTATGTGAATCCTGCCTGGGGTCAGAGCACGCGTACGCGGCTCTAAACCAGCAGGTATCATGCACACACTGCGCCCGTCTCCCCTCGGGCGACAGGAAGCGGAGAGCGGACGTTCTTGCTGCTGCGGCCGAGGAGGACGATTGGCCTGTCCAGGCTTACGAGCGCAGGGCAGGAGTCCGACAACTCCTGTCCCGCCTACCTCCACGGTTCACCGTTCGGTTCTCCCCTCCCTCCTCTCCCCCGGACGGGGGAGACAGAGACGGAGCAGGGTGCCAGCTTGGCGGCCGAACATGCTTTCCCTCTCTCCGTCACCACAGCGCTACCGGCGATAGGTGGCATCCTAGGGGAACTGCCGGAGATCATACGCAAGGCGGCCGCCTGCAGAGATCTCCCCGTTCCCCTAGCTCAGGAGAGGTGTGCTCCGGACGACATAACCGGAGTTTTTTCGCGGGGGCAGACGGTTAGGAGTGACCCGATCTGGCCACGCTTCCCGGCCATCAGGAGGTTCCAGGAGGGGGCGGCGGCGAACCCGAGGACCCTGAAGGCTCCAGTGGCCACATTTGTTCCCCTCACCAAGGTGGAGGGGTTCACAGATGCTGGTTTCCCAGCCAGCCCTTCTCTGGAGCCGAGCCTGACGGCGTTTTTTGGGGTAAGACAGGCCAACATAATCGCCGGACGGCGCCCTACGTTGAGCTCCCCCAGAGACCAGTATGTCGCCCGCCAGGCCGACCGGGTGCACCAGTGTGCCTTTCAGGTGGCGGCGAATAACATCGCGCTGTTCTCTAACTCGGTGGTGACACTGGTAGAGCGGTCCACCACCGAGGCAGAGGAAATCAGCAAGGCGGCCAGCACAGCGCTCACTCTGTGCGCGTCCGTCGCTGTCTCCCAGGCGAGGATTTCCGCGTGGGTGACACAGATCCAGCGCCACCTCTGGCTGAAGCAGGTGTCTGTTATGGAGACGGCCAGAAAAGTGCTACTGGACGCTCCAATCAGCTCGGACAGGCTGTTCGGACCCCAGTTCCACGCCATGGTGGAGTCCATGAAGACGGCCGCGGAACAGGCGGACGGCATTCGCCAGCATGTACAGCTGGCTCCAGCCTGCTGAGCGCCCACAGCGGCACCAACGCCCGCAGCAGCCGCGGTGTCCACGCCGGCCACAGGAGGCCGCAAGCAGAGAGACGCCCACAGCAACCGCCTCGGCGTCAGACTCGCCCTTCAGCGGCTGCAGGGGCTCCGTCCCACGTCTCCGCTCCCCCGCCACCCCAGAGACAGGGTCTCCCAGCGTCGAATCAAAGGGGAGTGAGGCTCCCCCGCTCCTGGTCTGCTCCGCGAGAGCCTCCGAGGAAGCAGAGCCGGTAATTAAGCCGGCTGTCACTAATCTGTTGATTAAGTAGACAGCAGGGCTCCCTGCAGAAGCCTGCCGGTTTTAACCTGTCGGTTAATAACCTGCAGAGCTCGCGGCATTCCTCTGCCCGAGATACGCCTCCTACACACGGTCATAATAACCCATGAGCGCCGTTATAACGCCTCATGTGGACAGCACTGCACACACCTCCACTCATCCCCTGAGTGTGTACACGCCTCATGATGACAGCCGGAGTGAAACGCAGCGTGTGGAGGCTTCCTCGCATCCCTTTCGCCTCACGGGCAGCGGCGGCGAGGGCAATGGCGTGGCTCGTCACCATGACGAGCATTACAGCACATCACAGAGAAGCCAGAACGGGGGAATGAGCAGTATTCCAGGCTGAGTGCCCCCAGCGGCAGCGCCCGCAGCGCCACGGTGTCAGGGCTCGCTGTAGAAGCCTGCTGGTTTTAACCTATCGGTTAATACACTGCAGAGCTCGCTAATTAAGCCAGCTTCCACTAATCTGTTGATTAAGTATAAACAGCAGGGCTTGCTGCAGAAGCCTGCCGGTTTTAACCTTGGTTAATAACCTGCAGAGCTCGCGGCATTCCTCTGTCCGAGATATGCCTCCTACACACAGTCATAATAACCCACGAGCACCGTTATAACGCCTCGTGTGGACAGCATGCACACACCTCTCATCCTCTGGGCGTGTATGCGCCTCATTATGAGAGACGGAGTGAAATGCAGCATGTGGAAACTCCCTCGCAGCCCTTTTGCCTCACGGGCAGCGGCGATGAGGTGGCTCGTCACCATGACGACCATTACGGCACATCACAGAGAAGCCTCTCCACCCAGCAGTCCCATGGGATACAAGAAACACTCCTGTCATCCCAGGAACAGTGTCTTGTGCGGTTTTTACTCCCGCTATTTTTCTAAATCTCAGAAAAGAACGGGGGAGTCGTCCCGTTGCTGTACAATCAAACATGTGTTGATTTGCACAGACAACAGGCCACGGCTATGGAAGCAGCCTACCTCAATCGCCAGGGAGGAGTAAAATCTGCGCAGCTTCTGAACGCAGCCAAGCGGCTGCTGTTCTGGGCGCGCACACACGTTGCTCTCATCAGAGCAATGTATATTCCCGGCGAATTGAACAGAGGGGCTCGCAGAATGCAGCAGCCGTGTTATGCGAGGAGTACAGAGACTCAGACCTGTGTCACGCGCACTGGCACCTCAGTGGGATTTGGCTTTGGTGTTGCGTGCACTAAGCAAAGTGCCATTTGAACCTTTAGACCAGGTTCCCCTTAAACTGTTGTCAGCCAAAGTAGTATTACTTTTGGCTCTATCAGCGAAAAGGTTGAGTGATTTGTCTGCTCTCTCTGTGGCTCCGTCATGCCTCCGGATCCAAGGAGATGGCAGTTCAGCTGTTTTACGCCCTAACCCGGCTTTTATGCCAAAGGTCATCACAAGCTCTTTTAGAGTCGAGAGTGATCACCTTGGATGGCTTCTTTCCCCCTCCTCACAGGTCGGCGCTGTCCTGCTAGTGGCGCGCACGGCTGCCTTGCGCCATTCTCAGCGCCTGTTTGTGCATTATAGAGAGCGCTCGATCGGGCAGCCTCTGTCTGCACAATGGCTGTCACACTGGCTGTGTGAGGCTGTGTCACAGGCGTTTGTCTCCTCTGGGGTGGATCCCCCGGAGAACATCAATGCACACTCCACCAGAGGAATGTCCTCCTCCGCGGCTTTGCACGGAGGAATGTCAGTGGAAGACATTTGCACTGCTGCATCTTGGTCTTCCCCCTGTTCATTTATTCAATTTTATTTGAGGGATGTCTCCCATTCCTCTCTGACACACCCTGTACGGAGTGTCTTGTCAGAGTGAGTGATGTCAGGGATCCAGCTGTGCGCGTTTCTCTCCAGCCTCTCGGCACGCGGAGAGCGGCCCTTTTTCCCTCTTATGAGAGGGATGATTCCTCTGACACATTTTGTACGGAGTGTCCTGTCAGAGTGAGTGATATCAGGAACCCAGCTGGGCGCTCTCCTGCCTGTCTGCACGCAGAGAGCTGCTGTTCCCCCTCTTTTTGTCACTGGGCAAAGTATGACCTGGGTTATTATCTTAGCAGGTGTGTCTGTGCTTCTAGTGCCGGGCGGACCCAGTGGGGCGCAGACTACATCATGCTTCGCCCTTAACCCAATAGCCATATACGAAATAGAACTGAAGTTACCTACTGTAACTCCAGCTTCTATGAGTATTGGCGTAGCCCTCTAAGTGCTGGGCCCCACTGGCTCTACGAATAGCTGAAGAAAAGTTATTTTGTATGGGAGCAGATTGTCGGGCCTCCTTCCTATTTATACCGGAAGGGAGCCCGAGGGTGGGGCCCACCTTGCGGGTGGGCGTGGACTACAAGTGTTTCAGTGCTGCGCGGGTGCGCAGGGGGATTACCCAATAGCGATAGCCTTAGAGGGCTACGCCAATACTCATAGAAGCTGGAGTTACAGTAGGTAACTTCAGGTGTCTGTGTTGACATTCCCCTTATTGTGCGTCAGTAGAGACAGGCTACAAGTGTCTTATAGGTTCAAGTTAGACAACTAATGTCTGGGTTAGTGTTCATGACTTCATGTTTATGTCATCTTAATGATTAATCTTAATGCACACACACTTTCTGTGTTTTCCAATAGTTTAAAATAGTTGTATTCCACAGTTAAATAACCTGGCACTTCATATCAAAAAGGTTGCCGAACCCTGGTTTAGAGGGAGGAGTTTGACAGTCAAATGTTAAGTTACCAATTTACTTCTTTTTTTTATGAATTCAATTTTAATCCAATTGAAACTTTTTTATGTTTACGTCTTATTTATATTTACAAAAATAATTCTAAAACTTTTTTTTTTTAAATCATGTGATACGATTGAAAGCTACAAAGCAACTTTAATGCTAAAAAGACCTTTTGTCGAGACTGTTTTGACATCTGTTGTTTCTGTGATCAAGAAAGACCTGAATTGAAATAAATTAAAGAGATAACAAACCCTATCAAAATAAAATAAATAAAGTATTAGAAAGAACAATTGATTTATTGACACGGAGAGGTGACTTCCAGGTTCTTTAAGTTTGGGGATTATTGATGCATTCAGGGTCAAGGACTTTTGTCTCAGCAGAGTCAGATGTCTGGAGGCTGGGTGACAGCTTGGATCACACACACACACACACACACACACACACACACACACACACACACACACACACATGTCTGTCACACTCTCCTGCTTTCAATCTGTTTTATCCACATACACACACACATGCCAACACACAGCACAGAGTAGTTAGCAGTGTGGCTAGCACTATCAGACCATGTGGTGTGTAATCACACCTATGTCCATTAGCACTTTAGCACAAGGCGCACTTAGCATGGCTATACATGCACACACACGCACGCGCACACACACACACACACACACACACACACACACACACACACCCTAGAGAGCGAGAATATATTGTGATGGGAGTCTGGATATATTGACAAAGACAGGGACTGATTGCTCCTCAGTTTAACTTCAGTATGACTGGAAGAAGCAACACATATTTATTTTTTCACAGCATAGTCAAACAATTGTCAAATATTTTTAACATGTTATAAATTGAAGGAATCTAAGTGGTTACATTGTTAATAATGGTTTATGTTTCTGGCCATCAGAGAGTTCCAGTCTTCTTTTTGTTTTCCACCATCTCCTGAGGGAACATGTGTCTCTTTAGCTGCTTAATGCTTCATTGGGTTCACTGGCTATCTCCATAATTTGTCTTTTTTATATTTTGTGCTTCGCAGGCAACTTACAGTCTGTTTATCAAAGTTAATATATGTAATAAAATGAGAACAGTGAGAGTGAAAACAGTTGAGTTGTGGGCAATCAAACCAAAGTTGAAAGGTGCTGTGTAGCTCTGTAGGGCTGATGGGTTATAATTATGTGTGGCTTGTCCAGACACACCGGGCCGATTTTGTCCGTCGATAGATGTCTGGCCGTCAATGTGCGTTGTGTCGCCCTACTCAGATTGGTGTGTCCCGCAACGTTGTGTCTTTTCGGCTGTGCCGACACCTTTTTGGTCGAAAAAGGCAATCAGCCAAAGGCTGTCGGTCAAATAAATCACTCTGATTGGCTGTTCAGATAGCGAATCAGTGCATGAGAAACGAAACGGAAGTGAGGGACCCAAACAAACGATTAAGAAGGCACACACAGACGGCTATTGTTTTTCATTTTCATCTCAGCTGGACGCAAGAGTTTATTTTTCCTCATAGCGATCTGGAATGAAGAAACCGAAGACCAACGCACACGCTATTTGTTGTTTGTTTATATCACGCAGTCTGTTCTTCTTCTCTCTGTGTATCACCCAGTCTGTCTTCTGGTTGTTGCCTCTTTTGAATGACGAAAACACACTACCGCCGCCTGCTGGTAAGGAGAGTTATTGCCACTCACGCATGCGCAGTTCGTACGTGCTACTTGGCCGTCGGCTGAAGTCTTTGCAGTGTGTTCCAGTGCGACTGTTGGCCAAGACGTGGGGGGAGGAGACGTGAGGCGACACAACAGTCGTGTTCCGTCGGGACGTGTTCTTTGGTGTCAGTTTGGTGTGTCAAGGCTGTTACACACCGAGCCGATTATCGGCGTCGATAGATGTCGGGCCGTCGATGAGCGTCATGTCGCCCTACTCAGATTGGTGTGTACTGCACCGTTGTGTCTTTTCGGCCGTGCCGACACCTTCCGCCGCCAATTCGACTTGTTGAATCGGGAGGCCGTCAGTCAAAGGCCATCGGCCAAAGAAATCATTCTGATTGGCTGTTCAGCAAGCGAATCAGTGCATGAGAAGCGAAACGGAAGTGAGGGACCCAAACAAACTATTAAGAAGGCAAATCTGAGATTTCATTTAACTCCAGCTCTCGACACAGGTTCGGGAAAGCCCCATGAGCTTTCGTTGTAGACTGGAAATGGAACGCACACGTTATTTGTTTATATCACGCAGTCTGTTCTTCTTCTCTCGGTTATCACGCAGTCTGTCTTCCGGTTGTTGCCTTTTTTGAATGACGAATACACACTACCGTCGCCTGCTGGTAAGGAGAGTTATTGCCACTCACGCATGCGCAGTTCGTATGTGCAACTTGGCCGTCGGCTGAAGTCTTTGCGGTGTGCTCCAGTGCGAAACATGGCCAAGACGCAGGAGACGTGAGGCGACGTGACGTCGGGACGTGTTCTTTGGTGTTCTTTAGTGTCAGTTTGGTGTGTAAGAGGCTTTACATAAGCACTGCACTGCAACCCTGAAATTATCTAGCAATACCTGGAGGGGCTGTATGTAAGAACACAATGTCCAATTCATTCAGACCACACTTTAAACAGACTTAACAGACAAACATAACAAATACAGAATTGAGTTGTATGTGACAAATTTAAAAATCAACTGAGCACTGTGTAACTCTCATCATGTTGCTAAAGTCTATGAAAAGCACTATTTAAATACAGTGTACTTACTTACGATAAAAGTTAGACTGAAATATCAAAATCGGTTACTGTTTAATCTAAAGTAGCCAAACCTAAATTAATACCTTTTAGTTTCAAATAGTGCTAAAGATGTTTCATTTTAAAATTAGGTTTCATAACAACATAGTTTTGAACATCCACCTTCTAGTACACTTGCTGATTACATATCTATAAGCTCTGCCTAATAGAACTTACCCACGGATGAACTTCCAAAGTAATAATACATCTCAGCAGAATCCTAGGTGTCTGTTATTGTAGCTTCATTACAATTTCTCATTTCTGCTGTGTTGCAGGTCTCTGCTGGTCAGTTTGAATTTACATTGATTCTGTATGCATCGTTGTCATGTTAGTGTTATTGTACAAACAAGGCAATTATTAAAACAGGAAAGAGCTGTGATGTGTTTTTTGATTGGATGCCAAAAAGCTACAACCGTGATGAATAAGGAAATCAGATGCACTAATATGTGGCTCTTCTGGAATTACAAATGATGGGCTATCCTGAGACTGAAACAGAGCAAAAAGCATACATTTGTAGACTGAAAATAATCAAATGTATGCTTGATTATGTAGAGGAAGTATCCACATGTGATAGCCTGCTTCCTGAACTACTTTCTGCCTTTTTTCCAATAAGAACATTCTGTGTAATATATATTCCTTCCCTTTCTTCTTTCAAAAGTAAAAATCTGTTTGTTTTTGTTAACAATGTCGCTTCAACTTCAAATATTTGGACTAGTTTTGGGGCGCTTGATTTACCGGACTGGAACAGCAGCCAAAGCAGGCACATTATTGGTGAGATTAAACTAAATCAAGCACTTCAGTTTCTGCTGTGTTTGCTGTAGGATCAAGCAGCAGGGAAGGAATGGAGCTTTCTGTCTTGATCAAGATTTAAAAGGCTGGTGGTGTATGTGAGTGTGTGTGTGTTTAGAAAGTTATACTTTCAGTTCTACAAGGTTAAGACCAGCACTCACCACCTCCTGCATGTTTCCCATCCTTCTCATTTGTGTCACCGTCTGCTGTATGCTTTTGAAAAGTAAATCCCAGTACAATGAAATAATCTTTTCAATAATTGACCTGTTTTGGTTATGGAAGGGCCTCAGTAAAGCCTTGCTCCCTACATCCGGAGTTAAAAGAGACTGCTGAACTAAATAAAAAATCCACATCTCTTCACTTCACAAGATGTTTTGACTCAGAGACTAAATTTCACACCATTACAATGCCGGGGCCTTTCATATACATTTACAGTAGCCTGAGCGCATAAAAGGCTTGTGATTGATCACACAGGTAGTGAGTGCCACAGCTCTAGGATTTGACTGTACACCTCCCAGTATCATTCCAGTGTGGTTATGCTCACGTACATTTGTGTGAGTATATATGGGGATCGATATAGCGCCGAGCCAAAGCCCTCTACTACCCTCAAGTGGTCAAAATGGAGGACTGGCAGGATTTACCTGAGGTACAGGATCCTGTGTGCAGTATGACTTTGTGTTTATGTCCACACTTATTTGTATTTGGGTCTTACTCACTTCTGCGCCACTGTGTGTTACTATGTCACGCTTGCTTGCATGTCTGTGAGTGTGTTTAGGCCTGTGTGTGTGCATGTGTATGTGTTTGTTTGTGCACTGTGCATGCCCATGCCCCTTATTTAAACTAGAGATTTGCAGATAGAGAGGGAGCTGTAGAGCAAAACAAACAAATATACAAACACTGTGGTGTAGAGGTGGAAATGGATAGATATAGAGGAGTGGAACAGGGGGGGTTGGATGGATTAGGAAAAATGAAAATGCTCTTATATTTCTGGACATCCAGCATTTTAAACAGGCTGCATTGTTTGGTGGCATGTTACTTAAGATACCTGCAAAACAAAACATGAACGTTTCTCTCAAAACAGTAGAAATAAAGCATTGAGTCATGGGTAAACTCTGTGGCAGCTTTTTCAAATTTGCACCGAAGCAGCTGCATCTATAAAGCGAACCACGAATGAAAGGGCTGCAATTTTTCAGGCATGCCGGTTTTCCGCTTGATCGGTGACTTAAAGAGAGAGAGAGAGAGTGCTGATACATAGTTTTTCAATATGGGATATGTATTTGCATAAGGGGCAACCCTTCATATCCTATGTTCCGCTTGTTCACATCCTCTGATATTAAAGCTATGGTGCACACTTTGCAGGGGCACAGGGACAGTAGGGCCAGTCTGCCTGTACGTGAGATAAGGATAGCAGCAGAGTTTGGCGAAAAGATGACGCCTAGATACTTGTAAATCCTCCAGTGCATAAGCTAAAAGTGAGAAGGAGGAGCCACCTACTAGTTAATTATTTCAGTAAAAAAAAGCGCACTGGCAGGTAAACCATGTCCCAGTCTCAAGATAGTATTGGTAAAAATGTTTCCCTCAAGACAGACAAAAACGTGCAAGGAAACAGAAAAAGGGTGGATATGTGGAGAAGCTGAGAGTTGCAAAGAGAGATTAGGACAAAATGTCACTGGAGAAGAAGAGAATGAATCAAATAAAGAGGTGGGCTGAAATGAAAAGAAAAATTGAGAAACAGGACAAGGTGAACACAAGGGCAAATGGAAACATCCAAGTGAGCTGTAAGACAGAAGGAACAGAGGAGAGACACAGAAAAAAGGATGTAAAGGGAGAAAGGTTAAGTGGACAGAGAAAATAGAAGAGCAAGAAGGATGTGGGCCAAAAAAGAAAACACAGACAGAATGAAGTGGACAAAAAACAGCAACTGTGAGTGTGAGATGGAAAGAGTTGTCGAGAGAGGAAAGAGGAAGAGAGGAAGGGATGGATGGAGTGAGAAAAGCGAGACAGAGGTGGTGAACCGTTCATGTGGAACTCATCCCTTTCCATTGTTGACACTCTGTGACCTGTATCACACACATACACACACACACACACACACACACACACACACACACACACACACACACACTCAAACACACAGAGATAGTGCTTGGTGAACAGGTTGGAACGTACACACAAATATGCAGCCAAAAACTGGAGGGACAGAAAATAACTGCAAAATAATTTAGTCCAACTGACATCAACCAAAACTGGATTTATGTTGATCTAAAACTAAACCTGGTTAGGAGAGAAAGGGTTCAGATAATTCAATTTCCAATGTGAAAACACAATAAAAGTTTGTTTGCTTGTTTTTTCCTGCATTATCCGGAAAAGACCAGGAAACATTGTTTTCAACCACACAGATGCAATCCAAGTAATTATAACAAAAAATGTGGTCTGGGTCTACATCAAGCATTGGTGTATGAAAGAGGCTGTGGCTCTGTGCAGGTGCGCTGATTTTCAAATCAGGGTAGCACTGGTATAATCCCCGCTGCAGTCAGCATGTTGTTGTGTCCCTGGGCGAGACACTTCACCCCAAATATTGACAGTATTGACTGTATGTAAGTTGCTTTTGGTAAACGTGTCTAACAAGTGACATCTGATATGTATGCATACTATTGATCTGTTTACAATGGATAAGTAGTTCCCTTGGTAATGCATTTATGATGGAGAAATTTGTTCTCTCTTGCATGGTGGCAGTCCTTTAATTAGAATGCAAATGTGTGTGTTCACGTATACATTTCATTGTCCTTGTGAAATATTTTCCTTGATGCCAAGTAAGTCTATACAAATTACATAAATGTAATATAGGACAGGAGATATTGTCAGTTACTCTGGGAAAGAATCCACTGTGCCCTTTACCTAAAGATGGTCTCTAGTTGTATGTGAATGCATTCATTTATTTAGGAATATTTAAGAAACATATAGAGGTGATGTAAAATTAGGGGAAACAAATGTCTTCCCACAAATGTGTGTATTGTTTAATGAAGAGCAACACTTCTTAATGGAATTTGTGTTAGTGTGTTTTTCTTGTCTCTGATTTAGTTGCTGATGTAGAGCCTGTTTCAAACTGCATCTCTGTGGCACACACTCACAGACAGACACACACACACACACACACACACACACACACACACACACACACACACACACACACACACACAGACAAGGCTTTAAAAGGTTTCAGAGTATAGCAGCACTTATACAGATTACCTCTATCTCTTCACTATAAAGCTCACACGCACACACACACAAACACACAGTCTTTCTAACATTCAATTACCTTTATCTATTCACTTTACAAGCCCAAATGGACGGACGCACACACACACACACAAACACACACACACACATAATCATTCAATTACACTAAACTTGCTCTATCGATTTTCATTCACGGTAGCATTCACCTTCCGTAGGCAGGGGCGGCGCCAGGGGGGAGCTAGGGGGTGCTGAAGCACCCCCCAGGATTGCCAAAGCACCCCCAAGAAATATGTTTTTTTTAAATTATTATTATTATTTTTATTAAATTAAATTAGAAAAAATTATTGATTACATCAATGCAAATGTGAAACAAACAAATGTTTGACCAAAAACATAAAGCCAACACAGGTGATATGATTAGGCCAATGGCCAGCACCCATTATATTTTTGACCTACCCATAGGCTAAATTACTTTGTGACACTTGAGTGACTTCCTGTTAGCTAGAGCGCCAAATGATTTGCTAACAGAAATGTGAAAAATGTATAGTTTTTTTGTCCTTAAATGTCCACTCGTGGACACTCAATCAAAACCACCTGAAAGCGAGAGGGATTCTGCACATAATAGGCCTCGTGAGTACAAGTAGCTTACTTCTGGGTCTCTGTGTTTCATTCAAGCTCTGCTCTGTGTGTGTGTGGCACGAGTGAGCGAAAGAGAGAGCTCGCGCACCGGTGGGTATCTACCGGAGATCGTTGTGGTTAGCATCTGGTGCTAGCTAGCCAAGCTAACAGATATAAGGAGCTTTTTCAACATCAAGGTGGAGGGAGAACTCTCTCCTGTCAGACGGAGAGTCTCAGATAACCTCAGCTCAGGTGAAGTAAAGGACTCTCAGTGTTTAGATAGTTAACTTTAGTCTAGTTATCTCAGTGGGTCTCAAACGGTTTGTTTTAAAAGGGGAGTGATTTGTAAAATATCTATAAAGAAATAGAAAATCTGTTTATAGTTCTGTTTCATATGGGTGTTGAGAGATGAATCCATAGATTACTTCATGTTGCTCTCAAAGTGCACCAGATTGATGCTTTCAACATCAATATTTAAAAAACAAATCTTCCCTGGGGAGCATGCCCCCGGACCCCCCTAGAGGAGGTGAGGTCCACTCCCCACCTATAAAAATAGCACTTTACACCTGCTAACACCTATATGCCGTGAGCTGATTATCGAGCCTTCATTGTAACAGTCGCGGGTACACTGTGAGTGTGTGTGTGCGTGCGCCAGAAAATCTCTGGCGCCGCCACTGTGTAGGTGTGTGTGTGTGTGTGTGTGTGTGTGTGTGTGTGTGTGTGTGTGTGTGTGTGTGTGTGTGTGTGTGTGTGTGTGTGTGTGTGTGTGGGGGGGGGGGGGGGTGTGTGGGGGGGTGTGTGGGGGGGGTGTCACTGCTCTCAGATCAGGTCCTGCTCAGCACCGTTTTGATTTCCCCACTGAAATCACCAGCTGTACCTGCTGAGCACAACACACACACAAACACACACACACACACACATATTGTGTCTAATTGTAATGGGGATTTTTGTGAGTCACATAACAGGAGCTGTCTATTTCTCCATCACAGCTGAAACGAGGGGGAAATATCTCTTGTCACTGTGAGGGAAACATGTTTCTCTGCCACCTCTATTTTCCCTGGCCTCATTTTGTATCTCTCCCCGCTTAACTTTTCTTTTTATTGCTTTTTCCTTTTGTATATTGTGTTTTTACTCACCAATGGAATAAAATGCATGATGGAGATTGGCAAAGACCAATGCACCTCTGTTGCCATACAGTAGGAACTATACTTGATGAACAATCAAACTAAGAAAAATAGAGCGTCAGTAAAAGTTCTAATACTTGTCTATTAATAAATAATTCTACTTCATAATCTGGTCCACCCATTCATGTGACACGTTATTAGAAAAGCATCCTTTCAATGTTCCTCTCATCTGTGGCAAAAAGTATTTTTCTATAGTAATGTTTGAGAACTTTGATGTGAAGAAAAATCTACATTATGTTCAACAATTGATCTGTTTGTTGTTATTCCTGGCATTGCACATGTGCGTAGGTTGTGTTTTTCCTTATCCAAACCAAATGTCTCAGGATAAAAGGCGTTATATTTAGGGAGAACAGGTAAAAACGGCTCATTCTTACATCATTAGTGGTTGGATCTTTGACTGTTAAATGTTCAATTGTTCTTGAGCAAGACACTGAACCCCTAAATGCTCCAGATGGCTTGACTTATGCAAATGTAATGCAGTTACAAAAATCAACAAAAACACTATTGTTGCGGCTAAAGGCAGTCCAATTAAAAGCAGCCACGAGGGGCTAAATACGGGAAGATAAACACTTTGACACTCAAACAATTGCTCCACACAGTTTTGTTTGACCATTTATTGCAGGAAAAACAAACAAAAATACAATATATCCAGGTGCCGATAACCCTAAGTGCGATGACGATGCCACCGATGGTTAAGGATATTACAGTAGGACATTTTTGAAGGATTGCAGTATATATTTGCGGTCAACAGAAAGTTTCGCCTCCTGACTCAACCCCTCTCTTTCCTTACAAAACCATACTTAGCAGGGGAGTGCAGCCAGGTGAAACAACCACTTACTTATAAATGATATGTAGAAAATACCACATAATAAATAGATACACATTAACCTTAAATGTGGCTCCTACATTCTGGCCCTTAATTATGCAAACTTTAATTACACAGCTGAAAAGTATGTATGAGGCAAAAAAGGAAAAACAACACAAATAACGTTCAGTCCTTTTTTTCAAATTGTTCCTTTCTTCTGATTTGCCTGAATTAAGAACATTTATCAAATTAGAAATGCTTAAACCTTAAAACATATCACTCCATACAATTATATGCATTGCATCCATAAACCTCAGGGTGCAGCACCTTTAACAGCAGTAATGTCTTATTAACACTCACTGTTAAAATGGGTCAACAATTCCAATTGTTGTGCCTTTTTATGTTGAAGTAAAATTGATGATTAAGCCGTGGTGGAAATGAGGCCGTCGTGTCCAGATATCCTGCTGCATTACCGGACAAGGGAGGAGCTGTGACCTGATTAGAAACAATGCATTGAACAACTGACAGTGTACGTGCACTGACTTCCAGAATAACTCAAGGTTGAAAACAATTTAATGTGGCTTTCTTTTAAAAAACTTCCACGCATCTCATCAAGCAGAAGTAGGGCAGAAAATCACTAAATAACAGCCACACAGCTCCCCGCATGGCTGCAATAGTTTGCTCACGTAATGTCATGTTTTTCTTCCTTTCTGTGGCCCTCACAGATGTTGATAAGAGAAAAAAAGGCCCTTCAGTTTATTTGCTTGCTTGTTTGTTATGATAGGTGTTAAGTAAAACCTGAAGGCACGGTAGTTGGGCCTTACACCTGGATGCAGCTTGAACCCTGGAGTGTGTTTCTGCCTGATTCCTCATAGCTTAGCCGTTATTGCTTTATTTCCCAACAGATGGATCCTAAATGCAACAGGAGAGCCATGAGAGAGAGAGGGAGATGCAGTGCGATGAGGGATAATGACTAGAGACACAAGAACATAGGAGATATAGAACAGCTAAGGAGACAGAGGAGGAGAGGACAGATGAGTCTAGAGGAAAACAGGCAGAAAGGCGAGAAAAGGGCTCAGCTTTGTTTATAACACCCTCCAACTATTGTTAGTGGATGGCTTCAGGTGGGATTTATTACGCAGTGGGGTGTCCCAGTGCTACCTAAGGGTGTGTGTGTGTGTGTGTGTGTGTGTGTGTGTGTGTGTGTGTGTGTGTGTGTGTGTGTGTGTGTGTGTGTGTGTGTGGTGTGTGTGTGTGTGTGTGTGTGTGTGTGTGTGTGTGTGTGTGTGTGTGTGTGTGTGTGTGTGTGTGTTTTGCTAATGTACAGATTGTAGTATTGAGAAGAGTAGTTGAGTTGAAGTTGAAGATATATAACAGTATGTCACGTTTATGGTGAAAATCAAATCTAAATGTGTTTTTAAGAGTAAAGAGAACACTATGGTCCTCACTAGATTCTTAGACGTTTTCTTTGAATAATTTTCAATATCAAGCATTAACGACAAGATGCAATGACATCAAATGCACATTTAGACACTAAACTAAATCCCCCCAAGTTCCTTCCCATGATAACAACATAGGTTCTTATTTATGGTGCCTAGATATATTCAAATACATACACCTATATAGTTGGTGGGGGTCTAGGGGTTCTTACCCAGGAAAACCAATTTGTAGCATTTATACATCACATAGCCTCTTGGATTAACCCTCCACTACATCCTTAAACATGACTAATGTAAAATATATGTATTACACGTTAGACAGAGCCAAGGCTAATGTACCATTTCAACAGCTGAATGCTATCTGAACAGCAAGCTTCCATTAGTCTGTCTGGCTGAAGTGCAGTCCTAAGTTTAGATCCTTTCAAACTTAACTGGACTTACTGGGCCAAGCAGCTTAATTCATCACATGCTAGACTATGTTCTATTTTCAAAGAAAGATGTTACCAATAATGCTCAATGTTCCATGTATTTATTAAGAGGTATCATATTATCTTTATTATAGCTCTTGAAATGTAACACAAGTTCTTAAAATACTCAAAATAACAAACATGAGATAATAAGTCTTGGTTTTATTGGCATTAATTCAAGTTTTGATTCAAGCATTGGGGGGGTATTGTAATTATCTGGATCATGTTGGTGAAGTGTCCAGGTACAGACAGCAGCTAACCCTGCTGCAGTAACAGACTATTATTATGCTTTACCGCCATTACAATGGCCTGATCTCCCAGCTGATGGGAACAAACGTATGCGGTTATCAATAAAGTATCGAAGTAGGTATCATAAAACGTAAAGTTAAGGAAAACTTGATATTAAAAACTGACAGGCTCGTTTTCTTTTTCTTAGGCTTTCACTTTTGCTGATAAATCCATATTCAAAAGAATAAAAGTACAGAGGAATAAAAGATCAAATTTGGCTGACTAATTCAACTCTTGCAAATAAATCAAAAATAAAGCATCTGATGTTGCATCTGGGAACTATGTGTATCATCACGCAGCGCCTTCTTTGACAATCAGAGTCAGGTGTGTATGTGTTTTTTGACTGAGGGCATGTATTTGTGTGTTCTTTCCCAAACACACCTCGCTTCAACGACTATCCCTCAGTCAGTATTATGGGATTGAAAGAGGGGATTGTGCAACATAACAAATAAAAACAAAATATATGAAACAAAAGATGAAGATGAGAAGTCAAATATGTGTGTACCAAGGAGTGACATATATATACTCAGTGTCTGACAATACACTGATTAAAGTTCTGATGTATTTCAGATGTGTTTTAATCCAAATCAATAAAAACATATTTGGTATTCTCTTTATCTTACTGTTATCATGCCTTGTTTTGCTTTTTATAGACCATTTTTCAATAAGGACTTTATAAAGTAGCCTATGCTCTAGTACCCAAAACTCATCAGAAGATCAAACCGTGAAATCAGCCAGCAGAGCGTTGCTTTATGTCACATGTGTGAGCGGCGTGGCTCACAGTTCAAGTCACTTCATGTTATTGCTTCCCAAAAGCAGTTTGGGTAATTATAAGGCTATATCAGATCTGCTGCGCTCCACGACTCAAACTAAAACTAATGAACGTCACCAGTGAATAACATTATTTCTGTTCCCCGCCGCTTCCTTTTTTCTCTCTGACAGAGACTCCCCTATTTATGCTTCCCTATTTCCTGTTTCTTTCATTTGGTAGGTTGTTCAGAAGCGGCTTAAAAAAGCTTTGATAACCAGAAAAAAAGTCAGGAGACACTGGGTTATAGTACATCCTGTGACACAAACTTTGAAAAAGGGATTTAGCTACCAGGTCTATCTGCTTTTCTCTCTGCTTCTCCAGTCTCTATTATCACTTCTCTCTGTATTTGCCTGATTAGTTGTTTGCAAGCCTGTATTTCGAAGGGATCCTTCCTGCCTATTGCTTCATTACATTTTGCAGTGGCAGACATCACAAGAACATGGCAGAAAGGAAAGCAGGGGGTCACCTCCCATGACAATTAAAATGTCAGCATTGTCACGATTGGCTTTCGAACCCGACAGAAGAGTGAGAAGACAGAGGCAGATTATTTTTTTAAAGACAGTCAAAAATCTGCACAGCAGCCTTCTATTACTCTGGTGTGGTTTATGACTGATGATGGCATTAATGCAAATAGTCCAAAAACAGTCTTTTCATATCGTTTTATGTCTCAGCTTTATACTGTAGACCAGATGCAGTTCAAGGTTTATCCTTTTCATGTGACCCCGTTCAGACAGTAATAGAAATAGGATTGTAGAAAAAGGGAGATGTTGTTTTTCATTTCCAGTCATACGACATTAGACACAAAATAGTGTGCCAGGGTGGGTTAACAGATATCTGACACCTGACCCTTTTTGATTATTTCAATTATTTTCTGTAATAAAAATAAAGTTTGTTTAGAATAATAAATGACTTTAAAAAGTAGATTAATTTAAAGTTAAATAAAAAATATAAATAATCCTGCTATGACTTTCAGAGCAATGCAATGCAACATTTGCACATTAATTAATCAAAGGCTGTCTGTAACAAACCAGAGGAAGCAACAGGAACTCAAATGGTAATCATCTTTACTAAGGGTACACACAATTAAAAGGGACAAGCAAGAACATTTTATTTTTCATTTATTATTTTCATAATGCAAATGCTCTCATATTTTCTCATCTCTACACTTCTTACTCCCCATACCCTGCTGCCTTTATATCACTCTGCTGTTTGAACTGCATGTTGAACAACATTTAGCACAACCTTGGAAATCACCTTCAACAAGAGAAAAACACCAACCTAAATTCACAAATACATATGTGCAAGTATACATGCATGGCAGCACAAGCAAAAAAGTGACAGGTATCACAGTCTGTAGAGCACAAAATATTACATGTGCAATAATCAAACCATAGATACAAAGGCTTTATAAGGACAAAATGAAAAATGGAACACATTATGTAACATATGACTCACACATAAGCCAACCTGCATATACACATAAAGACATTGAATATGGTTATATAAAAGGAGCCAATTAAAAGAAGATTTAGACTTTGCAAGCCTGGATATTCATACATGAATATCATGCGGAACCAGAGTCATCGGTTTTATGGTTTTATGCTTTCTGTTTGTTGTCTGACTAACAGTCACTTTGGCCCTGTGAAGATTGATGTCTAATCAGCCTTACACTGCTAATCAAACACATACACAAACTCGCAGACTATAATTGTCAGTGATTGCATTTGAATAGCTGCCCATGCTTTCACTGATTAACATAGTGGCACAAATAGCTGTTGGATCCCTTGTTCCTCAACCAAACTATAGAAACAAAGGTCCAACACAGTGTTATTTGTAATGAAAAGAAAACTCTTGTATCTTCTTTGCAGATTGTTTCTTACAATTTCCATAAAAGCACAAGTACTCTTGTTGTTGTTGTTTTCCAGTCTAAGTGGCTGCTGCCAGAGTTTCTCTGTTGTATATTCAAAGTGTTTCACAACCCAAAGATCTCCACAAACCACTGATAAGTCACTGCAAAAAGAAAAAAAAACATTTGTCACAGGTGTGCTTGTGAGAAAAACAACCTTTTTTCAATTGTTTTTATGAGATGCAGAGAAGCTGTCTTTTTGGAGACAGCATGTTTCCACAGGGCATCAGATACAACTGTGTGGCACATGTTGGCCTTTGGCTTGCAACGTTGTTATTATCATGCTGATTGTACAATAATGTAATAAAGCTGTTATCATCCCTGAGAGACAAACAGCAAAGAGAGAGAGAGAAACAAACAGACAGAGAGAGAGAGAGAGAAGTGGAAAGGAAGGGAATTACTCCTCCATTAAGATTCAAACTGCTCCTGCTCCTCTGGGAGTGCAAACAAGTGGGAGAGGCGAAGAGAGGAGGAGACGAATAAATGATGAGAGGAGAAAATGAAATGAGAGGACAGGAGATGATGGGCTGGTTGCGTTGATCAAAGTGTGAATATTCACAGCACTCTCCTCTCCAAGATTAAATACTAATTACTCTCAACAGCTGCTCAATGAGCTCGCTAAGACTCATTATCACAATGTACTACACGTGTACCACTTAAGAAACACAGAGCTTCATTGCTAAACAAGACGTCCACCAAGCGGAAATAAAAGCAGCACACACGGGTTCCTGCAGGAAAGTTAAAAACTGCATTATGGACCATTTGTCACTTAAAAAGGTTATTCTGTCACATCTCCAGCATTACACATTTAAGGATCAAACTTTTCATGGCGGTCAAATCCTTTGATGAAAACCTCACACCTAAACTGTATGAGCTACCATACAATGTTTTTTTTAACAAATTCTATAATTTGTGTTCCTTTTCTAAGTGGGATCGATTTTTGAACTCACATTTCGCAAAATATAGGCCTACAATAAATAGTCCTGCACATAACCCTTTAAAAAACCCATGACATGTCATTTATAAACTTTTCTGTTTCAGATAAAACACATTTGATACAATGTGTTAATTTGTGAGCTTTAGAGCTGTTGATAGGCAAGGAAGCAAGTTTGGTTCCCTTTTCCAGTCCAGTGACCTTTCACTCTAACTCTAATCTCTTGTCATAACTTTTTCTTTAAAGCCCGAGAGGACCCTAATCCGGGTCCGGCGGGTAGTTTTTTCACTGTGTCTCAGGGCTTCTTAATATTTAAAAACCTATTAATGTGTCATACTCACTTAACGGTTAGAAACTCAGCTAACTGAAGATATTAACCATTTTTACCGAAACAAAGCACAAGTCTCACAAGAAGCGTCTAAATGAGCCCTGAGCGAAATAAATGCCAACGCACTTAGCACATAATTCAAGGTAAAAATACCCTTATTACTTATCGTAACTGCACATACAAGATATCAGATTAAAGCTGAAATTCCACAGATTCTATAGGTATTAGTATCATCACTGAGCGATCAGAACTCACGACAGGGGAAGTAAACACAGACATCACAACACGTAGCTTTACGGAGCATTCACGGGAGATCGTCTCACCTTAGCTGTTATTCTGATCAAAAGTCGTGTTCAATGGCATTCAAACGATTAAAAACGCTGCTGAAGGTTAATCCAATGGTTAATCCAATGTGTCTGTGTCCCTTTGAAATGATTACTGATAATCCATCATTCCATTTTTATGTCAAAAACGGAGATGTCGTATTAGCTGCTAATGATAGCCACCAGAGTGTATCGCAGCTTCCGGTTCCGGGGCATTCTGGCTGCGCATCACTAATTCACCAATGGGTAATGTTTAGATGGATTGTAGGAACTTCCCCTCGATTCTATTGGCTCTAATGGGTAAAAAGAGGTGTCAATCATCTAAATCGAACGAGGGGGGCCAGAGATATGGAAAATGTACCCAAATGACCCCAGACGTGTTTTGTTTTTTCTAAACCTCTCTAAAAAGGTAAAATGTCACTTGTTTTGCATCAATCTAGATACAGGGTACTTATTATATGTTATAGTTTGGATTCCTAAAGCTTTTAGTCTACTATCCCATCATTCAAGGGTGGTTTTCACTATAAGTAATTTTTTTTTCTTTGGACGGACACTATAATTTAAAATATTTTACTATGTTCAATCTGAATTTACTTTAAAATAAAAACATCTATATTGATTCTCACACTTCTACATCCAACTTACACATTTAACATTGCTTTGAGAATAAAGATTATTAATTTACCCCTTTTAGAAGTGAAGATATGGTAATTTGTTCTGGGAATGTCATTTTCAAGCCTGAAACCTGAAAAACAGGTTCAGGGCTTAACAGGTTCAACTGCGTGTGTAGTTTGACTTGTATTATTTTGACTTTGTTGCCCCCTGTTGGCAGTATTAAAAGATCATTTTAGAAATACCTTACTATTTTTCACATAGCACAGTTTATTAATGTGAATCGTGTCCTTGAGTGAGGGTACTCTGGTTTTTATATGTTGTAATCCAATACAGTAGCTCTGCCAGGTATTCCGGTTTATTTTCAATGTTGTGATTTTGTAAAAAAAAAATGTGTTGTGCTTTGCTCTCTTCCATTTGATGTCCTCAATGTTGAATCATATAACAAATTAATCAGACACTGCCAAACTGAACATAATGGGAATCATTAAGTGAGTGTACATGTGTGTGTTTGGCTCTGAGTGTTTACACTTGCTAAATAAATGTAATAACTTACTCAATAGGGTGGACAATGTGTACTTTTCTGGTTTCATCAGCTGTGTGTGTGTGTGTGTGTGTGTGTGTGTGTGTGTGTGTGTGTGTGTGTGTGTGTGTGTGTGTGTGCGTGTGTGTGTGTGTGCGTGCGTGCGCGCGTGCGTGCGTGCGTGCGTGCGTGCGTGCGTGTGTGTGCGTGCGTGCGTGCATGCATGCTTGTGTGAGTGTGTTAGAAGGGGTGCTCTGAAATTGCCAGTGGGTGGGGAGACTGGGAATTCAGTTATGAAATCCAAAGTTCCAAGCAAGCACTTGGTGTTGAGTCATTGGTGCTGAGCAGCAACAGACTCCCACAGAAACTCAGTGTTTCAGAATGGTCATTTTGTGCTGTGAGCTGGCAAAAATCTGACTTTGAGAAAATAAACCATCTCACCAACTACATCAGCTCCCCCACCCTGCACAATATCCCAATGTAATGCAGAATCACCATAATAACATAACATAAATAAACATAAACGAACCCGGCAGATTGTCAAACTACTGGGTTAGCATGTGAGAGAATAGACCAGACTGCATAGTGCAGGTGATGTGGCACGCAAGAGGCTATAAAGGCCTCCGTATAGCAACAAGGAAGGCATGGTGAAATGAAGTTAATCAGAAACTGAGAAATAATGTGTTCAGCTGATGAAAGGTGTTCAGCTAAAACATGTTTTCCCACTCTTTCGCTTATTTAAATCAACTGAAATAGTAGCAGTTCTTGCTGTTGTCACCATAACTGTGACAAGTTAGCTTAGTTCATATTTAATGGAAATAAAAGTGTGTGTGTGTGTGTGTGTGTGTGTGTGTGTGTGTGTGTGTGTGTGTGTGTGTGTGTGTGTGTGTGTGTGTGTGTGTGTGTGTGTGTGTGTGTGTGTGTGTGTGTGTGTGTGTGTGTCTGGCAGTATTGCAGCATGAGAGTTGATGGCTAATCAGTGCGTCACTTCCTAATGGGCTAAATGTACACATTCACTCACAAATACACAAATGCACACAAGCACAGCAAGGAGTATAATTGTCTGTGATTGCATCTGGATACCCATCCACACTCACGCTGATAAGCAATGTGGCGTTAGGGAGAGAGAGCTGCAGCGCGAACAAGGCTGGGACGACTTATTAGCTCACACAGTTGTCTGCATATTGCTATTAATGGATGTTAACCAATTAAAGCTGGTCTGAATCCACTGAACAGGAGCCAAATATATTTGAACAGAGTAAATTAACTGAAAAACTGCTGCCAGTCTTCAGTTTTACAGCTTAAAGCTCTATTTAAAAAACATAATCTTTCGAGATAGACTGATAGATGACAGGGTGGCTAATAAATTAATGATAACTTTGTTTCTGTCAAGGAATCTATTGCAGCCTATTAAGTGTACCATACACTTGTATCCAACCTCCTCTGTCACAGTATAAATTGCTTCATAAAACAAGAACAGGTTGCAGACATTTACGAGACAATAGAATACATATATTGGAAAAAGAAATTTGAATAAACTGTGTGTCTTATATATCCATTAGCAAACAAGCTACCTCATTCAGATCCTTTTTTCTTCTCTCTTCAACAGCTCCATTGGACAAAATATCAGAGGAGAGCAAACAACAAAGCACAAAGAAATTGAAGGAAGTTCTGAGAACTATTGTGACTGACTTGGGGGCATCGTTGTGTTAAAAGTGGAAAGGGCTATTCTCGGCCATGTCATCAGGTTCCCAATAAGCAATGTTGGAAAAGTAACCAGAAATGTGCCAGCTAGCACGAAAGGTCCATGAAGACATTTTCTTCCTGAACTTGACTAACCTGCAGAGCTCTAAACTCAATCCCATATAACACATTTGGGAGGAATTTAAACAGCAATATATAAATGTGTTGACAATATATTCCGCTCACAAATCCACACGTTGCTAATAACAACCCATATGAGGATTTCTCTCTAAATACTAATGTTGGCAGAACTGTGATTTGTTTTTTAAGGCCATCTTTCACTATCTCTACCCTCAAGGTGCTGTTGGCGTATACTATTCTGCAGGCAATCAAGCGTACCAACCTCCATATTCACAGAAATTAAAACACCAAGCAGGTCTTCAGGGTTTGAACTTGAATGTGAAAGGCATATTTGTTTTTAAAATCTATCACTGTGCCGGAATTACATCAAATTATTATTAATGAGCAGATCCTGCGCAAGTCATCTCTGTGAAAAGATAAACAGTTTTCAACGCAGTCCCTCTCGGTCGATCTCATAAAAAGACTGAAGACGTCTCGTTCTTTCTATGTGCGCAGATGGGAACAGAGGAGGAGATTGAATGGGTGAGAGGGAGGGAGGGCAGAGAGGAAGTAGGAGAAAATGGGAGCGGGTGACAGAAAGATGAGAGTGGGCAGGAGAGGAGGAAGGAGAGCGGCAGAGATGAGATGAGGGAGGGAGAGCAGAATGACAGCCTCAATGTGTCTGTATGAGTGACAGCCATATTTGAATATTGCATGTGATGTGTGATTATGGAGCAGAGAAGATGGGGCTTAAATGGCGTGCAAAGTGGGCCCCTAAATACTGGCAGCGGGAGAGAAAGGAAGCAGAAAGGGGAGGAGCCACCAAAAATACTGACAGAACGAAAGCTGAGAGCTAGGTGAGAAAAGAACATTATTGAAAAAAAGTGAAAGAAAAATGACTTGATTGTTTAGCTGGTATAGCAATACACAAAGAGAGCAGATCAGGAACAAAAGCATGTTTGTATCAACCAATCCCTTCTTTTACATTACTGTTTTGAAAAACATACAAATGTTTTCTTCTTCACAACGCCCTTTGATACCTGTACAAGGGCAGGGTCTCTCCCATGCCCGGCGCCGTGGGCCATTTGACATTCCTGCCCTCCCCCAATAAACACATTTTTTATTTATAAAAAAATATATATATATATATTTTATTTTTTAAATTATAAATAAACTGTGAACTTTTATGCTACGATGTATGTGATGTCAGAAAAAATAAATAAATCGCAGGCCACTTCAAATAAATGCATGTGTCTGTTGTGATTTGTGATTCGTCCCCATTTAGACCAATCACAGCGTCCCACTCTGCCGCCTATTCTGGATTTGTTTATTGTGCATTCTGTAGACTCCCATTTCTGTTTGAATTGCAAAATGGACATCAGAAATTGGCTCAAAAGGTCTAAGGATTTATTAAACGAAATAGCGATGAAAGAACTGCAGCCGATGGTGCTGCTGGCGACCCTGCACCTGCCGTTGCAGCAGCACGCCTTAATGTCACAAGCTTGACCTCGGAAAACCCCGGGGCTGAGTTAGCGATGATCTTGGGGTTAATACCAACCAGGTGAAACTGGATCGTTATCCAGGGAGATTGTTTTCAGGAAAGAAGCGCACTTTTGCCGCTGCATGGTACACAACAGACCATGGCTTGAATATTCGTTAAAAGCAGACGCAGCCTTTTGTTTCCCCTGTAGACAGTTTAAAGTCAATACGTCTTCATCTGATGCGGCTTTTACTGTCAAAGGTTTTTGCGACTGGAAACACGCATTAGACTGATAAAGGACTGCTAAGGCATGCCGCATCAAAAGAACACATTTCATGTGAGTTTGTGGAGAGAGAGAGAGATACGCGAGGAAACAAATAAGGAAATTAGTACTTTGGTGCAGATCAGCTGGCACGGAGCAGTTATTACGTGTCAGCTGTCGTTGATATTATAGCTTTTTTAGCTGTCAACCAACTCCCTCTCAGAGGTGACTCGATTCACTCCACAGCATGTCCGAGTGCAGTGCATACATAAACCATGCCCAAGGCGGGCTAAACAGTTAATCGTCTCCGTCTCTACTATTTCTCTCCGAGTGCAGCGATGAGGAAGCTGCCATCCGTAACCAGTGTGCCTTGCTCGTGATTTACCAGTGTCTGTGCTGCCACGCACACAATGTTTCAAAGTGGTTGCTATGTTGCCCTTTATTTGTGTATGTTTGCGATAAGTGTGCGTCTTTACGCAATGCTGTTGGCCTTGCTGTTTGATATATATTGTGCCGCAGGCCCGCAGCACGTGACGGTTTTGTGTGCCCTCCCATGAAAATCATATGCCCTCCCTTTAGATTTGTTCTGGCGCCGGGTCTGGTCTCTCCCACCATTGTTATGCTGACAACCGTTCAACCATGAGCTATTCTTGTTATTTTCTTTGAGACTCTGCCACTCAAATCCAGTGTAAGACTCCTGTATTCGTTTACAAGGCCTTCAGCCTTCCAAACCTTACACTCTGGTACAATCAATAGGGCGTCTCTGCCTTGGTCCAATCAGCCGCCCCTTTGATTTGACTATTTTTTTTAATTCTCACTAATTGCTGCACAACAGTAAACAAACAAGCACTTATTACGTTTTCATTAGTGATTTTCTTGTTATTGTTTTAATTGTTTAATGGGGATTCTGGAAACAATTTGGCCTTTATTTTGTTTGCAGCATCTCAAACTTGTTTTTGGCAATATGGAGTTTCTCTCAGCACTCCAGACCCGTTTCTGGCAGTGCGGTAGCTGTGAATGGGCAGTGTTGAGCCATGCTAATCGAAAGAGGCTGCGTGCCAGTTTTGGCACCATGTCACATATCGACAGAGCAGCGGACACTTTCTCAACTCCAAATTCTTGCTGCAGGACATTTCCTGGCAGAGAGATTAGCTGCCCAAGCCAGACATGCACACACGCACAAACAGCACACAGTACCACACACACTATCACACACATACATACACACGTCGTATGGACATTCACAAGTGCAGAAAAGTGTGATTAGGAAGGACAAATGAGACACAGACTTATGGGGGTGGGCGGTTTAGGTGTGAACATGTAAATGACAGGCGTATGGACAAGAATAGCCGGCCAATGTGTCCCTCTGTTTTTCTCCTCTAATTTCTATGAATAAAGAGGGACCTTTGAACACATCCAAAGCGATGTGGTCATATTACAGTACATAGGGGGATAATATGCCTTTTCTAGACATTAAATAGTTTGAGTTACACAGTGATAACCTCTGACCTTTTCAGCCTTCTATACTATATGAAGGTTCTTTCTCTCAACCCCGGCTTCTTTTTACTAATTTCTATTAGATTTGTATACTTTCAATTCAATGTTTATGTGAATATTTGGACTATTTTCACTTAGTATATACTGCCCTTTGTGTTTCCCTTTACCGTTGTTGTGTAGTCGCTGTTGCAAATGTCAAAGAAATGTTATAGCTGAACTGAAACAATCTCTCCAGTGGCCAGTGCAGCAGTTAAATAAAAGTTTAAACTACAGTTAGTTTCCTAGAAGGTTTTACTAGCTGGAGCTCTTTTTAAAATACACTGAGTCCACTATAGAAGGTCACAACCATAGTTAAAACATCAGATGAAATAAGCATTTTGATCCTATTTAAGTTTTGGCAATGACTCGAGGACAACACTTTTGCATTTTGCCTCATTTAAGCTAATCAAGTTGTGTAAGCATAATCTCTCATGCTGAGCTATCTCTTTCAGATTCAAAGTCATAAAGATATACAAATATTTGTTATAGTTTTTGTCATGCTGTCAAGGGACATAGATGTGATTCAAAATAGGGCGCTCAAGGAGGAGGGGTTGCCTTCATGCAGTGTTTAAGAGGAATACATTGTGAGCAGTTGCATATTCAATTAAAATCTATATCTAAAGAAGAAAAAGTGACAGCAGTGATCTTGTGTACGAATTCACCTTATTTCAGCATATGTTTTGTCTATTCGCCACAGTATGTAAGTTGCCAGGCTCTACACCAAAAAACAGGTTTACATTCCATCCACTCATCCAAAAAAAGACACACAGGCTGACTAATGAGTTGAAACTTTCATGATATCTTTGTCAAACTCCGCTCGACAGATGCCAGCGCAGAAGCTGCCAACAATGGAACAATTCTTCATTGTAAGAGTTTTATTGCATTTTGAGTCTGAAATGAACCGTCTGGTCAAACAACATTTCAGTGTTGAGAGTGGCATTATAAGCTTTGAAAAGAGGCTTAGGCATTGAAAAATGCTTTTGACCAACTGTGGCAAAACCAAATAAATACAATTATAAATCACTCATGGGGCTTTGTTTATTGTGTATCCAAAAGCGTGTCTTGTGATGTGATTAAAGCTGGAAATCTTGTATTTTAAAAGATGCTATCCAAAGTGTTTTGCTTTCCAAATGTATATATAACATCACAAAGGACTAAATGCTGTTAAAGAACCTACTTTACACAGCCACATCACCCACCAATGGCCATTCCATTGGGAGCAATTTTGTGTTATGTGTCTTGCCCAAGGATACAGTTGACTGCAAGGACTAGGATCAAACCCACAGCCTTCCAACTGGAAGATGACTCAACAGTTGAAATCCTAACCAGGATTGCCTGACTTTAATGACACAATGGTGTTGAAGACAACACATTCCCACGCTAAGGCAACCACAAACTCTTGTTTTGATTGAGAGCCCCCTCATTGCATTGCAGTTAATAACATATTGTGATTTTAAATGTATTGACTAATCTATCAAAGTTGTTAGAGGTCCCGAAAAACAAAGGAAAGGAAATTACCTAAGTACTAACTGACAAGACAAAAGGAATGATGTATTTTCAGAATGATTCAGCAATGTCTCAAAATAATGTGTTTAATGTGTTTTTGTGAATTAACTGAAATGAACCTACATTTTTAAATGCAGCTCTTGCATGACTGTGATGGATAAGATCAAATAATATGACTTTTTCCAAGTAAAATCTGAGATGCAGTGAAAGTTTGGGAGCTTTTATTCTGGACGCTTGGAAAGAGCAAGTGAGACAGACAGATATTATATATAGAAGGAGATACAGCAGCAGAGCACAGAGAAACAAATATTGGTGTAGGAAAAGTAAGAGAAAACAGTCAGAGGATAAAAAGAAAAAGTTATATAAAAGTGCTTTAAGGAGCTTATCGCTCATATGATAATCATCATTCAATTTGATCGGTTGCCAGATAGAAGTTCAAGAAGGCAGATACTCATAATTGTGCCTCCCAGCTCGCCCAACTGGGTCGTTTCAGGTACCGGGTATCATGTGCATCTGTGTGTGTTTGTGTGTTCTTGTTGTTCTACCTCTGTGAGGACCAATCTGAATAAAAGCGCTTGTAAGGCAAGGCAAGTTTATTTATATAGCACTTTTCAACACAAGGCAATTCAAAGTGCTTTACAAAAAATTAAAGAGATTAAGAAAATGGCATTTAAAATCAGTCATTAAAAGAAAGGACATTTTTGGAAAGTGAGGACATTGTGGTTGTTAGCGGGTTAAAGCTGCTTACATGACAGTACATGTTCTCTATGCTCACTGTTACGTTCCCTATTGGGCTAGGGGGACCAAAGGGACACGACACGACCAGATTGGATTTGGTATATGTTACCGGTGGTTTATTTGTAACCCAAAACAATGAACACAATAATATACACACGAACAGCCTGGACCAACAACGGACCAAACTGTTACGGTTTAACAAAAGAGGACTCCAAAAGAGAGTTGCGCAATATAATACAAAAGAAAGAAAGTAGGCCTACCTCACTTCTAAAGTGGAACAAAACACTAACCAGAATGAGGCTGTGTGGGAACACAGCTGTTGCTGATCAACCGGGGCTAATCACCGCGGTCTAAGCAATACTTTCACAAATGCTGATCTACAGGCGCTAAGCTAACCTGGGTCTAAGCTGTTTCACAATGTCAATATCCTAAATGCTGTTCTACAGGAGCTAAGCAACCTGGATCTAAGCAATACACACACACAACCCCTATACTACACACAGAATACGACGACACCCTGCTAATCAGTAGTGATGTTACGTATTGCGCCGAGGCTTCGGAGCGTGTGTCGAGTAATCCCCGAAGCTTTTTGTGAAGCATGTATCGAGGCTTGTATCGTTTTGGGCCAGTGACGTCATCGATGACAAACGAAGCCTCGCTGCCTGTCGATACCACGTGACTGCTTCAGGAAGCTATTCAGATCGGTTGAACCGTTGAACCACAACGCTCATAATACCCATGGATGTATAATAAGAACGATATTACCCGTTTGTACCCGGGCCCGCTGGTGACACGATGGAATTAAAAGAGCTCAAAACCTCACTTATATAGAGGTCGGAACATGTCATAAGTATAAATAGATACAAGCATAAATAAATGTAGGAAAAAAAACATGAATGAATAAATACAGGAATAAATATGTTACAGTATTTTCAGGGAGATTCAGCGTGTGTGCTGTGGCTCAGCTGGAAAGCAGTTGACTCACGATCGCAGGGTCTCTGGTTCAACGACTCGTCAATACGTCTTTTTTGTTGTTTATAAAAGCTACAGCTAAATGAGATAATGTAGTTAATAAATGTATTCTTTGATATGGTTTAGCCTTTCTCAGGCTACAACATGGTTACGTTTATGAATATTATTAAGGAATACAAATCCCTATTTGTAATGTTTACCAGCCTCCTTAGGCTTTTCAATCACAATCATTCAACTGGAATAAAAACAATATTGTTAACATGAAAATATGATTTAATGTTCGTTGTTTAGAGTTATTCTAAGGCTTTACTCATTGGGAACTCGGTATGAGATAGAGCACACTGTTGAGATGTCCAATCTGCCTGTTTTACACACTTTGACCAACAGGGGGTTTGTGTTCAAATGAAGCCCATGATGAAGCCTCATGAGATGAACCCTTTTGCGAACCAATTGGCTGGAAAGCTTCAAGGCTTCATCTCGCCATCACTACTAATCAGTGTGCTCGCACAGAACCCTACTGAACACACTGCTAGGCAGTCTGAGGAATCACAGAAAATGGCCTTGTCACAATGAGAGGCTTGAGGCGTCTGTCACACAATACAGAGCCTCCCGAATGGTGTCCGTGCCCGGCCTTTATACTCCTCCCCTGGATGACGTAGCAGAAGTGGGCGGGGATTGGGTGACGTCCGTCCAATCACCGCGGATGTTGCGAGGTCGGTACGGCCACTGACAGCATAGGAACCGCACAGCTCATTTACATACACACACACACATACACACACACATACAAACAGAGTTAAGGGCACAAGGTAACAGCGGCTGTAACACTCACCGTGAGGTAAGGTACAGAGCCTTTTGTTTAATGTTGCTAGGGGGTTTTGTTTCCATGGTTGCCCCCCCCCCCTGCTTGCCTGCGCCAAAAGGTGCATTTGAACACACCACAAACACTACAGCTAACAGCAAGCATGTTCTGCGCCTGTGTCAGAGAAAATAACTCTACAAATCAGCAGGTGGCAGTAGTCTCTCATTGTCATACAAAAAGGTAAACTAGAAAGGTATGACATAAAGTGAAACAAATGTATGACACATTAAAACAAAGCAACATTTACCAAACATTTTTACACGATACTAACTTACAGATTGACTTCACTCTGCCATGTTATTGTGAACATATCTGAGTACGCTATTAGAACACAGAAACTCTGTGTGAACCCTCACGACTTTATTTTTCGTATTTTTCTTTGCTTGCCTGTTTTCTGTGCACCGATTTGCTGAACGTCCAATCAGAGTGTTTTCTTTTGCTGACAGTCTGCCAGTTGGACCGGACAAACAGTGCTGACGGTGAGGGAAACACCACAAAAAACTAGGGCTACAGATGCTCACCGATGCCCCGACACTGACCCACAGTCGACCATCTGCTTGGTGTGTCAGGGCCTTAAGATAACGTCCAAGTCCACACTTATAAGTAGCTGACGTTATCATTGATAGATAGAATGATTGATAGAGTCCTGTAAATGTGTGAGTCTTGAAAGCAGTTTGTTTGTAACAGTGCTTTCTCTCATCAATTGTACATTTCAGCAACTACATTTCTTTGTGAATTTAGAGAAAACCCAGCCAACTACTCACACTTTTTTTTTGAGATTGTTGTTTCTGTTTTTTCAGGTTTTTGGCGGGACAGTCAGCATCATCCAATCAGTATTTGTATGACTATGAGGAAAAATCTCTAGCAGTCCAGCCCTGCTCCTGGGTATCATCTCTGGGCTCAACTGATGAGGAAAGATAGCAATGCAGAGGGTAAACTGTCATTTAACAGTCCCTTTAAAAATGTTTATATATTTAATGAACATGTTATTATTAATAAAACGGATGTAACAACAGTAGTATGGTAGAGCAAAGTGATGTTAGAAGTGCTACAAACACAGTTATATGTACTTAGTACTACTTGTGTCAGTAAAATCCAAAAGATCTAGTGAAATACATTCTGCTACTTTTTTCTGTATTGACATTACGTTATATGTATTTTTGCTAAAATAATTGCCATTGTGCACAACTGAGAGTCTACTATCATCTGTTAATGTTCACATCAATATGCAGGTATAAAGTGTTACTGAGAAAAAGGTCAAGCAGCAGTTCCCTTTTTTTCAGATCAAATGTTTCTAAAGAGGAACTAAAGTGTGATTTATAATTATTTAGTTTTATATTGTTGCCAGGTAATGACTTTTCTACGTGTGTGTGGCCTAGCATTACTATACTTGTGGGGACCTAAATCTGTTTACACAGTCACGTGTGGGGACTCGCCTCCCTTATGGGGACATAATGGAGGTCCCCATGAGGGGAATCATTAATTTTAGGGTGAAGACTTGGTTAGGATTAGGGTAAGGTTAGGGGTTAGGGTTAGGCATGTGTTGGTTATGGTTAAGGTTAGGATAAGTCTCCAGGAAATGCATGTAAGTCAATGTAATGTCCCCTGAAGTGGTGTGTGTGTGTGTGTGTGTGTGTGTGTGTGTGTGTGTGTGTGTGTGTGTGTGTGTGTGTGTGTGTGTGTGTGTGTGTGTGTGTGTGTGTGTGTGTGTGTGTGTGTGTGTGTGTGTGTGTGTGTGTGGTGCGCAGATGGTGAGTTGCAGACATGGAAAGCCTTTGGAGACTGTTCAAATCACCAGGGAGCACACTTGGGCTGTGCGATTATGGCAAAAATCATAATCACGATTATTTGGGTCAATAATTGATATCACGATTATTTTGACGATTATTCATTGACCATTTATTGAACTTTAAAACAAATAATATTTTACCAATAAACAAGATCAACAAATATGTTGGAGCACACTTCCAAAACCATACTAAACATATATTATTAATATGATAAATAAAAATAAATTAGACCAAAATAAATTAAATCAAACATGTTGCAGTGCACTGTCACAACCTACTGAAAACTCCTTAACATATAGCCAACATTTTGGTAAAACATATTCATTATTCCACTCAGTTAAACGTTGAAGGCTGGCCAACCGTCATGGTCCAAAAGTAACAGGAAATAAATGTTGAACTACAATTTAAGACCAAATAAAAAAATTTAGGCCACCATGGCAAATGCTGGTAGGGCTGCTCGTGTCATCTCTTAAAGATTTGTTGCAAGAAACAACAGCCTGTTGACATGGTCTTGTTTCAGAGATGAGCGCAGGCAGGTGACGATATTGCCACCTGTACTGAAGACCCTCAGCCACGCCCTGACACAGGGGGTGACGCCGGCCAATCACAAAGCTTTGATGCGTTCAAGTGCATTATTCTGGCACAGGAAGATTATGTTACAGGACATTAACGATAAAACAGAATATTGTTGTTCTATTTTTAGACACATCTTGCAATCGACTGGTTGGGCACCCCTGGGCTAGACCATAGGTCCGTTGTGGTCGCAAAGTAGTCAGCTGAAGCCACATCTCTCTCAACTTCCCCACGGCATTTGTCACATAGCGCAGGCAGCGCAGACCTGCTGAAATAATACCGAGACGGCATCGCGTAACGCTTGTCCAACGTGTTGACAAATTGCTTAAAGCCCTGGTTGCTAACAGTGCTAACTGGGCACATATCTTTAGCGATGTGGAATGTAATGGCAAAGTACTTGCAAATAGTGGAAATAGTTTTACCTTTCTTTTTAACGAGTTGCTGCTCTTGTTCTGACATCTTCGCTCGAGCTGAACACTCACAACACATGTCACTCCCACGTGGCCGAGTGGGCTTTTAGGGAGGGGCGAAAGCGCACCCAGCAAAATAATCGTATTTTGTCAATTATGCTGTTTTCATAATCGTCGCAAACCATAATCGTAATCGCGATTAAAATACGATTAATTGCACAGCCCTAGAGCACACCATGCACTGTTATTTATTTCCCCCTCTCTTCACTCTGTTTTTCTCTCACTCTTTCTTTTACTCCATGTTTTTATTTATGTACTCTTGTCTTAGTTTTCCTTTCAGTTCAAGTTGTGTTCTTATAGCTCCATCTAGTGGTACATCCTTAAAATGCCAAGTTTTAAGCTGGTGTCTGTAAAGAATCATGATCGAAGAAAAGGAGTTGGCAAATGTTTAGATAGGGAATATCTTACCTTTGCACCAACTGTCTAACAAACGGTTTATTGTACAGCCCATACTGTAGGTTTGCATTAGATCAAAAGTGCCATGCAAGATGCCAAGCAATGATATTATAAATGAATGCAATTATTTTATATTTTCTTTACAAATGTATAGTTTGACCCTTTGAAAATGTTTTAATTAGCTTTCTTGTTGACTATTACGTTACCATTGACTGTTAGCAGGCTCAATGTCGAGTCAAGGCAACATAATAAAGGAGACGGTAGCCGAAGTAATCAAAAAAAGAATTTAATTAATAATTACCACCATGGTTGAACAAAGGAAATATAAAGTAATGACAGACAAGAACACATACTGCACAGACAGGATCAGCCACAGACAAAGGGGAAGGCAGAATACTTATACATGAGGTAATGACGAGACAAGACACACCTGGGCTAATTACAAATGGGTACACCTGGAGGGGAAACGATAAGGACTACAAAACCATAACAGGAAACTACAGCTAGACATGACACATCACACTAGGAGCGCCTGATCAGGGCACAAACACATAACACCCCCACACCCAACTTTATGTCCATAACCCCAAGGCGAAATGGGGGAATGAACATAAACAGAAGAAGGAAACAAGAAACAATAATACTGTCAGCACAATAAAAAATACGAATTGTACTAACAGCACCGGTATGGACGGCCATAACCCCCACACCACCCCATGGATAAATAGCACCCCCCCCCCTGACTACAGCCGTGATAGCGCGTCAGCCAACACATTGTCCTTGCCCTTGACGTGAACCACGTCAACATCAAAGGCCTGCAGGAAAAGGCTCCAGCGCATTAGCCGCTGGTTCGAATTCCGCATCCTGCCTATAAAGACCAACGGGTTGTGGTCGGTGTATATTTTAATCGGTACCTGGGATGAACCGACATACACCTCGAAATGGGAGAGAGCCAAAATCAAGGCCAATGCCTCCTTTTCAATTGTCGAATAGCGCCGCTGGTGTATATTAAACTTTTTAGAAAAATACGACACCGGATGTTCTATACCCCCGTCATCGTCCTGCAGAAGCACCGCACCTGCGCCCAGCTCACTAGCATCCACAGCCAACTTGAAAGGCTTTGTGAACACAGGCGCTGCGAGGACAGGAGCACTGACCAGGATGGACTTTAATTGCTGAAACGCAAAAGTGCACCTAGGCGTCCACTGAAATGGGATCTTCGGGCTCAAGAGATCCGTGAGGGGAGAAGCTACCGCTGAGAAATTCCTGCAAAAACCCCTATAATACCCCGTCATCCCCAGAAAACACCGGAGGTCCCGACGTGTAGCAGGCTCTGGAAAGCCAAGTATCGCCTCCACCTTGGAGTGGACAGGGCGGACCTCCCCCCGCCCCACTACCTTGCCAAGATAGGTGACGGTCGCCCTGCCAAACTCGCACTTGGCCAGGTTTAGGGTCAAGTTTGCCTGACCAAGCCGGTCAAAAACTTCCCGCAAACTAACCATGTGCCCCTCCCAATCGTCAGAATAGATGACGAGGTCATCGAGGTAGGCCTCACAATTAGCTACGCCTGACAGCACACGATTCACTAGCCTCTGGAAAGTCGCAGGCGCGTTGCGCATACCAAACGGCATTACCGTATATTGCAGGAAACTGTCAGGTGTCACGAACGCAGAAATTAGTTTAGCGCGATCCGTAAGTGGCACCTGCCAGTATCCTTTCAGCAAATCCAGCTTGGTTACATAAGACGCACTCCCCACCCTGTCGACACAGTCCTCCATTCTGGGCAATGGAAAACTATCAGGCCTTTTCACGTTATTTACCCGGCGAAAATCCGTACAAAACCTATCTGTCTTGTCTGACTTATCAACCAATAAGCACGGCGAGCTCCATGGGCTGAAACTGGGCTCAGCGATATTGTTAGTGAGCATGTATTCCACCTCTTTCTGTAACCATGCCCACTTATATGGATTCACGCGATACGCAGGCTGTTTAATGGGTAATGCCTCCGCCACATCGATGTCATGTTGTAATACGTTAGTGCGCGAAGGAATATCGGAGAACAGCTCACAATGAGACCCAACCAAACCCCTGATATCATCTCGCTGCGTTGTTGATAAATGGCCAAGATGACAGTCAAGAGTGATCAATGACTCAGTGTTTGTCAACCGTCCCTCCACGACCGCCTTGGACGGAATAATGACGTCATCTTCCAGTTCTCCAACCCCCTCTGAAAAACAAAGACTGTCATTACTCTCATCAACGCTAGATGGGGCCAACATACAAACTGACACCGGCACAGTGGACACACTCGCAGAGGGAACAACAATACTGTCAATAGGATTCACCAGAGGCTCCCTCACATAATATGGCTTAATCATATTAACATGACACAAGCGAGTCTTCCGCCCACGATCCGGTGTCTCGATCAGGTAGTCCAAATCCCCTACTTTCTCTCTAACCAGGTACGGCCCACTAAACCGTGCTTGTAAGCTGGAGCCTGGGACAGGCAACAACACTAAAACCCTCTCCCCTGGCACAAACGTTCTATCCCGAGCCTTCCTGTCATACCAGCCCTTCATCCTCCCCTGTGTGTCACTCAGATTTGTCCTCGCTAGTTCACATGCCCTCTTCAGCTTCTCCCTAAAGCCACAGACATAGTCTAACAGGTTCTTCGGCTCGCTCTCCCCCAACTACTTCTCCCTCAGCAGCTTAAGCGGCCCCCTAACCGAATGCGCAAATACCAGCTCTGCAGGACTGAATCCCAAAGATTCCTGCACCACCTCCCTTGCGGCAAACAACATTAAATGAACCCCTTCATCCCAGTCGTCCTTCGTGTCACGACAGAACGCCCGAAGCATTGTTTTTAGCATGAAGTGGAACCTTTCCAAAGCCCCCTGGGATTGTGGGTGATATGGGCTAGAGAAACTATGCGATATATCCAGCTGCTTTAAAACCTGCGAGAAGATGCGGGATAAAAAATTCGTACCCTGGTCGGACTGTACCACGCGAGGCAAACCAAAAACGGAGAAAAACCTCACCAAGGCCTGTGACACTGTTTTGGCCGTTATCCGTTTCAGTGGAATCGCTTCCGGAAACCGTGTGTTGGCACACATAATGGTCAAAAGAAAGCTATTACCTGCCTTGGTTCTAGGGAGTGGACCCACACAATCAATGATAACCCTCTCAAAAGGTTCCCCCACTGCCGGGATAGGGTAGAGTGGCGCCGGTGGAATGACCCCGTTAGGTTTACCCACCACCTGACACGTTGAACCCCCCCTGCAGTGCTGCCCCACATCCCGTTTCAACCCTGGCCAAAAAAATTGACGCAGCACTCTATCATATGTCTTATTGACCCCCAGATGTCCTGCGAGCCTGTGATCGTGAGCCAAACACAGAATATCGTGACGGTATCTAAACGGAACCACAACCTGCGTCACCACATTCCAATCATTCTCCGCTGACGCGTCGAGGCTAGGAGACCATTTACGCAGCAATACCCCGTCCCTCAGGATATAGCAACTTTTAAAAACCTCACTCTCTCCCTCTCCCACAGTGTTCGCAAAAAGGCCTGACAGGCTTGGATCTCTACCCTGTTCCGCGATAAGCTCCTCGCGAGCAAAAGAAAACCCAGCCGCGCTACTGGCAGACTCACACGAGGAAGTAGAGGGCAGTAAAGGGCTGAGACCGGCTGGAATAGATGGAAGAACAGCATCACATTCAAGAGGGGCAATTTCAGGAACAAGCTGAGACGATGACCACAAGTCGGGTAGCCCCGGGAGCGCCCCCTCCACCTCAGGCTCCCGTGGTACTGCACCCTGGGGATTATCCATAAGTGGGTCACGACACTCAGGCACCCCGTTAACAGTCGCTATGATGGTATCAAACAAGTCCACGTCGTCCTTTTCCTCGGCCAGAGCCTTAATAACCATGGCCCGCGTGACTGCACATGAGGAGAACACCCTCGGATACGCATCCGCCAGGACGTCCACCGCCCCAGACTCTGCTGGCACACAAGTCACATCTGCCTTCACGAGGACCCTACCCCCTGCCAGATCATTATCGAGGATTAATGACACGCCCTCGACAGGAAAACAATTTTCCACCCCAATTACCACTGGCCCCGACACCAACTCAGATGTAAGATGGATAGTGTGAAGCGGAACTTCCATGACATGCATCCCAAAAGACCTGACAGTTATCCCAGCATCCACCTCTGAACCACTGTCAAAAGGCAGCACATCTCTCCGAATAAATGACTGGGACGCAGCCGTATCCCTTAATATGGTCACAGGAACCTTCACCCCTTCACCGGACAAGGATACAAACCCCTCACTGATGAACGGTAAGTAAGCTTTCATATCCTCACCCCTTTGGGCATCCCTACTCATCTGTGTGTGGGTGTCATTACCAACGATATTTGTTTACTGGGACGGGTAAGGGCAAAACAGTTCTCCTTTATGTGACCTTTTTTACCACAGTGGAAACACTCACGCATTTTTCCCCTCATTCCCCGCTCAGCAACCTCGCCCACACTGCCACCGCCAGAGGCCATAGGACTGTCACCCAAGCCCCACCTCGGTCTACTCTCCACACTGCGCACGGGATAATTAGGTCTGTCAAAGAGCACTTTGTGCGTCAACACGAACTCATCCGCAGGGCTCGCAGCCACCGAGCACTCAGTCACCTTATGTTCATTAATGTACATCGCCACATTATCGGGCAAACAATAGGACTTAAACTCCTCAAGAAGCACGAGTTCCCGCATCTTAACCAAAGTGTCCACCTTCTCCGACGCGCACCAACGATCAAACAACAGCTCCTTCTCGTAAGCAAACTCCACGTAGGTCTGCACATTGTTCTTTCTAAGAGCGCGAAACCTCTGCCTATACGCCTCCGGCACAAGCTCGTAAGCCCTAAGGATAGCATCCTTCACCACGGCGTAATCCTGGGTGTTTGGGCAAAGTGACGCGTAAACGTGTTGTGCTTTCCCGGTGAGTGCGCTCTGGAGAAGTAATGTCCACTGGTCATTAGGCCATTTCAGAGTTGTGGCTATATTTTCGAACATAGAAAAATATTTGTCAACATCCTTCTCTGAAAATTGCGGGACCAGACGTAGGTGCCTAGTAGCATCGAACCTAGCTTCAAGATGCACTGCCTGCGCCTCTACCCCAAGCCTTCCAAGCTCAAGCGTCAAGCTCATGCACGCGCCCACGTTCTGCCTCCTCCGCTTCCCGAGCGCATAACCGCTCTGCATGTCTCAGCTGCTCGAATTTAAAGGGATAGTGGAAATGGAACCTCAAATAGTTTCGTTTTAACTTATATACAAGCATAATTACGTACCAAAACAATCACACCTGATTAAAAATATATAATAATTGCCTTACGCATGTTAGAAGCACTTTATTGCAGCTTCCCCGAAGTTTTTTAGAAACGAAATGTTCGACTCAGCCAAACCGGAAGTGACAAACTCAGGAAGACAATACGATAACAAACTATGGCGTCTATGCAGAATGAACGTGGAAGGGCAAATATACCAGACAAAGAAGAAGGATTGTACGAGGTATCCAGTGATGATAGCGAGTCAGAAACATCCTCTCGGCTTTCCTACGAAAATGTCGTTTTAGGAACTGAATCTGAATCCGGTTCAGTAAGCGACGATGGTGAGAATATTGAGCCAGACGATGGACCATTACGTCCTTATTTGTTCGAGCCCGAGCCCGAGGTGATGGTTCACGGCATGGGCAATGGCGAGGATGACCAGGACCAGGCGCCAGATGATGCACCCCTACGCACAAATAATCTTGACTGGTAGGTCCCTAAGCATAGCTCACGCATCTTAAGATCACCTGTAGCCTTTACAAATATTAATCATTGTTAACCAGTTAAGCCCGAAGGTCCCCCCAGTGGACCCCTCCCACAGTTTTTTTTTCTCTCACATGTCTCAGGGCTTCTTAACATTTATGAAACTATTAATGTTTCATACCCTTTTAAAGGTAAGAAACTCCGCTAACTGACAATAAGAACAATTGTTAGCTAGAAAAAACACGAGTAATACCAAGCCTTTGAATTAGCATTGAGCGAAACAATGCTAACGCTTTTTTACACACAACACACGGTGGAAATGCCCTTATTACTATCTTAACTGCACAAACAAGATATACGATTTAAAGCTGAGACTCCACACATGTAATGTCATCACTGTAAGACCTCGAATTCCTGGAGCTATCAGCCAGAAAAGAGAAAGTAAACAACATCCGGTTCCAAAAATATTACAATAATTACGTCTTACCTTTTTTGATTTGTGATCAAAAGTTGTGTTCAACGGAATAAAAACGCATCTCAAGGTTAATCCAATGTCGTTGTGTCACGTAGATTTTTTTACTGATAATCAATCATCATATTTATGGCAATATACTCGGTATAAAGTATTGCCGTCTTACAGTCTTATAGTATTACCTATAGCAGGGGTACTCAAATACAAATCTTAAAGGTCCAAAATAAATGTTTCAATAAGACAAAGGTCCGTTTATTACGGTCATTCAAACTTTTAAACAATTGCAACAAGATTCTTAACACGAGGTTGCAAAAACAAAAATAATCTGTATGCAGCAGTTTTCATTGTTATTGTGTCTGTGCTTGACCCCTCAGAGTCGCAATGTAAGAGCTGCACAGTTATGAATAAAGGCAGCTGCACCCTCTTTCATTCAGCATTCCCATTATTGCTTTATAAATGTATTCCCCCCTTGTGTGTCCACTGAGGTTCGTCAGGCCCAACACATCTTCAACAAACTCCCCCTTTGCCTCATCATAACAACTCACAAACACCAGCAACTGAGCATTGTCAGTGGTGTCAGTGGACTCACCCACAGCTAAGGAAATGCACTGTGCATTTTTTATTCCATCACAAAGCTGATTAATCAAATCACCAGCCAGTATGTATGTTCTTCTGGTTGCTGTGGAATCTGAGAGGGGGATTTGCTTGATTTTACCTGTTATTTCCTCTTTGTGTTTGCCTTCAACATGGTCTCCATCACTTCAGTCATGCATTCTTTTATACTGCAGTTATGATCCAGTGGAAAGTCCTTACCTACTGGCCTAGTTCAATCAAAGTGGTTACTTTTTTTTGTCTGGGCAGTGTAGTTTTACACCGTCTTATTTGACTTTCTCAGGACTTAAAACTGTTTTTTGGGGGCAGACCCCCTCAAAGAAAAAAATATATTTACACACATAAGGTCATCATCTTAACAGTTTTGTATGCTCATCCGTGAGCAGAGCATCAAGTTGACATGTCTATTACAGCTGAATGCGGCGATTACCATGTTGTTCAGCAAAACGCCTCACAAACGTATTAAGATCAACAGCTTTAGTGCGTTTTGATTCAATGCTGAGTGCAGCCAAACTGACAGTCTCTTCTCTGTCAGTGTAGACCGCAAATACCTCATTCCTTCAGTGCTTGGGTCCGAATGCTTCTCGTTTTGCGCCGTCCCGTTCAAATGAAATCGCCGCCAATCATATGTCCACGCTCTCGCCAGGACCGGGGGAGGGGTTACATGACGTGCATCTTGTGCTGCATTCACTTGCACTCGGACATTAGAGACTTTCTCTCATAAATGTCCGATGAGCCACAACTTTTCTTTCAAAACAAAGCTGCCAACTGGGGTGGCAGCTGGGGTGGCAAGGCCTATTTTTAGGGTGTCAGTTGCCACCCCGGTAGGTGAAACTAGGCTACTAGCTACAGTACAGATGGAACTAGATGAGCTGTTAGCTCTCGCTCTGAATTTTTTTTTTTTTTAATTCTTGCTCTGACTTAGACAGGTTGAAAGAGACACACACATTTTTCCCACACGCATTCCGCGAAGACCCGCCCTACTGTGCCTCTGATTCGCAGATTGTTTGGGGGGAAAAAACGCTGACTGGATGCTGAATGTGATTGGACCAAAGCGTTGACACACACAGATGGAACACAGTGGAACAGTCAGACATGCAGAGCGCTGTTTGCAGTGGACATAGCGGAGAATTTTGACTCGTTGCGAATGCGTTGTGGCGATGTCTCACATATAATACAGAGAGATAATACATATGAAAAGTATAATTTGCTCAGAGTCCGGAGACAGTGGTGGTTCGGTCCGGATCCGGACCGGAGTCCGTAGTTTGAGGATGCCTGACCTATAGTGAACATTTCTGAACAAATTTCACCCACTGACGACGAATGGCTGGGTTTCTTGGAAACGCATGAGTCGATACGCCATTCTCTGCATTTGCTGTCGCACTACAGCCATACAAAACACATCTATTCACCATAATAAAGGTCGGCTATTCACATGCAAATGCTATTGAATGTCCGCCATTGTTTGTGCCCGTCTTCCTCTGCTCTCGTCATCATCCGAAGATTCCCGACGATTCCCGAAGTATTTCGTTTCATTGAGAGGGCGCAGTAAAATTGAAAATAAAATGAAACTAGGTGCATGAAATTAAAAAAAATTGTTTATTATGCTTATTTTTAATACAAATACATAAGTTAAACCCAAAATTTGCGGATTTCCACTATCCCTTTAAACTCTAGTTCCATCTTCCTCAGCAAAACCTGGTTCTCCGAAACCGGGTCACATGTGACTACCTCCTCCTCCTCAGGTTTGCCCACAGAGCACTCCATAACCTCCTTGGCGGTCAAAGCCTCCACCAGCGCTAACCGCTGCTGCTGTTTTTTCATGCTCGGGGCAAGCCTGACACCGTAATGCTCTGCTATCCCCGATAATTCCTCCTTAGTGCACAAGCCCAACAAGTTGACCGTTGGCCTAGCCACAAAATCACATACCTTCACAGGCATACCTGCCCTAGTACCGTCGCACCGGGGGAGAAAGAAACTAAAGAACCAACCCCGCTTCCACCAGCATATACGACCAACCAATTAACATATACACAAAAACAAAACAAAAACGGCTTCACCCTACACGTCTGTACAGTCTGTTCTTAATAACTCTGGCCACCGCTCCCCTACTGCTATACACTAAATAGAGAAGAGCACCGGTATGACCTTCTGAAACATCCACACTCAAAATTATTCGCAAGAGATTAACAACGGTCGTGTGTTCAAAAAAAAAAAAACCTAAAGCCCATCCCTTAAACGTTTCCATCCCTCACTATCAGACCCCCTATATAACTAACTAGCTGACATACGCCGGCCTAGGAGGAGCCTGACAGGGTCTTCCTACTACCCCGACCAGCATAGACGGTATGTCTCCAGGCGAAGGAAGGAACCATAGAAAATGGTCCAGCTGCCATAGCTGGATGAAAACGCTCCTTATTGGAGAATTATTTACCAAGAGGGTATAAAACATGGGCCACACACACGACACTGTCAACCATAATTCAAAGTGTGGACTAAGCTCAGCGGCCACCACCAAATTCCTGCTCAAATCAGTTTGGCACGAGCCCCCATATTACGTTACCATTGACTGTTAGCAGGCTCAATGTCGAGTCAAGGCAACATAATAAAGGAGACGGTAGCCGAAGTAATCAAAAGAAGAATTTAATTAATAATTACCACCATGGTTGAACAAAGGAAATATAAAGTAATGACAGACAAGAACACATACTGCACAGACAGGATCAGCCCCAGACAAAGGGGAAGGCAGAATACTTATACATGAGGTAATGACGAGATAAGACACACCTGGGTTAATTACAAATGGGTACACCTGGAGGGGAAACGATAAGGACTACAAAACCATAACAGGAAACTACAGCTAGACATGACACATCACACTAGGAGCGCTTGATCAGGGCACAAACACATAACATTGACATTGAAATGAGATCATCACAACCCCTGTCATGTCTGTGTGTTAAGCATTGTGTTAAAGCCAGGCAAGTGACTCAGTTTAGCATGAAGAAGGGAAGCAGGGTGAAGACTTAAACCACAAACAAAAGAGTCTATTTTACAGAAGTTTAATAAACTCAAGCTGAATGCATTTGTTTTGACTGCCCAACAACAAATCCATAGAGGACAACATGTAAACAAAGAGGTCTACATTAATAGGCAACTTTTCCCAGAGGGTCAGAATATTTGAATAAATAGTCATTTCTAAACTAGATCTAAATATTCTAAAATATGCCATGATGTCTTCCTTTTTATAACAACATAGCAGAATATGAGGTTTTCAGTATTGATACGGTGAAGTTCTTTGAATCTTGTTGAAATATAAATGATCAAAGGTGTCAGATAAAGATGCAAAGGACAACATCAACAACACGCAACAATTAAAGATGTGAATAATAATCTACATGAATTACGTATTTTCCTGCTGCTCTCTCTTCAAGTCTTCCGCGCTTCCTCACTTCCCTTTTTTCCACAGCCCCACCCTTGTTTTGTCTTCTACTCTTTTTCTCGGTTCCTCCACTTGTTCTTCTTCCTCTTTCTGCCTCCCTTGCTTTCGTTTCCTCCCTCCCCTCTCCTGCCTCCCACCTTCTCATTGTCTCATATGTTTCCCCTCCATCTCTCCTCTCTCTGCCGTGGGCAACCCGGCTGTGATGCTGTTTCAGATCCACTGGAGGGGTAAAGTGTTGGAGCAGAACAAACTCCTACTCCTGCGTGCGTGCGTGCGTGTGTGTGTGTGTGTCTGTTTATGTGTATTTGTGTGTGTGAGTCTGTTTATGTGTATTTGTGTGTGTGCATGCATGAGTGCTCTCACCCAAAACACCTGAGGACATCTTTAAGACATTTTCTCAGTGTTCGAGTGTGTTCCACCTGAATGCCCCAGGACTCTCTTAACGCCTTTATTTATCAAAATATGTGTGTATCAGGTGCTTGCCCATGGGTCTCACCAAGAGAAACAAATGTTTGCCTTGCAGCAGCTTTTGATCTATCTCGCTATGTGTTAAGGAAAAGCCTAATGCTAAAAAAAACAAAGCTGCAAAATACGGGTTGAGACCGGTTCAATCTGAAAATGCATTTTTTGCTCCAGGGATGGCAACGTCAATCAGTTAAAATCCTCTGGTCTTCACTAAAGTATGTCAATAACGATTGGATATTTGGCCATGCTATATGGACATTCATGAGGTTTACATAATTACATTTCTCAACAATTACTGGATGGCTTCCTTAATAATGTCATACATATCTGTGTTCCTCTTAGGATGAATTGTAATGTATTGTAGTATTTCCCAGATTTCTAGTATTTTAATTTTTTTATATTTTCTATACTCTGAGGCAAAAATAATGCAATCCTACAACCTCTCCTGAACAGGATCATTTGTGTCTTTTGTGCCTCTCTGAATCTTTTAGTAATTTGTTGTCTTTGGTAGATTTGCGTGCTATTGTAGTCATGTCTACTTGTGGTAAGTCTTTGTCTAATAATTGTGGGTTTCTTGTAGTCAAATATATGCTTCTTTAAGGTCATTTTGTCAGGACCTTTGATGAACCCAAATGCACGACCCAGAGACAAAGTCTTGAATATAAAAAAAGTATATTTATTTTTTACAGTTCAGGTAATCCCTCTTAAAGGTGGGGCGTGTCATTTTGGAGAAACCAGCTCGAGTGCGCTATAATTTGAAAGTACACAACCGGAAAAAATCTGCCTCTTCCTTCAGACTTCCTTACAGAGCCCCTCCTCCAACACACACAAATGCGCACATGACCAATGAGGGAAGGCTAACAGGCAGGTAGGCCATCCAGTTATTTTAGCCGAGCCGGCTAAAATGATTGGTCATGCTTTTTACAGCGCTACGGCTTCCACAGATACTTTTTTAAAAAAAATGTATTTATTGTCAAAGCATTTCATATATTCATTGCTATCAAGATGTTAAGAGCATTCCATGGAATATAACAAAAAGTGTTTCTGAAATAAATGACATACCCCACCTTTAAGAGTAGGTGGTGGAAATAACAAAAGGCGCTCACAAGGAGGAAAAAACTAGCATAACAAAAAGAGGACTTAATACAAACTTAAGCCAACAAAAATAAACAAAATAACAAAACCTGACATGAGTGAAAAGCAATCCTTTCAGAGCTGAGGCATGGCACGACCATTCGGGGAAACAAACCAGACAAACTGACACAGGATAGGGGAGAGACAGGACTATTTAAACATGAGGTGAGTGGGAACAGGTGGAAACAATCAGGGGCGGGGCAGACACTGATGAAGGCGAGGAAGAACCAGGGCCTAAAATGAAAGACAAGAGATAAATACAAAATAAAACAGGAAATGACAGACAAAATACATAAACATAACTAACACATTTGACGAAACACATTTTGAGTCTCTCTCCTAGTTGGTAGGTTTCCCTTTAAATTACCATTCGTAGGGGAAGACCAGTCACCTGACACTTTTGGATCCTTGTCCTGTGCCTGGAAGGCCAGTTCAGAGATCTGCCCATATTTGCAACTCCTTGTGAGGGTCTTGAACCCCTGTTTCCCAACAACTGTCTTAGACAATAGTATGCTTCAACTTTGTTGGAAGTGTAGTCAGGGTAGTTTCCTGTTTTGACTGAACAATGCCATTGTGCAGAAAGTGAGGTCAGTAAAGAAATGGGCTCTCCATCTGGGAGAGGAGAACCTGACTGGCCTGCACAGACTCTTTACCTCAACTCTAGCCAACACCCCTTAAATTAATTGGCTGTTTTACCCCCCAACATCAGATTATGTGTATGGTATGTATGTCATATATGATAATTACAATTTGATAACACCAATTTTGCAGGCACACATCTTGGGGGTCTATGATTCCCTCTGTAGTTCTAACTTATAACCATGATTAATTGGCAAACATTGATTTGTTAATCGACAACTGATCACCCAAAATCTGCTTGCATGTTTGTTTTCAATCATGTTAAGAGAATTTCAAAATCAGTATTCAATTATTTTACTGATGTGTTGTCACAGTTATGAGAAATTGAAGGAAAAGTAAGTAATTTCACAATCTACAGTCATAAATATTCCGAATTATTCACAGTCTTGAAATTACCCAGATTGCATATATTGGCTCTATTTTGCGCTCCTGAATTCAGAATAACAGGCACTACAAAGCTTCATAGGAAACATTTAGTATGCCCACCATCTAAAATGTATATTGCCAGGATTCCATTGTGTGTTTTGCAGAAGTGAAGAGTGTCATCACAGTTAACTGAGAAATTCAAGGAAAGATCACAATCCACAGTCCTAAATGTTATAATAAAAGGGAAACAATATCATATTGAATACCTCCTCTGCCCCTCGGACACAGTTAACATCATAAGCTTTACTCAACTACACTTATTCCAAAGCTATTGCTCTTATTATATTTCATTTTGAAGGAGTTTGGCATATTGGGTTCTGGACGTTCTTTTGTATAACTGTGGTGCATTATAAGCAACTCGTTGGTTTGTTGTCTGACAAGCCAGGGGACTGATTCAGTGTGCAAATGCTGCCTCCAAGTGCTCCTCGTAACCTCCAGACAAATAGACGGAAAGTTGTATAATAAGGCTTAACATCAATAAATCAAGCTATAGTATGTGCAAATGAGAACCAGAAAGTATGCCCTAAAGTGGAGAATAGTATACAGTAGATATACGTAGCTTCCAAGTGACATTTTATAAAATCATAATATGTTATGGTAGCATTGTCTATGGGGGAAATGTTTGAACCACTGGCTTTTAAATCCGTTGTTAGGCTATCAAACCTTTTTTTCTGCACAGGTTTCTGTGTTTTATCATTTTGAATACATTGAAAATAGACAAAAAGGTCTTCTGTTGTTATAAACATGAAATAGGTGGTTATACAGTGTATGCATACATACATGTCTCTCTACAATGTGATTAGATTCATATTTGGGAATGACATGTAAATATAATATTTGCAAAAATCAATAATAATAATAATAATAATACCTAGCAAGAAGTGCAAGATTGCCTGGTATCAGTAGTCGAAAGTAGGCACAATACACTTTAAAAAGCATAATGATGCAATACGATAATACTTTATTGTCAAATCGAGTCTGACATGTTTTTCTTGCATCACAGCAGCTCCTGTTGCAACATCAACTAGGACAAATATTTAAGACAAGAATCAAGGAAACAGACACTTAACATGACATGACGATCACTGACAAGAAACATGCTCAAGACCCTCTATTGTACATTAGATCTGATTTTCAACTCGGTTAAATTTGAGGATTGACTGGTGCACAAAGGAAGGCTTTAGTCTGACTTTATTACATTACTGATGGTTGTCAAAAAGTACTGTGCTGCATTTTGTCTATTGGTAATACTGACATTTCCAACAGCCAATGAATGCATCATTAGTGTAGTGGGAGAGGCTGGTTTGTTGTCTGCTTGTTCTCCGGCTGCGCAGTAGCTGCCACTGACAAACTAGCTACCTTCTCAGAGTTAAAGCCATTCAGTAGACAAGATGTCAATAATGTCACTGTCGCTGTACTTCTAAAACCCCAGTTTCTGGCTCAAGAAGATGAGTGCCAGCAGATGATTTCCGTGTGTTTGGCCAATGTGAAAGCTAGGACGACGTGGTTCTAGCTAGCATTAGCTTAAGTTATAAGATTGACAAGATAGACGGCTAAAGTTCCTCCGGAGTGAGATGGGTAACACTGGGCTGACCAGAGGTAGTTCATGCAGCACGTTAGCCGGCTGAATGCGACATGGAAATAAGAACATTTCCGCATGGATTTCTCTTTTTAAACAGGTCGTTTTTTTAGGGCTGCAGTGTGAATACTGGTTTTAAAGAAGAAGCAGCGGTGTCTGGCCGTAGCTGTCAAAGTCTCGCTAGTCCTGGCTGCAGTGCTGGCCTAGGAAGCTAGCAGCAACACAGCTAGCTGCACGCCTTCAACCAAAGTAAGTGTTTACAATCCTTTATTTCCACTGACAGCTTATATCTGCGTTATTACCGTGCACAAGAGTAAGCCTCTATCGTTAGTTAATTTAGACGCTGAATGATATTTGCATGCTCTTGTTTCTGTGGTAGCTAACTCATACAGAGGTGGGTCAGTAGGGCTCCTAGCGTTAAGTTAATCTATTTAAGCTATAGCTAACAGTAGCACTCCAGATCACGGCCTTGGTGAGTTTGTTCTGCATTTAAGTTTCTGATATTGGACTGGATAGCTGTCGATTATGGATCTTGCAATATTACATAACCCTAAAGTGAGCACTGAACTTATAACAACAACAACAACCAGAAACTGTTGCATGTGCTTCTTTAGTTCTGCATTATTCACAGTCTTGTAATTGCCCAGATTTCATATATATTGGCCCTGTTTTGCACTCCTGAATTCAGTATAATGGGTATTTAAAACTAGATAAGAAACATTTAGTGTGCCCTCCGTCTAATTGCCAGGCTTCCATTGTGTGTTTTGCAGAAGTGAATAGAAAACACTGATTGTAATGTTGGAGGTGGCATGTCCTCTATCACACCTCACACTGTGGGAAATGTCTTAAAACAGCATGCTGGTGTTCCTGTGCTCACCGACCCTACAGTGCTGAATCAATTAGATCATTAAAGGATTAGACTTAAACTTGTACAGTTTAATTCACTTGCCAAGTAAAAGTGCTGACCTTTCACTATTTCCGTTCCTCAAATGTAAGGATTTGGTGCTTTTCTCTGTTTTTTGTTCTGAATGTATTCTCTTTATCGAGCTGAGAAATTATGATGCGTATTTAACACCATTTTCTGAAAGTTCCTACTGCACCATCAATGTATAGATCATATAAATAATTCATAACGACTATAATCATTTTCACCCATGGCATTTTTTTTTATGTTTACAATTTCAAAATGTAAACAAATCTACAAATGTATTTTAATTTGGTTTAATTATTTAATTTCATCACTCCCTCAAACTTATATTTTTTGAGATGTCACCTCTGGCAGCGGTTATTGCTGCAGCTCTGCACATCTAAACCTGGGAAATTATCATTAAGCACCTGGGGATACAATAGTTTGACCCAGTGTCTCGGTTGAGTGATGGTCATGGTTGGTGAATTCTGGCTAAGTGTCTAGTGTCTTTTTTTATATATTTATTTAATTTATTTTTTTCCCCCTTGTTTTTTAACTTTCACTTTTTCTAAATATATATATATATATTGTTGTTATTCAGTGGGAATCAGTGCTGTAAACTTGAAAAGGAGAATTAATAATTGTTGCTTGAACACAACTTAGGACTTTCTTTAACTGTTAGAGTCCCCTCTTTTATATAAGATGTATATTACAGGCCAAACACACCTTATTGCAGTCATTATTTACTTTCTTACATTTGTAATACTGAACTTTTTTTATTTTATTTTATTAGGCTGACTTTTTTGAACCCAAGCAAGGATGCTTGGTTGACTTTTTGCATATTATATACCCAGCCTTAATGTCGATTATGTATTATGATCACGGAAAAAATGTAACACAAATTCAGCCCTCAGTTTGATAATACTGTCTCTGTGTATAGGAAAGCAGGGTTGGACTGAACAGCAGCTGTTTGGATTATTCTGCCAGAGTACAAATGTTTACATTTCCCAGTGAGAATTGTATATAGATTCTTGCCCATTAAAATATAAGTAATTTTTTGAAATTATACATTTGAAACTTGATAACTGTGATGCAACTGGGCTGAAAAATCTCAATAGTAATTTCCAGTGGAGTATTTTATAACTCTCACAGAGAGCCACCCTATTTTTGAATTAGATTTACAGATTTAATGATCTTATTCCAGAAACAGATTCCTCTGCACGGCTGCTTTATGTAATGCTGGACTTTCAATAACAGTTTATGCAACAGTTGAGAAAATCTGATTCAGCTGAGCAGAATGATAAACTCATCACACTATACTTAAAAAACAAATGAAGCCTTCATTTTTTCTGGTGACATTTCACATTAATCTGATTTCAGGTTGCTAGTTATTGATAGCCTCCCTGCCAGCCATGGACACTGTGACTGACACATGCCCTGCTGTGCACCAAAATGGAAACGCCCATCGGGAATCTCCGGACACAAGGCCAGTGTTGGCTGTTCTAAGGCTTCATTTCTACTACAGCGGCCAAGGAGTGGGACACGGCAGCACTCAAAGCTATCCACCTGGAAACTATGTGGCTGAGGAGTTGTGTATAAATGCAGCCAAGGCATGCAGTAAGTTCTCCAAGCGTGCAAAGCCTGCATAATGCATCTCCATTCATGTGTTTGCTGTAACCCGGAGCATAGGTCCCAAGATAAGGTTATCAAGAGGCCACAGTGAAACCTATCAGCAGAGAAATAGTTTGCTCGTTCAATATTCGCAATGCTTTGTTTACAGTTTGTCTACCTTGCTTTCCTCTGTTTATGGATAAGCAAAAATATGGTAGCTTTGCGTTGTCTTTCTTGTGATCATTGCATAGGTACAATTTAAGTCAATAAAAGTACGACGCAACTAGTACACAGAGGCTAGACTAACCCTCATAAATCGCTAGTTTTTTGTTTGATGATAAAACAAACAGAACAGACATTTTAGACAATCTTTATTGACCTTTTGGTCCGCTTTGTTGTTACTACAGACATATTGTTTTCAAGTGTAGGTCCTAAAGAGTAATCGGTTATGCGCTCTGTGTTTACTTAAATAAATACAATTTCTTACATGTACGCATTTGTTTGTCAATCTAATTTATATAAATGAACAATGAACTCTGATTTGGTCGGAGTTTAAAGGACATAATGTATTTTTCTGCTTTAGGTATATCCCCTCTGTACTGCAACCTCTTTGGTCTCTTTCGAGAGCGAGACCGCTTGTGGTTTTCACCCAATCACATCTTCCAGCTGGACGAACATGCTTCTGAAGATGTGTTTTTCCGAATAAGGTAGCACACATTATAATTCCTATATTTGCCTCTGGAGTAGGGGTGGGTATCGAGAACCGGTACTAAGTCAGTACCGGTACCTGATTGGACGGTATTAGTATACCGTTAAGCCGCTGGACAAACGGTGCTGCTATCGGTATATGAATTACGCTACTTCCTTAGTTTAAACAATTCTGGTTGGTTGGGAACCCTCATCCCGTGTGACGTATCCGGTTTGAGTACCACTCTGATTGGCCACTGTGAAGGCCACTCGTCATCTCTCCTAACAGCACTCTTATTATTGTGAGACTCCCGGGGGCAGACTATAGGGGCAGACGCAACATCTTGCTAGAAACAGCGTCTCAAGGCTTCTTAACATTTAACAACCTATTTCATTTCATTTCAAACCTTTATTTATCCAGGTGTATCCCTTGAGATCATTGATCTATTAATGATGCATACCCACTTAACGGGAAGAAAGAGTCTAAATCAACACTTAGCAAAACGGGCTAACGGGGCTAACGGCTACTTTAGCACATAACTGGCAAAATCGATCTTTTCCACGTCATTTTATCTGCACAAACAACATATCACATGGAAGCTGAGATTCCACAGATTTCATTGGTATAAGTCTCATCACTATACGACCAAAACTCACTGAACTAGCAGCCAGGATGAGATGTGATCAAAAGTTGTGTTCAAGGGCATAAAAACAGTTAATCCAATGTCTCTGTGTAACTTTAAAATGATTACTGATAATCCATCATTACAATTATAAATAATAAACGCAATAAACGGATTATAATGGTTAGCCGATCGGAGCTTCCGGTTTAGGAGGTGCGCACGCAGCGTCTCGTTTTAACTGAATAATGGTCATGTTTACATGGATTTATGAACTGCCCCTAATTACCGCCCCCCTTCCAGAGACACACTGTCAAACACTCATACCTGCTTGGTATGACATTGAAAAAGTTACATTAAAGGTAGGGTAGATAAGAATGGAGAAACCAGCTTGAGTGCGCTAGAATTTGAAAGTACGCAGCCGAAAAAAATCTGCCCCTTCCTTCAGACTTCCTTACAGAGCCCCTCCTCCAACACACGTGCACATGACCAATGCAATGAGTGCACGAGATAAGTTTGTGCACGAGATGGAAGCAGTTATTTTAGCCGGGCCTGCTAAAATGATTGGTCGTGCTTTTTACGGCTTCCACAGATGACATTTTTGTATATATTTATTGTCAAAGCATTTAATGTATTCATTGCCATCTGGATGTTAAGAGCATTCCATGGAATATAACAAAAAGTGTTTCTGAAGTGAATTACCTACCCCACCTTTAAATAAAAATGTATTACAATAAAATTACTGTTTAATCTTCACATCTTGTAATCATGTCTATAATTTTGAGCACCAAATTATTGAAAAGTATCGATAAGAGTATAAAAAAATACCGCTTATAAGCAGTATCGGTATCGATCAAATCCTAACGATACCCATCCCTGCTCTGGAGTATCTTTTCCAGCAGAAACATTCTTGGTGACTTACTGCTTTCTCTTTATTACTGTTTCCTAAGGTACTACTTCCCTGGCTGGTACAGTGGAGGGGCATCCCGGGCGTATCGATTTGGGGTCACCAAGGGGTCAGAAAGCCCAGTCCTTGATGACTTTGTGATGTCATACCTCTTCTCTCAGGTGAGCACCTTACCATACAGCCACACTGGTTAGAAATGAATCCTTTTTTAAGGGACTAAGTTTAATACAATTATTTAAGAGAATGTTTTAATAGCCCAGTGGTATACATTAAGCATCAGAAAACAAGCAGCTCATATCTTTAACAAGTACAGTAATATCAGTTTGTGAGATTGCTAGTAAGGTCACATCACCAAATGTAAGGTTTGAAAAACACCTTGTTAAAGATAAAGAAGTGACAAACTATGAAACCTATTTATTTTCCCAGAATGCGTGTGGTATCAGATGACATGCTGTAGGATGCATTATAACAAGGGCTGCCCATGTAAGAAAGTGGCATCAACAAGGCGGCTGACACGTACAGTTCAGGGTTTCCGTTAACCGGTAATTACCGGTTTTTAGCTGGTAACATTTATTAAAAACCGGTAAATTCAAAACCTGCCGGTCAAAATGTCTGGTAATAATTAGGGAGGCTCCGATAGATCGGCCGCCGGTCATTATCGGCCGATATTCACTCTTAATAGTTTGATCGGTGCTCTCTATAAAGGCCGATCAGCAGAGCTGGATCTGATCGATATGGACATAAACGCGAGTGAAGTATAACCGGACACGCGAGAGAGATCAGATCAGCTGCTGAGTCAGACCGAGACACGCAGCTCTGCATAATCACCTGAAGCTCCGCCCACTGTTTAGCGAGCTGCATGAGAAACTGGCGGGCTGTCAGGAGAGAGAGGGAGGGAGAGGGGAAAAGAGAGCATCCGTTTCTCCCGTGTTATTATTCAAAGTTGATGTAAACTTTTGAATAATGTACGTTATCTACTACAAGTAGTTTGTTTGAATGTAATAATTATGTTGTTTGTTGTTTGTGGAATAATTTATTGGAAAATGAATCTGAATTTTTCGATCTGTTACGATTATAAACTGAAGCAATATAAAAATGAGCCCCATTAACTGAGTTTTAAACATCAGCATATCTGCTCATAGTCCGGTAATTACCTGCTAACGGAAACTCTGCTACACAACTTTTATTATTATTATTGAAATATGACCGGTAAGTTTCAAATTTGTCCGATAAAATAAATTCTGCCCGGACATTTGACCGGCGAGAAAAAATCCTAGCGGATACCCTGGTACAGTTATAGCCCCGTGTGACGGGGAACTACTTTAACTTGCAAGTTTGCAACTTGCATGCAAAAATCCGCACCTCTGTGTGCAACAAAATCCTGAGTTAGAGAACCAAATGAATGCCCATCACTGTTTTTTGCACATAAAGCTTCAGCTGTGCAAAGGTTTTGTTTTTCTCATTTCTGTATTTTTTTATTGATGTATTATATACTGACTGTCATATTGCGCCAATGTAAATTCTAATATTACATAATCACATCAACTGGATGGTCTTGTATTTATATAAAAAGTGTATTTATAACTTTCATTTATACTTACATGCTTTTATCGTCATGCCTAAATTATATCTGTGCCGCAAAACAATTGGGGGCCACCTTCCATTACCTTTACCCTGATACCCTCCAGATACAAAAATACATGCCCATATGCAGATTCATTCTCATACACTAAACACACGCCCTAAAGAGGGTCCTATGAGAATGAGAGGGAAAGTGCTGCTTGACTATGGCAGTTTACAAAAATGACGTGACCATTTTTACCAGATGACCACTGCCAAGGCCAGTTCCATATTTAAAGAAGAATGTGTATATTCACCACGTAATTAGACCCAAATGGATGTACACCCAGTAACCTCCTTAGCGGTGGTTTTAATGTTTGTAGTGTAGGTAAATCCAGGTGACTCAAGCCAGTATTATGACTGGAGTGAACCAAAGGATTATGTGGATTTATGCTTGTTGAAATCTGTCCTGGGATAAGCTTGAAAGGGAGACCAAAGCTTTACTGTGGCGGTCATTTGAGGGTGTGTAGCCAGGGCTGTTTCTTCCTATAGGCGGACTATGCCGGGGCATAGGGCCCCCGCGGCCACTAGGGGGCCCCCAAGCTGAAAGTATTTTTATTTATTTTTTTATTCATCCGAAAAACAAAAAAGGTTTAATTCATACACACAAAGATGAACACAATTAGTAGAAGCGGGAGGGCTGAAGCATAGCTTGTGGAAAGTAGCCCTCCCGTGCATCATCCTAATACACCGGCATTATTGCGTCAAAAACGTATAGAAATTAAGGAGAACAAAGAAATAAAGAAAACAGGAGAAAAAATTAAATAAAAGTTAGGGCAGGAAAACAATAAATGCATATATATATATATATATATATATATACGAAAACTAGATATAGGGTCATGTTCTGCACATGTCAAAAGCAGTTTCAACTATCTTTTTTTGGAAATTAAAATACTATATATATAAATATATACACATGTACTTGGCAAATGAACAATAATAATATATGCATAATTGCATATAAACATTGTGAACACTTATTTTCAAGTGACTTATTTTTTTTACTTTTGAATGTTATTAGGCATTTTCTTATGGAAAATGTTTTGCATAATCAGTACTGTTTTAAGCTGTACTATCTCAACACATTTTAATAGATTGAGTTGTTTTAAATATGGGAGTTGTGTGTTCATATTTACCAACACCACAGACTATTCGTATTTTTGTAGATTTGTTGAGTACGTGTTTCCCCATATTTCGGAGCAGTAGTAAAGGTAAGGGAGAAATAGACTGTTATAAAGAGTATCTTTTCTTCAAGAATGTTCTTAGTATGATACAAAATACCTATTGTTTTTGACAGTTTAGTCTGTACACAATGTATATGGTGCTTCCAATTGAGTTTTTCGTCAACAAGCAGTCCTAAAAATGTACATGCACCAACTTTTTCTATCTCTGTATTGCAAATCCGTATAATGCAGTCATTTCTACTCTCAGACTTTGTATTGAATAACATGTCATTTGTTTTGGCCACATTAAGGGATAATTTATTAACTGCAAACCAGTTACATAGTATTTTTAATTCTGCATTCACAATTTTAACAAGATCGCCAAGATTATGATGGGAGCAGAGAATTCAAAGTTCAGGTTCAGCCTCAATATATTTGGGGAGAATTAAAATGAGCCGTCTTTATTTGTAGACAGCCGAGCCCCCTTCTGTGTTCGCAGTGGCGTTTTTATATGTACAAAAGTGGTGGGGCACAAAAAACGTAGATGTCTATATATAAGCTTCTGCAGTGAGGTTCATTGCTGGTGAGGCACTGGCACTGACTCTTCAGGTTTACAAATATTATATTTGACCTAAATCAAAATATAATATTATTTTCAAAAGCTTTTTTTTGTCTGATGCTTCGATTCATTTTAAACAGACAGTTCAACAAAAGGATACCCAACAAATTTAATTTTATCATTTAAATATTGAATTGTTCTCTCTTAGTAAGATCCCATTTTCAATAAAATTGTGGTCTTACCTTGACTTGAAGATGAAGTCCATTTGCCTATCCTTCTGGACAAAAATCTCTATTACTTTTTTGTAAAAGTCCTCCTTATCTTCTTGTAGTTTCAAAAGTCTATCATAAATCTAATCAATAGATTTATGATTAGAAAATTATAAAAGTAGGGTAGACATGTGGATATTATCCGGCTGAACAAAATGTGCATTTATCTATCAGGTACGTTTCCCACAGATCTTATTTTGAACTATTTTCTAAAATCCCATGGAGAAATCTCATTGCTTTTTTGTGGAGGGAAGCCATGCGCAGCTAACTTCCGGGTTTTAGGACGCGTCTCTCGTCTCCTCTTCACGCACCACACTTTTCGCGGCACAAGTACTTACAGCCAATCAGCTCTGAATTATGTGAGATGACGTATGGTGGGGATGGCAGCTCAGTGCCCCTATGGTCATTATTTTATTGCCACACACATTAAATAGGAAAATACTCTGAGCATGCGCAGTGTAGTTTTTACAGTCACCATTCAGTTAGACAGTGAGAGGGAGGGGCATGATCGGGTTTTGTCCCACATGGCTCTAAACAGCTCAATAGGCACACACTGTAGACACTAATTAGAAGAACACAGACTAAAACAGCAATGTAAATACTAGGGATGCACGATAATTATCGGCCCGATAATTATCGGCCCGATAATTATCGGTCCGATATTAGGAATTATGACGTCATCCCGATAAACCCGATAACAGTATTAATAGCCCCGATAATATAAAATATATTTTTTGGGTAAAAAAAAAAGAAAAAAATACTGCGGTGTGGGTGGATTGGGATCAGGGGCGCTTGTTTTTCACTCGGCTCCTCCCGTTTTGCCAGTACTGTGGTATTAGTGGTTTAGGAAGAGGGGAGTTCTTCACAAATCTAGCGCTCCCTAACTCATGCCTGGCTGTGACGTAAATGGTGTGCGGCCGTGAAGCCAAGACAGTAAACAAACATGTCGTCGGTGGTATGGGCGTTGGAGCTATGTGCAACTCAAGGCATATGCTCGAACCGGAGATGCCTGGACGCTGCAATCATGTTGCGCACTATACTTGCTGAGTGTGCTGACTTTTCGTACAATGTCCCACTGTCTGGCTTCCTGCATAAAGTCAAGTGCTCGGCGCAGTTGTGGCGAAATGTCGCTCCTCTGTTTTCATTTAAACAGCTCCTTATATCCGTTAGTGCAGCTAGCTAGCACCAGATGCTAACAACAACAATGCACGTAAGGTCTCTCTCTCGCTCGCTCGGGCCACACATACACACACCCTCCCGGTCCTCCAGATGGCCAGTCGGTGCCTGCCGGTGAGCGTGGAAGTGTGGTCTGCCACAAGCGGGCTGCAGGAGCGGGGCTGTCAGCATCAGCTTGTAGATGGTATTTTAAACTCGATGCGCTCTGAAACTACGGGGCGGCCAAGGAAAAAAAATACACATGCGTTAATCGCGTTAAAATAATTAGTGGCGTAAAACATTTTTTATTATCGGTCTTGAGAAGCAGGAAGTTATCGGTATCGGTATTGGTTTAAAAAAAACAATATCGTGCATCCCTAGTAAATACGAATCAGATGATTAACCATGATCTTAAAATATATTTTATATATTTTGTTATTTATTTTTTGCATTTTTTTGTAATCATTATTTGTAATACTTTCTGCTGACACTAGGTGGGGCTGTGCCCCTAATGACCAGTCGCCACTGTGTGTTCGGTGAAGCATTATATGCTTACAAATCCAATGTAGGATATAAACACGACTAAACTGCAATGATAGCAAAGCTGTGGCTTGGGTTTTTGGGGTAATAAAGTTCAAATCATCGTTGGGCTGACAACAATCACTCATTGGCTGACAGCCAATGAGTGACGTCTGAGGAAGATGAAAAATGTAAATTAAACATTGTTGAGAAAATGCTGCATCTCTTGCATTTATTGACATAGAGGAGCCTTATTGTTTACCTTTTTAATATCATTTTTTGTAATTTTCAATTGCTTGGTTTTCGTGAAATTAGCCTGTTTCCCCCCCCCGTTCATAAAGTCAAGTACCCCTCAAAAGGTCGGATTTATTTCATTTTAAGGATGCGCACCAAGCAACATCTCCAGGTGCTCCTTTGAGAACCAGGGCAAAAAAGTGATGTGCACCCCTGGTCATAACCCACCGGGCGCGTTTCAGAAGCGGAGCGTCTTGCGTGCCGGCTCGCAGTTTTTGTTGATTTGGGTATATTTCCTGGACAGGCTACTTTGTACAGATAAAGTTAATAATAATTGTAATATTCCAGTTATAAACGACATGAATCAAAGATGTGTTGCTGTATTTTAGTGGTAAAAAAATGCATTCATCATCATAATTATTCTATATATATAATTTACACAGTGCCTGTAAACCGTCTGAGAACGCTGACATTTCTCCTCCTACTTGAAAGACTACGGAGGGATAGGGTCTGCAATATTAGTTTATTTTGGGGATGGACTGGATGCTCTGACCGGTCCACTTCCAGACGCTTCTGGGACGCTTCTAGCCGTAACGCGGCCGTAACGCGGCCGTAACACGGCGCAGACAGACCCGTGGAATCTAGGGGTTAGGGAAACATGTCTCTGTGTTCACCAGTTGTAGGTTAAGTCATAGAACAACCAAAACAAATTCAGAGCCTCCGTGTTCAAACAATGTTAAAGACTGATAGCAGTTGCAGTGAATGTGTTACTCTCTGTGTGCAGTGGAGGAATGACTTTGTCAATGGCTTGGTGAAGATCCCAAACTCCCATGAGACTCAGGAAGAGTGCCTCGGTATGGCTGTGCTGGACATGTCGAGAACAGCCAAAGAGAAACAGATGTCACCGCTGGACATCTACCACACCATAAGGTACTAGGGAAACTCAAAGGCTACCCTAACTAACTTTATTCTAAAATTAGCAAAGCAATTTTTTTAGCTCATCAAAGAATCTGAAAAAGCATTCAATGCAAGTGTCAATCAAGAAGAGATCCAGTCTTTGTGACTTAGTTCTTTTGAAAGCAACTTTATTTTTTATTTGACATAAGAAATTGTGTGTAATTTGAATGTACTTTTCTAATCTGTATTTCTCTGTGCATGATTTGTTGCTAAATGTTTCAGCGTACTAATGATCAGAACAAGACAGCATTAACATGATAAGAATTTGTCAATTTCAGTCAAAAAAAAAAGCTTTGTCCACTAAATATACTTGGGGTTTCTTTTATGTGTATGATTACATTGCAAAAATATTTTTATAATCAAAATTAATTTAGCTAATTTTCCTTTTGCTTACTTCTAGTTACAAGTCTTTCTTGCCAAAAGACATGAGAGCTCAGATCCAGGACTGCAACTTTGTGACACGCAAGCGAATCCGATTCCGCTTTAAGCGCTTTATCCAGCAGTTCAGTCAGTGTCGGACCACAGCGCGCGACCTCAAGCTCAAGTACCTGATCAGCATGGAGTCCCTGGAGAAGGCCTTCTACACGGAGACCTTCCAGGTCAGAGATCCGTCGAGTGGACAGCTCATCATCGTGGTGGCAGCGGACATCGGCATTCAGTGGTGTCGAGAGAAACTCAAAGATTCTGACGAGGTTGGTTTCATGAGCACTGTCAGTAGCCTCTGCTCCTTTTTAAAATGTCTACATGATGGACATTCAGCTGACCTTTAGAGGAGGGCAGTACTGAAGGCCTTTTAGTACCTACATCTCCAAATTAAAAGCAAGGGGCCATAACTCACTTCGACCCTTAAAGTTCACTCAAAAAGATATCAAAAGAAAACATGTAGCAAAATAAATATGATGATTTAGAGCAGGGTTGGGGAACTTCCGGCCTCCGGGCCGTATGCGGCCCGCGAGACCATTTGGTACGGCCCTCGAGGTAATTTATAAACACGCAAAAAATAAAATAAATCTAGACCGCAGAATAATTAAACAAGCGAGTGCTTGTTTTTCCTGGCCAAGGTCAGGGTCCTTGAACACAACACGAGCCTAACGTGTCATCGCGTGGTATATGTCTCGTCTGACAGGGGTGTAGTTCTAACCGAGAGCACCAGAACGCGGCTCCGGGCTGGAACTTCACAAATTGCAATACCCATAAGGAGCCGTACACATGCCGCAGTTTTTGCGTGGCTGTGTCTTTAGTTGAAAGCCCAGTGGCGATCTGCTCATCTGTCATACTGATCATACAGTCAATAACTTTGTTGTTATTAGCATCTGGTTAGCTAGCTATGCTAACGAATATAAGAAGCTTTTTCTCCAACCAGTGAGGTAAAGGCACATCTTTATATGATCATTATAGTTATAAAACAATAAGAGAATAAAGTAAAAAAAGTTATTATTAAACAAGAATATAGTTTGAAAGGAGAGTGATTTGTAAAATATCCATAAAGAAAAAAATCTGCTTAGAGTTCTGTTTCATCTGGGTGTTGAGAGATGTTTCCATAGATCTATTAATTTTACTCTCAAAGTGCACCAGATTGATGTTTTTAACTTCAACATAAAAACAAAATCTTCCTGGTGGTGCATGCCCCCCCCCCCCCCACTCACTTAAATCATGTCTACATGGATATGAAACTAAATACATTTGCACATCTTGTGTCCATATATTTCTGTTTTGGTGGTCATGCCACGGTGCATGCATGCGCGGGTCATGGTCAAATATCTGGATTAAGAGGTTGCTTTTTCTTTGCACAGCATGAAAGAAAGGCGAAATCAATGGGCTGTGATTTTAGTTTTTTAAGCAGACGTTGAGTTCAATAATTTGTACGGCCCTCGAAGGATGTTGTAAAAATTGAAATGGCCCTTGAGAGGAAAAAGGTTCCCCACCCCTGATTTAGAGCATAAGGGAGTTGAAGAAATGAAACAGAAACACAGGATTGTGGCCTCAAGGACTTGTAATTGTTCAGACTGAATTACTGGGTTTGTTATTTGTAATTTGGTAATTATATAGTAAGGTTTTCTTTGTTGGTTTGGTTACAAAAGTTGTTCCTTATGCTGTTTGTCCAGGAGCTGCAGACATTGTGCGACTTCTCTGACGTCATCGACATGAGCATCAAACAGGCCATCAAGGAGGGGGCTGCAGAGAGTCGGGTGGTCACCATCACTAAACAAGATGGAAAGAATCTGGTAATTTCAATATTTTGAAAATACAAGTATGTCTTTACCCTTTTTTTGGTAACCAGATAAAGGAACTACTTTTTGAAAACAGACAGATATAGTGACACTACTGGACTGTACGAGTAGAACATCTTCACTCAAATTAGCTGTGGGTAAAAGAAGAAAGAGAGTAGAGGAACAAACTACTTGGAGATAATTGGAGAATGATGAACATTTACACGTGATGTCTAAAAGTGTTTTTATATATTTCAGGAGCTGGAGTTCTCCGGCCTTTATGAAGCCCTCTCCTTTGTGTCCCTCATCGACGGCTACTACCGGCTGACCACAGACGCAAATCACTTCCTGTGTAAAGAAGTAGCTCCTCCCAGGCTGGTGGAGGCCATCGCTTCTCATTGCCAAGGCCCCATCTCGTAAGTGAAGAGTTACAGAGCTTCATTTATATCAAACCCACAGCATTCATAAGATACATCTACATTGATTTAATACATTTGAAGTAATCCTAAACAAAGTTAAAGGAATTCCTTGTTGCTCATTTGTGGTGCATTCCTGCTCCAAGGGTCCACAGAGATGAGACTTGGTGAAATGACACAGCTGCTAAATATACTTGTATTATTTATATTACATTATATATATATTTTACTTTATTCACCCTCCTGCTGCCAAAATGTAAAGGAAGTATTTTTGATGCATCTTACCAGGTGAAACTGTATTTCTCTCTGGCGATGCAGGTTAACAACATGCTCTAGCTCTTCTCTTTTTCTTTGTGTAATTGTTGCAGAATGGAGTTTGCGATCAACCGGCTTCAGAGGTGTGGGAACAAGCGAGGGTTGTACATTTTGAGGTGTAGCCCTAAAGATTTCAACAAGTATTTTCTGACTTTCCCTGTTGAGGTAGGCATTACTTTTGTATTCTTTTTTTGTCGCTGTTGTTGCTGATTTTCACATGTCTTTTGGGAGTTAGGTTTCAAACTTCTCAGTGTTTAATGTTATATTGTGACAAATGGATAAACAAAAAAATGGATAGTATACTTAATAAGTCAACTATGGCCATGCTCACACAGATGATAGAATAGTGTCCCAAAGCACAACCTCCTCAATTTAATGACGCAAACACCACCTGGGATGTATTTCATCTTGTTGCTGGAAATGTAGAAGGAAGCTTAAGCAACACTGGCTTGTTTATCTATTACTATCCAGTGTTATTGCCGTTTTAAACATTGGCATAAGAATCTGACCTCATTTATGTACCAACTTAACTGTTTTCATTCAACTTGCTCCAAATCAGACTCTGTGTTGTTTTATTGCCCACTCTTCAACTGAAAGTCTTTGCACTTCTTTGTTTCTGCTCCCATAGGTGTACGACGCTGTAGAATACAAGCACTGCCAGATAACCAGATCTGACAGCAGGGAGTTTAACCTCAGTGGAACAAAAAGAAACTTCAGCAGCTTGCAGGAGCTTCTCAGCTGCTACCAAAAGGAAACTGTGCGCTCTGACAGCGTCATTTTCCAATTCAGCAAGTGCTGTCCACCTAAATCCAAAGGTAAAACTAACAGACTAGTTTGATACAGTATGTTTTTAAGAGGGATAGGAAACTTTAGCAATGGCTGTGTGTGTGTGTGCTTTTGTGTAAAGTCAAACATTAAGCCATTATATACTTGAGCTATTGCTTTTATAAAACGGTTACCAAGTGTGGCAATATGAAAGAAAAATACACACTCTAATTGAAATAGTTTTTATTAGTAAATAATGATGTTCAAAATAAAATAGTCCCTCCTTTGCCTTCTGCACAAAACATGCAACGTGTGAGGTGGTTGCTATGCAACAACACTAACAACTAGCGAACATATTAGACAGAGAGCATTGATCCATTATTTGGCTATTTATTTACATTAATTTGTATGTTGCCGTTTATTGTGCAGCCACTGAAAAACGGTCCAGCATCAGTAGAATGGCTTACGAGGTTACTTGTATAGGTTGAGGTTGTTCTTTCTCCGGTCCCCGAGATTCGGCTTCCAGTAGCTCTGGAGAGAGCTTTCGCACCTGTGGCCACTAACGGTCATAATTTCTCTGCTTTGTTTCAAGACCCGCATCAGAAAGCTTTTGAATGGTGGTACTTTTCCAGTTGGTCTACCTGCTCTTCACGTAGCTCTGCATGTCGTCGTTTAGGTGCTTTTTTTTTCTGGAGATAGGCACTCCTCAATCCACTCCTCCATAGTAAGACCCCCCCGGAGGTCAAAGTTAACCTTAAATATTTCCATCTTATGCTTTGTAAGTTTGTTTCGTAACGGAAGTAATGTATATTTATAAAACGGACAAGTCAAATCAAGCAATATGATTGGTTGATAGCGTTTTTGCGGACCTTTTTGATTACAGATTTGAAAACATCGTTGCTTGCTTTAAAAGTAGCACAATTTATTATGTCAAACCTTGAAAAGTATCTAGATATCCCTGCCCTAATGCCAAAGGAACTGCACACTGAATATGTTTTGCCGTTTGATGTCTATGTCTGGACCGCTGCGTAAAAAGAGGGTTTCTGCCCTGTTACTTCTCTTCTGCTTTCTTGTCCCAGTTTGCTTTTCAGCCCAACTGTATACAGTATTTTTCAGACGCGGAGGGATACTGACTTGTTGTAACTACAATTCTACCCGTGGTATACGCTCAGTATATCATGGCTAAGAACCAATCAGATTGCTTGATTTGACTTGTCCGTTTTATAATGCCATATGAATCATGGTGATTAAAGTGGGTTTAACTAATGGAAGGCCTCCCGCTTTATAGTGATCAAATGCTGCAGACGGACAAAACCAATAATGAACTGCCATTTCAAAGTTAAAGCTCATTTAGGGAACCATAATATTATAGGAAAGTAAAGTCAGTACACTCGTCAATAGGGAGGGAGAGCATTCACATTGAGTACACACATCTAGTTCAAACTAAACAATAGGAGGACTCATAGGTGCTTCAGTCCTTGAGCTTGCGAAATTAAGTCAAAACTGGTCTGATCTAGTAATTCTAATAACGTTGCAGATCCATTTCCACAGAAAACATTGATGAAATAAATGCAGAGTGTACAACATTTCCAATGCTCCATCTCTGACTCACCTTTTCGTTTCTCAAGGTTCTCTGTTGGTTAGATCACTTTCAACTTTGGATTGCCATAAATCTTTTTCTTACATTTTTCTTTTTGTCTCTCCACCAACAGAAAAGTCTTGCCTCCTTGTGTGCAGAAGCAACAAGGGCTCTGAAGTGCCTCTGTCTCCATCTCTGCATCGACGAAACATCAGTCAGATGGTCTTTCACAAGATCAGGAAAGAAGATCTTGAATTTGTAAGCCTGGTTGTTCATATATCTCTGTTTTCCTCTTCTATCCAACAATGCACCATATTGCTATACTGTATACTATACTATACTACAATCTTATTCTGCACATTTTACTAACACTAGCTTGGAATTCATTACAATAATCAGCCGTTAAAGGTTAACTTTAAGAACTGCATTTATTGATCTTCCCTTCAGATGGAGAGTCTCGGCCAAGGGACATTTACCAAGATATTCAAAGGGGTCCGCAAAGAGGTGGGAGATTATGGACTTGTGCACCAAACTGAAGTTGTCATGAAAGTCCTGGACCAGGCCCACCGAAACTACTCTGAGGTCTGTGGCGTTTTGTTTGCAGGCACCCTTGGTTATTACTGAAAACTAAAATAAATCAAATATATTATTGGTTGGGGCAGATTTAGTTTGCATTGAGGCTGAGAAATAACTGCTTTTTAATTCAAGAATGGGCTCATAATGTTTTTTCTGGATGTTGTTTAGCATTCAGCCTCTTGGATCACATCAGTTTTGAGCTGAAATTATCAATCGATGAATTTATTTAGCCTGTTTAAATTGACCATAACCAATTAATTGTCATTTTGTCAAACGTTCACTGCATTGAGCCTCCCTAATTTCAGGATTTGTTGGTTTTAATTTCATATTTTAGAACCCGTTTTTATCATATAGTTTGCTGTTGTCTTTTTCACTATTTTCTGACATTTATAGACAACAAATTGATTCTAAAAATCTTCAAAATTCTTAATAACACTGAGTGATAGTTGACAAATTGAATAGCCGTTTTGAAAAGTTGTTCAGAAGTTGATATGAGGTGTCAGCAGTCTGAGTTTGACAAATCAAACAGGAAATGTCAACGTCTTCTTTTATTATAAAAAAAACGTTATTTGTTGTTGGTGTTCCTTTTCTCTTTCATGGGCTCATACATAATTATTTTTTCTATATTCTCTGTTGTTGTTTTTGTCCTGCAGTCTTTCTTTGAAGCTGCCAGCATGATAAGCCAGTTGTCCCATAAGCACCTGATCCTTAACTATGGTGTGTGTGTCTGCGGAGATGAAAGTAAGCCAGCCTGACACACACACTCTCTCCCTGGTAGAAACACACTGTATGGCCTCATTAGTCCTGAGTCAGAGCGCACAGTAATACCCATTCATTTGACTGACATTGCAAGCCTATAAGACATGATGGTCTAATGATGCTTCGCTATAATCTTGAACAGAGTCTATAAGCTCAAGGCTCAGAGTAGTGATACAACGATGGGCATGGAGGGCTATTCTAGATTACGATACCCTGCCCAAGAATATTTGACCTGACTTCCTCTCTTTACCTCACACTACTCCTGATGCTACTGTATACATTTGTTTGACTTTGATTAAGATGCCGCTGTTTGCTTTTTTGAAAGTGGCTAATGGCATTGATTCATTAAAGTTTTCTATAGGATTTGTAAAGAACCCAGCATTTCTCAGATTGAGATTTAAATAATTATATTAACTGAGGTTAAAAGGTCAAAGTTGCATACAATACATGATATATAAAAATAAACATCATATAGACATCCATATCTCCTGCACCGTGGCCTTAGTTCTACATAGTTGTAGTTGTTATTAGTGTTACTTTGACCCTTTTTCTTTTTTGTCGAGTTTCTGTGTGCATCTTTGGTAACTAAGATGTACTTGACATGCACTGTATTTCCAGTTTAATTACAATAGAACATTTTACCACAACATGTTTCCCCCTTTACTCTTTTTCCAAACTGGAAAGGTGAAAAACACCCATTCATTAAATATCAGTATTTATGTCAGTGGAAGATTATTTTTGAGATTCTCAATTATCCTTAAGATTAGACTTTTTTGATTGACCTCATCTGAAAAAAAAATTCTTTCAGATATCATGGTGCAGGAGCTTGTGAAATTTGGTTCTCTGGACACCTACCTGAAGAAGAACAAGAACTCCATAAACATCCTGTGGAAGCTAGAGGTGGCGAAGCAGCTGGCCTGGGCCATGAACTTCCTGGTAGGACTCTTCTTTTTTGTATTACTGCTGTAGTTTTTATAGCTGCAATATAAAATATATGGCTGCAAAAATAACCTGACTAATAGTTTCATTGGAGTTATTAAGAGACTGATCTGAATCTTTCCCGTTTTGAACCTACAGGAGGAAAAGCATCTTGTCCACGGGAATGTCTGTGCGAAGAATGTTCTACTGATCAGAGAGGAGGACCGGCGGGCTGGGAACCCCCCCTTCATCAAACTGAGTGACCCTGGCATCAGCATCAATGTTCTGCCCAGAGAAAGTGAGTCTATGTCCATCCTTATCCACACTGTAATCAGCAAGAGGCAGCTTTTTAAATAGGTTGCTATAACAATGAGTTGGTACCTTCTTCCAATCCAGGTTGCATTGGGTTACTACATTTTGCGTGGTGTTTGAAAACACAGGTAAAATAAGCGTGGTATGCTATTTAAATAAAGAAGAATCGTGTTATTCAATAATAGGAGTATTTCATCCCTGATCTGCAATTAAAAAAATTCAAACTGAATCGACCTTGGCCCTGACCCTGACCTTTGAAAACTATGAATTTAGCGGTGTGTTAAATGTTTGTGTTTGTGATTAGTCCTGATAGAGAGGATCCCTTGGGTGCCGCCTGAATGTGTGGAGGACCCCGGCAGCATGAGCCTGGCTGCAGACAAGTGGAGCTTTGGCACCACTCTCTGGGAGATCTGCAGCGGGGGGGAGAAACCGTTAGCAACACTGGACAACTCAAAGGTAGGCCTGGGAAATGTGACCTAAAATATACACTGTATCGAGGTATGAATAGTTAATGAGTATTATACTGTGTATGTCATGTCAAGATTTATTTTCTTCTCTTACTTTAAAAATAGCCGTGTTAAAAATACAATTGTGACGGAATTTCTAGACACTTCACAATTGTGCACAAATTCATTAAATCTGTTTGTATTTTTTGAACAAATACAATATGATTAGCGTATGTGTACTTCATATCATAATCTGCATATTGTTCATTATCTATCGCCTCAACATAATACAAACCCTTCATTTGGTATCACAGAAAACCCTGTTCTACGAGGATCACCACCAGCTCCCTGCTCCAAAGTGGACCGAGCTGGCCAACCTGATCACCAGCTGCATGGACTACGAGCCGGCGTTCAGGCCCACGTTTCGCGCTGTTATCCGTGACCTCCACAGCCTTTTCACACCAGGTTGGTGCTTTCGTCCCTAATCACATCACCACAGGGAATCTAGGTCGCACCAGGGTAGAATCTCAAAAGCCCCTGCCCACACACACACACACACACACACACACACACACTCACACATTTATCAACGTGTCTTGAGAAACATGTCAGTAAAAAGGCTCCTGTCTTCATTAGCTTTCAATTGAAAATAGGTGAGGAATGGAACAGAGAAAGTATTCCAAGGTCAGCATTTTGGGAAAGTTTTCCTACAAAAGTTTAGATATGTAACTTGTTTTAATTTAAACTTTGTGTAATTAATTAAGAGATTGGTCCAATACATGAATAGCTTAGCTTGTAGATGTTGAATGCACATGGTTTCTGTCTTTGTGTCCCCAGACTATGAGTTAATTGTGGACAGTGACATCGTGCCAAACAGGACGGTGGGCTCCGGCTGGTCCACCGGGGGCTTTGAGAGTCAGGAGCCGGCCCAGTTTGAAGAGAGACACCTCATATTCCTGCAGCAACTGGGCAAGGTATAAACAACATTTTAACAACAAATCAACCCAAGCTCAGACTTGTGACACCCTACTCCTCTTGTGATCAGTTTTTGTTTTATGTTGTCATGACGGGCGACTGTGGCTGCGAGGGATTGCGGTCGTCTTTCAACCAGAAGGTTGTGGGTTCGATCCCAGCCCGTGCAGTCAACATGTCGATGTATCCTTGGGCAAGATACTTAACCCTGAGTTGCTCCCGATGGCATGGCCAACGGTGTGTGAATGTGTGTGAATGTTAGGTCCTAGAGCAAGTGGTACTGCTCTGTATGAATGGGTGTGAATGGGTGAATGACATGTAGTATGTAAAGCGCTTTGAGGGGTCGTAAAGACTGGATAAAGCGCTATATAAGTACAGTCCATTTACCATTTACCATGACCTTTTGTCTTAAATTCGAGCTACATGGTTCAGGGATGAGTAATACAACTCTTAATGGAGAATGCACAATGGAAAACATTCTGAAAAACAACATGTCTTTCTCAGTATGGTGTTTAGATTGCGATATGTTTTCTATCTGATATTCTAGTGTTTAATATTTGTAATGTGCATTTTCTCAGAAGGTATTGAGCCCTGAAAGCAGGAACAGTTAGTCCCATTTTTTACATTTTCAGTTCAATTAGGTTGATATTTTTCTTTAAATACAGGGTTTAATTAGTGGTATATCTAACATAGGATTCTTCATATTGTAAAAATATCAATCACTTTTTGTCTATACTTCATGTGACGTTGCATTTATTTTAGTTGTATAACAGGGGATGTTCATTATAGTATGAATGTAACCAGGGGCGGATCTACCGGGGTGGCATGGGGTGGCAACTGCCACCCTAAACAATAGCCTTGCCACCCCAGCTGCCACCCCAGTTGGCATCTTTGTTTTGAAAGAAAAGTTGTGGCTCATCGGACATTTATGAGAGAAAGTCTCTAATGTCCGAGTGCAAGTGAATGCAGCACAATATGCACGTCATGTAACCCCCCCCCCGGTCCTGGCGCGAGAGTGGAAATATGATTGGTGGCGAATTCACTTGAACGGGGGGACGGCGCAAAACGAGAAGCCTTTCGGACCCAAGCACTGAAGGAATGAGGTAGTTGCGGTCTACAATGACAGAGAAGAGAATGTCAAGTTTGGCTGTACTCAGCATTGAATCAAAACGCACTACAGCTGTTGATCTTAATACGTTTGTGAGGCGTTTTGCTGAACAAAATAGTAATCGCCGCATTCAGCTGTAATAGACATGCCAACTTGATGCTCTGCTCACGGATGACTCGATGAGAATAACAAACTGTTAAGATGATGACCTTGTATGCGTGTATATATTTTTTTTCTTTGAGGGGGTCTGCCCCCAAAAAACAGTTTTAAGTCCTGAGGAAGTAAAATCAGACGGTGTGTAAAACTACACTGCCCAGCCAACAGAAAGTAACCACTTTGATTTAACTAGGCCAGTAGGTAAGGACCTTCCACTGGATAATAACTGCAGCGATGTTTTAGCTGAATACACGTTTTTTAACCCTAACTGATGCAGTTAGTCACTTCTTTAATGTTTGTTCTTTCTGATGTAAAGTCAAGGTTGTAACTGTATATCAATAATGATATAATTACTTGTTTTTCAAATTTGAAGGAGGGTGAGCAAGCATCTTGATGAACATTCATCATTAACTCCTCCAAAAAATATAGTTTATTCAATAATAAATGAATATGTGAATTATAACAGTTCTTCACTATATCTGTAAAGCGTCTTTGAGCACCTGTAAAAACGCTAACAAATTAAATCTATTATTATTATTATTATTTATTAACAGTGATTGACAGCTGATAGGAATAATATGATTGTTAATAGTATCATATTCATTCAGACAAACATCGATGAGACAGTTAATTAATGTACTTATTGCAGCAGTCTGCATAGATTTGGTACCCCTACTGGTCTAAGAGTGAAACAAACTCATCCAGTTATTGTTCAGTTAAAATTCATTAAATTACGTCTGCCACCTTGTAAGGCTTTACTGATGTGCCACAATAATATCACCTATGTGATTGAGTTAAAATATTAATATTGTGGCTTTCCAAGTTAACATTGATTGTAGGGGTGTAACGGTTCACAAACATTTCGGTTCGGTACATACCTCAGTTTTTAGGTCACGGTTCGGTTCGGTACGTTTTCGGTATAGCAGAAAAAATTATCACAAAACATTAAAAACATTTTTTTAATTATTATTAAACTGTGACTAATGTATTCAAATAAATACAAAATATAGTAAAATAAACATTAAGGTGCAGCATTTCGATGAACTGAAATAATCTGTATTTGAACTGTACTAGTACCTAAGCAGCCAGCTTGACATTAGGACTTGCTTGTCATTGTATTCTCATGTTGTTTAAAGAAAGATTAACTTGTCCACATTGCTTTCTGAAAGGGCAGATCTGCTGGCAATAACAATGTCTCCTGCTGTGGATAACACCCTCTCTAGGGACAGTGGCAGCAGATACAGCCAGGTAGCGCTTTGCTAACATGGCAACATAAGGATATTTGGCGTTTGTAATAGCTTTGGCTCGGTCTGAACTCTTTGCGAGTGGTGGAGGCTTAAATGCTAGTGGGAGTTGGGTTTGCACTTCAGTCTTTTTTCTTTTGGTACCGGTGATATTCACATTCGGGTGATGCCTTTTCAAATGAGTGTGATGTATTGCCAGCCGCGTAACCAATGTTAGTTGAACAATACCGACAAACAGCTTTGGCTCGGTCCACCTGTCTTTGTCCGTCATCCTTGTACGTAACTGCGAAATCAAAATGTTCCCAAACCGGAGACTTCAATGATGCTGGAGGATTTTCAGCTCAACTTTATCTGCGTTCGCCATTTCGACAGTTCCTCAAATTACTGACTACATTTGAACGCATCCCTGTGACTAGCTCTCATAGTATGCCTCTCGTCCAATGAAATGACTTGGTCGCTCTGTGATATAGATTACTTCCAGAAAGTTGTTCATGTTCTCAATTGTTTACGTTTAACGCTATATTCGTTCGGTACACACGTGTACCGAACCGAAGGGCCCGTACCGAATAATTTCAGTACGGGTACGTGTACCGTTACACCCCTAATTGATTGATATGATTGCGATTTAAATCAGCATATACTTCTGTCAGGGGATGCCACCCCTCAAAATCTCCTGCCACCCTCTTGCCACCCCATGAATATTTGTCTAGATCCGCCCCTGAATGTAACACCTAACATATATTAATGGGCCAACAAATGGCCCAGTGAACATTGTTTGGATGTGCCTCAATGGTAAGGTAAATCACACACACATGAGTAATAAAGGACAGCTCACTTAAGTTGGTCTTCTTCTTTAAGGGTAACTTTGGCAGCGTGGAGATGTGTCGGTATGACCCGCTTCAGGACAACACCGGAGAAGTCGTGGCCGTGAAGAAACTCCAGCACAGCACTGCAGAACACATACGAGACTTTGAGCGAGAGATCGAGATCCTGAAATCTCTGCAGCATGAGAATATCGTCAAGTACAAAGGAGTCTGCTACAGCGCAGGTACAGGGAGGCGGGAGTTATGAAAAATGTACAAAGTTATCTAACTTTCGCCGCACTTTTCTTCACAGGTTTGCCATGTAATAAAATCAGAATCAGCTTATTACTAAGTAGATTTACACATGTGGAATTTGCTTTGGTATAAATGGTGCATACAAAGAAAGAAGAATATGTAGCAAAAAACTATCATCGTGCTATTATAAAAGCTATTTGAAAAAAAATGTTAGACTATTGTAACAAATAAAAAATTAAATCTACACAAAATATAATTATGTGACAAACTGAGCACAGTAAAAATATTTAATGAAATATGACAAATACTATATTCAAAGTCTGTGCAGATTTACAACATGTTGTGCAGGATTTACAATATAAAAAATAAACAAGATATTGTTAGCATGCTGTGCATCAATGTAGTGTATAATGTTTTTCTGGGGTGCATAAAAGTCAGTGTCAGTGGAGGTCCAGGCCTTGTTAATGAGGCCGGTAGCGGAGGGGAAGAAACTGTTCAGGTGGCGAGAAGTTTTGGTCCTGATGGAGGGGAGCGGGGCAAACTGTTGCTTCCAGGGTGGGAGGGGTCAGCCAATATCTTCCCTGCCCGCCTCAGGGTCCTGGAGGCGTGCAGGTCGCGGAGGGATGGCAGATTACAGCCGATCACCCTCTCTGCAGAGCGGATGACACGCTGCAGCCTGCCCTTAAATCCTTGTCTGTAGCTACAGCTAATACGTTAGCTTGCCTGTATGCTGTTTATATGTTTTTTACCATTTCAACTGATTAGCAAAAAAATGTGTTTGTTGTCCCAATAATTGAATCAGTTAAATCTTTGCAAATGTCAAACCTTTGTGGCTGCTGGGTTTCCTGGGTGAGACAGTTTTGTTTTGGCTTCTTTCAGGACGACGAAATCTCCGTCTCGTCATGGAATATCTGCCCTATGGAAGTCTGCGAGATTACCTCCTGAAAAATAAGGAGAGGGTCAACCACAAGAAGCTCGTGCATTACACCTCGCAGATCTGCAAGGTACGTCCCTCTGCTCAGTTTGTCCCGTGCTTTATTGCGCCACTGACCACTGGAGCTACAGATGCTAAACCTATTTTTCTTTTGTGTTTACAGGGTATGGAGTACCTGTCCAGTAAGCGGTATATCCACAGAGACTTGGCAACCCGAAATATCCTTGTGGAGAGTGAGCTGAGGGTGAAGATCGGAGATTTCGGGCCTTACCAAAATTCTGCCTCTGGACAAAGAGTACTACATGGTCAAAGAGCCAGGAGAGAGTCCCATATTTTGGTTTGTATTTTTATATTTACTCATTTTGTTTGAGTGCGTGTACTTAAGAAAATGTGATTTTACTTAGAAAATTAAACATTGTCATAATCCAAGTTAAGCATTTTCATATTCATATGTTGAATGTATTTATGAGTTTCCTTTTGAAGTAAAATATTATAATAAACTGTATTTATAGATCACCTTTCATGCTTGACGCAGCCCAAAGTGCTTTACAGAGTATGACAGAAAATGACTAACAAATTAGGAACATGATTAAAAACAAGGTATAAAGAGTTATATCACTGGAACCATAAAACAATAACATAATAAAACATGAACAGTGATACTACTAAACAAGTACAATTGCCCACATTTTAAGCCAAATTAAAAAAAAATGGGTCTTTAATTTACTTTAAAAAATCCAATTGAGGTACCTGTCCTACTGTTGGAATCAATGCGTAAACTCACAAGCTTCTTAAGAGAAAGCAGAACCGAGAGTGACACAGTGTGCTACTCCACAGGTATGCGCCTGAGTCGTTGACAGAGAGCAAGTTCTCTGTGGCGTCAGATGTCTGGAGCTTTGGAGTCGTGCTTTATGAGCTCTTCACCCACAGCGAGAAGAACTCCAGCCCTCCTGCAGTAAGTGTTCAACACACTGACACGCATGCATGCTCACTCAGGCTTCTTCGCTGCCTGATCAACTGGTTTATTGTCCCTGCTTCATCCACAAAGCGTAGAAAACAAAGAAATGATGTGCACAGTTGGGAGCCTTTTTCAAACATTCACAGTACAAAGATTGTTTTAAAGGGGCCCTATGATGCTCTTTTTCAGGTTTCAGATTTGTATTTTGTGACTCTACTTTGACATGCTTATATGCTTGAATGTTAAAAAAAAGTATTTCTTTTTCTCATACTGCCTGTGCTGCAACACTTCTTTTCACCCTCTGTCTGAGCCCAGTCTCTGATGTTTTTGGCTGGTCTGCTCTGTTATGATTGGTCAACAGCTTAGAGATGTCCCGCCCCTTAGCGTACAATCACATACAATGTATTTGAGCCCTGTTACGAGTGTTACGTAGTTTCTGCAAGTGGGGGGGAGGGAATGTGTGGGAGGAAAAACTCCCTCTGGAGGGAACTTTGGGATGTGTGCCTTTGCAGACCATTTACATGCACACAAACCTTTATAACACACTACAGGGAAGGGGAACCCCACAAAAGAATAATAGCAAAGAGGATCATTGACAACTGCAGAAACCAATTCTTGAAGAACCTTATGGTAAAGGCCTTATTTCTGTTTGGAATAGTAACTATAAAGGACAAGCTATAGTTTTAAGCAGGTGTTTAAGACACCTGACACTGTTTGCAGATATAATGTTTTATATTTTTGTTTTGCTTCCTTTATTTCACCAATTCACGCACACAAAGTGCAAAGGCAAAAACACATTTTGTATGTTAAAAAAAAATATATTGATTAATATAAACATAAAAAAGACAAAGATATTAGGTAATGGGTCAGGCATGAGTAGGGAAAAGGTAATACCTGAAGAAAAAAAAGAAAACGAGGTGAAGGTGCCTCTTAACTGGTACTATGATTTTGAAGCAACTTCAAAATGCCTTTATTTAGAGTGGGAGGGTAGTGTAAATCATTTAGAAGGCTCTTAAGACAAATACTCTGATATTTTCCTCAAGAAGGTTTGTCAGAAAATATATTCGGAGAGAGACATGTAGGAAACCTGACTAAACATGTACTGTACAGTACAGTACATAGAACACAAGGAGGAGACCTGCCTGCCTGTCAACTTTCTACAGTGTGGTTTCAGGGTGATAGCCTGACTGCCCGGGGCGTGTTCCTCCTCTACCTGAACGTGTTCTATGTGATAATGATAATAATAAAAATACCATGTATTATTTGTACATAGAACACGTTCAGGCCCTTTTCCGGGTGCTGAAAGATGCTTGAGATGTAATAGCTCACAGTCTTTGTGTGCTGTAGAGACAGTCTTTCCGCTCTCAGCCAGCTGAGCCAGACGTCCAGTGTGATTCATGCATTAGTAACAACACTTTTGGGAAATCTTAAATATGCACGCTTTTTTACGCTGAACTTCACAAAGGGAAGTGACTCCCTTAGTGACGTCATGCTGTATTTTGCAATGTTGACAATCATAACATATCTCTGCCAGGGTTGCTCCACATGCTTTGCTTTGAGTTTGTCTTAATCACAACATGTTTATTACTCAACTATTCATTGCATCACATTTGCCTTTTTACATTTAGAGTCAGTTTTATTATCTGTTCGAATCTAGTTATTTTCTGTGAACCAGATAGATTTTAATATATGTTTACATCATGGCTGTCACTATTCTCCTCTTCAGGTTTTTATGTCCATGATGGGAAATGACAAGCAGGGACAGCTGATCGTCTATCATCTCATCGAGCTCCTCAAGTCAGGCAGCCGGCTGCCTCAACCCCTTGGGTGTCCCGCAGAGGTAGGAGCTGCTATTTTCTTTCTGAAAATATTCACGTGAAATAAACATAAATAGTGACACTATTTTGCCTATATGTTATATATATATATGAGTAAATGAGCATATGCATGCAGAAGTGCTGTTTTATCTGTTATTTTTGATACATTTGTTTGTTTAGTTGTTTGAACCTAAATATAAAAGCCTAAACAGGGACCAGGGCTGCAAATTAGTACAAAGATATAATATATATTGAATTGTGTTTTTTTAATGTTAAGGCAAATGCGTAGTATTTTACCAAAATTAAACTGACCATCTTCTCAAAGCGCCTTACACCGTAACTGCACGGATAAATGGGCAATGTGTTTAACAATACACATTCAAACACACATACCGGTTTCAATCGATCATGTAATTTGATAAATAGGCACACTACTTTGGGACATCAATCATACAGAGGCGTGAAACCAGTTCTAATCACACTGGCCTAACCCAATGTCCAATTGTTGTCTGCTCATCTCAAGAACAACTCCCCTGACAGTTCCCTCTCCTCTTGCTCTCTCTCTCTCTCAGATACACGAGATCACAGAGGAGTGCTGGGACAACGACCCCAGCCTGCGTCCTTCTTTCAAGGAGCTTGCCCTTCGCATCGACCTGTTCAGGGACAGTAAGGAGTTTTAAACTGACAAATCACCCAAAGTGCCCGCTCCTCTTCAACCGAGTCACTCTTAACATTGTTGCCATGTTTGTGGCAAAGGGGCAAGGCCATGATGAGGTCCTCCTCCTGCGGAGTGCCAGTATGTGGCAGAGCAGCTCGTGACTGGAAGAGTTGTGGTTCCAAACTAGGACCAGCTTGAAAACTACTGCCAAGGTGCCTTTAAATAAGGCCCTCCATCCCCATTTCTAAAGTGGAGCGCCATTGGGGCTTGCAGCAGAATGGAAATGTTCAAAGTACTGTTGAAGGTGATGTTGGTCAGATTAAGTGTTTAAAAAAAAAAAGAGTTCAAGAGTTTGTGGAGACTGTGAGTAGACTATTGCCAGGCCTTAAGCTAGAGATGCTTGTGTCAAACAAGTTCTCTCTCTGTGTGTGTGTGTGTGTGTGTGTGTGTGTGTGTGTGTGTGTGTGTGTGTGTGTGTGTGTGTGTGTGTGTGTGTGTGTGTGTGTGTGTGTGTGTGTGTGTGTGTGTGTGTGTGTGTGTGTGTGTGTGTGTGTGTGTGTGTGTGTGTGTGTGTGTGTGTGTGTGTGTGTGTGTGTGTGTGTGTGTGTGTGTGTGTGTGTGTGTAGAGAGACAGTGTGTGTGTGTTGTGTCCATGTAAACAGCTAGCAGGGCTAGCTCTCGCCGTCCCCCTTTCCCCTCACCTGAAGAGAAATGGTCTAACAGAACCGAGTGTTTTCTATGCATCTGTGTATATACCTACAGTATAATTGTGTACATATGTCCAGAAAATTTTATAATTTTATAAAATGAAATATAGTTAATACTATATTTAAGCTCCCAGCAAGATGTCAGTTTAAATGAAGTACAGACAAAGGTGATTTGTGTTTTCATTGTCAGAGGTGGTGTGAAAATAAAAAAACAGATTAATTCAATTCATATATTCGAAGTCAATTCTTGTGATCTATCGCTTTGAAACTCATTTTTTGCAGCATAAATTAATGTTGAATTGCAAAAGTGTATAGTATAAGATTTAAGGGGAAAAAACACGATATCCGTATTTAATGGGTTTGAATGAAGAGATTTTCTTTACGTTTATCGATACTGTCACATGCAGATTCTAAAGCATTCATTTAGTACCACACACATTTTAATGTAATCCAGTAAATTGAGTGTGGCATCTTAAAAAGTCTGCAAACTGTATTACATTACATTATATTAAGCATTCCAAAAGCGTTTGATTTATTTCAGGTGAAACAGATGTGTGTAACTTCAGCTGTAGTCCACAAAACACCGTAGTGCAGCATGTACTAACCACATCTCATGATGTACCTGCATTAACAGAGATGTGAGGTTAAAAGGTGCACTTGGAAGGATTTCAATCAAATGTCCCGATATAACCTTTAGAGTTTAACTTAAATATACCTGAGGGGCATTTTGGTTTACAGAATTTTGAGAAGTTACATTTTTAAATAATATAAAAGACATGTCCCTATTGTACTAGGGGTGGCCTATCCTCCCATTATCTATATGTAAAATAAGAAAAATGTCTGAATATATTTCCCCAAATGTTTATTGTCAAAAAAAGTAGATAGTAAAGCTAATGTTTGTCCCATCTAATGAAAAGTATGTTTAAAATTATAATTTTTGCTGGTGATATATTACTTGTCAGTTTGAAAGTATGGTTTATGACTATAAATTGTATTTTTTTCATGATATAAATGGAATGTGGAAAAGTAGTTTTTGCAAAAACAATTTAAACTGCCAAAAATAATCCGGTTATGAATAAGTAAATGGAGTGTCCAGTTTCTTTACAAGGGGAACTATTAATTAAAAAAACATATCCAGTTCCTTATTTTTGTGAGTGAGAATTCAGTGGTTGGACAAAATGTGTAAACTAAAAAAATGGGTAGCCTATGGTAATTTCAAACATTTCATAAAGAACAATACATCTAATAAGATATTTCCGTGTCTGGATCATCATTTAACTAAGATTTAGGGTTAAATATGACAAGCTTCAAAAAAGTTAAACTCAGAATTGTCCAAAGTGTGTGGGATATTTCACAAAAAGCTTGAGAAATATCAATGTCTGTACATTTAGTGAACGGATGATTAGCATTATGTAAATGTTCAAAGGCATTCTTCATTAGCCTTGTTTGAAATAATGTTAATGTAATACTATTTACTGTAGCCAGGCCTTTCTCCAATGTGTGTTTTTAAATTCAGACTCAAGAAAATGATCCCTCTGAGCAGTCCAGCATACAAATATATTTGTAGACTTTATTTTGAAAACCGGATGTTGCATACGCTGCGCATTAACGGCAGCTTCTTCTAAATCGGTCACATTTCACCGGTCCGTTAATTGACTTATAGTTTACAGCTGTGTGAACGAGTCGAGTCCCCACCATGGACGTAACGGGAGCGTGCATGGACTTAGAAAAGGTGAAATAATAACTAAAACATCATCAGTTTAACAGTCGCCTGGGTGATGTTCTAACCATAGACTGTATAGGGTATAACGGGCTTACCTTAAACTTCAGAATAAGAGCGCAGTGACATTTTAAAGTCAGCTGAGTTTGAACTCTTTACGGTGCTGGAGCATAGAGTGTATATATAAAGTGCTGGAGTCGTGTTTGAAGCTGCAACATGCTGAGGATGCCAGCAGTGGAACTGTAGCGAGGGGAAACGGTGAGTAGAAATTTAAATATCCTTTGTTTGATAATTTGTGCGTTATTTGTGAGCCAACAATAGTTTAATTTGGAAGAAAATGCAAAAAGGAAAAGATAAATTCCAAAAAAATACGAATTATTATGAACCCAACTGTGTTTAATTGCACGGACACTTTGTAATTCCCAGCAGTCAGTGGAAAGTTGCAAAGTATTTATGTATGTATATATATATATATATATATATATACATATATACACATACACATATATATATATATATACACACATATATATATATACACATACACATATATATATATATATATATAATGTGTGTATAAATATATATATATATATATAATGTGTGTATAAATATATATATATATATATATATATATATATATATAATGTGTGTATAAATATGTGACAGGAGGTTTTCTCCCTCCGTACCACGGCACTGTGCCATGCGCCTCCGCATTTGTCACTGCTGGGCCCGCCGGAAGTATAAATACAGGGGTGTGGCGTAGCTCGTGACTTACCTGTCAACCCCTTCGCTGGTGGCTGGAGCACGGCGTGGCCCGAATGAATTGTTTGTCGTGAAAGCCGTTTCGCAACACTCTCATCTGGACAGCGCATCTGACTGCCGGTGCAGTGGCGGAGAAATTGCTCCGCTGAGGACTCTCCTGGGCGCAGTGTTGTTATCACCTGCGGGATTTTGCCATGTATGCGCCTCTCTCTCCTGACGGCTCGGGTGCTATGCTGTGGCTGAATAGATTGGGTGCTATTAATTACTAGGCCCACCTTCGGACAACTGGTCCTACTGTTTTGGCTCTTTGCAGTGACTCACTACTGGAATAACTTGCCGTTGCGAGCTCCGTGTCTGGTGACGTGTTTATTTGAGTTTAATACTGTGTGGAGGTTTTAACCGTCTTCATCTTGTCAGACAGGTGCTGTGGGCCTGAGGCGGCAACCCCAGTCCCTGGTGGTGGTGGTCTTCACAAGTCCTATTGTTTGGTTTGCGGTGTCACGGGTGGTTTTGAGTTGGACCCTTCCCCCCTATGTATTTATTGCCGCCTGGCAGGGGCGGATCTACCGGGGTGGCATGGGGTGGCAACTGCCACCCTAAACAATAGCCTTGCCACCCCAGCTGCCACCCCAGTTGGCATCTTTGTTTTGAAAGAAAAGTTGTGGCTCATCGGACATTTATGAGAGAAAATCTCTAATGTCCGAGTGCAAGTGAATGCAGCACAAGACGCGAGTCTTGTAACCCCTCCCCCGGCCCTGGCGCGAGACTGGAAATATGATTGATGGCGAATTCAGTTGAACGGTGGACGGCGCAAAACGAGAAGCATTTCGGACCCAAGTAGACGGAAGGAATGAGGTAGTTGCGATCTACAATTACAGAGAAGAGAATGTCAAGTTTGGCTGTACTCAGCATTGAATCAAAACGCACTAAAGCTTTGGATCTTAATACGTTTGTGAGGCGTTTTGCTGAACAAAATGGTAATCGCCGCATTCAGCTGTAATAGGCATGTCAACTTGATGCTCTGCTCACGGATGACTCGATGAGCATAACAAACTGTTAAGATGATGACCTTGTATGCGTGTATATATTTTTTTTCTTTGTGGGGGTCTGCCCCCAAAAAACAGTTTTAAGTCCTGAGGAAGTAAAATCAGACGGTGTGTAAAACTACACTGCCCAGCCAACAGAAAGTAACCACTTTGATTTAACTAGGCCAGTAGGTAAGGACCTTCCACTGGATAATAACTGCAGCGATGTTTTAGCTGAATACACGTTTTCTAACCCTAACTGAGGCAGTTAGTCACTTCTTTAATGTTTGTTCTTTCTGATGTAAAGTCAAGGTTGTAACTGTATATCAATAATGATATAATTACTTGTTTTTCAAATTTGAAGGAGGGTGAGCAAGCATCTTGATGAACATTCATCATTAACTCCTCCAAAAAATATAGTTTATTCAATAATAAATGAATATGTGAATCATAACAGTGATTGACAGCTGATAGGAATAATATGATTGTTAATAGTATCATATTCATTCAGACAAACATCGATGAGACAGTTAATTAATGTACTTATTGCAGCAGTGCATAGATTTGGTTCCCCTGCTGGTCTAAGATTGAAACAAACTCATTCAGTTATTGTTCAGTTGAAATTCATTAAATTACGTCTGCCATCTTACATATGTAAGGCTTTACTGATGTGCCACAATAATATCACCTAATGTCATTGAGTTAAAATATTAATATTGTGGCTTTCCAAGTTAACATTGATTGTAGGGGTGTAACGGTTCACAAACATTTCGGTTCGGTTCGTACCTCGGTTTTTAGGTCACGTTTTCGGTACAGCAGAACAAATTCTCACAACATTAAACTTTTTTTTTTTTTTTTTAATTATTATTAAACTGTGAATATTCACTCAAATAAATACAAAATATAATAAAATAAACATTAAGGTGTAGCATGTCGATGAACTGAAATGATCTGTATTTGAACTGTACTGTACCTAAGCAGCCAGGTTGACATTAGGACTTGCTTTTCATTGTATTTTCATGTTGTTTAAAGAAAGATGAACTTGTCCACATTGCTGCTGAAAGGGCAGATCTGCTGGCACCAACAATGTCTCCTGCTGTGGAGAACACCCTCTCTAGGGACAGAGGTAGCAGACACAGCCAGGTAGCGCTTTGCTAACATGGCAACATAAGGATATTTGGCGTTTGTAATAGCGTTGGCTCGGTCTGAACTCTCTGCGAGTGGTGGAGGCTTACATGCTAGCGGGAGTTGGGTTTGCACTTCAGTCTTTTTTCTTTTGGTACCGGTGATATTCACGTTCGGGTGATGCCTTTTCAAATGAGTGTGCAAGTTTGATGTATTGCCAGCCGCGTAACCAATGTTAGTTGAACAATGCCGACAAACAGCTTTGGTTCGGTCCAGCTGTCTTTGTCCGTCATCCTTGTTCGTAACTGCGAAACCAAAATGTTCCCAAACCGGAGACTTCAATGATGCTGGAGGATTTTTGAGCTCAACTTTATCTGCGTTCACCATTTCGATAGTTCCTCAAATTACTGACTACATTTGAACGCATCCCTGTGACCAGCTCTCATAGTATGCCTCTCGTCCAATGAAATGACTTGGTCGCTCTATGATATATACCTAAGATTACTTCCAGAAAGTTGTTCATGTTCTCAATTTTTTACATTTAACGTTATATTCGTTCGGTACCCTTCGGTTCACACGTGTACCGAACCGAAGGGCCCGTACCGAATAATGTCAGTACGTGTACCGTTACACTGCGATTTAAATCAGCATATACTTCTGCCAGGGGATGCCACCCCTCAAAATCTCCTGCCACCCTCTTGCCACCCCATGAATATTTGTCTAGATCCGCCCCTGCCGCCTGGTAAGCCCCAGCCCTGTCTTGTACCGCCTATGCCCCAGTATGAACTTTTAGCTGATTGTATTATGTGGATCTTGTGTTTTTAGAATAGTTAATTGATTGTTATAAAATAAAGTAATTGTGTTAACCGTAACTGAAACTGTCTCTGGCCCGTTATGTAAAACGAACCTGTGTTCCTTGTGTGGTAAATCTTTTATAATCAATAGTTAGTTCCTAGGGGTGAAACTCCCTTAGGTGGCGTTGTTGGCAACACAAACTCTTACCTACACCACACTGTCATATATATATTTATTTATTTTAAACAATTTGGAGTCGATGCAGTTATTTATACTGAAAAGCCAAATACTTCTATTTACTCCACTGAACTTATCTTACAGCTAGTGGCATGTGACTAGTTCCCAACACATGTGGTGTGGGGCCTCTATACGTTGAAATGTGACCCAGGTAGTTTCATTCAAACTTTTGTTATCAACCTAATATTGATAAAAACTGTATGGGACATTTTTACTAACTGACCGGTTCTTCTACTTTTAGTACCTTGAGGGTTTTTCTTCTAATTTGAATTGAGAACAAAATAATTATGTTTAACAGGTCCTATGTTCAATATGCTTGAGCGTTACTAACTGCTGCTAGTTCTTGTATCTATGAATGTTTTGCATGCTCATTTACATTACCGAACCCTTAGGTTTATCTGATTGTTGGACTACAACTGTTCAGCACAGACAGCAGAGCGGCCTGCAGAGAGGAGCTGAAGATGAACTCCAGGAGACCTCCTGACGGGGGGTACGGCTGGGTTGTGGTCATATCTGCCTTTTTTATCATGGGCCTCACTGCTGCCGTTCTCAAGAACTTCGGCCTCTTCTTCCTCGACATCCAGAGTCACTTTCAAGTCATGACCAGCACTACCTCATGGGTCACCTCCACTACGATCGGCATGTTTCACCTAGGAGGTAAAGACATGGCTCTCAGTCTTTAGTTGTTTCTAAATCAAGATTGTTCTTATAGTAATGTTTTTAATTTCCTTCTCAGCTCCATTGGCCAGTGTGCTTACCCTACGTTTTTCTCAGAGGGTGGTCATCATACTAGGAGGTCTGCTGTCAGCCTCGGGAATGTTGTTGGCCTCTCTGGACCTCAGTCTGCCGTGGCTCTACCTCACCATGGGCGTCATGCAAGGTAACACATTTGAAGCATTTCCTCTCTTTTCACGTACTTTGTTTGGACAGTTTTAGTCGGGGGAACACCAATCTTAAAGGTCCCCTATTATACTGTTTTCCATCCATATATTATAGGTCTCAGATATATACAAAACATGTCTCTGAAGTGTTTGGCTCCAAATACCAAACAGATCATGCATTGTAACATCCCATAATCCCCTCTGTTTCAAAAGTGCTGATTCTCTGGGGGGTTTCTTAATGTCGAGTACGCTTGCTTGGTAGCACATGTCTTCCGAGCGTCTTGCTTCAGAAGCGAGGCAAGAATACTTCCTGGCATTCGGAAAATGAAGAGTGGAACAGGCTAGCAAGTGGGCAGGTGTGCGTCATATGAGAGGCCCCGCCTTACATTTTCCGCCACCGATTTGGGGAAATTGGTCCGTGCGCAAAGCATTGTGGGGATTTTAAGACCGGAGTCTACACATGTGCAGCCTCGACATTTCTCCTAATGAAGTTCTCCGGGCTCGGTAGAATTCCAAGTATGCTGGACATTAGCTGCATTCACACTTTAGTTCCGAAATGTCGCGTTCACACCAAAAAGAGCCGTAACTAAAATGAGTTAATCAGAACCTTTTTACCCCCTTTTCCGTCCCTGCTAGAGAGCAGGGACTTTCGTGGGAGAAAAAGGTTCCTATGTCTGATTGGCTGTGCAGAATGCAAACCACGCCCCGTAAAACTCCCAAAAAGTTTTGTGAAGGCGCCATTTTATTATCCTCGCATTAGCATTATTAGCATTAGCCCAGTGCACAAACGCAGAGAGAGAGACTAACTTATGGCAACACAAAAGAAAACATGGGAGCGGTGGGGATGAGCAGGTGTCGGTGTTCTGGCGATTTACTCGGAAGGCTTCCCCAGCAGCTTCTACTGAAGCCAGTCCCCAACTCTGGGGACTTCCGGCCGGGGACTTTGGGCGGCCGGGGACTTTGGGCGGCAGTATACGCCGTGAAGTTGTTTTGCGGCCTGCCAGTAAACCCAAAGCAGAAGAAGAAGAAGTGACGTCAGTGGCTTCATTTGCCTAATCCTTCCCCAGGAACTTATTACGGTGAACGTTCGGAAAAGGCAAACCTCCTCATCCCACCAAGGACGCGATCTGTACTTAGTTCATGAGAACTAAAGAGTTCTCATGAACCTTTGTGGGGAAAAGTACTGCGGTGTGAATGCGTCTATAGGAACAGTACTTCGGCGGCACTCGATGACGTAGTATGCTTGAAATAGTAGCTCTGGAGCAGCTTTACTCGAGATTGAGAAACACCCTCTGTCTGTTTCTTTTGATGAAAATAAGGAGCCACGCCCCTCTGAGAGATATTTGGTTAAAAAGAACACAATGGTGCTCTAGGAGGAGATTCAGGTGATAAGGTGGTGGGTGTTACCTTGGTTGGTGATTGGCTAATGGTTACACAAGCCAAAAAATCGTTATGACATCATAAAGTGGCCAACAGCTCAACAGCTCATCACACTTTATCCGTTAATGATAACGGGTCAGCAATGTTAAGGTTGCGACTCCTCTAATGCCCCTTTCACACCAACGCGTTTTCAGCTCCGGCTCGGAGCTGGAGCCTGAAAAGTACCGGTTTTTCCTGTTCACACCGCAGAGGCGCCGCCTCTTAGCTCCGGAATCCGGTTCACTTCCAGCTCCAAAAAATTGTCGGTCTAGAGGCAAGAGCTTCGGAGCTAAGAGGCGGCGTCGCTTACGTCTCTCTTACGTCGAGGCGGGAGCAGGGGCATGGGCGGGATCAGCCTCCTGAACAACAACAAAATGCTTGCGTGTGATGTTTGTAAAGTTCCAAGTAAAGTCGTCCCTTGTAAAGTCGTCCCTTGTAAAGTCGTCCGATGCCTTTCGTTTCGTAAGAGGATAACCAAAGCGAACAGCGCTTCAATACAATCGGCCATTGTTGTTGTTGTCGATGTGAGGGATTTCTGCGCGGTTTGGATTTTATGAAGCAGGCACGTAAACGGTGACGTCATGAAGCAGCAGCGGCAGCTCTGGGCGGTGTGAACAGAGCGGGAGCAGAAAAGGGAAACCGGAGCTGAACCAGAAAAGCTCTAGCTCGGAGCTAGAAAGGGAAAAGCGCTGGTGTGAAAGCCGCATAAGTGGTATCAAGATAAATGTGAGAGGTCACTAGCTAAGGTTTTTATCTTCTGTTTCCAGGACTGGGCATCTGCTTCGCGTGGATCCCTGCCAACAGCATGGTGAGCCACTACTTTGTGAAGTGGCGTCCCATCGCCTACGGCATCGCAAGTTCAGGAGAGTGCGTCTTTGCCATCCTGTTCAGCCCCTTCTTCCAGTGGCTGATCGAGACGTACAGCTGGCAGGGGGCCCTGATCATCATCGGGGGTCTCCAGCTCAACCTGTGTGTCTGTGGCGCCCTCATGAGACCGCTGGAGCCCCCCCAGAGCCCCATACAGGAAACCAAAGACAATCTAGAAGGCGATGCAGCTGAGCTCCCACCAAAGAGGAAGGTTATCTTCCAGTTCTCCCTCCTGAGAAAACCTGAACTACTATTCTACATCCTGTTTGCCATTTTTGCGGCAGCAGGGTTTTTTATCCCACCTCTCTTTCTAGTGCCTTTCGCCAACAGTTTAGGGATGGATAAGTACTGGCCAGCATTGATCCTCTCCATCCTGGCATTAGCAGACCTGGCAGGAAGGCTGCTCTGCGGCTGGTTGGCCAACATGCGTGTGGTCAGGAACCTGCAGCTGCTCACCATGGTGGTCACTCTGCTCGGGGTGGTGCTCTTGCTGCTCCCCATCAACCAAAGCTACTGGGCCATCATGGTGTTTGTCTGCCTCTACGGGTTCCTGTTCGGCTGCGTGGTGGCTATCCACGTCACCTCCATTGTGGACATTGTATCCCTGGAGGGCTTTGACAATGGACTTGGGCTCTTTATGCTGTTTAGGAGCTTCGGGGGCTTCATAGGACCACCTGCTGCAGGTGAGCAGTCTGTGTTTAAGTTGCTGCTAAAAAAAACTAAGTTATCAGATCCGATGTGCAGTCCCAGGTTAATGGGCTAATGTTGTCATGCAAGATGTCGGAATATCCATAACTATACAAAATAAATATAGGAAAATAACTATAGGATGGGATGAACTTTGGTGCCCTAATACAATTGTATATGCCAATAAATGATATCAACGTGGTGAAAATGGTAAACATTATTCATGCCAAGCATCATGTTGGAATTGTCCTTGCTAGCATGTTTTATGCTGCTGTAATTAAACTCAAAGCATCACTGTGCTTAATTGCAGCGTCACAGAGCGGCAGGGTGTCAATTTAACACGGAAGTAATATCTACAAATATATTTAGTTGTATGTATTGCCTTTTCTGTAGGGCCTCCCCTTATGCTGACTTCTCATATTGTATGTCATAAAATTATACTGAAAATGCAATATTTTTGCCATTTAAAAAAAATCTTAATATAGTATTTCATTGAAATGTATTTAAAATGTCAAAGTCAGATTAGATAGTCTTTCACTAAGAAGTTGTAGTATAGTTGTTAATAGAATGGTCATTTCCTTCTTCTACAGTAACGGTTACGTCTATTAATTTATGATCAGCACCAGGACACACTGATCTTCTGTTCTGTATTGTTCTGTGTTTCTTGCAGGCTGGCTGGTAGACCAGACGAACGACTACAGCTCTGCCTTCTACCTGTCGGGGGCTTGCCTCATTTCTTCAGCCGTGTTTGTCGTTCTGGTGGACCGCATTCTTCAGAAAAAGAAATGCATCGAGGCTGAGGATCAAAGGTCAAACACTAAGGACAACCCGGATGCAGAAAAGGTCAACTGAGACTCTTTTTTACACACGGTTTGTTACCTTGACCTGAGGAGCAGAGAGACTCGTTCAGTATCTCATCACATACCAAGTGCTGGGTGGTTCCACCTCCTGTGACTTAAAGCACGGGGGGGTCATTAACCCCATCAGTCCCTGCAGCAGCTCGCTGTCAATTAACAATCTATGGAACCTGTACTGGTATATTCATCCATCATAAACCCTGATATAACTTTTAGAATCAAATATATCCCTTCCTTTCTTTTAACCTCTGCGTGATAGGATTGTTTTGAAGTAAAGTACCTTTTTTTAAAAGTTTTAATTATTTAATTTTTTTATTTGTTCCTAGTGAACATTTTCCAATGCCTCTTGCTCGACTCATTGGCTGAGGTCTGTGAACAGACACTAAATCAAATGCTTTCTCCTTTTTAAGCCTCACTACCATTGGCCAACTGTCGTTGTCAGATACATGATGTTTTCAGGTTTTATGTCCGTCCCCCCCATTCTCAGGAAAGCCATGTGGGAAATTCTTCAGATTTGCCTTAAACAACCACTTGTCCTCCGGGGCAAACTGATAGGTTCATGGTGGTCAAAGGTCAAGTTTACTGTGACCTCAAAAGCCATTTTGGTCATAACACAAACATTAAGATGCTTATTTTGATGATCTAAGATACATTTTATAACTTGGTTTTGTGCTTTTCATGGGATTTGTGGACAATAATAAACATCACCTCAGTGATCCTTTGACATTTTACTGTTGCTACAGTGAGGAGCCGTGGCAGCTCTAGCTGTAAATAACTCGGTGTGGTAACCTAAGCAGTGCTTGAATTGGAATGAAAAAGGTGCCAGTACTCTAAAATCAGCAACTTTTTCAAGTCAATTTTATATATACAGCCCACAAACAAGAATTTGGCTACTATAATGCTGGTGGGTTTGTCTCTTTACTACTGTATATTTTAGAAAGGTTCACTGTACTTAACATTTTTTATGATAGGCAGCGGATATGGCTAAAGCTCAGTAAGGTCAATATTAACTGAAAATATAGCAATCAAAGTCTAGATCTTCTGCTGAAGACACATGAAGCAGAGACCTTTCAGGTGAGAGCCCCTCTGGTGGTGTTCAACATTAATGACAAGGAAACAGAGCTCTGGTCAGAAGCATTTTTTATAAAAAGCTTTAACAAAATTAAGTATTTCTGTACATTTTGAATGCAATCTAACTTTCCAACTCAGAAAACGAAAACGAAAAAGTGCCAAAAGTCTTCTCACATGGCTGAGCTGCTTTGCAATATACTTCACCACTGAAGAATACAAATATGTATAAAGTAAACTATGATGCAATCTAACTTTCCAACTCAGAAAAATGATAAAGAGCATGAACAAAGAACATGTAAAAACAAATGCAAAATTTGCACAATCTAAAATGAGAAACTGTAACTGCAAGTAACAAAGTCTGAGCCATGGTAAAGAGTTACATTGAACACCAAGCTGATCAGATAACTCCCTGGTTGGTCTGAAGTCCTTCTATCTCCAGGATCTGTACAAATCGGCACATTATGCCAAAAGTCTTCTCACTGGGTGAGCTGCTTTGCAATATACTTCACATTGTTAGAAAAGGCTCCAGAAGGCCTTGGGGACATCAGTATCAGGGGCTGGAGCTGGACAGGCTCTTTCATCAGCACTTCTCCTTCCCTTTGCCAGCCAGGACCTCACATACTGTTCCGGATTGAACTGTCCTAGTGATGGTCCATTACATTTAATGAAAACCAGGCTGGACAGTCGGCTGACAGAGAGAGCATTCCTTTTTGCAGTAAGGATATCGTTCATGCAGCTGAATGCCCGCTCACACTCCACTAGTGGAGACAGCGATGGTTCGGACTGCTTTCAGTAGAGGCTCCATGGCAGCAGGTGTACGGGATGCCCTGGTTTCCTTGTATTCGCGAAAGCCCTGAACAGTCTCTCTTCTGTCCACTTTCAGCACTTCGCACAAACGTAGCACCTCTACGTCCCCATACTGTACGTCTAACTCCTCTTCAGGCCAACTTCCAGGATGGATAACTTTCATGTCCTGGATTAGCTGATTGTCCCGGGCCTCCCGGCCATGTAATGGGATTTCTCTTGTGCTGACATGAGAGGAGGTTGTGGAAGTCATTCTGTGTCTCAGATTCTCTACCATACTGCGGAAAAACTGACCTGCATGAATCTGTACAAGCCTGCCATTCTCACGCAGGGCAACACCCTTGAAGGACTTCTCAGCTAGAGCTGTATGAACTGTAGTCATGTGTGGGCCAGGCATGGTGACCATGGATTCAAAAACTTGTATTTCTCGAGTTAAGAGCCTATCTGCTGTAGGCAGTGTCATCTCTCTTTTTTGGAGTTGCCGAGAGAGGTCGCTGAGCTCTGTGAGCGCATCGTACATCAGTCCCAGATTGCTGACAAACGTTGCAGATGTGAGCACATCATCCAGGCCCTTGTACTTTGCTCTGTCTCTGGAATCCCTGCTCGTGTCGTTTGCAGCATTTGTGAAGTGATCATGAAGCACTCGGTAGTTTTCCCAGAATGCTCTGACGCTCCTTTCACTTGAAGCCACCCAGCGGATGGACAAAACACGCCCTATCACCAGGAGACGCTGTCCGACTGCTTGCGCACACTGCGCTAACTGCCTCTGATTTTTGGGGGAGGCATGGAACAAGGAATAGAGTTTGTCAAAAAAGATCTGGAAATGATTGAGCCCTGAGACCTCCTTGACCACATCCCCAACTGCCAGCTCTAGACAATGATTGGAGCAGTGCCACACAAACAGGCTTGGGAATGTACTACACAACTGGGTAGCAACGCCTGTTCTCTTCCCTAGCATGACTGAAGCCCCATCACATGCAAAAGAAACGAAACACTGACCTAAAAAGTCCTCGTTAAAATCTCTTCCAAGACACTCCATTAACGCCTTTGTGATGTCATCAGCCGTTGTTCCATCCAACTCGATCAGCTCCCAAAAAAATGTTTCGGGCTCAGCATCAGCTAATGCTGAGCGTAGACACACAACAAGCACCGTTTTACCACTAATAGTGGTAGATTCATCGACCAAAACACAGAGTTTTCTTTGGTTTTCTGTAATGTCTTTTGCCATTTTTTTTCTTCAGCTCATGAGCTATGTGGTCGATGATTTCGCCACAGGTTTTATTGGAGTGCAAAACCCTGCCCACGTTCAGCCCATTCAGTTTCTGTACATTCAAATCAATTGGCATGTCTGTGAATGGCCGGCTATGTTTGCCAATTTTATATGCCGTTCGAAAAACTCTGATAGTGGTGTCTAATTCAGATTTATGCATAGACTGCACTTGATGTTGAATAGTTTCACGTGAAGCAGATGTAAGGATGTCAGCAGCTTTTACATGGGCTTGTGATTCTTTATGTTCTTTGATTTTTTTTTTCTCAGGCTAGCTTGTTGTTTGCCCTTGTCAACACCGAAATGAGACACTGCACACTCACCCCATTCAGTTGACAGTTTCAGTCCTTGTCCGGTGTGTATTCCCAAAGATTTGACATCTCTGCATATCCGACATCCTAGCTTCTTATCTTTAAGAAGGAGCCATGCATTGGTCTTGCAAAAATATTGCACCTGGTCCGTTGTCCAGCAGTCAGGTGCATCGCTTTGCCCGGTGTTGGTGGTGGCAGTTGCGCCAGCAGCAGCTAACGTTAGAGGCTCTGGAGGAGGCGGCGGAGCTAGTGCTAATGCTAATGCACTAGAACTTGGAGCAGGAGGATCAACCAAAGAAAGCTCCCCATCAGACACAATTTCCAACACAGGCACAGCATTCTCTGTATTTGAAGTTTCTTCCGGCGACAACCGCTGTCTTTTTGCACTTTTATTAATCCAAGCTAACATTTTAGAAATGCTCATTTGTGACGTGACTTGCTTTCCTTCTCTCGGGGGCGTGCCTGCTCTGTTCTATCACTCTACATAGCCACCCACTGGGTGGGAGTTGCACTGCATAAACACAACACACCGTGCATCTAGGTATGTAAATTGTAAAGCATTAAAACATGGTTTTACTAACAGTTTTCAGTATGTTGTTACTTCGGCATTATTATTATTATTATTATTATTTTGAAACGTGTATTACTATTAAATCACGGTCAAATAGGTTAATTTTGACATAGTCGTTTCCACCACAGTATTTACATGGAGAATATAAGCCCCGCCCCCTCTCCAGCACGTTCTGTTTGAATGACAGGAGTAAACAGCTGACAGCCGCTGTGAAACTCCAGTGGTTAGAGCGATGAGAATGTCCGTTCGGCACCTCATGACGCATCTACTGAGTACCGGGCGGCTGTATATATATATATATATATATATGGATGTATAATAAGAACGGTGGGAGAGTGTTGAGTACTGGCACCGTGCATGAGTACCGGAGTACCGCCAGCATGCCGGTACTGAGCAAGAAGTGCCGGTACTCCATGGGTCAGAACCAGAAGTGCCGGTACTGCGTACCGGTGAGTACCGGCCCAATTCCAGCACTGAACCTAAGTGTTTGCTTTCCATGTGTTACTGGCTCATAAAGGGCATATTCTGTTGCACGGGTTATGGTGTAGCTTTTATGACTGTTAGGAATGAATTAAACATCTTAACGATTTTTTAAAAATAACTTGAGATCCAGATAACTTTTGTCTGTCCTGATGCACTGTATTACTAGTTCTCATACGCATACCTGCACCTTTCCGTACTTGGACAAAAATGTTACCTAACCACTCATGTAGCTCCTGTATGTGTAGAGTCACATTTTAAAAGTGTTTGTCTCATAATATATAATGTCATAGTTTTCATGTTGCCAGGTCTTTTCCACAGTTACATTTTTTATAAATAAATCCTGTACTGATGCTTTTAAAAACGTCTTGACCTTTTCATTTATGTTTTGACTTGTCTGCCTTAACGTTGCCGAAGCTAAATGCAGATCTTGTGAAGCTGAGGACTCTCAGGAGCTGCCCAGCACAACACGAAACTGATACCAGTAGCTTTAAGGAATCTGTGCTATGTGCAGGACCCGTTGCTAAGGAGTTAGTGTTGTGTAACAGTATAATCCTGTCAGTTTCAGCCCTCGCACTCAGCTTGTACTTTTGCTCGAGCTTAAATTATTAGATCAAAAGAAATTGAATCTGGAACAATTTTAATGGTTTGCCTTTTTTGCTATGCCAAGAAGACACTGATTCCAGGTTGTTAAATGTGTTGAGCTTTTCAGGTTTTTTGTTCTGACAACACAACAGACTTTTTTCTTCTGAAAACAATCATTTTAGCAACCGAATGATTAGTTGAGAGACGACTAAAACAACTAAAATAAATTGTTGTCTTACTTTATGCCATTACTTCGGCTAATTTTTTTTCTTTTAATTAAAGTTAGCAAGAGGACAACTCTGCAATGCCCTTTTTTTTCCTTTTTTTCTTTTAAATACAATGGTCAAAGATCATAAATAGTCATTCAATAACATGCCATATAATAACATGCCAACCATTGTTACAGTAGGTTGAAAACATATTGGTAGTATGTCACCAATGTCAAACAAGATTGTACCTAAGTATGCCATAACATATTTGTTTGGATCACATTAAATAATTAATTATAAGGTATTGAATATTAAATTAAAGTTGAATGAAAAATAAATGAAATAAAACGTCAAACTAATTAAAAGGATGTAATAAAAAGGATGTATACAAAAGTCATACTATTGTATGCCATTACATATTGTATTACTTTTTTGATAAACTATACTGTGACATAGCCTACTATACAAAAATATTAATTTTCAACATAGCCTACTATACTTTGTCCTTTTTTAAACTTTGTTCAACATACATTATTATGCCTTTTTTTCACTTTTTGCTACATACTATACTATGAATTATTTTACATTTTTTCAACATACTATACTTTAACTTTTTGTGACATACTTTAATATTACTTTGTTTCACTCTGTTCGACATACTATACTATAATAATAATAATAATAATAATACATTTTATTTATAAGCACACTTTTCATTTGCGTAAACAAAGCTCAAAGTGCTACAAAATTAAAAAGGGTAAAACAAAACAATTAAAACAACAGAATAAAAGCAGTGACATTTATGCCAGCATGGCATAATGTGGGGGTTTTAAAAATCTAGTTAAAGGCTATTCTAAAAATATGTGTTTTTAGTCCTTTTTTGAAAGCATCCTAAAGTAACGTGTTATAGCAGAAAGTTTAATACAGCGTATTTCTGGTATATTCATTTTAATGATGTCACCTGATATAGGATGTGTGTTAAACTTGAATATTCCTAAAATGATGTCCCATTTTAAGTAGAAGTAGATTAGTGCAAATGGTCTTTTCTTCCACTTTTGTGTTATAATCAAAAGGTGGTTTTTTGGCTATTTGTGAGTAGGTAAGGTACAGTACAACCTGTGATTTCTGCCTTGAGTAAAATGATTATTAGTATTTTTCAGAAAGTCATTTTGGGCTTTCAAGGGCGGAACTCAGTAGGTTATTTGTAAGAGTTTTTTGTATGATCTGGAAACTTAAATTAATAAAAGGAGAACATATGTCAATTCTTGGACCTTCTCAATATAAACTATACTTTAATTACAGTTTCCAGATATTAGAAGAGGCCATGAGATGATGTGTGTTATTGAGTCACACAGTTAGAGAGACAATGGTTCTTCTGATTTATCAATAGATGTATTCATGTTAAGTGAGCTGACTTCGAGGTTAGAGGAAGTTCAGAGAAGGCCTTAGGATATAAGAACAGTTAACCTTTGTCAGTTAACTAATCCTATGGATGTCATGAGACGAGGACGTTTAAACATATAGAAGTGTAGCTTTCAGAGAGAAAAACATGTGACTTTTGTGTGATAGGCTGCATGATAAGATGTGTGTGCGTTCTGTCAAAGAGTCCTAGGGACATAGACACACACACACTGTAAGGAGAGGGAGTGAACCAGACAGTCAACAACTGCTGACTCATTGTCTAGGGTCCCGCCCAGAAGTGAAACCGGCCAATGGAGAACTACCAGCTCACGGTCTAGGGCTCGCCCAGAAGTGAAATCGCCAATAACAAATAGCTAGGGAGGAGCAACCGACACAATTCATCCCCACTTGTGTGTATAAATATTATGATATTCTCATGCTCGGCGCTCTTTTTCTGACTGGCTGTCGTGGTACCTATATCACACGGTGGTAGGAATTGAGCCCGGAGTACTCTGTATTTTGTACTATTGCAGCGTGCTCTGTATTGTGTATTGTTGCTTTTACCATTAAAACAGATTATTGTTTAACCTTTATTCTGGTGCTTTGAGTTCCTTCTTTTATAATTTGACCAGCTCATCAGTCATCAAGGGACGCGTGGAGCAGAGGTGAACCTTCCACCACCGCCATTGGGTGGTGCTCCAACAATTCACAGTCTGTGGTTTGGGAGGGCATTCCACAGTCGCGGAGCAGAAGGCTCGGTCTCCCATGGTCTTCAGTTTTGTCCTTGGTGGGATGAGGAGGTTTGCCTTTTCTGAACGTAGGTTCCTCGTGGAGGTTTGTGGGGTGAGCAATTCCTTGATGTAGGAGGGAGCATTTCCATGAATGCACTGATGAGTGAAGAAGGTGATTTTGTAGTCAATCCTGAGTGAGACCGGGAGCCAGTGCAGTGATTTGAGGATGGGTGTGATGTGTTCGTACTTCCGCACTCTCATCAGGATCCTAGCAGCGGTGTTTTGGATATATTGCAGCTTCTGGATGTTCTTGCTAGGAATCCCAATGAGAAGTGCGTTACAGTAGTCCAGCCTGGAGGTGACAAAGGCGTGGACAAGTTTTTCAGCATCTGGCAAACTGAGTATGATCTTTGTTTACTTTTTTAGACATACATTATGCCTTTTTTCACTTTTTGCAACGTACTATACTATGACTTTTTTCTTCATACTATATGCCTACTATACTATATATGCCTATACTTTTCTGAACATGACCTTTGTTTACTTTTTACGACATACTAAACTGGCCTGTTTTTCCCATGTCTTTGACATATTATACTATGCTATTTTTCCACATATATTTCCAATGTTTCTGTTGTTCACATGTTAAATGTTGTTTGGGTCTGACTGCTCACACCTGAAGGGCTGCAGAGATGTTTGTACACCTTGAAGGTTTCTCATTTCTCTAATTTCCCCTCCTCGACCCCTCGACTCCTCGGTCCTCCGGTAGTGACCTGGAAATGGATTTCAGCGCGCCATGTTGAAAGTAAGGCTGTCAAACGATTACAATTTTTAATCAGATTAATCACAGCTTAAAAATTCATTAATCATGATTAATCACCATTCAAACTATATGTCCAAAATATGCCATTTCTTTATGTATATTGTTGTGGGAATGGAAAGATAAATGAAAGAAGGCGGATATATCGATTTAACATACAGTAGGCCTATGTATGAATTATAACATTTTTCTGTGTGTCAAAATGAAAGACAGCCCACACACCTATCAATCATCAAACCGTGGGGTCTTAATTCATTACGTGTTGATTCTATCAACGGGGGAGTACTTCAGGAAAGTCAGGGGGGGAGGGGGCTAGTGGAGTACTTCGTGACCACAGAGTGTGAACGTTGTGATCAGCTGTTTTAGCGCAGTTCTCCAGTGAAGGGGGGAAGTCTCCCTCCGCAGCCGGTTGGTGTAGTTTTGGCACAATTCCGTTGTACAAACCGACGTTAACAGCAGCCCTGTCTGTGCACACGGAGACCGACCCTGTCGTCCGGTGATCTAACCGCCTTCTGGAAAAGCTTCACAAGTACGTCGGTACGCAAATGCGCTTTGTGACACAAGTGACCGTACGCATTTCAGATTACGCACATAAAATATTTTAACGCAATTAATTCAAAAAATTAATTACCGCCGTTAACGCGATAATTTTGACAGCATTAGTTGAAAGCAGGGGCGGATCTAGACAAATATTCATGGGGTGGCAAGAGGGTGGCAGGAGATTTTGAGGGGTGGCATCCCCTGACAGAAGTATATGCTGATTTAAATCGCAATCATATCAATCAATTAGGGGTGTAACGGTACACGTACCCGTACTGAAATTATTCGGTACGGGCCCTTCGGTTCGGTACACGTGTGTACCGAACGAATATAGCGTTAAACGTAAACAATTGAGAACATGAACAACTTTCTGGAAGTAATCTATATCATAGAGCGACCAAGTCATTTCATTGGACGAGAGGCATACTATGAGAGCTAGTCACAGGGATGCGTTCAAATGTAGTCAGTAATTTGAGGAACTGTCGAAATGGCGAACGCAGATAAAGTTGAGCTGAAAATCCTCCAGCATCATTGAAGTCTCCGGTTTGGGAACATTTTGATTTCGCAGTTACGTACAAGGATGAAGGACAAAGACAGGTGGACCGAACCAAAGCTGTTTGTCGGCATTGTTCAACTAACATTGGTTACGCGGCTGGCAATACATCACACTCATTTGAAAAGGCATCACCCGAATGTGAATATCACCGGTACCAAAAGAAAAAAGACTGAAGTGCAAACCCAACTCCCACTAGCATTTAAGCCTCCACCACTCGCAAAGAGTTCAGACCGAGCCAAAGCTATTACAAACGCCACATATCCTTATGTTGCCATGTTAGCAAAGCGCTACCTGGCTGTATCTGCTGCCACTGTCCCTAGAGAGGGTGTTATCCACAGCAGGAGACATTGTTATTGCCAGCAGATCTGCCCTTTCAGCAAGCAATGTGGACAAGTTAATCTTTCTTTAAACAACATGAAAATACAATGACAAGCAAGTCCTAATGTCAAGCTGGCTGCTTAGGTACTAGTACAGTTCAAATACAGATTATTTCAGTTCATCGAAATGCTGCACCTTAATGTTTATTTTACTATATTTTGTATTTATTTGAATACATTAGTCACAGTTTAATAATAATTAAAAAAATTTTTTTAATGTTTTGTGATAATTTTTTCTGCTATACCGAAAACGTACCGAACCGAACCGTGACCTAAAAACTGAGGTATGTACCGAACCGAAATGTTTGTGAACCGTTACACCCATACAATCAATGTTAACTTGGAAAGCCACAATATTAATATTTTAACTCAATCACATAGGTGATATTATTGTGGCACATCAGTAAAGCCTTACAAGGTGGCAGACGTAATTTAATGAATTTTAACTGAACAATAACTGAATGAGTTTGTTTCACTCTTAGACCAGCAGGGGTACCAAATCTATGCAGACTGCTGCAATAAGTACATTAATTAACTGTCTCATTGATGTTTGTCTGAATGAATATGATACTATTAACAATAATATTATTCCTATCAGCTGTCAATCACTGTTAATAAATAATAATAATAATAATAATAGATTTAATTTGTTAGTGTTTTTACAGGTGCTCAAAGACGCTTTACAGATATAGTGAAGAACTGTTATAATTCACATATTCATTTATTATTGAATAAACTATATTTTTTGGAGGAGTTAATGATGAATGTTCATCAAGATGCTTGCTCACCCTCCTTCAAATTTGAAAAACAAGTAATTATATCATTATTGATATACAGTTACAACCTTGACTTTACATCAGAAAGAACAAACATTAAAGAAGTGACTAACTGCATCAGTTAGGGTTAAAAAACGTGTATTCAGCTAAAACATCGCTGCAGTTATTATCCAGTGGAAGGTCCTTACCTACTGGCCTAGTTAAATCAAAGTGGTTACTTTCTGTTGGCTGGGCAGTGTAGTTTTACACACCGTCTTATTTTACTTTCTCAGGACTTAAAACTGTTTTTTGGGGGCAGACCCCCACAAAGAAAAAAAATATATACACGCATACAAGGTCATCATCTTAACAGTTTGTTATTCTCATTGAGTCATCCGTGAGCAGAGCATCAAGTTGGCATGTCTATTACAGCTGAATGCGGCGATTACTATTTTGTTCAGCAAAACGCCTCACAAACGTATTAAGATCAACAGCTGTAGTGCGTTTTGGTTCAATGCTGAGTACAGCCAAACTGACAGTCTCTTCTCTGTCATTGTAGACCGCAAATACCTCATTCCTTCAGTGCTTGGGTCCGAAAGGCTTCTCGTTTTGCGCCGTCCCCCCGTTCAAGTGAATTCGCCACCAATCATATTTCCACTCTCGCGCCAGGACCGGGGGAGGGGTTACATGACGTGCATATTGTGCTGCATTCACTTGCACTCGGACATTAGAGACTTTCTCTCATAAATGTCCGATGAGCCACAACTTTTCTTTCAAAACAAAGATGCCAACTGGGGTGGCAGCTGGGGTGGCAAGGCTATTGTTTAGGGTGGCAGTTGCCACCCCATGCCACCCCGGTAGATCCGCCCCTGGTTGAAAGACATCTAATTTCTCTAAATGCACTTCGAGGATCGAGCATCGAGGAGGCTCTCTGGAGGAGCTATAATCGAGGATACACTGATGGCTCCTCCGCGGATGTATTTCCGGCAACAGTGCAGTTAAAAGAGTAGTGACGCACGGCCGGACTTATCTCAGCCAATGACAGCTCTGCATGCACCCCCTGAATATTATTTTATTAACTGCTCTCATCGCAACGCGATGTATACAGTGAGAACAGCTGTGAGGTCCGTGCAGAAAGCAGAGCAGTGTGTAAAATATATATCACTCAGTATAACAGGCCTACATTACTCTCTGTATTTGTATGCTGTAGTTTAGTAGATATCTACAAACAAAGAGTCGATATTTTTCTAAGACCATTTAGTGCTTCACATAATAAAATACACAATATCCTGATATAGGCCTATATTATATATGCTTTAGGAGCTGTGTGTGTGTGTGTGTGTGTGTGTGTGTGTGTGTGTGTGTGTGTGTGTGTGTGTGTGTGTGTGTGTGTGTGTGTGTGTGTGTGTGTGTGTGTGTGTGTGTGTGTGTGTGTGTGTGTGTGTGTGTGTGTGTGTGTGTGTGTGTGTGTGTGTGTGTGTGTGTGTGTGTGTGTGTGTGTGTGTGTGTGTGTGTGTGTGTGTGTGTGTGTGTGTGTGTGTGTGTGTGTGGTGTGTGTGTGTGTGTGTGTGGTCTAGCATTACTATACTTGTGGGGACCTACATCTGTTTACATAGTCACGTGTGGGGACTGGCTTCCCTTATGGGGACAAATTGCTGGTCCCCATGAGGGGAATCATTCATTTTAGGTTGAAGACTTGGTTAGGTTTAGGGTTAGGGTAAGGTTAAGGGTTAGGGTTAGGCATGTGTTGGTTCTGGTTAAGGTTAGGATAAGTCTCCAGGAAATGCATGTAAATCAATGTAATGTCCCCTGAAGTGGTGTGTGTGTGTGTGTGTGTGTGTGTGTGTGTGTGTGTGTGTGTGTGTGTGTGTGTGTGTGTGTGTGTGTGTGTGTGTGTGTGTGTGTGTGTGTGTGTGTGTGTGTGTGTGTGTGTGTGTGTGTGTGTGTGTGTGTGTGTGTGTGTGTGTGTGTGTGTGTGTGTGTGTGTGTGTGTGTGTGTGTGTGTGTGTGTGTGTGTGTGTGTGTGTGTGTGTGTGTGTGTGTGTGTGTGTGTGTGTGTGTGTGTGTGTGTGTGTGTCAGACAGACAGACAGGTCTCAGTTGGTTTGGTGTCCTATGCTTACTTTTAATACTTATAAATAAAACTTTTGGCCCGTAATTTCATTTCAGCGACCAGAGAGGGGGGGGGGGGGGGGGGGTAAATCCAGTCTCTGATAATGTTACGTTATTATGAGAGTGCTCTCATACTTGTTTGATTCTGGAATTGTATATATTTATATAAATATACAAATATATATGTGTGTGTGTATATGTCCGCATCTGTTATTGTCTCATTATACCGCACTGTCAATGAATTAAAAGTAAATATATAAGTCATCATGAACACATCTGTCCATCAGACAGAGTGCTGCTGTGCCTCCTGTCATCATTAATGGACGTCTCTTTAAAATGACTGCTCAGAGGAGAGGAGTTCTCATTTCTCTAACCGCCTGCTGCTTCCCCTCCTCTCTCCTCGGTTCCTCCGCTCGAGCGGGACTAATAGTCTAGCAGGAAGGGCCCTCAGATTTTGAGATACCCCTACCCGAGGTAGAACAAATGACAACAATGATTTTTCTTATCTTTAGGGTCTCCCATTAATGAAATTGATTGTTTGTGACCCTGACCAGAGCTGTTCCAGTGCTGTGGATGGAACGGAAACCGGACTGGAATTTCTCAAAGAGGCCGTTTAGTTGGAGATGGTCCTGAAGCTGGGCGGAAACCACATGTCTAACTGTCTACCAGCATGTCATGCACTCACTGGCTGTGGCACAACAAGTAGTTTGTACAGAATAGGAAAGACAACAGCATTCACCAAACTCAAGACCCAACAGCATTTACCAAACTCAAGACCCATCTCAGCGAGCTCAAAGATCTGGCCCATTTTGGACTCTCTCCAGCTTGGAAGAGTCTTTACCAGTCGCAAGAGAATTTGCGCTTCTGCTATATGGAAAAAAGAAAAAGGACTGTGAACAATGTGCACAAACTTGGAAGAACTGAGGTTCATAATTGCATCAACAACAGATGAATCCTCGGAAAATCTGCCGCCAACAGAGGATGGATTTCAACAACATGTAAAGAGCAATGTTTCAGACAGCGATATGGTGTCACAGGCCGAACCCAAACCCTTGTTATGGAGTCCTATTGGCAAGGGGTGGATTGTCAGAGATGGGGCCATTCAACCAGTGCTATTTACAAAACCCCCGCACCTACAGAAGTGAGAGACATTACTCACTTGTATTGCAAAGATGCAAAGTGTGGAGAGAGTGGAAAGTGCCAGTGCCTCTCTGTTGGCCTTCCCTGTACGGAGTTCTGCACCTGCTGTGCAGAATGTTAACATGTGTCCCCTAACGTTTCTGAGGAACCTGACATTCAACATTATATTCTAGTATCTATATACTTGACCTCTCACAGAATTATTTGATGAATTGTATACTGTACTTTGAATTAAGGTTCCAGTTTCAATAAAACCTGTACTATTTACACCTATGTTTTAGAGGCTTGCAATTTAGAACTAATACACTTTATTGTATTGAGTTACTCTTATTCTGACTATTTGGTGATGTAGTTCAGCCACCTGGTATTTCCCTCTCCAAATATAATGACCATCAGAGTGAGCATTCTTAACTTATAGGCTATTATGCCACTTCTCCCCCATTCGGAGTTTGACTGTCTCAGAGAAGAGGTAGGCCTATGTCTAAAGAAATCTCATTTCCAATATAATTATACCAGATTTTTCCATACAACTACTGGTTAGTGTTCAATAGCACCCTAGACAATTAGAGCAATGGTATATTTTTTAGGGATTTCTGTTTTTCTGATAAATGAGAGAAAAGTGATGGAGTCCTATGTTCCTATCACCAAAAAGTACAATTTCCGTCTAAACTAAAGCTAAGTTTACAGGACTATAATTCAGTATTTCTTTAGTTAAATAATTGTCTGACTATTTGGTGATGTAGGACAGCCACCTGGTTCATACCTCAGCAAATCTGAAGAGGAAAAGAGTGGTCATTCTCAAGTTATGGGCTTTCTTGTCACATTTCCCACATTCGGCCTGGTCTAATTTGGCTCTTTTTCAGGGATTGGGGTAGTTCTAAACAACAACCAAAAAAACATTTTTTCCCCCAAAATAAAATTTGACAACAATCAATTTCATTAATGGGAGACCCTAAAGATAAGAAAAATCATTGTTGTCATTTGTTCTACCTCGGGTAGGGGTATCTCGAAAACTAAAGCCTTTTTTGAGGACTTGCTGCTGGACTATAAAACACGAGGATAGGAGTCGAGGAGGGGAATTAGAGAAATGAGAAACCTTCATTGTCAATTGTTTGTTCATAGTTTGTAAAGCTAAAATGTTTCATTTATAGTTTATCATGTTCAAAATGTTTGTTTTTTTGCGGTTAAAGTTGCTATAGTGATTCCAGGGGCCTATACTACGAAGCTGGTTCAACCTAACCTGGATATGTTTGAGTTAGCCGGTTGGCCTAATCCAAAACATACGCGCTCTCGCTAAACTGTACTACGACGCTGGTTATCAAGTGGATCGCTCAAACCAGAGCCGTATAATAGAAGAGTTATGACATCTCCGTTCACTCCAATGGACCACTTTTTTACAGCAATGGCGGATCGTGGAGCCTCTCAATCGTTCCCAGGAAGTTAGCGCCAAGGCTAGCAGAGCGGTAGAGTTGCAGCATAATAACCGTTCGTGACGGACTTTTAAAGGTAAGAAGAAGTTTAAAGATTTATATTGCGGATATTATCAGTACATCTGATTCAAATGAACATGTGTATTAAAGGATGTCAGTGGATTATCCCTAAATCAGTAGATTTAGGGAACGTTTACAGATAACAGATCAAGCTAGGATACCGAAGCAAGTTAGCAACAGACGTTGAACAACCTTTTAATTGTAAATTCCGTTCTCTTAATGTAATTTGGTCCAATGCTGTTGAATTAGAGAAGAGGGGCTTCTAAACGGGATTGTATGCGGGGGTGGAGGGAGTTAAATATTAGATAAATATAACTTTGGTGCGTGTAAGAGTGAGTGTTTTTAGCAGAGCCATATTGTGTCCTTGTGATTATGTTGATTATTACCTGCCTGTATAATGTTGCAGCTCAGCTGATTTTGGATTGATGGCAAAGGGAGAGGAACTTAAGTGAGTGTGAAAACACAAGGTAAGTTTAATACTACTGTTTTATATAAGTAAGCATACTAAACATGTATTCTATCACTGTATTATATAAGTAATCTTGTTAGTAACCTACTGTATGGCAGGTGGAGGGGCAGTGATGTTACAGGTGGAGGAGCAAGACTGCAAGACTGCAAACTCACAAGACAGAGAAATCAAAGTTTGTTCTCCAGAGAAGAGGTTGATTTCACTTCAATTTTTTATTTCATATTTTTCTAAAGATGTGGAAATGGCAACAAAAAAACATGTGAGAGCTGTAACCAAGACAACTGTAACAACAGGAGTAGAGAGCCACCAAGGTTTTTCAAGTCCCTCTCTTACTCCATTTTGCCAACCCAAACTTCCAGGTACATGACGGGACACCTTGCTTGTTTTTGTTGTTTGCGCTCCTCTGGCAGGTGGAGGGCAGTGATCCCTTCCCTTCTTCCCTCAATCTTTGAGACTAATGTAAGTAGAAGACATGGCACTGTAAATGTTCGAACATTTAAAATATTATACCACTTAAAAATAACAAGTATTACTTTTGTTACTAAGAGTTCATACTTATTATACCTGTGTCACCTTTCACACTCTAGCTGTGATCATGAGCTATGGGCTTTGTAGATACAGGTCCCGGGGTGAATCGTGGTGCAGGGGCCCTTCTCTTTTTGACCACAGGGCGATGCACGAAGATGGTGGGTATAGCCTCTGCTCTCAGCCTAGTCTTGCCCTTTTTTGTCTTGACAAACTGGTCTGCATCAAAATGTGCCTGCGGAGTGACTTGAGGTTACTTCACACACAGAACAACTCAGTTTTGTCTGCCCACATACATATTTCATAGTGGTTGAATACACAGTATTAGGAAACACTTTATACTTACTGGACATGTTACACTCATTACATACTGTATATACAATATGACCAAGAATGTGAGACAACTTTATAGAAATTCATATCACATCTGTTACTGATGCCATTTGTCATACTTTGTTAAACTCACAAATAATAAAGTTCCATAACTTCAGTTGGGAACAAAGACCACACCTTATCTCCCCAAGGCAATTTCCCATCCAATAGGTGTGCTATATAGGTGTGTATAACCCTTTCTCCTGTCTGTCACTCCCTCTTTCAGCACAAGAACCAGAGGGGGATTCAATGGAGCCTGAATACCTGCACTGAGACCCTCACCCTGCACCCTGAGTCTCAACTCTGTGTTTTTCAAGCCTTTCCCTGTTTTTTGTATTAAACAAAAACATTAAGCTTTCCCAATGGTGGGGTTTTCGTTTTGTGAAAAAGTGCAAATGCAGTGTTTGTATATAAATCACATGTTTTTTTGCTGTTGGTCGTGAAATTGCTCCTGCTTCCTCCGCTCTGTGTCAGTGGGGAAGCTGTACATTCGTACTCCTTTCTCTGAGCGATTGGAGCATCCCCAGGCAGCACAGCAAACCATGGTGGCGACTAGGAGGCAGCACAGCAAACCAGGACAACACGGAGGAAAAGGCAGACAAACTGCATGATATGCTATTCAATGTTTATTGAATTCCATGTATTTGCAATGGATATTCCTAAAACAACACATTTAACATCATCATCATGCTGCTGCTGCTAGTCCTTTGATAGTCACCTGTCGGTCTCCTGTCCTTTCTGAAAGCCATAAAGATGACATTAGTCATTTAGATAACTTGTGTCCTCAATTAACATGGGATTACTGAAACTACCATGAATTTAAGAAAATGGTAGACATTAATCTAATCTGAATTTTAAAGCATTACTTTAGATCCCCTCCCTCTAAATATATCAATAAACATTAGAAAGTGATGCTCCTGACTACCATACAGGTTTAAGGAGATAATATTGGTTTTAAAGAATTCAAAGCTATAAATAAACAGCAACATGCTCTTTAACCAAGGCACTGTTAGCCTAACATGTAAACTAGTTGTTCACACTAATCCTAATATTATCACTTAATATTAGCAAATTCTATTTTATTTTTTAAAACATATTGATGTAAATACATACACATATCGATTTGTTGTATAAATATTGCAAATCAAAACCTTTATTCACTAATAATTACCAAAAATCGTAGTTCTATCTCCTGTTATCAATGCATTCACATTGCCCGCCATGAACTTCCGGGGAACGATCCTCTTCTACATGAACCACGTGACGATAACCGTTTTTGGACTTCCGTTGTCGTAACTCTTCTATTATACGGCTCTGGCTCAAACCAGCCGTTTCCTATGGAGAGGCGAAGTCACGCCCCTCTACTTCCGGACCATGGGACCCCGGAAGCGAAAAATTTACATTGAATTCAATGGAGAGAGAACACGTATCTTTTGATCCCGTTTGAATTGTGCCACGAACTACACATATGATGTTTGTCAATCTTAAACAATCATTTCCATGTCAAAAAAGTCACATTTTGTCGTAAAACTGCTGAAATATAATACTATGAAAAATACGCTACTACAAAGACTACAAATCCCAAATCCCATTCTGGGTCGCGTAAGTGATGTCACAGGCATGCTCGGTGATTTATAATAAGACTCGTAATTAAAGCGAAGAAGAAGAAGATCTCATAACTGATTTATTCCCTCCAATAAATGATAGATCGCTAAAAATAAATTCACTTTTACAAGATGCCTGTGTGCTTTGTACCAGGTTGTAGTCATAAAAGTGATCATACCACTTGCTCCTTCTATCGATTCCCGTCTGATGAAAGGACCAGGAGTCGCTGGATCAGACATATCAGGTAATATCATAGGTAATATACATGTTGTGCATGGAACATAGTCAAGTTAGCTACCTAGCTAGTAGCGACGAGTAGCGAGCACGTTAGTTAGCATTACATTACTTAGCCTTGTCATTTTTAGTAGCCTTACCATGAAGTTATTATTTTATTACATGAAGTAAACCAAAATGTTAAACAGTAACCAAACATGATGGTAAGTATTTCGTGAAACTTTTGAAGCCTACTGCGCCCTCCACCGGGTGCTAAGGAAGCAGTTCAGGGAGAGTCGAAGGCAGGCATGGAGCTTTGCATGTCATTCTTCTGGAGGTGTTTCATTGTGATGACAATCTGTTTGTTGGAAAGACAGTCGTTGTGTGCTTATTGAGAGAAAATTGTTAGAAGAGATCATTATTCAAAGTGTTGTTACTTTAAAGTGTTGTTACTGACCTTTTTCTCTTTTATTTTCTTTACCTCACCTGGAACTGCTGAGACGTTGAGGAACATGCACACTGACCTGCTCTGGCAACCTGATTTCCACTGTACGTAATAGTATTTGGTTATGGTATATTATTTATATACATCAAAGGCACAATGCACCCCCCAGAGACACACATGTATTGAGTGTGATATGTTGCATAGGTCATGTGAAATCATCTTTACATACTAGAAAACTGTAGGAGCGGCAACTTGTTTTGAAATTGAATTTTTAATATCCGATAATAAAGTTGATCTGTTTTCTTTATTCTTCTCTCTTCCCAGCTCCATCACCATTCTCTGTTCCTGCAGGTCCTGCTTGCTAATCAATGCTCATATTTTTTTACACAATTAAAAATAAAGTCAATGTATTGTATGACATGAAGTTGTGCTTCATTCGGAGTCAATAATAAATTAATTCTGCCTTCAACTGCGCAATGATTGTGGACTGCACCGACATCCATGTAGCTGCCCCCCAGTAAGATGAACCAAGCAAAGAGGGTCACCATCATGCCCAAGGACATCCAGCTGGCCCGCCGCATCCGCGGAGAGAGGGCTTAGACTGACCTGAGACCAGCACACCCAAACACAACGGCTCTTTTAAGAGCCACCTACATTTTCAAAGAGTTGCAATCCTACGTTATTATAATGATTAAACTGTTTCATGTATCACTTAGTTTACTGAACCGTGATGAATGAAAGAAATTAGTGAGGTAGTGGTTTACTGAAGTTACAAAGACATTAATATATGAGTAACAGGTCAGTGTAAACACAAGCTTCTGTCAATTATGGATCATTCAAACTATTTATATAAAAATATGTAATAAAGTTCTAAAACAAGTATTCGGTATATTCCTTGATAGCTTTTGGAGAAGGTTGTTTTTAAGTTTACTAAAATCTATCGTTTCAACTGTTTCACTTTATAAAAAGGGAACAGGTGAGTAGAGCATCATTGAGTTTCTTATTCTGTCAGTAAATTATCCAAATGAATGTTTTTCATTATTTTAGTCAACCATAAACAAATTGATTGTACCTTTTAATGATGACCTTACATGGTCGGCAAAGTTAAATTAACTTCATAAAATCAAATCTGTTCTGAGAAAAAACTAATAAATGTTTAAAGATAGGAACTTGCCATCCCACTGAAAAACAGTCCGTAGAGATTTAAAGGCGTAGTTGTAGTTCAGTCCAACGTTTCATTTGGATTCATTTGACAACAGTCAACTCTTTTCATAAAGAATATATATATTTTTCAAAGTCAACTTTATTGTCAATCTTACTCAGTTTGAGAGATCAAAAAGACGTTTAAATAAAATTATACAATTTACAGATATGTATACAAATATATATATATCCTATATACACCATCATGTATAATGATGGTGTATGATGTAGAAGGAAGTGTGGTAGATAACAAGTAAATATAGAGTTACATACAGATCCATGTTACAGCAAAAGATGGAATAACTAAGAAGCACACAGTATAATAATAATTACATGCAACAATTAAATAACTGCTCAGCATCTCCACCACAATCCCAATCTGCTGTGTCCTGTTTTCCTCCCCTCTGCATAACACCCCATCACACATACGAAATACAACGCAGAGTCCGAGGGTGTTAAGAGTATGTTTATTGAAATGTCCTCCTCTCTACTGGCCAACACAGGGAGCATATGCTGGGTGTAGAATTGTTCCAGGAGGAGGAGATTTCCATGCCATGCAGGGTCTTTGGGGATGGGGATGATGATCGCCTCCTTCGTGGTCCACACAACAAAGTAGCAGAGACTCCGGTCTGTGATATGCAGCTGCCCTTGGACCTGTTGCCAGTATGGGTGATTCTCCTTGAGAATATATGACCCACCCTCCTCACGGAGACAGAAGGATGGTAACTGGACTGCCTCCGCGATGGTCATGTTCCTCTGGCTGTGTGGACACTTCACCTCCAGCAGGGCAGATGGCTGCACAAGTCCATCGGGTGATGCTCCCAAAACACCCGACTCACTCACAAAGAGACCAGACTCGATTCGAACACTGTCACTTGATGCCTCCACAAAAGCCTTCACCCCTTCGGCCTCGTTTACAACCCCCCAGTTGACAGTTGGCGATGTCTCTGGCCAGTGGGTTGTATGTCTCCTCTCGCTGTTGGTAAAGTTGAGACACCGGCTGGACTACTTTGGAAGTGCCAGGCTTCCTCCACTGGCACTCAACATCTGTGGAGCTGATCTGCCACATGGAAAATATTGCCAATGCTGCAGCGTGGCTGCATTTGTACATCTCCTGTGCACAATCACAGACAGCGCTCTGCATCGCGCCATCGTCTCCCATGCAGATCTGTAAAAATAAAGTAAGTACCATTTGTTAGCATGCTATAATAGATTGAATGAGCAATAATACAAGGATGGTCCGGATCTGGGGGTGGGAGGGTTTATTTTTCCATAGTTTTGTCCTCTTGTCTGTTGTTATTGTTTGTTTTTTCTGTATTTTTTGTAATTTGTGATGTATTGGTTATGATTGTACATTGTATTTTTCTAAATGTGTATGAATACATTTTTAAAAAACATTTGATCAACAATAAAAAAGGATTTGGTCAGGATCTAGACTCAGTGTGTAGTTTATTAATTAATCAATGCTCTCTACATTAGGAAAACACATACCGGTGTACCAGAGGGAGTCACACACAGCTGTGCCTAGATAACCAAAATCCTTGAATCGACACACAGCAAATAAACTCAAATGACACAACGACAAAAAGGAGATCACACATACAGTATAGTCGATATAAAACTGGCCGCTTCAATCTGAAGAGCAACTAAAACAAAACACGGGAGTGTACCTTGTTCTTGTGAACACTAATGTTATCCACAGCATACACAGAGACCACGAAGTTCTTAAGGAGAAAACTAGTTGTTAAAACAAAACACGTTAGTGTACCTTGTTAGCTAATGTTAGCTAGCTGACATTAACGTTACACATCGCACTCATATTACTCACCGAAACCTTGTAAAGCCGGTCCCGCATGCTGGCTCTTACAGAACCGACTAACTCCCCTTTCAGATAGGTACAGCTCTCAACATGCCCAGACTTGTAGTGATTTTCACCTCGTAAAATACTTTTATTCTCATTCTGAAAGAATGTGGTGAAATGTGCTAACGTGACGGCCATCTTTATGTTGGTGACGCGTATTGTGCGAGACGAGAGACCTGTAGTTCACTGAGCGGTTTCACACGAAAAAATGTGTAACTTCACAGTTTTACGACACATTTTTATTTTTTTGACTTGCAAAATGTTCTTTTAAATTGACAAACATCATATGTGTCATTCGTGGCACAATTCAAACGGGATCAAAAGATAACCTTTCTCTCTCCATTGACTTCAATGTATAATTTTCCGCTTCCGGGGTCCCATGGAGGCTTTCGGAAGGGGAGGGACTTCGCCTCTAGTTAGGTGCGCGTTCACATAAAAGGGGTGGTATCTGGAGCATTCGACCAATCACAAACATGGAGAAGCGTACTGACAGCGCAGCGTCATACTTCCTGAATGAAAAGTGAACTTTAATAGGCCTACTAGTCAAAAATGAAGAAGTTAAACTTTAAACATCCATGACTTAAACACTTTATCCAGGATAAAAGCCACATAGTCTGCACCTGCAAGGTGAATACAGCTGGCAAAAGAAAAAGTGTTTGAATGCGTACATTAACAGGTTTATGATATCACTGCCCCGTCTAAAACACGATCAGACTTTAATTACATTTGTCTCGAGTGTTTCGTCAACTTAATGTGTTGCTTAAAATAATACTTCTGCATACAGTATGTGACACAGTGAGTGTTACACGGCCAGATAACCTGGTCCCGACCAGGTTAGCCGCTAAGCATAAGTTACCATGGAGATCTAGCCTGCTAAAAAGAGAACCAGCTTCGTAGGACCGGAAAGCCGGAGTTTCCCCTGAATTTAGCCGGCTAAGCGAAAAATCCTGCTTCGTAGTATACCCCCCAGGACAAACCACTTGGCCAGTTATATTTTGTTCAGTTGGGTTGCTTAAGAGTTGTTCTTAGACAAAGTTGTGCTAATGCGTAGAGGCAGTTGATAAGAATGTATCAATTCACTTTTTTTGACATACTATGAGATTTTCTCAAAAATGTACCATGACTTAACTTAACTTTTTTCGACATACTATCAACACTTTTTAAAATGCATTGAACTGACTGTATGATTACCTTCTGTTATTTTCAACATACTTTCTCCGCAGACCAGGAACAAACTTGCTTTTAAATCGAAGCTTAAAACCTTTGCCTTTAATGCTGCTTTTCAAGATGACATTTAACTTTTTTTTTATAATTTCACCTACATACCTTTTCAGCAGTATTTACAATGCATATTATTCTTTAACCAATTTATATCTTTAAATTACATTTTTTGTTCAATTTATTTAGTTTTTCATGTGTTAATGCATATATAATCCACTTTGAATTTCCTTTGTCGGAAATCTACTATATAAATGAACGAACTAATTTACTATGACTAATATTTTTCACAATATACTATGATTTTCATATTATGGTATTACCTACAATGATTCATAAAAAGTTGATAAACATATGTTTAATAAAGTTTGAACATAACTATATTTGGGATTAAAAAAAAGCCCTAATAAACACAGGTGAGTAGGGGAAGTGGTTTGATTTGTAGGAACTTTCAACCTTTTGAGATGCAGTTTATCAGGAGTGTTCCACAAATCACCACTGGGTGGCAGTGTTGACTAAAGCGAGAATATAAATCAGATTTCTTCGTTGCCGTATTTAATCCTACCAGTCTTCAAACAAAACATGTAAACAGTTAAAGACAAAAATGTTTATTACACCTTTTTTTTCTACAGACAAAACATTTTAGATTAGAAAATATTCAATTAAAAATGACCACTATCCATCTACTTGGTCAACAAATATCACAATAAAACATTTTCATACAACAGATGCATATTAACAAAAGACTACAATAAACTACCTCCTATGTTTAACCATAGTATTTGAAAAAAGGGAAAGTCAAGGCAGCTATTTTACAAAACAGAATTGAGGCACCAAGGGCATTTCTTATATATAGTCTAGAATATATAGGAGTCTAGAAATTATCTGTAGCCTACTTAACTTACAATACAGTAATTCAGAAGTGTGTTACAGAGCGGCTTGGTGTCCAAGGGTGCACATATTTTGCGACTCGGAAAAGCGTAAGTTGCACCTTTGGTCCATTGGAAGAGTTCGAGTAGGGGGGAACCCTGTGACCCCTGTAAAAGGGTTGAGATCAGAAAAGAAGCCAGATCCCAACGTCTACCTCACAGACTTTAACACTTATTTGTGATAAGCGGTATGCTTTTTCATTGTGAAATCCACAAGGGATATAGAGCGGACACTTTTTACTCTGCTTTAGTTAATTAACCTCAATTTATAGGGCAGTAATGTAAAGAGAGGACCAGGAAAATACTGAAATATTCAAATGTACAAACTTTGAAGCAAGCAAGAGCAGCACCATCCAGTTTTTTGTCCCATTGAGAGCCTGACAGTTTTGATTGGTTTTTGCCTGATTTCCTGGAACATACTATATTAATATACAGCCTATTGTTTTGAGCCGTTATACCTTCCAGTGTTAAAGTCTGTGAGGTGTGAGAGCTCCAGTCGGACGTTGGGAGCGTCTATGAAGAGGCTCTCTTCTCTTCGTACGGGGACTCGTAGGCCTCCATGGGGGGGCAGGTGCATACGAGGTGCTGGTCGCCGTAGATTTCGTCAATCCTGGAGATGCTCGGCCAGAATTTGGTCTCTGGCCTAATGAAGGGCTGAAAAGGGAGAAGGGAAGGTTTATTGTGAGAACAATTGTAATTTATTGGGGCTTAATAATGGATGCCGATACTACTAAAACTAAGTGATTCACTTCAAGTCATTTAAAAATAGATACATTAATTCAATTGAAATTAAAAAATTAAAAAGTAAATCAATCCAACTAAATGGTTGTGAAGGTGGGCTGTGAAATAAAAAAGAAATGTCTTAATCTGTGCCGACAAAGGTTTCTCTTTACCCATATTATCTAATGAATACATATGGGTGGTTTAATGTTTGTTTAAAGAACAAATTAAAAAGTTCGGAACAACACCTGAATAAACCTTTAAGATGGAAAATAATTCAATTACTTAAACTAGTTTCAATCAAATATTTGTACACTAGATTAAAATGCTGCAGCTTTTGGAGGCTGTTAACAGAATAAAACAACCCATAGATGAAACAGTTAATTGAAGCGTTTCCCGTTGCTACAAAAAAACTAAAACATTTTCCTCTAGGTTTTAAAGCTATTGTTATATACAATCCTGACCACTAGAGGTCGACACAGTCAACAAATTATCATCAGCACTTAAGAAAGTTGAGTGTGTAATGAAGCTGCAGGAATGAGTGCACTCACCAAGGGGAAGGCAGCGTGCTCCCTGGTGTAGGGTCTGTCCCAGTTGGAGGATGAGATGCAGGCCAGAGAGTGAGGGGCCATCTGCAAACACAGAGGTCTTTCTGTCAGCTGATGGAAGGACTCTTTCACCTCAAACTAAAGAGACAAATGAAGGCTACCACAGTGTACCTTGAGCGGGTTGATGCGGGAGTCCATCCTTCCCTCCTCGATGTCTGCGATCTCCTGTCGGATACCGAGCAGCGCGTCACAGTACCGGTCCATCTCAGCCTTGTCCTCTGACTCCGTGGGCTCGATCATCAGGGTCCCAGCCACCGGCCAGGACATGGTGGGCGCATGGAAACCTGAACACCAGAACGAAATAAAACTACATTAATTCATAAAAAATCTCACGTACAATTCCACAGGTTGCTAAACATGCATCTCAGTATTATAAAGTATCATTTAACTGTGCCTCTGGCTATGTATGTTTATGGACAATTATTTTTTGGTTCGGCCTTATGATGGCTAAAATTTGATGACCATTTTAGTTTTCATTTCATATAGCATGGTAAATTGCTATGAAATGATGAGCTGTTTTGTTTTATGTATGTTTGACAGTGTGTGTGTGAGGACCCCAGGAAGAATAGCCAATGCTCATGCTAGTGCTAATGGGGATCCCAATAAAGAATCAACTTCTCTTGGTTTTAATAAATCAAAGAAAGTGTATGATCCTGTTTATTCAAAGGCAAAACAAAAAGTGCTTCTACATAATTACATTTTAATTGAGGACTGTATATAATTCAGCCTACCATAATCTTGCAGCCTCTTGGCCACATCAACAGCTTCAATGTTGGCCGTCTTCTTGAATGGCCTCACATCTAGAATGAACTCATGGGCTACAAAACCTGTTCAAAACCCAAGAAGGAACATTTTAAAAAGTGACATAAGATTTGTTTTTCTTTGAAAATTGATTTGCAGTGATTCGGTGAACATGCTTCTCCCAGTAGTACCTTTGCTGCCTCTGAAGAGGATCTTATAGTGTTCTTCCAGCCTCTTGGCCATGTAGTTGGCGTTGAGGATGGCCACCTCTGAAGCATGAACCAGTCCTTTGGATCCCATCATCTAAACACAGAACGCAGGAGTGCTGTTAGTGTTTGTTCACATGAAGAGTTTTATTTAAAACTATAATATTGGGTTAAAAAGAACACAATGGTGCTCTATGAGGAGATTCAGGTGATAAGGTGGGGGGGGGGGGGGGGTTACCTTGGTTGGTGATTGGCTAATGGTTACACAGCCAAAACAATCATTATGACATCATAAAGTGGCCAAAATCTGGTCAGCTCATTTTCAGACAGGTTTTTATATAAATGGATCAGGACAAAAAGAGAGGTCTTTGTTCCTGAAACTTTCAGAATCTCTTTACAAAGAGGAGACACATGTTTATGTGTAAAAGACATGAAAAAGTGGATTTTGCATAATAGGTGACCTTTAAACTATTCACATATAAATAACTGTGCGTTTGGTTTAAGCTTTTGCCAAACGAGGTCACATGATGCTGCTAAGCCTGTCGCCTCGAGGAAAACATCTCCAGCTTTCCAATTGGTTCTTGCATCCAAATATTTCTCCGCCCCCCTCTGTCAGTGTTCTTTAGCTTCATTTTTTGTATACTTCATGTCTCGTGTCCTTCTTGCTTTCTGTGATCAAACTTTGTGAAACATTTTGAGTTGTTTTGTCAAGCTGGCATCTCTGGTTTCATGAGCTGACCTTGATGTAGGCCCAGGAGATGGGCAGGATGGCGCTGGAGCCCCAGGGCGCGGCGCTAATGGTGCCCAGCGAGCTCTCGTTGTTCGTTGAGTACATGGGAACCACCGGGTGGCTCGGGAGGAAGGGGGCGAGGTGGGACTTCCTGATAGAGAGGAGATGCATTTAATTAGAACAGACTGTGACAAATAAAATGTGATTCTGGTTGATGGTGATCAAAGCCTCTCATTGCTTTCACAGAATAAAACATGCAGGATTGGGCACAAACACTGAACTGGTAGACAGTACATTTAGCACCGTAGAATAAATGTAAGAATATTATTATACACGCAAATTAATGTATTATTTTCCACTTGACCCAGTAAATCTGGATTATAATCTTAAATTCAGACTCACACTCCAATTGGCCCCATGCCAGGTCCTCCTCCACCATGAGGGATGCAGAAGGTCTTGTGGAGGTTAAGATGAGACACGTCAGAGCCATAGTCTCCAGGACGACACAGGCCCACCTGGGAAACAGAGCGTGGAAGGAAAATTAACTGTGTGCAATATGGCCAAGAAATTCTTCCATAATGGTTACAGTTTCCACTTTCAAGTCAAATTACTGAATAGAAGAACAACACAAATGCTACTTTTACTACCAACCTTTGGCTAATTGTAAGTAGACATTTAGACAGATAATGCGGATGGTGGATATGTAAAAAAAGGTCTTAACTCAACTTTATTGACTGATACTATAGTATGCATCTTAAATCCAATCTCTTATGGAAACATTAGTTGACAACAAATAATAATATAATAACTATTTAAGCTAATTTAGGGCATACGTTTAACTTTTTGTATCTGACCCGACATTTATTTTTGATTATTTTGATCATAATTCACTAAGCACAAAGAAGGTCAAATAAAAAAGTTATCTTGCTATCTTAGATTTATCCTCATTTGATCTGAAAAAAAAGATCAGTAAGAGTAAGTAAGTGTGCATTATACAATTTGTAGGGGGCAGGTCTGCATGTCTGTCAGTGATTGGTTGAGGTGATATTAGCTTGAAAATCATAATCTGCATATTATAGAGTCCAAAGGTTATCTATTTACAGCATGATAACAGATACCTATTAACCTTCATTCTATTAGCCTTTAGTTTTCACTCTACGAAATGTAGACTCCAAAGAACAAACAAAAATATATTTTCATATTTCCTTTCTCACCTGGGCGTTCATGTTGGCACCATCCAGGTACACCTGGCCTCCGTTATTGTGAATAAGATCACATACGTCGCGGATCTTCTCCTCAAACACACCAAAGGTGGAAGGGTAGGTGATCATCATGGCGGCCAGATTCGCCTTGTGTTTATCCACCTGGAAGAGAGGACAGGGGAAACATCGTTGGTACTTATATTATATTGTTGACCCGTATCAATATCTCCTGGTGGTTTCTTATTTTTGCTTGAATTCAAACAGCCATGGTGATGTATAAACTATTTTTGTTATCCACAGAGTGAGTGAGCACTCCAATGCAGGATTGCAAAACCATAACTTGATCATTTAAAATGTAAAAACGTATCCTGACTAGTTAGTGTGACAGTTGACCCATATTGAGTTAGAAAAAAAAAAAGAAGGTATTTCAGAAATGTAGCACTACACTATTAATGCAAAGTTGGGCGACTCATAAACATTACTTTTATTTTCTGTCATAGACATTTACAAACGGTGCCTCGCAAACTTGTCTTAGCCTTTCTGTAATTAAAAGCCTCAACATGTTTTGATGAGATGTCACCAATGCAAACAGTCGGCTCTCACCAGAGCTGTGAGGTGTGCCATGTCGATGTTTCCGTCTCTGTCCACCTCCACCACCTGGACCTTCATGCCAGCCATCTGAGCGCTCGCTGGGTTGGTGCCGTGGGCGGACTTGGGGATCAGACACACCTGGACGTGGAAAAAAAGTAATTTAACAAGACATAAAGTTGGGACACATTTGCAGCCTGAATGCAAAGTATGCTTTTATCAGTGTATGTAAAAATAGATTTTTGATAAGTGATATTCAGGCTATGATTGCAGGATGACTCCTCAATATCAACTAACAGCAGGTAACATCATTCTTATATTAAGACTACAAGAGAGGAATAGTATTATAATGTATCTCATTAAGCGTGACTCATATTAAGCCAAAGTATTTACAGGAAATAAATACATATGTTGTTGTATTATTGTTGTAATACTGTAAAATGAATATTAAGGCGAGACACCCCAGGTGAATAGGGTAATTTTTGTAACTTAAAAAGGTATCAGCTAGACATTTCTCCAGTTAATTACTTACAATAAAGCAATTGTTTTTTGTATTACAAGTTTTCTGAAATAGCATGTTTAAATATGCAAATTACCATTATCTCATTAAATATGCACATATTTTAACACATTTCAGGAACCTAAATCTGAACTTTGGATAAAGCCAGGTTCAAAATTCTTGTTTCATTTTGTAGTCATATTAGTATCTAAGGCTTTTACAGAAGGGATATTGGATATCTCTTTTTATCACTCCATAAATCAGAAAATACTGTCAACAGCCCTAAAATATCCATTTTCGCCATGTTTTTAGGTATACAATGTTGTATAATTCAGGCTATGAATGATATATGAACAAACCCTTCTGTAAAAGCCTTCATAATATTGATAGGAATATAACTGGAAGGTTTGGTGTATGTACGTGCTACTGAAGTTGACATTTCGAACTCAGAGTAGGAGAAAAAACTCATTTTGAGAAAACAACCTTTAAAGATTGCAGTGAGGCGCTAGCTAAACCCTCCTGTTCTTTGGATGACAGCTTGCGCCTCGACGCACTCCGTGAAGGTATTTCATGTTCAGGTCATTTGTGTTTTGTATAACCTTGCTTCGTGCAAGTGACAATTGTTGTCGTCTTCTCTGTGAACGTTTTCTTCGCCGTTCTTTTGCCATTTTGAAATTTCAATTTATAGCGGAAAGCTAACCAGGAAGTGTTTTAGCAGACCACGTGACGCATCTGAACGAATCACGTTCTCAGAAATTGACACCAGCCAATGAGATTTCGTTTCTTGGTTTAAGACCCCTTTGTGCTTTCACGATTGGTTGCTGATACAAAGAAAATTACCATATTTGGATCCGATGAGATTGTGCAGGAGAGACACAGCTTTCCAGCGATATCTCTGTTGACATGGTGCACACAGCGGTCGCGGAACTTTATGTTACGTTAGAATGCTAACTTTTGGTGAATTTAGGAGAAATCTACAGACGCAAATAGACAAACTATAGTAACATAAACACTTAAATGTGTATTTTGTACGTTTTCCTTCCAAAAGCCTGAAAGAAAACATGTTATAGAATCAAAATAGCACAAAATCTCAAAATTGACCAGTACTTGAAAAACGATGTTTTTGCCTGCCGTGTCTCGCCTTAAATGATCATTTCTTTGTACAAAAAGAGCAGGACTATTCATGGTTAAGGCTGTGTGGGAAATGTTGCAATGCTTGAATTAGCCAACACCCACCACTGACACTTATGTGTAAACAGGAACATTCTATTAAAGGTCAGGTCAGTAATTGATTTGTATCCCTTATTATGGCGACACTTCTGGAAACTGGGGCACTTAGACCTTTGGGTTTGATAACATTGACAAATGAGTGACTGGGAACACAAGGCCGAGCATGTCACACCAGTGTGTCGCAGTTCCCAAAGTCTTAAAACCTCCAAATATGGCATCTTGAGAGCAACTAGCCTATAGTGGGATCACAGCGTTTTCTGCCCCTTTGTTTGCTCAAACGGTTGTTACTTTGGACCTTGACAAGGGATCAGGCCACTATCTAAGATGTACTCACGAGGGAGCAGTTCAAAAACAAAGGCCAATTTACAGTGAAGAAAATATACTTCAGTCAGCCAGTCTTTAATCTGAGGAGTGTGTCTTACTGTATCTCTCCTTGTCCTCCAGATCCTGCCAATCAGAAAGTCAGGATACTGGAGGAATTTCTGAATACTTTAAACATGTTAATCTGTGGTGTCAAAGGGAAATGTCGTAACATGGGAACAATACCACTGTCAGGGACTTTGATAGGGCTTACAACCTGTGGCTCATGTACTTTTGCTCTTTATTAACCTCAGTCAGCATGATCAAAGGAACCATTGGTGATAAATCAATCTGAGATATCAGCGCTCTAACTACGGTCATAATGAAGGATCATTCATGTAAGAATAGCAATGACCTAATTGCTTTAGAAGTACTTAAATCTTCTGCTTTTTAATGTTATTTGGAATAAAAAGTTTGCATGCAAATTGAGGCTTAAAGGTAGGGTAGGTAAGAATGGAGAAACCAGCTCGAGTGCGCTAGAATTTGAAAGTACACAGCTGAAAAAAATCTGCCCCTTCCTTCAGACTTCCTTACAGAGCCCCTCCTCCAACACACACGAACGCGCACATGACCAATGAGGGCACGAGATAATTTGTGCACAGATGGAAGGCTGACAGGCAGGTAGGCCATACAGTTATTTTAGCCGGGCCGGCTAAAATGATTGGTCGTGCTTTTTACAGTACTAAGGCTTCCACAGATGACATTTTTTTATGTATTTATTGTCAAAGCATTTAATGTATTCATTGCTATCGGGGTGTAAGAGCATTCCATGGAATATAACAAAAAGTGTTTCTGAAGTGAATTACCTACCCCACCTTTAATAGAATGTTCCTGTCCCTTCGAGTTTAATGATCAGACTGATATCACTCGTTTATTTGCATTAACATTGAAGCTACAGCCAGCAGAGGGTTAGCTTATCTTAGCATAAAGTCTAATCACCCGGTCAAAGGTAACACAAACTGCCTACCAGCATCTTTACAGTTTATCTGCCTAATTAACTATTTATTAATAATTTGTTTAATCTTAATGATAAACTAAGATAACCGGCTGCTTACTTTAGTTTGCTCAAGCTTTGACAAAACGGAAAATTAGAGTATTTACCTAAATTTGCAAGCATATACCTAACTACTTATTTGTCTTTATTTTTAACTAGTATAACTAATGTGTCATTTTCTTCAATATATTAATATGTTAGCATATTCTGTATTATTGCAAGCCTTTGTTTTGCTGTAACAATGTACATTTCCCCGCTGTCCGACTAATAAACAATTTATAATTCTGGATTTCTGATTCATTTCTAGGTAGATAGATGTTTTGTAAATTGCTGTGGGATGCTGAATATGGCTTTGCTTGTAATGTATATCAATTCCTTGTAGTGCAGATCATCTGGACATTGAAGCTTAATTAAATCAATCAGCTTTGTTATAAGGTAGCAGAATTATATAAAAGCCTCCAGTGCTAATATATCCTAATTAACCTACACACAACACTTATTTATTCTGACGGTTTTATAGTATGAGTGCAGTCCACTCAGGCAGCACACTTACACTTCTTGAACGCTCCCCCTTTGAGTTCAGGTAGGCTTTTATGGCAGCCAAGCCAGCATATTCACCCTGAGCGCCACTGGAAGACAAGGAAACACAACATGGTTATGTACTACACACCTTCACATACACGCACAGTTCAAAGAGCAGTCTACAGACATTACCAAAAGGGGAGAAACCGATGGGATGTAAAGCTGTTTGATAATTCTGCAGGCCAATGTAGCATGATGTGTTGTTCATAAACCCTCTTCTGCTGATAAAGAGCTGATAGCATTTGACTACTACTGACTAAAGTCTGAAAACAGCTCCCAAGTCTTAGACACAGAGGATAACTCAAGGTTTCTCAATTCCAATAAGATCTCATTTTCACTTTCCTGCCCTCAGGGAGACTTTCGGTGAATGTTATATCACTCTTTGTCAAGCAATGGATGCAGAAATATTTGAAAAAATTGCGACTATTGTGTAAATTATGCATTCAAATACTATAACCCATAGTACAAATACTATAAGTTATAAGTCCCAAGACTTGTTATACTTCAAAATACAGTCTGATAGAGTAATTCTCATCACTTCAGGGGTTATATTTTTATGAAAGGGTAAAATGTACACTTTTAACAGGAAATGCCTTAAATGTGTTAAAGGGATAAGTGTGGTTCACTAAGGTCCATGGTAGGTGTATTATCTTAAGTAGATGACGCACAGCACAGCCCCCATTAAAAGAACCAGACAAGAGTATGGGCACGGTAGCAAAGCAAAGTACTTATTTTAGCCACCTTAAGAGAACCCTAAACCTACGGGGAACTAAGGCTGGTATAATCAATGTATGCTCTCACCAAGGCAACCAACTTTTGCGTGACTTTCATGATTCTTAACCAAGTGTTTATACACCAAAGTCCCACAATAAAAACAAACAACAAATACTGTGTCATCTGTTGTAAACATGTGTTTTGCCAATGGAGTCTGGTGGCTTAAAAGAGAGTACATGGATTATAACAGCGTCAGTTCCCCGTAGGAAAGGGCTGTCCAAAGGAAAGGTCGATCAGTGAAAACATTCTTTATCGAGCCAACAATTAAACCGATACTGATTTATTAAGTGGCAATAATACATTTTACTGCTGCCCCTTTCCATCCAACCAACATCTACTGTAGATCATACACGGAAGTGAGGTTTTATTAGGTACTTGACTATTAAAGTCAAAATATCTGAACCATCCCTTTAAATTATGTAAGGCAAGGCAAGTTTATTTATATAGCACCTTTCAACACGAGGCAATTCAAAGTGCTTTACAAAAAACGAAAGACATTAAGAAAATGGCATTTAAAATCAGTCATTAAAAATAAAAGCTAATAAAATAAACAGTAAAAGAAAAAATACATGGATAAAAGTTACAGTGCAGTCTAAGATATGAATAGTTCAATTAAAAGCAGCGACAAAAAGAAAAGTCTTCAGCCTGGATTTAAAAGTAGTCAGAGTTGCAGCGGACCTGCAGGTTTCTGGGAGTTTGTTCCAGATATTTGGAGCATAATAACTGAACGCTGCTTTACCATGTTTAGTTCTGACTCTGGGGACAGAAAGCTGACCAGTCCCTGAAGACCTGAGAGATCTGGATGGTTCATCATTTAGCAGGGGGTCAGAAATGTATTTTGGGCCTAAACCATTCACAGGGTTCTTACACCTTTTCCAAAGTCAAATTCAAGCACTTTTCAAGCATTTTCAAGGTGCATTTTCCAGCTTTTCAAGCATCTTACAGCTGTTGTAAATTACATATTTATATACACATACTCAATTGATTATTTCCCTACCTCACATTAAATCAGATGTTCTTTATGCTATAAACAACCAAATGTGTGTTTCGTGATAGCATTCTACTTGAGGATGACAAATTAAAGAAAAGAAAACTAAGTTTAATATTTCAAAATTAGTGATCTGTAGGCTACATATATATCTGAGCCAATATAAAACAATCAGCCAAATAACTTTTCAATACATTATTGATTACTATTTTTGAGGTACTTTTAGGTTGGCAGTAAACATAAGTCAGAGGTAAATGGTGTACTTTTGCTCCACTACATGTATTTAATACCTTTAGTTACTTCACAGATGTGGATGAATGATGTGAAATATAATCAAGTGTTGAATGAGACTTTAGTTCCACCTGGAGTAAATCCACAAGCTACCCTGCAGTATACAAAGTCATTCAAACTAGCTGCACCTTCACCAGCTTTGAGAACACTTTCATGATCAATCATTATAAAACATATCATATATATTATTCTGAAATGGACCAATCTGCACAACGACTACTTTTACTGTCGCTACTTTCACTATATTTTGATGAGAATACTTTTCTACTTTCACTTGAGGAACATTTTGAATGCAGGACTTTTACTGAAACAGAGTATTCCTACACTCTGGTACTTCTACTTTTACTAAGTACAAGATCTGAGTACTTATAATTTCACTACAAGATCTGAGTACTTGTACTTTTACTCAAGTACAATATCTGAGTACTTATACTTTTACTCAAGTACAATATCTGAGTACTTATTCCACCTCTGGTAGTGTATTAGTCTGAATTGTAGCCACAAAATCACGCAGAGCTGCATAAAAATAGACTCACAAAGGTAACTAATATTTACAAATGTGTACAATGATTTGTAGGTAATTTTGACTATTCAAGACACCTGACTTATACATCTTCAAAGGAAGACTGTGTTCATTCTACAATTACATGGGATTAAAGCAAAATGTAGTTTTACTTGTATAATACTTCAATTTTATATAAAAGACAGTTTGTTTTCATCTGTTTTCAAATAAACAAAGTCTTGGCTTTCAGAATATTAAACTTGTTTCGGCAAATTCAGATGATAAATACAACTTTGAAGCTTCGGCATAATTACAAGCAGAGAACTGACTAATGTAACATCACAGCAAGCATAACAACAGCCGGTGTTTCTTGTGAGTGTTTCCCCGTAACACAAACGCAAAAATACACAAACACACTCGCCAGCTTCCCCCAGACCAGTAATACAAACGAAAATGTGTCTTCGCGTCAATGTGACTGATTTCGATAGATCAAGTCACATTTGGTTTAGGCACGAAACATACTACCAGTAGAAATACATTGCTTTCAAAATCGCTCTGTGTCGAATCAATAGATTATATTTCGTGACTATAACACGAAATGCCGTGAGTGCTTCATCCTCTGAACACCACAGGATGGCGACTGTAACGCACATAACATAGGTACGCTCCTCTGAAATGATTGTCCCCTGCAATTATTATTATCCCTCAATCGAGTTCGCTATTCAGCTAGCTAACGTTAGCTTAAACAAACGTAACATGCAACGTTAGCCTAATCTAAAATGCTCTACGACGGCGTACCTTTCATGTGGCTCGTCAGCGCAGACTCTCGCATCGTTATTTTTGCAAACTTTGCAGGAGGCTACTCGTGGGCTTGACCCTCGTCTTAGCCATGGCTTGTATTTGTCTTCTGCTAGCCAACGCTCGTTGAAACTGCAACCTCCTGGCACACAGTCAGTCATCTATCACTCTCATCAGAATGCCCAGGTCACACGTAACACAAACACTTGCAGGTCGCTCGCATAGCGCGGGAAGGCCGCAGCAGAACTGTTTTATGTAGAAGCGAAGCAATTCTTTTCTTTTAATCTAAAAAGCGAACTATTCAGTCAGACAGCAATTTATTGTAAAAGTAAAGCATTTACATTTTCAAGCACTTTCTAAATTTCAAGCACCATTCCCAAAATTCAAGCACTTTCCCAACCTTGAAAACACCACGTCAAATGTCAAGCATTTTCAAGGATTTCAAGCACCCGTACGAACCCTGCATTCAAAGCTTTATAAACCAGCAGCAGTATTTTTGAAATCTATTCTTTGACACACAGGAAGCCAGTGTAAAGACTTCAGAACAGGAGTGATGTGATCCACTTTCTTAGTGTTAGTGAGGACTCGAACAGCCGTTCTGAATCAGCTGCAGCTTCCTAATAGATTTTTTAGTGAGACCTGTGAAGACACCATTACAGTAGTCGAGTCTACTGAAGATAAAAGCATGGACAAGTTTTTCCAAATCCTGCTGTGACATTAGTCTTTTAATCCTAGATATATTCTTTAGGTGATAGTAGGCTGATTTAGTAACTGTTTTAATGTGACTGTTGAAACTCAGGTCAGAGTCCATGACTACACCTAGATTTCTGGCTTTATCTGTTGTTTTGAACATTGCAGACTGAAGCTCAGCGCTAACTTTTATATGTTCTGCCTTGGCTCCAAAAACCATTACCTCAGTTTTATCTTTGTTTAATTGGAGAAAGTTCTGACACATCCAGTCATTGATTTGTTCAATGTACTTACTCAGTGTTTGAATTGGAGCATAGTCTTCTGGTGAAATTGTTACGTACATTTGTGTGTCATCCGCATAGCTATGGTAACTTATTTTGTTGTTCTTCATTATCTGAGCCAGTGGTAGCATGTAGATGTTAAAGAGAAGAGGCCCCAAGATGGAGCCTTGAGGTACCCCACATGTCATATTTGTCAACTCCGATGTGTATTTACCTATAGAAACAAAGTTGTTTCTGTCCTTTAAGTAGGATTCAAACCAATTTAGAACTGTTTCCGAAAGTCCCCCTTTAATGTAGCTTAAAGGTTTCTTGAGAACTGCCCGTTCACTTTTGTAAGCTACAAGCAGAGACACTAATAGACATCAGTGACTAATGCTTGATGAGTTGGTGTTGTTGATACTTGTATTTGCATAGTTGTGCTGCAAATGTTTGGTCATACATACCTGTTTGGCTGGAAGGAGATGTTGTCGTATCCTGTCACCTCACAGAGGTCCCTCTCCAGCTGTTTGAAGAGCTTCTGATAGCCTTCAGCCTGATCCAGAGGCACGAAGGGGTGGAGGTTGGCAAACTCCCTCCAGGTGATGGGCTAAAGAAGAGAGGACAGCAGTGAGCGGGGGGCACGCCCTTCCTAAAACAACTTTATGATAAGCCTGAAGGAGGAAGGCCATGAGAAATGACTTTGGGAAACACCAAATAGGGTGCCCATGGGAGCAGAGTTTCCTGACAAACTACCTCATTTTAGTTTTTAAGATATCTACGTGACATTATGTGACTTCTATAACTCACCATGAGCTCTGAAGAGCTGTTGAGCTTCATGGTGCAGGACCCCTGAAGAATAAAAACAACATTAAACACCACATCACTTTATAATATACATGTATGTAAAACGGAATATTTTGTCTGACATCAGGCAGTACTAACCAGTGGGATCATACTGTGCACCAGGGAGATGTCCTTGTTCTCCAGACGCTTCATGTATCTCACAATGTTGGTCTCGGAGTGATAACTGTGGACAAGATTAACCAGAAGGATAATTAACTGAGAACATTTTACTTCCAACAGTTGGTATGTCACTTAATAATTGCAAAATTGACAGAAATAACCTGCAAGGAAAGTGCATTAATAGGAAGTTTGACTAGCTTTATTCAAGGATGTTACAGTCATTATGTTTAAGAATTAACACATTAGAAACTGTTACCAGTCTGCATGTATTGCACTAATAAAGATAGTATGCCCACTTTAAGAAGCCCAGAGAGATGCCCTTGTTGCCACGAAAGCTTGTATTGCTAAAAACCCATTTCTACTACAGATTCAACTTGCTTAAAACACACGTGTTTTCTTCAAATATTCAATTATCTTGAAGGATTTGGCATAAATACTTAGACCGGCTGCATGTTTATTACAGACAGTAGGGGCTTATTACATGACTTTTGTTTGAAAATGTAAATGTTTTTACTATAACATCATATACTTGTTTTAGTATGCAACAAGTACAGGAGGTTGTCATTCATGCGATAAGTATGAAAAGAGCTCTATATTTCTGTCTGTTATCTAATGTGGTGATTTGGTGTAGAGTGCAGCTGTGTTCGAAGCAGACAATCAAATGGAAATTATGATTATGAGCACAGCAGGTCATAAAGACATGCATGCAGTTTGTTAGCATTGACATAGTATTATATTATGTGCTATGGGGTTTCAATTTAACCGAGAATACCAACCTGTTAAAGACCTGGTGCGTCAGATACTTGCTCGTTCTCTTGAAAGGACTTCCCAAGATCCCCTTCACCCGCTCACCCATCTTCTCAGCAATCAGCTCCTGAAAGATTGAAGCAGGTGGTTTTAAATGTTAAAGCTATAAACAGCAATCCCTATTCAACCTCAAGCAAGAACTCATTGAACTGTAATCAAAACTATTAAAGATATAAATAAGTGGATAACATACAGCTGAAGATTCACAGCCAAAGACCCAGAGCAAGTCGTCCAAGTCCTTCTCAGTCACCGTCTCATCCAGAGAGACCCCCACCTGTTAAAGAGAAACATTTTAACAGCATGCTTACATTTAATCAACCACTGCCTAAAGTCTTATGATATATTTTAAATACATTAGGTAATTGTGGGAAAGTGGATTATAAACATTGAGTTTTACCAACTTTTCACAAAAACTAAATGTTTTCGATGTTGTTAAAGAGGTTCCTGGTTTTCAATTTGCCAGCTGTTTTTTTCTTTTTGTGTATGAGCTTGTTGCAGGTATGGATGTTGTTGTTGGTTTTTTCTCTTTTGGTTGTATCATCACTTTTTGGGGGAGGTTTCATGTAGTTGTATTAATGTGTGGTGCTGCACTTCGGTGCTACAGCTATTGCAAAACATTGCTTATAAATACTATCCAAGAAAAATTCCACCCAGTAAAAAAAGTGCACGCGGTTTCAAGGTTGTTCTCACCACTCCATCAGTGAAGACTCTCAGGTTTATCTCCCTCTGCGCAGCTCTCTCAAAGATGTCTTTGGCTGCAACACTGCAGGTAATCTTTAGAGTGTCGAAGAATATTTCGCTGTGCAGCCGGTGTCCCGCTCTCTTCAGACCTGAAACAAAGAATGAGGGTAAACAGTTACACATGTGCATTTTTTGGATGCATAAATACCAGGATAAATATGTGTTTATCTATTATTTATATGTTCCTTATTATTGGTCTATCATTGTATAATATATCCACTAAGTGTCTGATCTGTGAAAATGATGCATCTCGCCACAAATTAATAACTTGCAGTTACAAGGATGGCACTATACTTTCGGTATGAAATTATCCTGGTGCTTCATCAATAAAAGCTTGATTTGAATAACAAAAAATATATACTGTACCTTCAGCTAGGATCAGAGCAGCGTTGTGTGTCCTCTCAGCAATGTGTTTGAGTCCCTGAGGACCGTGATACACTGCGAACATCGCAGCCATGTTGGCCAGCAGAGCCTAAAGTCACAGGTTAAACGACAGGGATGAAAATGTTATTTCAAAGAAAAAAGCACAAAGTTTCAAATAAAACAAAACCCACAGTCTCCCATAATGTCTGTTCCAAAACACTTATTACTCACTTTTTTTTATCTTTATGTTCAATAATAAGAGCAAGTCCAAATGTGAGTGTGGTCCTACCTGTGCAGTGCAGATGTTGCTGGTTGCTTTGTCTCTGCGAATGTGCTGCTCTCTGGTCTGCAAAGCAAGCCGGTACACCTCTTTACCAGCCGCATCCCTATAAATTAAATAGGTTTATTCCCAAAGTAAGATATTAAGGTTCCTCCTCAAGTTTTATTGTCGGTACAATAATCGTCTCACTATAAAATGTGTATTTTGATGGAAGAGTGTCTTTCCTCACCTAGTGACTCCAACCATTCTGCCGGGCATCATCCGGATCAGGCTGTCTTTAACAGCGAAGAAGGCAGCGTGGGGGCCCCCGTAGCAGAGAGGAACTCCAAACCTCTGGGAGCTTCCAAGTGCGATATCAACACCAAACTCCCCGGGGGGGCGCAGGACGCAGAGGGCCAACAGATCTGTGGCACAGCATGCCAGAGCCTGCACAGGGAGAGGACCAGGTTACTACCGAGTCAATTCATATAGTTTCTACTCAGATATACACAGAATAGCACTTTTTGTGAAGGAATGGTCACACCAAATCTTTCTTATCAACACATCTCACGTTTCTATTAAAGTTGCAGAAAGTCAGTTCTTTGGTGTAAAAAACACTACAGTGTCTTCAGATAAAACTTTAGGCAGTGCTGCTGACAAAATGGAATCTAGGACGTGCAATGTCGTGCATTGCATTACTTCCTTGTTACAGCTTAAGAATGAAGCGACACAGAAGGTTTCTTCGAGTGTGTACTTCCCTTTTGGAATAAAAATAATCACCAACTTACTGAGTAGCCTGAAATCAGATCCATAATGTTTTACAAAATGTTTGTGGCAAAAGCTATCTTACTCCTCCCTTGTGCGCCCTGTCCACTAGTTCTGTGAAGTCTTCCACCCTGCCATCAGTGTCTGGATACTGGAAGAGCACACCACTAATATCCTTCCCACTGAAGTCCATTTCATGGGGCAGCTTCAGGATGGTTTTCACCCCGATGTAGCTGAAAGATGAAAGTGAAAACTTAGAGGGGTGCTAAGAAATATGCATATACATAGTGGTAGAACAGGGGGCACCTAAAAAGAGAAAGCTATCTGGAATAGCCTTTCTGTTTTCATACAAGAATAAATTCATGTTTCCTGTTTACCCAAATTGATTTATTTATGTAGAGCTCATACATTTTGTTCATATGTAATACGTACTTGGCTCTGGTCTGCACCACTGCAATGGTCTGTGGATGGCAGCGTGGGTCAATGTAGAAGGTTCTTCTTTTGTTCTGTCTGTTAATATTAAAACACAATTTACTCGTCAGATATATACATGTTTATGAATAAAAAAATGCATGCATTAGCTGAGCTTCTTGGCAAAGAGTTGGTGTTCAGCTTGTTTATACCTGTGGCACAGCTGCATTGCCTCAGCTGCAGCCGTTCCCTCGTCCAACAGGGATGCGTTGGCAACGGGCATGCCTGTGATGTCACAGATCATGGTCTGGTAGTTGAGGAGCGACTCCAGGCGACCTTGGGCAACTTCCGGTTGGTAGGGTGTGTACTGAGTCACCCTGAGGACAAGAGAGGCACAACAAAAACAACAAAGTGAGTCTGGGCACGAAGACAAATGCAGAAAGTTGGTGGTATTCAAGCACCCGAAACGGGAAGATTTTGGTAAAACCTTGAGCAAGGATGGCTGATTTGGATTTGTGCAAAAGAAAATTGTGTTAAGCAGAAAAGAATCACATCATTAGAGATCATGTGATTCACCATGCTTCCTATTACGGCACATTACTCTGCAGCACTAAAATTAGGCTTTAAATGAGAAAGCAAACCATAGGAATAAACATTAATAGTTGTCACTAAGTGGAAACAAGCTCCCTGCCCTTTCAAATAGCCATAGTGTTCTGCTAAGAGAGCGTCGAAGATGTTCACTCACCAGCCTGAATTCTCCAGGAGATTCCTCTGGATGGGCGGCGGTACGGAGCAGCTGTAGTAGCCCATGCCGATGTAGGACCTCCATACTTTATTCTGTGAAGCGATCTTCTGTAGAGTGTCCAGAATCTCATTCTCACCTGTAAAAAAAATGCAATTTGTCATTTGAATACACTATTTGGCTTTGCATCTCTGATTTATTGGGCAACATAGGTCAATTTAATTTAAAAAGTGTATTTCCTACTGCTCATTAGATAGCCATAAAAGGACATACCAATATTGGATTACTTGGGACCCAGGCGCATTTCGTCAAATCCATCATATTAAACAAAACCAAACATTCCTTTGTGATTCCTCTTTCTATCTAATATATTATAGATTTCTAGACATAAAGATGTCAACCTCCAACTAAATATATAGTTTCAACATATCACCAGAAAAGAAACCTAACAATAAAAACATACGAAGAGATAACAATGTGCATTCAAGACATTTTTATCGAGTACACCCATGGTTTCTTTCCCAGTGACCAGTTATTTATCTTCATTCCCCGGTGCTGTGAGGAAGCTCGGCAAATGCACAACCAGCCTGAGATTCCTCTGGCCTTCCTGGCTGCTTAGCAACTCCAAGGAATGGACAATACCGCCGTCTGAACCGAGAGCCCTAACTACTCCCGTTTTAGGAGGAAAAAAAGACACCTTTGAGTCTTTGCTGGTGGTGAGAGGGATTGTAGCCATTATAAGTCAATATTTACAGCTTCTTCCTAACGATATTGCGCAATCCAAAATAATGATAAACCATTATCTACAGGTTCAGGGGGAGTGTGGATTTTGTGTTTGTGAGTTTCAGTATAGAGGACTGTTTTCCCATGATCCCAGAGTTCTACAGGGCAGCAAAAAAGCCTGCACATCCAGGAGGACTATTGTTGGGGAGAGAATCCCTCGCTGGCTTTGCAAACTGAAGCCCTCCAAAGCTGAACAAGCAGAAAACCAGCTCTGCCTCCACTTTGTTCCTTCAGTACGGCTTGTTGTATTATGAAAGTATTATGTATGAGGTGATATAGAGAGTAGGTGAGGATTTTTTACTTCTGTACTTTCACAACAACAGTTTCTAAATGTGTGCTTTTGGTGTAAAGCTGACAAATGATCTCTATTGTCAAATCAATGCGGCACGTGTATGGATGCAGTCCTGCAAGTGAGTCATGTCAGCATTTATTTGTTGTGGACTATCACACAAAAGGTTACATTAGATAGAATATGTACATTTTACATAGCCGGAAAAATGAATATGTACAATTGATCAACTGAAAAATCTATCTAAAAAATGTGTTATACAATTAATAATGTAAAGTTGCTTAAAATTGTGTTTGTTTCAAATAAACCGTGATTATAAAGCAAATACATTTAGTTCGGTATAATATTAGTAGTAGTCTCATGTAAACCAATATAAATGGAACAACATTCATTGCATAGCACATCAATGTTTGTTTTGAATGTGATATATGTGGGATATCGTGAGAAATACTGAGAGGTTGATTTCATCCGTACAGACAATCTCTAAATGATGTTCTCTTGCACAACTACACAAAATGACAGCGCCAGTTCAGCAAATTAACATAAGCCTCCCTCAAAGGAGGAATCTATCCCCTTTTGGAAATGCATAATAGTCACGTAGTCATTCATAATGTATTCAGCTTCCACAAAGGCTCTCAACTACCAGAAGCTAATTTGATATGCTACTAGAGCTAATTTACTTCTCATTAAAAATCACTGCTGAACATCTTCAAAAGTCCCCTGTGATAGAACCGCCTCGTTCTCAGTTTCTAGCTTGTGTTCTTAAAAAGGGGAAATAACGAAACTCGGTTTACTGGAAAAAATACTGTGTATCCAGGGCTAACACATTATTGCATACGAGAACAAGAAAGGAAAAAAAACACATCCAGGCGAATCCTTATGCAAAAGTCACCTTATTAGGAACCCCCTCGGCTGTGATGTAATGTGAACGCTATAACCAGATTGAACTGGACTTGGGACCGGAGCGTCAAGGCTAAAGTTTACACTCCAGTTGCCATCCTATGAGCATCGGCTTCCCAACAGGAGATTGGTGCAGCTCGCCGAGTTTCGCAAAAACAACTCCAAATATGTTCAAAGGAAGACTTAACAGGGACGAGCGCTCCACGGCACACAATAGCTGCAGCCTACATTCCTGCCACTCACTTGGCTTCACCAAACTGCCCGTTTTATGTGGAACAACCTCCCCATGCAAAACAGATGTAGACACACTGTTTTTACATGCATTTAGATGATATAAAGCATTTTAAATCGGGTTTGGCACAAATGCGTCGAGGTTTAACCAGCAGCCTTTCGTCGTTATGATGACAGAGATATACTACATACATTCAAATGAAGGTAAACTTACAGATTGGATCATCCATTTTCATAGTCCGCTTGATACGGATGGAAGATGGAACTGTGTTTTCGATCAACTGGGTGATCGACTGCGAGAAAAACATGATATAATCAATAAAAACGCGCAAAACATGGCTATGAAAACAGAATTATATCAATACAATGCACAAAGAAAATGCTTTAACATTAGAATGTTGTTTTAATGAAAATGAAATCGTGTTTTTGTGCAAGATTTCGGGATTAATGTGTAGCCCAAATCGTACCTCGAGTCCCAGAGCATCCAGCATTTCTCTCTTCTCCCTCTCACCTGGACCAATATGCCTCTCTGCAAAGTCATCATGCCTGGGTAAGAGTCTCTCGATCTGCCTGGAGGAGACGGCCGCAGAGGTCCTCAGACCCCGGGCTGCTGTCGGGAGGCATGCCCTGCTGTTTGGGACCCTGCACCGAAGTTTACAAACCACGCGGCTCTTGTCACTCAGATGCCTGCACGGTGCGCTGGGATTCACCGACTTGGCTAAGAAGATCCCCCAGGACTTGGCGCAGCTCTGCATCTTTAAATCACTTCGCAAGACAAGTGTGCAGAGACTGGTGGAGCCTTTTCTTTACCCCTACTGAGACGGATGCAAAGCCTGCAGGAGACACTGCCAACTCCCAGTTCAAACTGGAGAGTTTATACCACTGCACAGTTACACAAGAGCGGACCAATCAGAGCGCAGACGCTGCGTGACGCAGTGACGAGCCCCGGTAAACAGCTGCTGAACTTTCTCACGTGCCCACTGAGCAAGAGAGGGGAAAGTTGTATGACTCCACAGATATTTCAGGAGAAAGTTGCAATTTCAAAATCCAAGCTGAGCCTTCGCAGACTTTAGTCTTCGTCAAGGTGTGCTCAGTGATAATATGTGAGGGCAAGAGTCTGCAAGTATATGAGAGGAGACCTCCAGAGGGCTCCTTATTTACAACTACCCAAAAATACATATTGACTGCAAGTAAGCAGCTCTGAATTCAGATTTGACAATTCACAAAGCATCTTGGATTAACCCAGTGAAACCCAGGAGGAAAAATACCTATGACAAAAAAAAATCATAAATTTGAAAATTATTGATATGAAAATAATATGCTTTAGTACAGTGCAAGTCTGGGTCCCTGTGTTTCATTCAAGCTTGGCTCGGTGTGTGTGTGTGTGTGTGTGTGTGTGTGTGTGTGTGTGTGTGTGTGTGTGTGTGTGTGTGTGTGTGTGTGTGTGTGTGTGTGTGTGTGTGTGTGTGTGTGTGTGTGTGTGTGGTGTGTGTGTGGTAGTGTGTGCGCCTTGTGTGTGTGTGGCCGTGTGTGCGTGTGTGTGCGTGTGTGCGTGTGTGGATGGCGAGAGAAGAGAGAGAGAGAGAGAGAGCGAGAGCGCTCGGATAGAGACGGAGACGCGCGCGCTCGCGCGCGGCGAGAGACGATACGCTCGCGCGTAGCGAGCGAGATCTCGCTGAGCCTCTCTCTCGCTCTCTCTCTCTCCTCCCTCTCTCTCTCTCTCTCTCCCTCTCATCTCCTCTCTCTCCTCTCTCTTCGCCGATATTTTCGCGGTTCCGGTTCTATCGTTGTTTTACCTTCTGGTGGCTAAGCGAGCTAACGTCTAATAAAGAGCATTTTTCATGAGATGAACTCAAAGATCTAAAACATTTTCTATATACACACAAAATAACCATTTCTCTCAAATATTGTTCACAAATCTGAAAAAATCTGTGATAGTGAGCACTTCTCCTTTGCCGAGATAATCCATCCCACCTCACAGGTGTGCATGCCCGGCGCCGTGGGAGGGCCAGGGAGGGCCAGGCCCTCCCATTTGACATTCCTGCCCTCCCCCAATAAACACGTTTTTTAATATTTATAAAAATTTAAAAATATATAAATTTGATTTTTTAAATTATAAATAAACTGTGAACTTTTATGCTACGATGTATGTGATGTCAGAACAAAAACAAAAAATCGCAGGCTACGTCAAATAAATGCATGTGTCTGTTGTGATTCGTCCCCATTTAGACCAATCACAGCGTCACACTCTGCCGCCTATTCTGGATTTGTTTATTGTGCATTCTGTAGACTCCCATTTCTGTTTGAATTACAAAATGGACATAACAAATTGTCTTAAAAGGTCTAAGGATTTATTAAAACGAAATAGCGATGAAAGAACTGCAGATGGTGCTGCTGGCGACCCTGCACCTGCCGTTGCAGCAGCACGCCTTAATGTCACAAGCTTGACCTCGGCAAACCCCACGGCTGAGTTAGCGATGATCTTGGGAAACAAATAAGGAAATTAGTACTTTGGTGCAGATCAGCTGGCACGGAGCCGTTATTACGTGTCAGCTGTCGTTGATATTATAGCTTTTTTAGCTGTCAACCAACTCCCACTCAGAGGTGACTCGAGTCACTCCACAGCATGTCCGAGTGCAGTGCATAGGAACATAAACCATGCCCAAGGCGTTCATCGTCTCCGTCTCTACTATTTCTCTCCGAGTGCAGCGATGAGGAAGCTGCCATCCGTAACCAGTGTGCCTTGCTCGTGATTTACCAGTGTCTGTGCTGCCACGCACACAATGTTTCAAAGTGGTTGCTATGTTGCCCTTTATTTGTGTATGTTTGCGATAAGTGTGCGTCTTTACGCAATGCTGTTGGCCTTGCTGTTTGATATATATTGTGCCGCAGGCCCGCAGCACGTGACGGTTTTGTGTGCCCTCCCATGAAAATCATATGCCCTCCCTTTAGATTTGTTCTGGCGCCGGATCTGCAGGTGTGGCATATCAAGATGCTGATTAGACAGCATGATTATTGCACAGGTGTGCCTTAGGCTGGCCACAATAAAAGGTCACTCTAAAAATGTTCAGTTTTATCACACAGCACAATGCCACAGATGTCGCAAGTTTTGAGGGAGCGTGCAATTGGCATGCTGACAGCAGGAATGTCCACCAGAGCTGTTGCCCGTGAATTTAATGTTCATTTCTCTACCATAAGCCGTCTCCAAAGGCGTTTCAGAGAATTTGGCAGTACATCTAACCGGCCTCACAACCGCAGACCACGTGTAACCACACCAGCCCAGGACCTCCACATCCAGCATGTTCACCTCCAAGATCGTCTGAGACCAGCCACTCGGACAGCTGCTGCAACAATCGGTTTGCATAACCAAAGAATTTCTGCACAAACTGTCAGAAACCGTCTCAGGGAAGCTCATCTGCATGCTCGTCGTCCTCATCGGGGTCTCGACCTGACTCCGGTTCGTGCATCTGGACCCGGTGACGACATTACCTATTGACGCAGCAACCACTGTAAGTTATATTCTTGTTTAATTAGACTTCTCTGTTTCATTTATTCGACTCTGTATAAATTGTTATTGTAGCTTAAAACGGCTAAATCGCGTTTGAGAGATTTTAAATCTCAGATCTGCTCAGGCGAAACCTGCTTCACAGGTCTCAGCACTCAAGCCTGCATTAATATAGGCAGGGCCAGTCTATTGATAGCGTGAAGTACAACCGCGTGACTCAGTCATTTTTTACCTTAAAAAGCATTTAAATACCGCATTTAAAATCCGATGAACTCAGTGTGCATCTGGACCCGGTGACGACATTACCTATTGACGCAGCAACCACTGTAAGTTATATTCTTGTTTAATTAGACTTCTCTGTTTCATTTATTCGACTCTGTATAAATTGTTATTGTAGCTTAAACGGCTAAATCGCGTTTGAGAGATTTTAAATCTCAGATCTGCTCAGGCGAAACCTGCTTCACAGGTCTCAGCACTCAAGCCTGCATTAATATAGGCAGGGCCAGTCTATTGATAGCGTGAAGTACAACCGCGTGACTCAGTCATTTTTTACCTTAAAAAGCATTTAAATACCGCATTTAAAATCTGATGAACTCAGTGTGCATCTGGACCCGGTGACGACATTACCTATTGACGCAGCAACCACTGTAAGTTATATTCTTGTTTAATTAGACTTCTCTGTTTCATTTATTCGACTCTGTATAAATTGTTATTGTAGCTTAAACGGCTAAATCACGTTTGAGAGATTTTAAATCTCAGATCTGCTCAGGCAAAACCTGCTTCACAGGTCTCAGCACTCAATCCTGCATTAATATAGGCAGGGCCAGTCTATTGATAGCGTGAAGTACAACCGCGTGACTCAGTCATTTTTTACCTTAAAAAGCATTTAAATACCGCATTTAAAATCTGATGAACTCAGTGTGCATCTGGACCCGGTGACGACATTACCTATTGACGCAGCAACCACTGTAAGTTATATTCTTGTTTAATTAGGCTTCTCTGTTTCATTTATTCGACTCTGTATAAATTGTTATTGTAGCTTAAACGGCTAAATCGCGTTTGAGAGATTTTAAATCTCAGATCTGCTCAGGCGAAACCTGCTTCACAGGTCTCAGCACTCAAGCCTGCATTAATATAGGCAGGGCCAGTCTATTGATAGCGTGAAGTACAACCGCGTGACTCAGTCATTTTTTACCTTAAAAAGCATTTAAATATCGCATTTAAAATCTGATGAACTCAGTGTGCATCTGGACCCGGTGACGACATTACCTATTGACGCAGCAACCACTGTAAGTTATATTCTTGTTTAATTAGACTTCTCTGTTTCATTTATTCGACTCTGTATAAATTGTTATTGTAGCTTAAACGGCTAAATCACGTTTGAGAGATTTTAAATCTCAGATCTGCTCAGGCGAAACCTGCTTCACAGGTCTCAGCACTCAAGCCTGCATTAATATAGGCAGGGCCAGTCTATTGATAGCGTGAAGTACAACCGCGTGACTCAGTCATTTTTTACCTTAAAAAGCATTTAAATACCGCATTTAAAATCTGATGAACTCAGTGTGCATCTGGACCCGGTGACGACATTACCTATTGACGCAGCAACCACTGTAAGTTATATTCTTGTTTAATTAGACTTCACTGTTTCATTTATTCGACTCTGTATAAATTGTTATTGTAGCTTAAACGGCTAAATCGCGTTTGAGAGATTTTAAATCTCAGATCTGCTCAGGCGAAACCTGCTTCACAGGTCTCAGTACTCAAGCCTGCATTAATATAGGCAGGGCCAGTCTATTGATAGCGTGAAGTACAACCGCGTGACTCAGTAATTTTTTACCTTAAAAAGCATTTAAATACCGCATTTAAAATCTGATGAACTCAGTGTGCATCTGGACCCGGTGACGACATTACCTATTGACGCAGCAACCACTGTAAGTTATATTCTTGTTTAATTAGACTTCTCTGTTTCATTTATTCGACTCTGTATAAATTGTTATTGTAGCTTAAACGGCTAAATCGCGTTTGAGAGATTTTAAATCTCAGATCTGCTCAGGCGAAACCTGCTTCACAGGTCTCAGCACTCAAGCCTGCATTAATATAGGCAGGGCCAGTCTATTGATAGCGTGAAGTACAACCGCGTGACTCAGTCATTTTTTACCTTAAAAAGCATTTAAATACCGCATTTAAAATCTGATGAACTCAGTGTGCATCTGGACCCGGTGACGACATTACCTATTGACGCAGCAACCACTGTAAGTTATATTCTTGTTTAATTAGACTTCTCTGTTTCATTTATTCGACTCTGTATAAATTGTTATTGTAGCTTAAACGGCTAAATCGCGTTTGAGAGATTTTAAATCTCAGATCTGCTCAGGCGAAACCTGCTTCACAGGTCTCAGCACTCAAGCCTGCATTAATATAGGCAGGGCCAGTCTATTGATAGCGTGAAGTACAACCGCGTGACTCAGTCATTTTTTACCTTAAAAAGCATTTAAATACCGCATTTAAAATCCGATGAACTCAGTGTGCATCTGGACCCGGTGACGACATTACCTATTGACGCAGCAACCACTGTAAGTTATATTCTTGTTTAATTAGACTTCTCTGTTTCATTTATTCGACTCTGTATAAATTGTTATTGTAGCTTAAACGGCTAAATCGCGTTTGAGAGATTTTAAATCTCAGATCTGCTCAGGCGAAACCTGCTTCACAGGTCTCAGCACTCAAGCCTGCATTAATATAGGCAGGGCCAGTCTATTGATAGCGTGAAGTACAACCGCGTGACTCAGTCATTTTTTACCTTAAAAAGCATTTAAATACCGCATTTAAAATCTGATGAACTCAGTGTGCATCTGGACCCGGTGACGACATTACCTATTGACGCAGCAACCACTGTAAGTTATATTCTTGTTTAATTAGACTTCTCTGTTTCATTTATTCGACTCTGTATAAATTGTTATTGTAGCTTAAACGGCTAAATCACGTTTGAGAGATTTTAAATCTCAGATCTGCTCAGGCAAAACCTGCTTCACAGGTCTCAGCACTCAATCCTGCATTAATATAGGCAGGGCCAGTCTATTGATAGCGTGAAGTACAACCGCGTGACTCAGTCATTTTTTACCTTAAAAAGCATTTAAATACCGCATTTAAAATCTGATGAACTCAGTGTGCATCTGGACCCGGTGACGACATTACCTATTGACGCAGCAACCACTGTAAGTTATATTCTTGTTTAATTAGGCTTCTCTGTTTCATTTATTCGACTCTGTATAAATTGTTATTGTAGCTTAAACGGCTAAATCGCGTTTGAGAGATTTTAAATCTCAGATCTGCTCAGGCGAAACCTGCTTCACAGGTCTCAGCACTCAAGCCTGCATTAATATAGGCAGGGCCAGTCTATTGATAGCGTGAAGTACAACCGCGTGACTCAGTCATTTTTTACCTTAAAAAGCATTTAAATACCGCATTTAAAATCTGATGAACTCAGTGTGCATCTGGACCCGGTGACGACATTACCTATTGACGCAGCAACCACTGTAAGTTATATTCTTGTTTAATTAGACTTCACTGTTTCATTTATTCGACTCTGTATACATTGTTATTGTAGCTTAAACGGCTAAATCGCGTTTGAGAGATTTTAAATCTCAGATCTGCTCAGGCGAAACCTGCTTCACAAGTCTCAGTACTCAAGCCTGCATTAATATAGGCAGGGCCAGTCTATTGATAGCGTGAAGTACAACCGCGTGACTCAGTAATTTTTTACCTTAAAAAGCATTTAAATACCGCATTTAAAATCTGATGAACTCAGTGTGCATCTGGACCCGGTGACGACATTACCTATTGACGCAGCAACCACTGTAAGTTATATTCTTGTTTAATTAGACTTCTCTGTTTCATTTATTCGACTCTGTATAAATTGTTATTGTAGCTTAAACGGCTAAATCGCGTTTGAGAGATTTTAAATCTCAGATCTGCTCAGGCGAAACCTGCTTCACAGGTCTCAGCACTCAAGCCTGCATTAATATAGGCAGGGCCAGTCTATTGATAGCGTGAAGTACAACCGCGTGACTCAGTCATTTTTTACCTTAAAAAGCATTTAAATACCGCATTTAAAATCTGATGAACTCAGTGTGCATCTGGACCCGGTGACGACATTACCTATTGACGCAGCAACCACTGTAAGTTATATTCTTGTTTAATTAGACTTCTCTGTTTCATTTATTCGACTCTGTATAAATTGTTATTGTAGCTTAAACGGCTAAATCGCGTTTGAGAGATTTTAAATCTCAGATCTGCTCAGGCGAAACCTGCTTCACAGGTCTCAACACTCAAGCCTGCATTAATATAGGCAGGGCCAGTCTATTGATAGCGTGAAGTACAACCGCGTGACTAAGTCATTTTTTACCTTAAAAAGCATTTAAATACCGCATTTAAAATCTGATGAACTCAGTGTGCATCTGGACCCGGTGACGACATTACCTATTGACGCAGCAACCACTGTAAGTTATATTCTTGTTTAATTAGACTTCTCTGTTTCATTTATTCGACTCTGTATAAATTGTTATTGTAGCTTAAACGGCTAAATCGCGTTTGAGAGATTTTAAATCTCAGATCTGCTCAGGCGAAACCTGCTTCATAGGTCTCAGCACTCAAGCCTGCATTAATATAGGCAGGGCCAGTCTATTGATAGCGTGAAGTACAACCGCGTGACTCAGTCATTTTTTACCTTAAAAAGCATTTAAATACCGCATTTAAAATCTGATGAACTCAGTGTGCATCTGGACCCGGTGACGACATTACCTATTGACGCAGCAACCACTGTAAGTTATATTCTTGTTTAATTAGACTTCTCTGTTTCATTTATTCGACTCTGTATAAATTGTTATTGTAGCTTAAACGGCTAAATCGCGTTTGAGAGATTTTAAATCTCAGATCTGCTCAGACGAAACCTGCTTCACAGGTCTCAGCACTCAAGCCTGCATTAATATAGGCAGGGCCAGTCTATTGATAGCGTGAAGTACAACCGCGTGACTAAGTCATTTTTTACCTTAAAAAGCATTTAAATACCGCATTTAAAATCTGATGAACTCAGTGTGCATCTGGACCCGGTGACGACATTACCTATTGACGCAGCAACCACTGTAAGTTATATTCTTGTTTAATTAGACTTCTCTGTTTCATTTATTCGACTCTGTATAAATTGTTATTGTAGCTTAAACGGCTAAATCGCGTTTGAGAGATTTTAAATCTCAGATCTGCTCAGGCGAAACCTGCTTCACAGGTCTCAACACTCAAGCCTGCATTAATATAGGCAGGGCCAGTCTATTGATAGCGTGAAGTATAACCGCGTGACTCAGTCATTTTTTACCTTAAAAAGCATTTAAATACCGCATTTAAAATCTGATGAACTCAGTGTGCATCTGGACCCGGTGACGACATTACCTATTGACGCAGCAAACACTGTAAGTTATATTCTTGTTTAATTAGACTTCTCTGTTTCATTTATTCGACTCTGTATAAATTGTTATTGTAGCTTAAACGGCTAAATCGCGTTTGAGAGATTTTAAATCTCAGATCTGCTCAGGCGAAACCTGCTTCACAGGTCTCAGCACTCAAGCCTGCATTAATATAGGCAGGGCCAGTCTATTGATAGCGTGAAGTACAACTGCGTGACTCAGTCATTTTTTACCTTAAAAAGCATTTAAATACCGCATTTAAAATCTGATGAACTCAGTGTGCATCTGGACCCGGTGACGACATTACCTATTGATGCAGCAACCACTGTAAGTTATATTCTTGTTTAATTAGACTTCTCTGTTTCATTTATTCGACTCTGTATACATTGTTATTGTAGCTTAAACGGCTAAATCGCGTTTGAGAGATTTTAAATCTCAGATCTGCTCAGGCGAAACCTGCTTCACAGGTCTCAGCACTCAAGCCTGCATTAATATAGGCAGGGCCAGTCTATTGATAGCGTGAAGTACAACCGCGTGACTCAGTAATTTTTTACCTTAAAAAGCATTTAAATACCGCATTTAAAATCTGATGAACTCAGTGTGCATCTGGACCCGGTGACGACATTACCTATTGACGCAGCAACCACTGTAAGTTATATTCTTGTTTAATTAGACTTCTCTGTTTCATTTATTCGACTCTGTATACATTGTTATTGTAGCTTAAACGGCTAAATCGCGTTTGAGAGATTTTAAATCTCAGATCTGCTCAGGCGAAACCTGCTTCACAGGTCTCAGCACTCAAGCCTGCATTAATATAGGCAGGGCCAGTCTATTGATAGCGTGAAGTACAACCGCGTGACTCAGTCATTTTTTACCTTAAAAAGCATTTAAATACCGCATTTAAAATCTGATGAACTCAGTGTGCATCTGGACCCGGTGACGACATTACCTATTGACGCAGCAACCACTGTAAGTTATATTCTTGTTTAATTGGACTTCTCTGTTTCATTTATTCGACTCTGTATAAATTGTTATTGTAGCTTAAACGGCTAAATCGCGTTTGAGAGATTTTAAATCTCAGATCTGCTCAGGCGAAACCTGCTTCACAGGTCTCAGCACTCAAGCCTGCATTAATATAGGCAGGGCCAGTCTATTGATAGTGTGAAGTACAACCGCGTGACTCAGTCATTTTTTACCTTAAAAAGCATTTAAATACCGCATTTAAAATCTGATGAACTCAGTGTGCATCTGGACCCGGTGACGACATTACCTATTGACGCAGCAACCACTGTAAGTTATATTCTTGTTTAATTAGACTTCTCTGTTTCATTTATTCGACTCTGTATAAATTGTTATTGTAGCTTAAACGGCTAAATCGCGTTTGAGAGATTTTAAATCTCAGATCTGCTCAGGCGAAACCTGCTTCACAGGTCTCAGCACTCAAGCCTGCATTAATATAGGCAGGGCCAGTCTATTGATAGCGTGAAGTACAACCGCGTGACTCAGTCCTTTTTTACCTTAAAAAGCATTTAAATACCGCATTTAAAATCTGATGAACTCAGTGTGCATCTGGACCCGGTGACGACATTACCTATTGACGCAGCAACCACTGTAAGTTATATTCTTGTTTAATTAGACTTCTCTGTTTCATTTATTCGACTCTGTATAAATTGTTATTGTAGCTTAAACGGCTAAATCGCGTTTGAGAGATTTTAAATCTCAGATCTGCTCAGGCGAAACCTGCTTCACAGGTCTCAGCACTCAAGCCTGCATTAATATAGGCAGGGCCAGTCTATTGATAGCCTGAAGTACAACCGCGTGACTCAGTCATTTTTTACCTTAAAAAGCATTTAAATACCGCATTTAAAATCTGATGAACTCAGTGTGCATCTGGACCCGGTGACGACATTACCTATTGACGCAGCAACCACTGTAAGTTATATTCTTGTTTAATTAGACTTCTCTGTTTCATTTATTCGACTCTGTATACATTGTTATTGTAGCTTAAATGGCTAAATCGCGTTTGAGAGATTTTAAATCTCAGATCTGCTCAGGCGAAACCTGCTTCACAGGTCTCAGCACTCAAGCCTGCATTAATATAGGCAGGGCCAGTCTATTGATAGCGTGAAGTACAACCACGTGACTCAGTCATTTTTTACCTTAAAAAGCATTTAAATACCGCATTTAAAATCTGATGAACTCAGTGTGCATCTGGACCCGGTGACGACATTACCTATTGACGAAGCAACCACTGTAAGTTATATTCTTGTTTAATTAGACTTCTCTGTTTCATTTATTCGACTCTGTATAAATTGTTATTGTTGCTTAAACGGCTAAATCGCGTTTGAGAGATTTTAAATCTCAGATCTGCTCAGGCGAAACCTGCTTCACAGGTCTCAGCACTCAAGCCTGCATTAATATAGGCAGGGCCAGTCTATTGATAGCGTGAAGTACAACCGCGTGACTTAGTCATTTTGTACCTTAAAAAGCATTTAAATACCGCATTTAAAATCTGATGAACTCAGTGTGCATCTGGACCCGGTGACGACATTACCTATTGACGCAGCAACCACTGTAAGTTATATTCTTGTTTAATTAGACTTCTCTGTTTCATTTATTCGACTCTGTATAAATTGTTATTGTAGCTTAAACGGCTAAATCGCGTTTGAGAGATTTTAAATCTCAGATCTGCTCAGGCGAAACCTGCTTCACAGGTCTCAGTACTCAAGCCTGCATTAATATAGGCAGGGCCAGTCTATTGATAGCGTGAAGTACAACCGCGTGACTCAGTCATTTTTTACCTTAAAAAGCATTTAAATACCGCATTTAAAATCTGATGAACTCAGTGTGCATCTGGACCCGGTGACGACATTACCTATTGACGCAGCAAACACTGTAAGTTATATTCTTGTTTAATTAGACTTCTCTGTTTCATTTATTCGACTCTGTATACATTGTTATTGTAGCTTAAACGGCTAAATCGCGTTTGAGAGATTTTAAATCTCAGATCTGCTCAGGCGAAACCTGCTTCACAGGTCTCAGTACTCAAGCCTGCATTAATATAGGCAGGGCCAGTCTATTGATAGCGTGAAGTACAACCGCGTGACTCAGTAATTTTTTACCTTAAAAAGCATTTAAATACCGCATTTAAAATCTGATGAACTCAGTGTGCATCTGGACCCGGTGACGACATTACCTATTGACGCAGCAACCACTGTAAGTTATATTCTTGTTTAATTAGACTTCTCTGTTTCATTTATTCGACTCTGTATACATTGTTATTGTAGCTTAAACGGCTAAATCGCGTTTGAGAGATTTTAAATCTCAGATCTGCTCAGGCGAAACCTGCTTCACAGGTCTCAGCACTCAAGCCTGCATTAATATAGGCAGGGCCAGTCTATTGATAGCGTGAAGTACAACCGCGTGACTCAGTAATTTTTTACCTTAAAAAGCATTTAAATACCGCATTTAAAATCTGATGAACTCAGTGTGCATCTGGACCCGGTGACGACATTACCTATTGACGCAGCAACCACTGTAAGTTATATTCTTGTTTAATTAGGCTTCTCTGTTTCATTTATTCGACTCTGTATACATTGTTATTGTAGCTTAAACGGCTAAATCGCGTTTGAGAGATTTTAAATCTCAGATCTGCTCAGGCGAAACCTGCTTCACAGGTCTCAGCACTCAAGCCTGCATTAATATAGGCAGGGCCAGTCTATTGATAGCGTGAAGTACAACCGCGTGACTCAGTCATTTTTTACCTTAAAAAGCATTTAAATACCGCATTTAAAATCTGATGAACTCAGTGTGCATCTGGACCCGGTGACGACATTACCTATTGACGCAGCAACCACTGTAAGTTATATTCTTGTTTAATTGGACTTCTCTGTTTCATTTATTCGACTCTGTATAAATTGTTATTGTAGCTTAAACGGCTAAATCGCGTTTGAGAGATTTTAAATCTCAGATCTGCTCAGGCGAAACCTGCTTCACAGGTCTCAGCACTCAAGCCTGCATTAATATAGGCAGGGCCAGTCTATTGATAGCGTGAAGTACAACCGCGTGACTCAGTCATTTTTTACCTTAAAAAGCATTTAAATACCGCATTTAAAATCTGATGAACTCAGTGTGCATCTGGACCCGGTGACGACATTACCTATTGACGCAGCAACCACTGTAAGTTATATTCTTGTTTAATTAGACTTCTCTGTTTCATTTATTCGACTCTGTATAAATTGTTATTGTAGCTTAAACGGCTAAATCGCGTTTGAGAGATTTTAAATCTCAGATCTGCTCAGGCGAAACCTGCTTCACAGGTCTCAGCACTCAAGCCTGCATTAATATAGGCAGGGCCAGTCTATTGATAGCGTGAAGTACAACCGCGTGACTCAGTCCTTTTTTACCTTAAAAAGCATTTAAATACCGCATTTAAAATCTGATGAACTCAGTGTGCATCTGGACCCGGTGACGACATTACCTATTGACGCAGCAACCACTGTAAGTTATATTCTTGTTTAATTAGACTTCTCTGTTTCATTTATTCGACTCTGTATAAATTGTTATTGTAGCTTAAACGGCTAAATCGCGTTTGAGAGATTTTAAATCTCAGATCTGCTCAGGCGAAACCTGCTTCACAGGTCTCAGCACTCAAGCCTGCATTAATATAGGCAGGGCCAGTCTATTGATAGCCTGAAGTACAACCGCGTGACTCAGTCATTTTTTACCTTAAAAAGCATTTAAATACCGCATTTAAAATCTGATGAACTCAGTGTGCATCTGGACCCGGTGACGACATTACCTATTGACGCAGCAACCACTGTAAGTTATATTCTTGTTTAATTAGACTTCTCTGTTTCATTTATTCGACTCTGTATACATTGTTATTGTAGCTTAAATGGCTAAATCGCGTTTGAGAGATTTTAAATCTCAGATCTGCTCAGGCGAAACCTGCTTCACAGGTCTCAGCACTCAAGCCTGCATTAATATAGGCAGGGCCAGTCTATTGATAGCGTGAAGTACAACCACGTGACTCAGTCATTTTTTACCTTAAAAAGCATTTAAATACCGCATTTAAAATCTGATGAACTCAGTGTGCATCTGGACCCGGTGACGACATTACCTATTGACGAAGCAACCACTGTAAGTTATATTCTTGTTTAATTAGACTTCTCTGTTTCATTTATTCGACTCTGTATAAATTGTTATTGTTGCTTAAATGGCTAAATCGCGTTTGAGAGATTTTAAATCTCAGATCTGCTCAGGCGAAACCTGCTTCACAGGTCTCAGCACTCAAGCCTGCATTAATATAGGCAGGGCCAGTCTATTGATAGCGTGAAGTACAACCGCGTGACTCAGTCATTTTTTACCTTAAAAAGCATTTAAATACCGCATTTAAAATCTGATGAACTCAGTGTGCATCTGGACCCGGTGACGACATTACCTATTGACGCAGCAACCACTGTAAGTTATATTCTTGTTTAATTAGACTTCTCTGTTTCATTTATTCGACTCTGTATAAATTGTTATTGTAGCTTAAACGGCTAAATCGCGTTTGAGAGATTTTAAATCTCAGATCTGCTCAGGCGAAACCTGCTTCACAGGTCTCAGCACTCAAGCCTGCATTAATATAGGCAGGGCCAGTCTATTGATAGCGTGAAGTACAACCGCGTGACTCAGTCATTTTTTACCTTAAAAAGCATTTAAATACCGCATTTAAAATCTGATGAACTCAGTGTGCATCTGGACCCGGTGACGACATTACCTATTGACGCAGCAAACACTGTAAGTTATATTCTTGTTTAATTAGACTTCTCTGTTTCATTTATTCGACTCTGTATACATTGTTATTGTAGCTTAAACGGCTAAATCGCGTTTGAGAGATTTTAAATCTCAGATCTGCTCAGGCGAAACCTGCTTCACAGGTCTCAGCACTCAAGCCTGCATTAATATAGGCAGGGCCAGTCTATTGATAGCGTGAAGTACAACCGCGTGACTCAGTCATTTTTTACCTTAAAAAGCATTTAAATACCGCATTTAAAATCTGATGAACTCAGTGTGCATCTGGACCCGGTGACGACATTACCTATTGACGCAGCAACCACTGTAAGTTATATTCTTGTTTAATTAGACTTCTCTGTTTCATTTATTCGACTCTGTATACATTGTTATTGTAGCTTAAACGGCTAAATCGCGTTTGAGATATTTTAAATCTCAGATCTGCTCAGGCGAAACCTGCTTCACAGGTCTCAGCACTCAAGCCTGCATTAATATAGGCAGGGCCAGTCTATTGATAGCGTGAAGTACAACCGCGTGACTCAGTCCTTTTTTACCTTAAAAAGCATTTAAATACCGCATTTAAAATCTGATGAACTCAGTGTGCATCTGGACCCGGTGACGACATTACCTATTGACGCAGCAACCACTGTAAGTTATATTCTTGTTTAATTAGACTTCTCTGTTTCATTTATTCGACTCTGTATAAATTGTTATTGTAGCTTAAACGGCTAAATCGCGTTTGAGAGATTTTAAATCTCAGATCTGCTCAGGCGAAACCTGCTTCACAGGTCTCAGCACTCAAGCCTGCATTAATATAGGCAGGGCCAGTCTATTGATAGCCTGAAGTACAACCGCGTGACTCAGTCATTTTTTACCTTAAAAAGCATTTAAATACCGCATTTAAAATCTGATGAACTCAGTGTGCATCTGGACCCGGTGACGACATTACCTATTGACGCAGCAACCACTGTAAGTTATATTCTTGTTTAATTAGACTTCTCTGTTTCATTTATTCGACTCTGTATACATTGTTATTGTAGCTTAAATGGCTAAATCGCGTTTGAGAGATTTTAAATCTCAGATCTGCTCAGGCGAAACCTGCTTCACAGGTCTCAGCACTCAAGCCTGCATTAATATAGGCAGGGCCAGTCTATTGATAGCGTGAAGTACAACCACGTGACTCAGTCATTTTTTACCTTAAAAAGCATTTAAATACCGCATTTAAAATCTGATGAACTCAGTGTGCATCTGGACCCGGTGACGACATTACCTATTGACGAAGCAACCACTGTAAGTTATATTCTTGTTTAATTAGACTTCTCTGTTTCATTTATTCGACTCTGTATAAATTGTTATTGTTGCTTAAATGGCTAAATCGCGTTTGAGAGATTTTAAATCTCAGATCTGCTCAGGCGAAACCTGCTTCACAGGTCTCAGCACTCAAGCCTGCATTAATATAGGCAGGGCCAGTCTATTGATAGCGTGAAGTACAACCGCGTGACTCAGTCATTTTTTACCTTAAAAAGCATTTAAATACCGCATTTAAAATCTGATGAACTCAGTGTGCATCTGGACCCGGTGACGACATTACCTATTGACGCAGCAACCACTGTAAGTTATATTCTTGTTTAATTAGACTTCTCTGTTTCATTTATTCGACTCTGTATACATTGTTATTGTAGCTTAAACGGCTAAATCGCGTTTGAGAGATTTTAAATCTCAGATCTGCTCAGGCGAAACCTGCTTCACAGGTCTCAGCACTCAAGCCTGCATTAATATAGGCAGGGCCAGTCTATTGATAGCGTGAAGTACAACCGCGTGACTCAGTCATTTTTTACCTTAAAAAGCATTTAAATACCGCATTTAAAATCTGATGAACTCAGTGTGCATCTGGACCCGGTGACGACATTACCTATTGACGCAGCAACCACTGTAAGTTATATTCTTGTTTAATTAGACTTCTCTGTTTCATTTATTCGACTCTGTATACATTGTTATTGTAGCTTAAACGGCTAAATCGCGTTTGAGAGATTTTAAATCTCAGATCTGCTCAGGCGAAACCTGCTTCATAGGTCTCAGCACTCAAGCCTGCATTAATATAGGCAGGGCCAGTCTATTGATAGCGTGAAGTACAACCGCGTGACTCAGTCATTTTTTACCTTAAAAAGCATTTAAATACCGCATTTAAAATCTGATGAACTCAGTGTGCATCTGGACCCGGTGACGACATTACCTATTGATGCAGCAACCACTGTAAGTTATATTCTTGTTTAATTAGACTTCTCTGTTTCATTTATTCGACTCTGTATACATTGTTATTGTAGCTTAAACGGCTAAATCGCGTTTGAGAGATTTTAAATCTCAGATCTGCTCAGGCGAAACCTGCTTCACAGGTCTCAGCACTCAAGCCTGCATTAATATAGGCAGGGCCAGTCTATTGATAGCGTGAAGTACAACCGCGTGACTCAGTAATTTTTTACCTTAAAAAGCATTTAAATACCGCATTTAAAATCTGATGAACTCAGTGTGCATCTGGACCCGGTGACGACATTACCTATTGACGCAGCAACCACTGTAAGTTATATTCTTGTTTAATTAGGCTTCTCTGTTTCATTTATTCGACTCTGTATACATTGTTATTGTAGCTTAAACGGCTAAATCGCGTTTGAGAGATTTTAAATCTCAGATCTGCTCAGGCGAAACCTGCTTCACAGGTCTCAGCACTCAAGCCTGCATTAATATAGGCAGGGCCAGTCTATTGATAGCGTGAAGTACAACCGCGTGACTCAGTCATTTTTTACCTTAAAAAGCATTTAAATACCGCATTTAAAATCTGATGAACTCAGTGTGCATCTGGACCCGGTGACGACATTACCTATTGACGCAGCAACCACTGTAAGTTATATTCTTGTTTAATTGGACTTCTCTGTTTCATTTATTCGACTCTGTATAAATTGTTATTGTAGCTTAAACGGCTAAATCGCGTTTGAGAGATTTTAAATCTCAGATCTGCTCAGGCGAAACCTGCTTCACAGGTCTCAGCACTCAAGCCTGCATTAATATAGGCAGGGCCAGTCTATTGATAGCGTGAAGTACAACCGCGTGACTCAGTCATTTTTTACCTTAAAAAGCATTTAAATACCGCATTTAAATCTGATGAACTCAGTGTGCATCTGGACCCGGTGACGACATTACCTATTGACGCAGCAACCACTGTAAGTTATATTCTTGTTTAATTAGACTTCTCTGTTTCATTTATTCGACTCTGTATAAATTGTTATTGTAGCTTAAACGGCTAAATCGCGTTTGAGAGATTTTAAATCTCAGATCTGCTCAGGCGAAACCTGCTTCACAGGTCTCAGCACTCAAGCCTGCATTAATATAGGCAGGGCCAGTCTATTGATAGCGTGAAGTACAACCGCGTGACTCAGTCCTTTTTTACCTTAAAAAGCATTTAAATACCGCATTTAAAATCTGATGAACTCAGTGTGCATCTGGACCCGGTGACGACATTACCTATTGACGCAGCAACCACTGTAAGTTATATTCTTGTTTAATTAGACTTCTCTGTTTCATTTATTCGACTCTGTATAAATTGTTATTGTAGCTTAAACGGCTAAATCGCGTTTGAGAGATTTTAAATCTCAGATCTGCTCAGGCGAAACCTGCTTCACAGGTCTCAGCACTCAAGCCTGCATTAATATAGGCAGGGCCAGTCTATTGATAGCCTGAAGTACAACCGCGTGACTCAGTCATTTTTTACCTTAAAAAGCATTTAAATACCGCATTTAAAATCTGATGAACTCAGTGTGCATCTGGACCCGGTGACGACATTACCTATTGACGCAGCAACCACTGTAAGTTATATTCTTGTTTAATTAGACTTCTCTGTTTCATTTATTCGACTCTGTATACATTGTTATTGTAGCTTAAATGGCTAAATCGCGTTTGAGAGATTTTAAATCTCAGATCTGCTCAGGCGAAACCTGCTTCACAGGTCTCAGCACTCAAGCCTGCATTAATATAGGCAGGGCCAGTCTATTGATAGCGTGAAGTACAACCACGTGACTCAGTCATTTTTTACCTTAAAAAGCATTTAAATACCGCATTTAAAATCTGATGAACTCAGTGTGCATCTGGACCCGGTGACGACATTACCTATTGACGAAGCAACCACTGTAAGTTATATTCTTGTTTAATTAGACTTCTCTGTTTCATTTATTCGACTCTGTATAAATTGTTATTGTTGCTTAAATGGCTAAATCGCGTTTGAGAGATTTTAAATCTCAGATCTGCTCAGGCGAAACCTGCTTCACAGGTCTCAGCACTCAAGCCTGCATTAATATAGGCAGGGCCAGTCTATTGATAGCGTGAAGTACAACCGCGTGACTCAGTCATTTTTTACCTTAAAAAGCATTTAAATACCGCATTTAAAATCTGATGAACTCAGTGTGCATCTGGACCCGGTGACGACATTACCTATTGACGCAGCAACCACTGTAAGTTATATTCTTGTTTAATTAGACTTCTCTGTTTCATTTATTCGACTCTGTATAAATTGTTATTGTAGCTTAAACGGCTAAATCGCGTTTGAGAGATTTTAAATCTCAGATCTGCTCAGGCGAAACCTGCTTCACAGGTCTCAGCACTCAAGCCTGCATTAATATAGGCAGGGCCAGTCTATTGATAGCGTGAAGTACAACCGCGTGACTCAGTCATTTTTTACTTTAAAAAGCATTTAAATACCGCATTTAAAATCTGATGAACTCAGTGTGCATCTGGACCCGGTGACGACATTACCTATTGACGCAGCAAACACTGTAAGTTATATTCTTGTTTAATTAGACTTCTCTGTTTCATTTATTCGACTCTGTATACATTGTTATTGTAGCTTAAACGGCTAAATCGCGTTTGAGAGATTTTAAATCTCAGATCTGCTCAGGCGAAACCTGCTTCACAGGTCTCAGCACTCAAGCCTGCATTAATATAGGCAGGGCCAGTCTATTGATAGCGTGAAGTACAACCGCGTGACTCAGTCATTTTTTACCTTAAAAAGCATTTAAATACCGCATTTAAAATCTGATGAACTCAGTGTGCATCTGGACCCGGTGACGACATTACCTATTGACGCAGCAACCACTGTAAGTTATATTCTTGTTTAATTAGGCTTCTCTGTTTCATTTATTCGACTCTGTATACATTGTTATTGTAGCTTAAACGGCTAAATCGCGTTTGAGAGATTTTAAATCTCAGATCTGCTCAGGCGAAACCTGCTTCACAGGTCTCAGCACTCAAGCCTGCATTAATATAGGCAGGGCCAGTCTATTGATAGCGTGAAGTACAACCGCGTGACTCAGTCATTTTTTACCTTAAAAAGCATTTAAATACCGCATTTAAAATCTGATGAACTCAGTGTGCATCTGGACCCGGTGACGACATTACCTATTGACGCAGCAACCACTGTAAGTTATATTCTTGTTTAATTAGACTTCTCTGTTTCATTTATTCGACTCTGTATACATTGTTATTGTTGCTTAAATGGCTAAATCGCGTTTGAGAGATTTTAAATCTCAGATCTGCTCAGGCGAAACCTGCTTCACAGGTCTCAGCACTCAAGCCTGCATTAATATAGGCAGGGCCAGTCTATTGATAGCGTGAAGTACAACCGCGTGACTCAGTCATTTTTTACCTTAAAAAGCATTTAAATACCGCATTTAAAATCTGATGAACTCAGTGTGCATCTGGACCCGGTGACGACATTACCTATTGACGCAGCAACCACTGTAAGTTATATTCTTGTTTAATTAGACTTCTCTGTTTCATTTATTCGACTCTGTATAAATTGTTATTGTAGCTTAAACGGCTAAATCGCGTTTGAGAGATTTTAAATCTCAGATCTGCTCAGGCGAAACCTGCTTCACAGGTCTCAGCACTCAAGCCTGCATTAATATAGGCAGGGCCAGTCTATTGATAGCGTGAAGTACAACCGCGTGACTCAGTCATTTTTTACCTTAAAAAGCATTTAAATACCGCATTTAAAATCTGATGAACTCAGTGTGCATCTGGACCCGGTGACGACATTACCTATTGACGCAGCAACCACTGTAAGTTATATTCTTGTTTAATTAGACTTCTCTGTTTCATTTATTCGACTCTGTATAAATTGTTATTGTAGCTTAAACGGCTAAATCGCGTTTGAGAGATTTTAAATCTCAGATCTGCTCAGGCGAAACCTGCTTCACAGGTCTCAGCACTCAAGCCTGCATTAATATAGGCAGGGCCAGTCTATTGATAGCGTGAAGTACAACCGCGTGACTCAGTCATTTTTTACCTTAAAAAGCATTTAAATACCGCATTTAAAATCTGATGAACTCAGTGTGCATCTGGACCCGGTGACGACATTACCTATTGACGCAGCAAACACTGTAAGTTATATTCTTGTTTAATTAGACTTCTCTGTTTCATTTATTCGACTCTGTATAAATTGTTATTGTAGCTTAAACGGCTAAATCGCGTTTGAGAGATTTTAAATCTCAGATCTGCTCAGGCGAAACCTGCTTCACAGGTCTCAGCACTCAAGCCTGCATTAATATAGGCAGGGCCAGTCTATTGATAGCGTGAAGTACAACTGCGTGACTCAGTCATTTTTTACCTTAAAAAGCATTTAAATACCGCATTTAAAATCTGATGAACTCAGTGTGCATCTGGACCCGGGTGACGACATTACCTATTGATGCAGCAACCACTGTAAGTTATATTCTTGTTTAATTAGACTTCTCTGTTTCATTTATTCGACTCTGTATACATTGTTATTGTAGCTTAAACGGCTAAATCGCGTTTGAGAGATTTTAAATCTCAGATCTGCTCAGGCGAAACCTGCTTCACAGGTCTCAGCACTCAAGCCTGCATTAATATAGGCAGGGCCAGTCTATTGATAGCGTGAAGTACAACCGCGTGACTCAGTAATTTTTTACCTTAAAAAGCATTTAAATACCGCATTTAAAATCTGATGAACTCAGTGTGCATCTGGACCCGGTGACGACATTACCTATTGACGCAGCAACCACTGTAAGTTATATTCTTGTTTAATTAGACTTCTCTGTTTCATTTATTCGACTCTGTATACATTGTTATTGTAGCTTAAACGGCTAAATCGCGTTTGAGAGATTTTAAATCTCAGATCTGCTCAGGCGAAACCTGCTTCACAGGTCTCAGCACTCAAGCCTGCATTAATATAGGCAGGGCCAGTCTATTGATAGCGTGAAGTACAACCGCGTGACTCAGTCATTTTTTACCTTAAAAAGCATTTAAATACCGCATTTAAAATCTGATGAACTCAGTGTGCATCTGGACCCGGTGACGACATTACCTATTGACGCAGCAACCACTGTAAGTTATATTCTTGTTTAATTAGACTTCTCTGTTTCATTTATTCGACTCTGTATAAATTGTTATTGTTGCTTAAACGGCTAAATCGCGTTTGAGAGATTTTAAATCTCAGATCTGCTCAGGCGAAACCTGCTTCACAGGTCATTTAAAACTAAGGGCCCCTCAAAGAAAAGCAATGTGTTTTCTACCTATGTAAAAAGAGCGTCAGGGTTGTCTTACAAAAATGTGTTATCTCTGTATCAAGATGATGTGTTTAAAAATGAATTTTGTGAAAAATACCAACTTTGTGAGAGACGTCATAAAGACACTCATTTTAACCAGTGTTTGTTCTCTACAAATGTTTTAAGATTGTTACAAAATGTAAAAAATAAAAAGGTCTGGAGACAAAACTCATTCAGGTGACTCTGTCTTTATTAGGAAAACAAAAATATAATACAAATGGTTTAGGGGGTAAAATGTAACCAACCAAAATACTTTATCTGAATACATTTTTTCTTTTTAAACGCACTTTTTGGAAATTATTTATTTATTATTTCAGTGGAACAATCCAGTTTTTGTTAACATCAATGCTTTTTTCTCTTTTCTTGTGTTACTAAGATACTTTTAGACACACTTTGGCGTATGCAACACTTGTTCAGTTAAACAAGGTTTTTTTCTTTTCTGATAACCTTACATAATTTAGTTATTTTCTGCTACCAAGATACTTTAAGATACACCTTGATGTACGCAACACTTAACAAAAGGGTATGATATGAAGTACTTGGTAAGGAATGGGTTTTTCTTTAAGGGGTGCAAAACTTTAGAACAGGGTCAAATATTCATTCATTTGTAATGAATTGAGTTTTCTTTTCTTTTGATTTTCAACATACTATTTGTACACAATGACTTTTCCATATTTCTGACAAACTATACTTGTTTGACTTTTTCCGTAAAATCTTGACAAACTATTACTTATTCTTAAATGTTGACCTATTGCTGCTTGGTTGGAGATGATAGATGAAAAAGCTACAACGCTTAAAGAACTTTTTTTTTTTAAAACTCTCAATTCTATAAATGACTCCCCCCATTCAACACAATAAGCCCCACCCTCCACTCAGCAAATCATCTAAAACGAAGGACCCCACTAAGACAACCGTTGTAAACTAGCCATGGATCTGAGAAAAACCAAGACTCCCCCCGCGAGTTGCAGCCAGGAACAGACTCCTGGACTACCATCATCACCACCATTTTGGACACCCGAATCTTGCAATACTACTGCTGCTGATTTAGCTCCTTGGGCCAAAACGTCTCTGTTTATGGACACAGTGAAATCGGTGTTGGTTGATATTGTGGAGAGGGTGATACATCGGTACAGAGAAGAAATATGCAACGGGTGCCGAGTCAGTCACCCCGGCCAGAGGCAACACGATTTTCTGAATGACATGCCCGATTTTTTCTTCAGAAACAATTACAACGCGTTAATGAAAAGACTCTGGCTCACCGACTTCATTACTGAGATAGACCAGACTCTTATTGATAAAGACATTTTCACGGATGATTGGAGGATCCACGGCGCTTCAGAGGCTTTTCTTCACAATCTCAAAAATTGCAGACGCCTCAAGGAGAGACTTGAAAAGATCCATGCCGAGTTGGATGGAGAAGAAGAAGAAGACTAACAACCAGCAGTTGACTGAAGCCAGGGACTTGTTCGATACATTGACTTTTTTCTTTAAGTAAAATAAAAATGGGAAACTACTATGCAAAACGCTCTGTATATATTGATCAGAATGTAGTCAATACCCTTTTAATAAGTGTGGTGATGAGGACGATTGAAAACAGAACGAGTAGTGACCCCTGTGTAAAAAGAATGGCTGAAGTTTGTAAACTGGAAGACATTTTGGATATTGTTCGTTCTGGCAGTACTATTCTGGGTCATTGGGAAACGATTGTAAACGAAACATTTAAAGTGGTCCTGGAATCTTCATTTTCCGAAACATTCTGTAACATTATCTCAGAAATGAAACAAACATCAAAAGTGTATCATGTGCTCTCATTGTATGCTCTGTTTGTAGATGTAATGCATCTTTGTGTCGAAAACAGCTACACATGAATATTTTGACTGAAGTGAAAAAACTCCATCACGATATTTCCAGTAATATGGGGAATTCTAAGCTGGAGACAGTCCTGCGGATGTTACAATCAGTATAACTATTGATTTTGTGTGTGAAAAAATAAAAAAAAGTGTTTTTTTACATTTAAAAACTGTTGTCTTCATTATAGCAAGGGGAGCGTGTCTGATACATGTGTATTACAGTCCTTATTTTTTGTGTTTTTCAGTGTTTTCTGTGTGTCTGTACACACAAAGCACAAATCATTTAAAACAAACCCTGAATCAAATTTAGAGAGGACCATTAAGAGTCAGATGCTTGATGAAATCTACTAAAACAAAGTACTTCATTATCTACTTTTCAGCTTTTATACACAAAAGTGTATCTTTCAGTAACTTTTCTCAGAGAATTTAAGCATAAATCTGTCAAAATGTTCAAAACAGCCTTGTTTCACTGAAATAGCCTCAAAATCACAAACTGCCATTAAGAGTCAGAATCTTAACGAAATCTACTGACACAAAGTACTTCATTATCTACTTTTCAGCTTTTATACAGAAAAGTGTATCTTTCAGTAACTTTCTCAGAGAATTTAAGCATAAATCTGTCAAATGTTCAAAACAGCCTTGTTTCAAGCCTCAAAATCACAAACTGCCATTAAGAGTCAGATTCTTAACGAAATCTACTAAAACAAAGTACTTCATTATCTACTTTTCAGCTTTTATACACAAAGTGTATCTTTCAGTAACTTTCTCAGAGAATTTAAGCATAAATCTGTCAAAATGTTCAAAACAGCCTTGTTTCACTGAAATAGCCTCAAAATCACAAACTGCCATTAAGAGTCAGAATCTTAACGAAATCTACAGACACAAAGTACTTCATTATCTACTTTTCAGCTTTTATACACAAAAGTGTATCTTTCAGTAACTTTCTCAGAGAATTTAAGCATACATCTGTCAATGTCCAAAACAGCCTTGCTTGACTGAAATAGCCTCAAAATCACAAACTGCCATTAAGAGTCAGATGCTTGACGAAATCTAATAAAACAGAGTGCTTTCATGGTAGTGGTCAGCTTTTAAACATACAAGTGTATCTTTCAGTATCTTTTTGAGAGAATTAAGCGTAAATCTGTCAAATGTTCAAAACTGCCTTGTTTCACTGAAATAGCCTCAAAATCACAAACTGCCATTAAGAGTCAGATGCTTTACGAAATCTAATAAAACAGAGTACTTTCTACAGATGACTCCTCCCACTCAACGCAATAAGTCCCACCCCACTCAGCAAATCATATAAAACTAAGGACCCCCACAAAGACGACCGTTGAAAACTAGCCATGGATCTGAGAAAAACCAAGTCTGATGTAGCCTCCCCTTATTATCGCCAGGATAATGGATACGGGCTTAATGACTGGATGTTACAAAGTAGGGGAGAGGATGTTCCCGAAGAAGAACTCTCTTCTATATCATATCCATGTAAGGTCTTTAGGACAAAAGAGGACCATGATAACATGACATATGAAGAATATCTTTCTTTAAATGATGGTATTATAGATAACCTTTATAGAAACAGTATATCTCATACCACTCGCCAAGATCGCAAACGACAATTAGCAGAAAAGAAAAGAAAAAGTAAAGAAAAACGAAGAAAAATAAAAATAAAAATGAAAAGGAGAAGAAAAATGAAAAGCAAACGCAGAATGCGAATGAAAAGAAAAGGGACCATAGGACGGAAAACGAAAAAGACAAAAAGAAGGAAGGTGAAAAGAAAAAGGAACAAAGTGAAGAAATTTAAACTAGAGGATGCTGATGGTGTTGTAGAGCCATTACCGGATCATAATAATCTTATAGATCATCTACCGCTAACCGACTGCTGCGAATGTGTTGAGCAAATACCAAAAGCAATGGCAGAGCTTTGCTTCAGTATAATGAGAGAAAAAGCGCGATACTATGGAATTGCCCAAATTGGCGACAGTGCCAGAACATGCATTAAAAGACTGTTGGAGGATCTCTATTCTAGTATCGGTTGTCATTACATCGAAGGATATGCCAAAACGTGTGACGACATATAGAAAAAGCTTTTGAAGACAATTATATGGTACCTGTCCTTACAGCTAAACAAATCCTACGCCAGGTATTCAACAGACCACAAGAAGCACAAGAAGCCCCAGAAAGGATTACATTAAGAGCTAATAATGGTGAAACTGAAGAAGAAGCAAAGCAGATTATAATCGTTGCGGGTGAAAGGATAGAGAATTTGCATGTGATGTTAATGCATTTATCTGATATAAAAAATGCATTCGTATACTTCCAAGAGACCCCTAAACATCTACTTGGGCAGTGTGAATTGAACGATAAACCGATCACTGTAAATGAAACGCGGAGAGAAGCAGCAGTGCAAATCGTTAAGTCTATTACCTTGTATCCACTACGACATTAACTTGGTAAAATGTAATGTGTTTTTTATGAAAATGTGTTGAATGTTGTGTTTTCAATTAAACAACCATTACAAAATGAAAATGTGTTTTATTTTTTTCTTTCATATATAGTAATAGTATTGTAAACGAAACATTTAAAGTGTATCATGTGCTCTCATTGTATGCTCTGTTTTTAGATGTAGCATACAATGAGAGCACATGATACACTTTAAATGTTTCGTTTACAATACTATTACTATATATGAAAGCAAAAAATAAAACACATTTTCATTTTGTAATGGTTGTTTAATTGAAAACACAACATTCAATCAATCAATCAATCAATGTTTATTTATATAGCCCAATATCACAAATGTTACATTTGTCTCAGTGGACTTTACAGTTTGTACAAAATATCAGTATGACAATACGACACCCTCTGTCCTTAGACCCTCACATCGTACAAGGAAAAACTTCCGAAGAAAACCCACAGTTTAAAGGGAAAAATGGGAGAAACCTCAGGGAGAGCAACAGAGGAGGGATCCCTCTCCCAGGACGGACAGACGTGCAATAGATGCCGTGTGTAAATTGAAAAGATAATACATTTGCAACATAGGTAGTCCAAATGTTTGGAAATGCATGTGTGTATAATAGGAAGATGAATCCACGAGGATATCCATCCAGGACCTATGATCCAGGACCACAGCCACGACTCAAGATCCAGGACAGAGGAGCGCAGGATCATCCATGACTCCGGATCCCGGCGTATACAGACACCAAAAAGAAAGACATTTGGGGAAGCTGGGTTAATCGGAACATGAGAGTACACAGGTATAGACAGAGAGAAGGAAGAAGTAAGATGTCCCCCGACAAACTAAGCCTATATCAGCAAAACTAGGGGCTGAATCTAATCAGCCCTAACTATAAGCTTTATCAAAAAGGAAGGTCTTAAGCGCACTCTTAAAAACGGATAGGGTGTCTGCCGCCCGAACACAAACTGGAAGCTGATTCCACAAATGTGGAGCTTGATAAGAAAAGGCTCTGGCTCCCATTGTACTTTTAGAGACTCTAGGAACAACCAACAACCCTGCATTCTTGGAACGCAATGCCCTAGTAGGACAGTAGGGTATAATGAGTTCTTTAAGGTAAGATGGCGCCTGCCCATTAAGGGCTTTGTAGGCGAGAAGAAGAATTTTAAATTCTATCCTGTGTTCTATAGGGAGCCAGTGTAAGGCAGCCAGAACAGGAGTAATGTGGTCCCTTTTCCTAACTCTGGTTAGTACACGAGCTGCAGCATTTTGAATCAGCTGAAGCGACTTGACTGACTTCTTGGTACACCCTGATAATAAAGAGTTACAATAATCCAGCCTTGAAGTAACAAATGCATGGACTAGTTTCTCTGCATCGTTTTGAGGCAAGATATGCCTGATTTTTGCAATGTTACGTAGATGGAAGTAGGCGGTCCTTGAAATTGATTTTATGTGGGCGTTAAAGGATAAATCCTGATCAAATATAACACCAAGATTCCTTACAGTCTCACTGGAGGCCAAATTAATGCCATCCATGGTTAATATATCCTTAGATAATTTGTTTCGTAGATTCTTCGGGCCAAGTACAATAACTTCAGTTTTGGTCGTGTTTAACATCAAAAAGTTTAAGGTCATCCACGTTTTTAAGTCCTTAAGGCAGTCTTGAATTTTATTTAGATGATTAATTTCATCAGGCTTGATTGATAAATATAGTTGAGTATCATCCGCATAACAATGAAAATGTACAGAATGATTCCTTATAATATTGCCTAACGGAAGCATATATAATGTGAACAAAATAGGTCCGAGCACTGAGCCCTGTGGCACTCCATGGCTAACTTTGGTTTGCGTGGAAGATTCATCATTGACACGTACAAACTGAGAGCGTTCAGATAGATAGGACCTAAACCAGTCTAAAGCAGTTCCCTGTATGCCAACTAAGTGCTCTAGTCTTTGCAATAGGATATCATGGTCGATAGTATCAAATGCAGCACTGAGATCGAGCAAAACAAGAATAGAGACACGTCCCTTGTCAGAGGCTATTAGAATGTCATTTGTGACTTTAACCAGAGCTGTCTCTGTGCTATGATGTGTTCTAAAGCCAGACTGAAAATCTTCAAATAAATCATTGTTTTTTAAGTAATCACACAGCTGTTTTGCGACCGCTTTCTCAAGAATTTTTGAGAGGAACGTAAGATTGGAAATAGGTCTATAATTGGCTAAAACCTCTGGATCGAGGTTGTGCTTTTTAAGAAGCGGTTTTATCACTGCTACTTTGAATGATTGTGGAACATAGCCTGATAATAAAGACATATTCATAATATTTAATAAATAAGTGCTAATTAATGGAAAAACTTCCTTCAACAGCTTAGTTGGAATTGGGTCTAACATACACGTTGATGGTTTAGAAGAGAGAATCATTGAATTTAATTGTTCAAGGTTTATGGCTGAAAAGCATTCTAGTTTACTATCTAGTGTAATATTAGAACTTACGTTTCCGGGAGCTGTTGATAACACTATACTGGTCAAAGGCAAGAGGTCATTAATTTTGTTTCTAAGAGTAACAATTGTATCATTAAAAAAGCACATAAAATCATTACTACTGAGTGCTATGGGAATAGAAGGCTCAATCGAGCTGTGGCTCTCTGTCAGCCTGGTGACAGAGAGTGCTGAAAAGAAATCTTGCATTATTCTTATTCTCATCTATTAATGAAGAGTAGTAGGCTGCTCTCGCTTTACGCAGTGCTTTCTTATATTCATTGAGAGTAATATGCCAAATTAAACGAGATTCTTCAAGTTTAGTGGAACGCCATATCCTTTCAAGTTGTCTCGACTTTTGCTTTATTTTGCGGGTTTGGGCATTATGCCATGGAGCTAATCTATGTTGTTTTATTTTCTTCTTTTTCAAAGGAGCAACAGAGTCTAATTTTATTCGCAGCGCATCTGTAGCACTATCAACAACATGATCAATTTGGGGTGGTGTACATTTTGTATAAGTTTCCTCCCTTACATGCAGACATGCTATCGAGTTAAGTATTGGTGGAATCTCTTCCTTAAATTTGGCTATAGCACTAACAGATAGGTTTCTGCTGCAGGAGCTTTTGACTAATGCTTTGTAGTCTCGTAACAGTACTTCAAAAGTTACTAAGAAATGGTCGGATAAAGCAGGATTATGCGGTTCGACTAATAGTTGCTCAATTTCAATACCATAAGTCAGAACAAGGTCGAGAGTGTGATTATAGCAGTGGGTTGGTTTATTTACACTCTGACAAAAACCAACAGAATCTAATATAGAGTTAAATGCAACAGTAAGGCTATTTTTATCATCGTCAACATGAATATTAAAGTCACCTACGATAATGACTTTATCTGTTTTAAGTACCAAAGTTGATAAAAACTCAGAGAATTCAGATAAGAATTCTGAATAAGGACTTGGTGCACGGTACACTGTAACAAATAAGATTGGCTGCAAAGTTTTCCAGGTCGGATGCGTAAGACTAAAAACAAGACTTTCAAAGGAGGTATAATTTAATTTTGGTTTAGTATTGATAAGTAAACTTGAGTCAAAGATTGCTGCAACTCCACCTCCTCGGCCCATGCCTCGGGCAATATGAGTATTGATATGGCTGGGTGGAGTGGCCTCATTTATGCTGACATATTCTTCATGTCTCAACCAAGTTTCAGTGAGACAGCATATATCAATATTATAATCTGATATTAAATCATTTACCAATATTGCTTTAGATGCTAGAGATCTTATGTTTAAGAGACCACATTTAATATTCCTGTTTTGTTGCACTGTAGTAGTTGTTACATTTACTTTTATTAGGTTATTATGTATGACACCTCTATTAGGTTTTACCTTAACTTGTCCTTGGGCAGACACACACACCGCTAATATTGGGTATTTTATTGGGATCGGGATTCCTATGGATGACTGCCTAGGAGAGAGCGCAGAGAAGCGTGTAAGACTGCGACTCCGCCTCCTGGTCTCAACTCCAGTTTGTCATGGATTAAGTCCACAAAGCCCTGAAATGTTTGCCGAAATGAGATTTGCACCTTCCAAAGTAGGATGAATGCCGTCTCTCTTAATCAGACCAGGTTTTCCCCAGAAGGCTGTCCAATTATTTACGAAGCCCACATTGTTTGCTGGGCACCACCAAGACAACCAGCGCTGAAATGATGACATGCGGCTATACATGTCATCATTGATCAGATTGGGGAGGGGACCAGAGAAGATTACGGTGTCCGACATTATTTTAGCATAACTACACACCGACTCCACATTAAGTTTGGTGCATTCTGATCGGCGTAAACGAACATCATTACCACCGACGTGAATAACAATCCTACTGTATTTACGTTTATTTTTAGCCAGCAGTTTAAGATGCGCCTCAACGTCGCCCGCTCTGGCCCCCGGAATGCATGTGACTGTGGAGGCTTCGGTCTCTAATTTCACGTGTCTCATAATAGAGCTACCAATAACCAGAGTTGGCTTCTCAGCGGGTGTCTCGCTGAGTGGGGAATATCTGTTAGATACGTGAACAGGTTGGTAGGGACCTGCGGGTTTCGCGTTATGCCCCTTCTGAACAGTCACCCAGTCTCCCTGCTGCTCGGGAGTTGCCGGGGGACGGCTAATAGGAGCTACCTTTTGCCGGTCCGCACCGGCTAACATGGGCTTTACTGTAGCTGAGTTACTTTCTAAGATGCGGAGCCGGGCTTCTATGGCTATGATTCCCGCCTCCAACCTAACAACGATACTACATTTAACACATGTATCGGTACCAGTAAAGGAGGCAGGGAAGTAACCAAACATGAGACAGTTAGAGCAGGAAATAGCACCCGAGGGTGGGGAAAGAGCCATGGCTAGCTATCAAGCTAAAGTAGCTACCGTTAGCAAACCCGAAAAGAGTGTAGGCAACTGTGGAGTTACAGTCGCTAAGAGAAGGAGAGTTGTGAGTGCTTTAAGCTGTAGTAACGTGTGATTACAACGTCAGGCAGTTGCCGCGATCAAGAGTTTTAAAACGATCGGTTAAGATAATAAGCTATCAGCAACAGAACAGGCACACGGGATACCCGGAGATGACAACAACCGGAAGTTACAACATGCTTACCGCAATAGTGGTCCGTGACACATTTTCATAAAAAACACATTACATTACATTACATTCCCGGGAGGAAAGCCATACCTTTTGGCCCACCTGGTAGACAGGTGCTTTGGAACGTCGGCGGTTGGCAGAGGAGGCGTACCGGTTGGCCGAACAAACGAGAGTTCTCCGGGCTTGATTCCAGGTCCGTCGACAACGACGGATGAAAGCCTGGACGGACGGACAGGTAACCTCCCTCTCCAGGGCTGGAAACAGAGGGGGTTGAAACCCGTAAGCACACTGAAATGGGGACAGCTTGGTGGCCGAACTGACCAGAGTGTTGTGGGCGTACTCGACCCAGAGCAGTTGTTTAGCCCAGGCCGCTGGGTTCTTGGAGACTATACAGCGTAAGGTCGTCTCCATCTCCTGGTTCTTTCTTTCTGTCTGACCGTTGGATTGCGGATGGAAACCGGATGACAGACTGACCGTGGCCCCAAGGAGCGTGCAGAATTCCCTCCAGAACACTGAGGTAAATTGAGGACCACGATCGGAAACCACATCAGTAGGCAGCCCATGGAGCCGGAACACATGGAGCAGAACCAGCTCCGCCGTCTTTTTAGCTGAGGGGAGCTTGGGTATCGGCACAAAATGAGCCATCTTACTGAATCGGTCTACCACCGTCAAGATGGCAGTGTGTCCGTTGGATGGTGGCAGACCAGTAACAAAGTCCAGAGAAATGTGAGACCAGGGGCGATGAAGGATAGGCAGAGGTCGTAGGAGACCAGTAGGAGCTTGGTGAGAAGACTTGTTTTGATTGCAAACAGGGCAGGCATTAACAAATTCCCTGGTGTCCTCCTTAAGTGTTGCCCACCAGAACCTTTGCTGGACTACCTCCCATAACGTTGGATCCCAGGATGGCAGGTGAGTCTGGAGTTATGAGCCAACTGGATAACATCAGACCTCAACGTCTGCGGAACGAACAGGCGGTTCGGAGGACAGGCACTGGGTCCCGGCTGGTCCTGCTGGGCGGCCTTGACCCTCTCCTCCACCTCCCAGATGAGGGCGGCGACGAGCTGAGGAGTCAGAAGGATGGTGTCCAAGCCCCTGGGAATGTTACCTCCCTCTCCAAACTGACGAGAAAGAGCGTCAGCCTTAATGTTCCGAGAACCAGGGCGGTAGGAGAGGGAGAAATTGAACCGAGTGAAGAAAAGGGCCCCCTGTCGGGAATTCAGTCTGCGGGCCGACCGGATGTACTCCAAATTCTTGTGGTCGGTCCACACCAGGAAAGGTTGACTGGTCCCCTCGAGCCAGTGACGCAACTCCTCCAGAGCCAAGTTCACTGCTAGCAGCTCCCGGTTTCCCACATCATAATTTATTTCCGCTGGAGTCAAACGCCTTGAAAAGAAAGCACAGGGATGGAGTTTTTGGCTGTTCATTGCTCGCTGAGACAGGATGGCTCCCACCCCCATATCAGAAGCATCCACCTCCAAAACAAACTGTCTTACAGGATCGGGTACTCGGAGGATGGGGGCGGAGGTGAACCTGGCCTTAAGGTTCTGGAACGCCTCCTCAGCCGAGGAGGACCACTGGAACATAACCTTAGAGGAGGTCAGGGCTGTGAGAGGAGCGGCCAAAGTACTGTATCCACGAATGAACCTCCGGTAGAAGTTGGCGAAACTGAGGAACTGTTGTAGCCGCTTCCGGGATTCTGGAACCGGCCAGGAAGTGACTGCATCAACCTTGGAAGGATCCATCTCGATGCTCCCCTGTCCCACGATGTATCCCAGAAAAGAGACAGAGGATGTGTGAAACTCGCACTTCTCCGTTTTAACAAACAGCGAGTTCTCGAGCAATCTCCTGAGAACCGCCTGGACGTGGTGCACGTGTTCTTTCAGCCTCTTGGAAAAGATCAGGATGTCATCCAAGTAAACAAACATGTGTCGGTCCAACATGTCTCGGAGCACGTCATTTACCAACGCCTGGAATACTGCAGGGGCGTTGGTAAGCCCAAAAGGCATGACTAGGTACTCGTAGTGCCCCGAGGTGGTGTTGAAGGCTGTCTTCCACTCATCCCCCTCGCGAATACGTACCACGTGGTACGCGTTACGCAAGTCCAGCTTTGTGAATATGGTTGCTCCCTGCAGCAACTCGAATGCAGAAGAGATAAGAGGCAGTGGGTATCGATTCTTGATCGTAATGTCATTAAGACCCCGAAAGTCGATACAGGGTCTTAGGGTCTTGTCCTTCTTCTCTACAAAGAAGAACCCTGCGCCAGCAGGTGATGAGGACAGGCGAATAATCCCAGCCGCCAGAGAGTCATTGATATAAGTCTCCATGGAAACTCTTTCCTGAGCAGACAGGGAGTACAATCGACCCCTGGGAGGGCTGGTGCCGGGATGCAGGTCGATGGCACAGTCGTAGGGCCGGTGTGGTGGTAAGGAAGTAGCCCTCGACTTGCTGAATACTTCCTTGAAGTCCAGATATTCCGGTGGAACCCCTGTAACATCTGGAACTTGGCTGGGGTTCACCGAACGCTGAGGCGCGGCAGCCTGTTTCAGGCAGATCAGATGACAAGAAGGACTCCAACCCAAAATGGCTCCCGTCTCCCAGTCAATGTTAGGGTTGTGGCGGCGGAGCCATGGATAACCCAGGATCAGCGGAATATGTGGAGACCGGAGAACATGAAACTGAATAGTTTCGTGATGGTTCCCAGACAGGAGCATGTGAACGGGTACAGTCTGATGAGTCACTGTCCCCAGCAGGTGACCGTCTAAGATGTTGGCTGGAACTGGGCGAGACAAAAGAACCCGGTCTATTCCCAACTGCAGCATAAGCTTCTCGTCCATAATATTCGCGTCCGAACCAGAGTCAATAAAAACAGCAAGAGCCTGAGAGCTATCCGGTAATAGCAACCTGGCGTGGCTCAATGGTCTCTGAGTGGGAACAAATCCAGGGGTTTGGCTCACCAGTATGTTCCCCATTACTGCTGAGCCTTGCCTTTTACCGGGCAGTGAGAAACAAAATGGCCGGCCCGGCCGCAGTAGAGACACAGGTTACGACGTCTGCGATGCTCACGTTCCTCCAAAGTGAGGTTGGTGTGACCCACCTGCATGGGCTCATCCCCCCCTGGTTGCGGCTCTGGAGTGAGGTGAGGAGTCGCAGCCAAACTCGGACGTCGGGGCGCCCAGGCATGTTGAACTCCCGCCGATCGTCGCTCCCGTCTCCGTGTCTGGATGCGCCGATCCATGCGGGAAGTCAGTTCAATCAACCCATCCAGTGAATTGGGCAGATCAAACGACACCAGCTCGTCTTTAATGTAATCCGCCAAACCACGCAGATAGGCGTCACACTGGGCTGCAGAATTCCAGTTGCTGAGGCGGCTCCGGGTGTGAAACTCAATGGCATAATCCACCACAGATCCATTACCCTGGCTCAGGTTCAGTAGTCCTCCTGCAGCGTCTGGACCCACAGACATGGGTCCAAACACCTTGCGCAGCTCCGCAGAAAAAGCGGGGAACGAAGAGCAGGCGGGTGTTTGTTGCTCCCATTCCGCTGTGCCCCACAGTCGGGCTTTCCCAGTCAAATGATTGACCGTGAACGCCACACGAGCAGCTTCAGAAGCGAAAGTGTGTGGCTGCAGCGCAAACAGGATAGAACAGTTCGTAAGAAACGGGCTGCAGCCCTCCGGTTCCCCGGCGTAGCGCTCCGGAGTTCCCACCCGAGACTCCGGGGTAAATCCCATCAGAGGTGATGCAGAAGCTGGTGTCGACGGCATAGGAAGAGGCGCTGAAACGGCCACTCCTGCCACTAGCTGCTGCACAGTAGCCGTTAGCTGCTGTAGCTGCGCAGCTAAATAGGTTAGCGTATGGTCATGTGAAGAGTTAGCATGATGAGCCTCGGTGGCCAGGGCGGCTATCGAGGCTTCCTGCCTCTGGAGAGCGTCCTCAACTCTCTCGAAACGGTCTCTAGGTGAAGAGGAGTGCGCTGGGTCCATGTTCTGGCCAGATTGTTCTGTCACAATCTTAAGGAGAACCCAAATGCAGCACTCGAGAAGCCAAGGAGAATTGGTAATAAACTTTATTGGAGATTCCACTGGATCTGAGGAATACCAACCGAGCAGTTTAACGCACCGGAGGACAGCGGGCAGAAGGTGAGTCAGGGACAGGCAGAGAGTCAGGGAGTAAGCGAGGCGGTCAGCGTAGATACAGGCATGGTCGGATAACAGGCCAGACAGGATAGTCGAGGGACAGGCAGGATCAGGGAACAGGCAGAGCAGGCAGAGCAGGCAGGTCGAGGACAGGCAGGGTCGGAACTGGGTAGGCAATCTAGTTTCAAACGCGGGAAAGACAAGCATGAGGCAAAGTACAATCTGGCAAAGAGTGTGTGTAAGGTGCAGGTTTAAATACTGGCAGAAGCTAATGGGTGCAGAAGAGAAAGAGAGTGAGCTAACGAGTGGGTGTGGAAAACACAACCTGATCTCACCAGAATGCGTGACTCCACCACGACTCCTTAAAGGTCCCATGTCATGCTTTTCCGGTTATTGCCCGTCCCCTTGTGTGTTATGAAGGTTTTTATGCATGTAAACAGTCTGCAAAGTCAAAACCCTCAAAGTACACCCTGTAGCGAGTAAACTCTAACACAGAAAATACCTCCCCCAAAAGCCTCGTTGGAGATTTCTCAGTTTCCATTGTTTACTTCCTGCCCCGCGTGACGTAACTTCCTCTGCCAGCCGACCATATTAAGTGTCGTAAAACCTGCTTCTTTTCAAAGCTCTATCCAGTCATGTCGCGGAGGGTCTGTTGCCTGTATTGTGTGGAGAAATCCACAATGTTTGCAGTACCGAAGGCAGAACCACGACGAAGTCAGTGGTTGACATTCCTTTTTAACACTGTTCCAGCTGATTTACCAGCCGGTACTGTTGTGTGTGCGCGGCATTTCACGGACCAAAACTTTAAAAACTTAACAATGTTTAGCTTCAGACTTGCAAAGCTGATATTGGAGGACGATGCTGTTCCTACTTTGTTTAGACCAGCGGGAGATTCAGGTACACAACCTGTAAGTATTCATTGTGGTTTGTGTATTTATTCTGTTTAAAACAAACAATGTATCTACCACGACTGTGTAAATGCTATGCTATGCTAATGCTATGCAACCGAGGTAAACACGAGGGCTACCTAGCATTCCCAGACCTCAACACCGATGTTAGCACATGGCCTTACATGTATCTCATGGCAGGAGAATGTCTGCAAACACACACGAAATACTCATAGACAGTATACTCCGGGTGATTTAACCGTACGGTCAGTAATTACAGTTGCCGTTCGTGTATTCTACCGAGCTACCATTAATAAGCTAAGCTAGAAGCTCTAACCTAGAGATGTTATGAAAAACATTGTTTTCATGCCAGCTACAATGAATGACCGAACGTAGCAGACTATCTGTAGAACATTGTAATTGTAAAAGTGTTGCTTTTATGAAATGTACTGTTTTCCTCGGATACAAAATTAATTGTATGAATACTATGTGTATCTTTCTTAGAGTACATCACAGCAGGAACACAATACCAACTGCTCCAGTACAGTCGGATGTCAAACAGACCGTCCACAGACTGTTTGTGTGGGAACTCAGAGGGTTGAGACACGGTCTGTGGGAACACAGACAGTGGAATGTAAAGTGTCCGCCATTTCTGTTGCTACACAGTTGGCCCGGGGAACACTGAAATCGGCACACGTGAGAAGCAAAGGTAGACTATAACACTGACAAATCACAGATACATTACCTTAATTGTGCTTTTATTACATGTACAGCACTTGGACTCGACCAAAAATCTTTTTTAAATGTGCTCTATAAATAAAACCTTATTTGATATTATTGTATATCACAGAAATACTGTTATGTTGACTACAAGAAATACAGTGCTGTTTGTAGTTTGTACATTTTTCATGAATTAATCTGTCAGATGTACACAAGTTGTTGGCCTTTTACAATGTATTAGTGTCTTATCTAATGTACATAGTATTTATGCACTTTTCCCTTTTTATTAACAGGCATCCAGGCCACGGTGTCTTTCAAAAGTGTTGGCACTAAAACTTCCACCTACACAGAAATCCCCTTGTCCTCTACACCAATAAAGAGCCCAGGTTTGGGACCTAGCAAGAGACCTCGACTAGAGTTGGAGCAGGAACAAGGAGAGACTTCGATTGAATTTGAAGAGACTCTGGATTTGAGTTACCACCCTGATGATACTGTAGAAGAATCTGACGTATCGTAAGTTTGGTATATTTGGTACACATTACTATTACTGTTCAGAGTTGACATCTAACATGTATTGTTAATTTTGTTTTGTTACATTAGACTTCAGACACGATCCACGCACAGTGACGCAAAGTACATTGTGTTTGAAAGCTGCCTCGGACAGCTGTTTGAAAAATGTCCGTTTTGTAAGACAGACTGTGATGTCCAAAAACGAAAAAATGGGACTTTTGTGGCGTTCAAACAGCGTTGTCCAAACTGCACTTACTTCAGACAATGGGAGAGCCAGCCCATCATTGGAAGTACCCCGGTTGGCAACTTACAATTATCTGCTGCTACATACTTCACTGGTGCTTCCTTCTTCCAACTAAAAAAGGTATTTTACCATCTTACATCCATAGCATATGAAAAATGACAGAAGCGGACTTTTTCAAATACTTGTCCTGTTTTTCTATTTAATCATAGATATGCAGAGCCATGCAGCTGGAGATCTTCCAGTATGAGACCTTCAGGAGGCATGCTAGGCATTATCTGGAGCCTGCTATTATCCACAAGTGAAAAACTGATCAGCTGAAGATTTTCCAGCAACTCCACCACCAGGGGGGAAAGGTCACAGTTGCAGCAGATATGAGAGCAGACTCTCCAGGTAAGCAGAAACAGACAAGACAGTCTAGTGCCAGAGTTACTGGTGTATATTACAATTCATCGAACTTATCCATTGAAATTCTGTTGAAAAGTCTTGAAACCTCCTGTATTATATTTTCTTCAGGCCACTCAGCTAAGTTTGGGAGCTACACACTAATGCACCTGGGAAGCAACACCATTGTGGACTTCCAGCTTGTTCAGGTGGGATTCTCTTTCTGGGTGTAATTTTAGGCATGCTGGCTGTTGATGCATGCTTCAGTGTATTTATGCCCTATTTCTTATTCACCAACAGAGCAATGAAGTTAGTTAGTTACCACATGGAAAAGGAGGGACTCAAAAGATGCCTAGATCATCTGGAGTCAAACGATTTGGCGGTTGAGTACATTGTGACTGACCGTCATCCACAGATCCAGAAGTTTCTGAGGGAACGCAACATAGAACAATTCTATGATGTCTGGCACTTTGAAAAAGGTATTTATCCCTATATGTTGTAATGAAAGAATACCAAATCAGAGACACTGTCCTTTTTAGCAGCAGACATGACATGTCTGGATAGATACATGAATGATATCCCCCTATATGTCCCTCTAATCTGGTCTTTCCTCTGTTATTGTAAACTGTCTGGCAGACCACTTGATCACAGCACCTTTTGTCATTGTAAATTACATTTCACTCACAGGATGGGAATTTACAGTGATGCATATATGAATATGTATGGCTGTTTCCTGGCTATAAAATGTTTTCAGACATAAGGGTGACGCCCTGACCATTGTCATGCAATTATCATATGGATGTTATGGTTGTAATTAACATGCTGTGCTTACCCTTCTGTCTGCCCACCACCCTCTTTCCACCACACCCTTGAATATTGTCCATCACAGCACATCATTTACACACTATTGCTTGAATATTCACATGTGTGTTCTTTTTATCAGGTTTGTCCAAGAAACTTTCACAGAACAAGGACTGCAAGTTGTTGAAGAGGTGGCTGCAGAGCATAAAAAACCATGTGTACTGGAGTGCGACGAGCACAACCTCGGGGCCGGAGAAGGTGGCAAGGTGGACGTCAGTGGTCAACCACCTACAAAACATCCACGTGCATGACGACCCCCTATTCCCCAAGTGTGAACATCCTGAAAGAGCCACAACGGATGAAAATAAATGGCTAAAACACATGATCAATTTGTACATTTATCAAAATAAAGTTTGATGGAACTACTTGATAGCCTTTCTTCCCTGAATTATTTGCTCCTAGATCATTCATATATAGCAAACCATTATTTGATTTTTCATCTAATACAGTAGTAGTTTATTATAGCTAAAAATAACTTACTCTTCTTCAGTTCTACGCCTCAAAGGTCCATAATCAAACCGATAAATATTGTGGAGGTTCTGCAGGGTGTAGGGATTGAGGCAGTTTGGTTCTAGTCTGGGGTGGTCAACCATGCACACAATGGGTTCTGGGACTTGGTGCATTTCGTGTTAAAACCTATAGGAGGATAAGATATTTGTAACATAATACGTTTAGCAATTAAATCCAACTATGGCGAGGTTTACAAAATAAACATTCAATTACTATAGAATAAATAAAAGGGCATATAGTCTATTGACTTGACAAGTATGTATGGTGTATATAATGTTGTGTGCTACTGTTGGTGTTTTTGTATTTGTTGTGGTGACACCCTGTTTTGACCATAATTCACCTTTGGTATAGTGTTGCCACACGGACCCTTTAGTGTGTGCTCTTAGGTTTAGCTTGTCATTCCTAGCTTGTCAGACAGAGCAGACATGTATTTTACCTGATTCTAAACACACCGCCCCCGACTCCCTTTCATCGGCACTACACTGTCACCTTTCTAATCTCCCTGCAACAGAGGTTTTCCACCTCGGTAGGCATTACTGCGCAGTTTCCACACGTGCACCTAAATAACAACAGTTGGAAAGTTTGGTTAGTCAGCGGACACACTTGTTACTGTGATGTAGATAAATGATGAAGTTCTAACATTACATCTGAAATGTAGCAGCTATACACAATTAAAACGTTCCACTGTGAAACCACCTGCTGTATTCTTGTTTGGGACGGTGGATCAGGTCCATCACGGTCCGTTTCACGCTCAGGGTCGGACTCCGTTTCGTACATATATGGCTTTACTGACGCTATTTCATTTCTGCTACTCCGCTCAGAGCCGAAAAAACACCATGGGCTAAGTACCCGCTAAACCACTTTACGGCAGATGTCAACAGGGGCAGAGCCTCTCTGGTGGTTGACAAATCAGAACAGAGGGGCCGAGCTGACCAATCGGAGCACACTGGGCTCACAGGGAGGGGGGGCAAGAGCTGCAACGAGCCGTTTCGTGGAGAGAGTGAATTCACGTAGTTTACAGTAGTGATGTGTCGGTCGCGAACGAGCCGGCTCTTTTAAGTGAACGACGGGAGCCGGCTCTTGCCCGCGAACGAGCCGGTTTTTTTTTTTTTTTTGCGGAGGGATCTAGATCGGCTTGAAGGCACATTATGCAATGTGCACTGTGAACATTATCCCGCTTATTACATGGCCACATTCTCAACAAAGTAACGACATGACTCCCAATATTAATTTAAATGCTTTTATGGATTTAGAAAATGATTTTATTGATTTAAAAAATAGTTTTATGTATTGATTTAAATTGACATGCATCCGCTAAGAAAAGTAGTCCGTTGTTACTGTTTGAACTAACGTAGCAACGGCAGGAACTGCTTCGATAGTGTTTTTGAGGAGCTTTTTGATTACAGATTTGAAAACATCGTTGCTTGCTTTAAAAGTAGCACAATTCATGATGTCAAACCTTGGAAAGTATCTAGATATCCCTGCCCTAATGCCAAAGTAACTGGCAACTGAATATGTGTCGCCGTTTGATGTCTATGTCTGAGCCGCTGCGTAAAAAGGAGGGTTTCTGCCCCATTACTTCTCTTCTTACTTCGATAAGAATAAAACACGGAGGACGTCGGAGATCTCTTTTTCTCCCCCTCTTCTGACAGCCCAGCAGCTGATCTCAAAGCACGCTCCCCTCTCCTACAGGGGGGCGTGGTCGGCTGCAGCTCACAGAATCAGCCCCTGCAAAAACAGCGCTGGAAAGAGCAAATAGAGCGAAATGAGGCATGGCTAAAATGCAGGATCTTTTATATAGGTTGATACAGTAGCCCCTTTTTTTAAATAGTTTTTATAGGTGTTGCTATCTGTTTTGTGTAGCGTGGTTCTACAAGCAAGTCAATGCATTCATTGGGTGGTATCGGAGAGTTACACGGGTCTGTAAATGCAATTGGCCACAGCAAATCATTTATATTAAACATGTAATTTTTACTTTTGAATACTTCAGTACAAAGGTTGTATTGAATAATTTAAGTGATATATGTGTACACATATAATTAGTCAAAACAGGGCTACATTTGATTTAATTAAAAGGTATAATATGTGGTAAACTGAAGAGCCGTTTGGGAGCCGAAAGAGCCGGCTTTTCTTGGTGAGCCGAGAAGAGCCGGAATTCCCATCACTAGTTTACAGAGATGCTGTATGCGAAACAATGTGAGTTTGGAAAATTGCACAGTATAAATCTATTCTAGTAGACATCAACAATGGAATTATGATCAGTGGAAATGGCCATGACATGTGACTTAACATCACAATGCGTGGTGGAGTCACGAACTTTGTTACATTTACGTGTCGGCACCACGCAAACAACCCCTATGTAAAGTGAATGAGGTTCCTTTGTCGTGGTGCACACACGCATTTCTACAATGTCCCGCAGTGAGCTTTTGTGAAATTAAAACAGAACGGTAAAAGAATAGTTTCCGGTCTATTCTGAGCCCGATCTCTGTAGATAAATAAAGAACTACGACAGATGTGTAATATTTAATGCAGCCAAACCATTTATTACAATGCATTCATGTGATGACTTTCAAAGACTAAAGCAAGCACTGCTGAATAAAGTATGATTTTATCTTTTACGAAACGTTTTTTTTCATATGGAATGCAGTTGGAGGTCAACCAATCACAGAGCTTGAGGACTGATCACGGGGTTTGTCAAGCTAAACACATGGTGTAGTCCCAAACGATAGCTGAAGATTCTGGGTAGTGTAGAGGAAACTTCTGTGTAGCTATGCAGTGGGAGTCACCGACTCACGAAGGAGACACGGGAAGAGCAGTAGCTTTGATGTCAAACACATGATGGTTTATTTGGAGTTAACGGCCGGAGGATTCACATCACAAGTCCAAGAGTCAGAGGTTCTGACTTCACGGTAGAGTTGCCACGTCAATTCTGGAGAGCCTCTCTCTTGCCAGCCCATCTAACTGGTTTCGCAGAGAGTAAACAACATATTTGAGGAGATAGCCTAAACAGTGTGGGAACACAGAGCTACTTGCCTCGGACACTTATGACCTCGAAGATTTTACCTTGGAGTCCACAAATACAGAGAAGGAAGTGTCCCAGTGTACCCACAACACAGACCATCTGTATCCCAGTATTGACCGGTCACAGAATGGGAACAATAACATTATTGGCTAAGCCGCCTGTGTCCTTAAAGAAGGTAAACAGACATCGAGGTTTGTCCTGTATGTTACTAATTGGCGTCTTATGATAATTATTTCCACAACAGTCCTCTCTTTTTATCATTTATGATAACCTAAAAACATTAGTCTAATAATAATTTGGTCAATAATTAACTCAATAGGCGTCTCCAGGTTCGAGTGTGGTCTCACCTTACATCAATTATATCACAAAGTGGAATAAGATTGAAACATTCAATCACAATGATTGATACAGCCAATCATAATAGGAAAAATCATCTCTCATCAGTGTTTGATCATCTTTTGTCAAAAGCATAATAATGAACACACATAAAACACAGGTGCACAATGGCTAAATATTTGTTTTTAAACTAATATATTTGATCATTTACCATTAGTTAATTTCATTCATCAAACTATAAAATTAAAACCAGCTTGCCGCTTTAAAGATTTACTTCAAGGCAATCACTAGTCAAAAGCATTTTAAAACTCAGGATCGTAAGAGATCCAGCTAAAAATGTACAGTTTTAGTATAGAATTCACAATGGTGATTTGATCAATCTGTAATCTGCAAAAGTGCAGTGTCCTCAATTTTAGGATTACTTTTACGTTTACTTAAATACGCTTTAGTCAAGAGTAAGGCACTTAGTGAAATCAATACATTCATTTTAGTCAAGTACATTGTTCAAAATCTGAAAAGGAAAAGTTAGGCAAATATTCAAAGACTTTTGTAAAAACCTGGAAAGGAAGGATTAAACATTTTTAAACCATGAATTATTACATTTGTAAATGCTACCACTGATCTGTACCAAATTAAGTCTATCAAGTATTCCTATTAGCCATACTTACCTGAGCTACTTATGGTACTTGGAAAGGATTCTTCTGTGTTTATCTAATGTTGAGAATATCAATTTCTTTAAATTATACTTCTCTAATTTGAGGATCAAATATGCTACATAATTGTTATATGAAATATTATAAATATTTGTTTTGGGCCAAAACTGAAATTAATCCAGTACTTGAAACATCATTGTAGGTCTTTCTATGCATGGATAATACATTAAAGAGTAGTGTTGTTAAGCCTGATTGCTGGATTCAAATCCACTAGAGTGCATGTACCTATCCAGAGGGGAGCCAGAACTTGATAGAGCTTGTCGCCGCACAACCAAACGTAATCTTGTGGCGAGCTAAACCCCACATCACTGGGCCAGGCCAGTTGTATTGCTCACGGTTGCGTTGTCGTTGTCCCAGGCGAGCCGTCATCACGAGGTGGGAATGCTCCGTGGGGTGTGTGTGTGTATTCCTTCGGTCGATTTTGTGACACGGACAGTCAGACTCCGCACACCGGTGACACAAACGAGGAACCAGAGAGCATATGGAACCGCTCAGCTGGCACTCGCTCGTGATACCTTGTGTGTAGTGTGTTTTGGTGTATGTAGTGCAAGTGTGGTGCAAGTTGGTGATTAGGACACATCACTTGTTGTCATCTACTTCTGTTGGTGATTAGGACACATCACTTGTTGTCATCTACTTTTGTTGGTGATTAGGACACGTCACTTGTTGTCATCTACTTTTGTTGGTGACTAGGACACGTCACTTGTTGTCTGCTGCTTCTACCGTTTCTCCTTTCCTGTGACTACGACCTTGCAGTGGCTGGCGTGGACCCACGTAGCTCTCTCTCTGACCCTTGGCCTTCAGAGCTGTCCTACTGTAGTTATTGGGTTAACACTTGATAGGGATGTTTTCCTGAGTGCAGACAACTCAAGGTAATGGATTAGCACATTATCATTTAAATACAAAAATAGGATAGGCCCCTCAAAATTATTTGGGAGCCTTCCTGAGACATGCACATGCATAAATGTAAGGTTTGTGTTAGTCATTTAACATGCAAGAATCATAAACTCATCAGTCCAAAGTAGAGAAATGTTATTGTAATTTAAAGGTGAGCTAGTCCCTGGATATAACCCCTTCTCAATGATTCTAAATGTTATATTAATTCACCATTTACCGTTTGATAACATATTAGTTTATCAGAAATATTTTCCTCTTCCATAAAACAGGTTTGAGAAATAAATGTTCCAATATAGAATCAATTACTCAATATAATTGACTCTTCCCTCCCTTTTCTTACATATGTCTCATATGAAATAATAACTTAGGAGTCTATTTAAGCATGGTGTAATCTATTACTCGAGAAGACTCAGTATCACCTGTGTGCAGCTTACAAAAAAACAAACAATTGTGAGAAACATATATTATGCAGGAACTGTATACCTTTGTTGAAAAACAAAGCATATCTGATTTGGGAGGAAAAGCTTCTTCCCCTTAACATCTGAGTCACTACTGATGGCATAGCATAAATGATAGTGAGTGTCTGAGGGTGTTATTACTGAGAAATGTCAAACACATTCAAAACCTTATATTTGAAAACAGGTTTGCATTCCTTCTCTTAAAATGACGTTATCATTGGAAACAATAAAAGCTAATTGTTTTGATGTAGAATCTATCAATTGAATCGTTAGAGCAGAACAGAATGGTCATATTGTAGCCGTATTGCAGCCTTCAGTTTCACCAGGTGGAAACATTGTCCATATAATGTGAATACATGTAGAACTAGACATTCAGAGGCCCCTGACATTATGCCTATTTTAAAAATAGTAGGGGCTTTTAACAGCTTGCCAACCTACAGGCATCCTCTGCATAGCAGTATGAATAGCCTTAAAAAAACAACCCACTCTGCGGTAACGAGAGTCATATTTCTGAACCAAATGCCCTAAGTTAAGCCGTTAGTCCCATCTGACTGACCCAAGGGTTGGTGCTGGTGTGACCGGGAGGCTTCCAGGTGTTCAGATGTCAAGCTTTCAGTTCATGGCTTGGTGGGGGGAGTGGCCCACGTGAGACAGTATTGTTCAGTTTGAGGAGCGGCATTGTCTCTGGAAGCAGGTAATGGTGTCCATTCTCAGACCAGACCATTAATGTCATTTCATGTAGAGCAGCCATAGCATCTCTGTGACTGCACTCAGAACTGTGTCAGAACTGGGTGATTCTTAGTGAAGCCGTCCAAGGCCATAGACAGAATGGAACCACGTACCAACAAAAGGGACACAAGGTCATCAATGTCTCTCTTTACCATTGGCCTAATTGCACAACAAATTAGTGGGAAAAATGTGGAGCACTAATCCATCATCATGTGAAATGTTGAGTTAATCTAAATAATTCCTTATGGGTTGATATCAAATTAACATTATAACTAAAGTCAGTCATAATTGGACTTTGCACAGATCCGAATCTAAGCAATACACCATTTCCCCAGCTCTGTAATGAAAAGGATAACAAGATTAGGTACATTACAGGAGTGTTCCACACCCAAACATGCACACTTATCTTATTCTAGTAGAGATTAGAGGACAAGGTCTAATGTTGTGAACAAAATGATCAAATCAAAGTTATTTTGTTTATTGTTATGTACCTAATTTAATTTAATAATTAATCTTGAATTACTAATAACTTTAAAGAAGGCAACAATTTACAATTTGGATAAAGTGATTACTCATCCAAAGTGTGTGTGTGTGTGTGTGCTTATCTGCCCAAGGTTTCAAACATTTGGGACAGCACAGCAGTGAGAATGTTATGAGAACCAATCTGTTGTTTACACTAAACTCGAAGGAAGCTAGACTGGAACATTTTAAATAAATCAAAACACTTGCACATTAATTAAATACATTTGACATTTAGCTCGAGCTGGGTTCAATACTTTTCTTTATGGTATTTAAAATTGGGCTCGAGTAGAACCCCTGGATTTGGCTTGCAACATAAAGTGATACTGATCTCTGTAGGACTTGGAAGTGTTATGATTCAAAGTGCCTGTGAAAGAGAGGCCCTTGGAAAACAACACCTATTTTGTAACTGTAATTACTTATTTTAAAGAAATTGCAACATTATACTTTTAAAGAATTGCTCAATTAATTTAACACATTTATTATGCACACAATAAAAACTTCAACAAATATATTGATCCTGGCTTAACCAGCAACCTTTACTCTGTTGTTCATAAGCTCGGTTTCAGAAAACTTGTCAGTAGTTTAACAACTATTTTAATTTTAGTAATGTCTATAGAGACCAATTGGTTGATACTAGAAATATTTTCAAGCAGTTTAATAAATAATGTTAAACAATTTTTAAAACTGTAATTGAACTTCAACTTATATTAATTACCTGATTCCAGTGGCCAGTTGGAACAGAATAATTAACACAGTTTCCATTTTGCTGCAACAGCGCAAAAGGTTTCAACAACAATTAGTATTATGTCTGAGTCTTGTTCTGCTTATCTGCTTTGTTTCGGAATGTGTTCAATACATTACGTTTTTATTCATTATTACTATACAATACATAGATTAAGAATAAATGAAACAAATAATACAACATTGACCTAAAACCAGATTTTGCAACCCTGATCTCCTCAGGCAAGTCTCTGAGGGTCTCGGGGCGCAGGACGGGGCATAGGGTTTATACAAGGTCACAAAGATATCTTAACATACCAGCAATACCATTTAAGAATGGATTCTTAAAGAAATATAATCTTATTTTCTTCTTACACCTATAGCTCACCCTGAACAGTGTGCTTCTTGTTTACATGTTCCCCTGCACTCAGAGGCAGGACATAAAAACACTTTTTATTTTTCTCAGGTCATTTACTTTTGGTGAGATAACTAAAGTTTAGTTCATTTTACCCTGTCTGTGGACTGATTAATTATTGTTACAAAACATACACAAGACGGCGGGACAAACCAATATAGACCCCCATACAAACAATCAGACAAACAAAACATGAACTCTTAATAAACACCAGCGCGACAGCAAAGCTCATCCAGCTCAATTTAGTCCGGATTTTAGAGATCTTAGAGGGGGTGGGGAATTATCTCCAGTGCGGCGTCTTCTCACGCCTCACCCTTGTATACAAGTGATTTATCGGTGCCTGAAAGCCGTCCAAGAACGATAACTAGCTTATCCTCTTGCGACAACCACTAGGCTATCTGTTTCTAGTGGCGCTGTGCCCCCCCGATCGGAGCCCACAGACTTTTCCCCTGCCCTTTCTCTCCAAACAACAGCTCAGTTGACTGTAGTCCGTACGACCAGCCTATATCTACTCGCCATCGAGTTCACCTCAAGGTGAAACACAGTTTGCCTATGCTTGCTTGCCACTACACACCTCTGATCAATTAGCCTATAATTTTATGTATGCACTCCTGACCACCACCTGCTCCAGAGAGCCGTAGCGCATCGGGTGATGCACGCACTTCGCGCTGGCCCGTCTAACCATGAGAAAGCGGTCCTAAACAACGAGTGCTTTTAGACCGTCCCGTTTGAAGGACGGCGGTGCCGTGAGTTAAAACCTATAGGCAATAAGCTGTGACTTTCTTCCTCTCAGCCTGCACTGCTCCAGCCCCACACACACACGGGGAGGTTTCTTTTACACACACACGCAAGGCTGCAGCTGGAGCCGTGTTTTTACAGAGAGGTGATAGCAGCAAATATCTTTGGCTGCTTATTTTCAACTGCTGTGCTTAGCCACTAAGACCCCCAAAATCCGGCGATTTGTCCAATACAAATCTTTTGCATTGCTTTCAATTCACACAGAAGCTCCACTTCACTGATGCCCTTTCTTTAAGGTCTCTTTAAACATGAGCTGTGCATGCCTGTATGGCACTTCCGTCCCGAGCAGCATACACAGAGGAAATAAGCCAGGACTGAGTCCCCAGACACTGATCTCCTGGGTTTATCATCCCCAAATGTTCATTAACCAAAAGGAAACGCAGCCGATCAGTTTCACAGGTAATTTTAGGATACCGTCAATCACAGATTCTGATAAGGCAATGTCCAAAGTAGATTTGAAAATCACACTTACCACAATCTGAAGATCTGTTGGCATCCTGCCGACAACGCCAATTTGTAGAGGAAACTTCTGTGTAGCTATGCAGTGGGAGTCACCGACTCAGGAAGGAGACACGGGAAGAGCAGTAGCTTTGATGTCAAACACATGATGGTTTATTTGGAGTTAACGGCCGGAGGATTCACATCACAAGTCCAAGAGTCAGAGGTTCTGACTTCACGGTAGAGTTGCCACGTCAATTCTGGAGAGCCTCTCTCTTGCCAGCCCATCTAACTGGTTTCGCAGAGAGTAAACAACATATTTGAGGAGATAGCCTAAACAGTGTGGGAACACAGAGCTACTTGCCTCGGACACTTATGACCTCGAAGATTTTACCTTGGAGTCCACAAATACAGAGAAGGAAGTGTCCCAGTGTACCCACAACACAGACCATCTGTATCCCAGTATTGACCGGTCACAGAATGGGAACAATAACATTATTGGCTAAGCCGCCTGTGTCCTTAAAGAAGGTAAACAGACATCGAGGTTTGTCCTGTATGTTACTAATTGGCGTCTTATGATAATTATTTCCACAACAGGTAGTGTAGTGTCTTCTGCCATCCAAAAACTCCGAAAAAATATTTGTTTCTCCGAATCGAAGGGGGAAAATACAAAAGTATTGTACACAATCCAAACCAATCAATGTTGTGTAATTAACAAGGACAATTTGGTGTTTTTTAGTCGATGAGTAGTGCAGATATCACTGTAAAATCAATCGACAGTAAGGAGATTACTTACTTCCGGGTGTAAAATGCTCCGTTATCCAATGGGAATGGACGCTCGTAATACAATACAGGGGACATGATCATTATCTTTTAAATAACGTTAACTAAAGGGAACAATCTATTTGACGCAGCTGAAGCTCTGGCCTTCCTTAAAAACTAACTAATTTAATAAAAATCACAGTTGCATTACACACAATGCACTGTTTTTTGAGAACACAAATTCGTAACTAATGTAATTTTTACATTCTGACGAAAAATTAAAATAATTATGAATACAAATAAAATAAAAGAAGCCTCCCGTGAGTTACTACAAGCTATAAAGTAGATTTAAAAAACGTTTTATAGAATAAAAGCTCACTGCGGGACGTTGTAGAAATGCGTGTGTGCACCACGACAAAGGAGCCTCATTCACTTTACTTTGGGGTTGTTTGCCTGGTGCCGACACGTAAATGTAACAAAGTTCGTGACTCCACCACGCATTGTGGTGTTAAGGAGTCGTGGTGGAGTCACGCATTCTGGTGAGATCAGGTTGGGAAAACAGGTGAGACAGGTGAATGGAAAACTACTGGTGAATGATGGAGCAGACTATGACACTTTTGATGTTTGTTTCATTTCTGAGAGAATGTTACAGAATGTTTCGGAAAATGAAGATTCCAGGACCACTTTAAATGTTTCGTTTACAATCGTTTCCCAATGACCCAGAATAGTACTGCCAGAACGAACGATATCCAAAATGTCTTCCAGTTTACAAACTTCAGCCATTCTTTTTACACAGGGGTCACTACTCGTTCTGTTTTCAATCGTCCTCATCACCACACTTATTAAAAGGGTATTGACTACATTCTGATCAATATATACAGAGCGTTTTGCATAGTAGTTTCCCATTTTTATTTTACTTAAAGAAAAAAGTCAATGTATCAAACAAGTCCCTGGCTTCAGTCAACTGCTGGTTGTTAGTCTTCTTCTTCTTCTTCTTCTCCATCCAACTCGGCATGGATCTTTTCAAGTCTCTCCTTGAGGCGTCTGCAATTTTTGAGATTGTGAAGAAAAGCCTCCGAAGCGCCGTGGATCCTCCAATCATCCGTGAAAATGTCTTTATCAATAAGAGTCTGGTCTATCTCAGTAATGAAGTCGGTGAGCCAGAGTCTTTTCATTAACGCGTTGTAATTGTTTCTGAAGAAAAAATCGGGCATGTCATTCAGAAAATCGTGTTGCCTCTGGCCGGGGTGACTGACTCGGCACCCGTTGCATATTTCTTCTCTGTACCGATGTATCACCCTCTCCACAATATCAACCAACACCGATTTCACTGTGTCCATAAACAGAGACGTTTTGGCCCAAGGAGCTAAATCAGCAGCAGTAGTATTGCAAGATTCGGGTGTCCAAAATGGTGGTGATGATGGTAGTCCAGGAGTCTGTTCCTGGCTGCAACTCGCGGGGGGAGTCTTGGTTTTTCTCAGATCCATGGCTAGTTTACAACGGTCGTCTTAGTGGGGTCCTTCGTTTTAGATGATTTGCTGAGTGGAGGGTGGGGCTTATTGTGTTGAATGGGGGGAGTCATTTATAGAATTGAGAGTTTAATAAAAAAAAAAGTTCTTTAAGCGTTGTAGCTTTTTCATCTATCATCTCCAACCAAGCAGCAATAGGTCAACATTTAAGAATAAGTAATAGTTTGTCAAGATTTTACGGAAAAAGTCAAACAAGTATAGTTTGTCAGAAATATGGAAAAGTCATTGTGTACAAATAGTATGTTGAAAATCAAAAGAAAAGAAAACTCAATTCATTACAAATTAATGAATATTTGACCCTGTTCTAAAGTTTTGCACCCCTTAAAGAAAAACCCATTCCTTACCAAGTACTTCATATCATACCCTTTTGTTAAGTGTTGCGTACATCAAGGTGTATCTTAAAGTATCTTGGTAGCAGAAAATAACTAAAATATGTAAGGTTATCAGAAAAGAAAAAAACCTTGTTTAACTGAACAAGTGTTGCATACGCCAAAGTGTGTCTAAAAGTATCTTAGTAACACAAGAAAAGAGAAAAAAGCATTGATGTTAACAAAAACTGGATTGTTCCACTGAAATAATAAATAAATAATTTCAAAAAAGTGCATTTAAAAAGAAAAAATGTATTCAGATAAAGTATTTTGGTTGGTTACATTTTACCCCCTAAACCATTTGTATTCTATTTTTGTTTTCGTAATAAAGACAGAGTCACCTGAATGAATTTTGTCTCCAGACCTTTTTATTTTTTACATTTTGTAACAATCTTAAAACATTTGTAGAGAACAAACACTGGTTAAAATGAGTGTCTTTATGACGTCTCTCACACAGTTGGTATTTTTCACAAAATTCATTTTTAAACACATCATCTTGATACAGAGATAAAACATTTTTGTAAGACAACCCTGACGCTCTTTTTACATAGGTAGAAAACACATTGCTTTTCTTTGAGGGGCCCTTAGTTTTAAATGATCTGGTGAGGTGTGACTTGTTATGTTGATTGGGAGGCGGAGTCCTCTGCAAAAGTGAGAGTCTTTTTCACCAGTATAATGTCGATCGATGTCTGACTCTGTTTAAAAAAGTTCTTTAAGCTTTGTAGCTTTTCCATCAATCATTTTCAGCCAAGCAGTCAGAGGCACCCGCAAGGATGTCTGAAAAACCCCACATGTAGAGTTGAAATACTCCAAAACAAAATCATCAGAGGGGTCCTACCCCAGCATCACCAACCGGCTTGCGCGGTAATACCATCGCCCCGATGGTCCGCTTTTAGTTTCCCAGACGGTGCTTGTCAGGACTCTTCTTAGTTCTGTCGGCGGGGAAATATCTCCTTCTTCTTCCTCCACCTTGAGGGGCAGCGGTGAAAACTCTTCTTTGATCTCGCATACTGTCTGCGTTTCTTTGCTTTTTACTGCAAATATCTTGTGTCACCGTATGTGACGTATGTGGCCCGGTTGTAGAGCGTCCCGAATGGCCGTATTGAACCGAATGAACGAACGGGGTAAGTTGTTGATTCCCCTGGAGACTCGGATGGAGTAGATGGAGGTTGATACATATCAATGTCAGCCATATCAATGTCAGCCATATAGCTGTCGAGATCGGGTGTCCAGATTGTTGGAGAGGATGGGGGTCCTCCAGGCGTTTTCTCCAGGCTGCAACTCGCGGGGAGAGACTTGTTTTTTCTCAGATCCATGGTTAGTGCTCAACAAATGTCCTTGAGGGGTCCTTACTTTTAAATGATCTGGTGAGGAAGGCGGGGACTTGTTATGTTGAGTGGGAGGCGGAGTCATGCTGAGTGGGATGATGACGATGAGGAGGAGGAGGAAGAGCTAGGATTGGGAGGATTAAGACGCATTTCTAAGATTCCTAGTTCAAGAGATTTAAGAATGATTGACAGCATACATACCCTTTGACAGATCACTCCTTAAAAGAAAAGAAAAAGACCCCTCCCAAAGTCCCAATAAGGACGAGTTCGATTCCTTCGGACAAAGATTTAGATTGAGCGTATTTCCTCACAGAGCCCCTCCTCCATCACACATGAACGCGTGCACATGACCAAAAGAGGGCACGAGATAAGTTTGTGCACAGATCTTTGGCTGTATGCGTCTGAACCCCTCACAGATGCTGCATTCGTTTCTTGACTGGCGCTCCGGACGGATGGCGGTAAGTTGTCACAGGCTGATTAAACCCAATTCGAGGCGTCTCCTGGCCATTTTTCTTTTTTAAAAAGGTGTCTTGGTAAGTGGAAATGACTGTCTTTTTATTTAGTTTGAGCATATTTCTATCTTCATCTAATTCCACCCCCACTATTTGTTAGCGTCATAGCCACAGGAAGGGGTGGAGAAAAGGGGGCGAGGCCTGGGGCTGGGAGGGGGCGGGTAGTAGAGCTGAACGATATACCGTGTCATGGCGATAACCGCGGTATGCGCATGCGCGGTATTCACACCGCAGGGACGAGCGGTTTTATTCATTTTATTTTAAAAATGCTAACGCACTTTAGCACAGAATTCAAAATAAAGATACCCTTATTACTTATCGAAACTGCACATACTATATATCCGATTAAAGCTGATACTCCACAGATTATTTAAGTATAGTATCTAAGCGATCCGATCTCGCAACAGGGGAAGCAAACACAGACATCACAACATGTACCTTTTACGGAGCTTTTACGGGAGATCGTCTCACCGTAGCTGTCAATCTGATCAAAAGACATGTTCAATGGCATTAAAACGAGAAAGAAAAAACGCGGCTGAATCGGTTGATCCATAGGTTGATAATATATCTGTGGCTTTGAAGCAATTGTTTATAATCCATAATTCCATTTTTATGTAAAAATCGGATCACAAAAGTTAGCTGCTAATGGTAGCCACCTTGGTGGTATGCAGCTTCCGGTTTTGGCTACGCGTCGTCACTCTCACTCCTTATTTGTTCATGTGTTGGTGTGTGTAGAACTTCCCCTGATAATTGACCTTTTTAGACAGATTTAGCACAAAAAAAAACCCTCTTTTGGGGCCATTTGTACGGAGCCCTGGAGGGTTCATAGAGAGAAAAATAAATAAAACGTGGCCACGTTTTACTTTCTCGTGCGCACGCTTTAGTAACTCGTGCGCACGAGTTACTAAAGTGTGCGCACGAGTTAATAAAGCGTGGCCTCGTTTTATTTAAATTGAGGGATTCCTGTCCGTGACTCACAGTATCTGCTGCCCACAGCTGTTTTATAGAAGGAAAACCTCCTTCACTTTATGAAATCTCAGCGGCACCAGTGGCCTGTACTACGAAGCAGGATTGGCTATTTACACTATTCATTCATGAAGTATGATGCTGCGCTGTCAGCACGCGTCTCCATGTTTGTGATTGGTCAAATGTTGCTAACCCCGTCCCTTTCACATGAACGCGCTCTCAGCCGGACAGAGAAACCCTGGTTGATTTACTGAGTTGATAACCAGCTTCGTAAGACCGCTTATCGACATCGCGTTTGTTAGGGTCAGTTAAGCCGGGTAAATTGAACATATTCAGGTCCAGGGTCTGTTGAACTGGCTTCGTCGTACAGGGCACTGGAGGCAGTAACGTGTAACTCAGCAGAATCTGAGAAGAGCAGCACCAGCTGCAAAGAGCTGTGCCTTTTACTGTTTACTTCACTGCGTTTCCCTTCATTAGAACCGCTGAATAGAGATCGAGGCTGCTACGTTTAACCACACACACCTATACACACATCGAACTACCAGAGTATTCCCCCTCGCTTTATGAAGGAGGTGTCCTGTCACCGGGGCGCATGATGTGTGTGTGTGTGTGTGCTCAGCTCAGCTCCGCTCTGTGTGCGTGTTCGTGTGTATCCGACACCACCGGCATTTGTTTTCAAATTACCACGAACAGTACTTTAAACAAATCTGGTTCCCCATAGTTAAGTGTATTCCCAAGTGAAAGAAATGTGTTTAATCTTAATCTCGATGTGCTATAGTCCTGCCGGAGTGCACCGGAACGAACGATACTATCATAAACAAATGCCCCCCCCCCCCACACACACACACACACAAAACGAGGCCATGCTTTATTAACTCGTGCGCACGCTTTAGTAACTCGTGCGCACGCTTTATTAACTCGTGCGCACGCTTTAGTAACTCGTGCGCACGCTTTAGTAACTCGTGCGCACGCTTTAGTAACTCGTGCGCACGAGTTACTAAAGCGTGCGCACGAGAAAGTAAAACGTGGCCACGTTTTATTTATTTTTCTCTCTATGAACCCTCCAGGGCTCCGTACATTTGGGTGGATTTTCCATATCTCTGGCCCACCTTGCTGGATTTTGACATGTGACATCTCTTTCTGACCGTCAGAGCCAATGGAATTGAGGGGAAATCACACAGTCCTTATTTGGTAATGTGTGTGTGAGCGACTTCCGCATGGCCAAGACCGGAAGCAGCAGCCACTATGGTGGCTACCATTAGCAGCTAATTTTTGCTCTGCGATATTTACATAAAAATGGAATTATGGATTATAAATTAAATCATTTTTTTATACAGAGACGTTAAAAACCTATGGATTAACCGATTCAGCCGCGTTTTTTCTTTCTCGTTTTAATGCCATTGAACACGTCTTTTGATTAGATTGACAGCTACGGTGAGACATCTCCCCTCGAAGCTACGTAAAGGTACGTGTTGTGATGTCTGTGTTTGCTTCCCCTGTCTGAGTTCAGATCACTCAGTGATGATACTATATACCTAAATAATCTGTGGAACCTCAGCTTTAATCGGATATCTTGTATGTGCAGCTACGATAAGTAATAATAAGGGTACTTTTATCTTGAGTTCTGTGCCAAAGTGCGTTAGCATTTTTCGCTCAGGGGTCATTTAGATGCTTCTTATGAGTCTTGTGTTTTGTTTTGGTATAAAATGGTTTGTATCGTCAGTTAGCTGAGATTATTTCCGTTAATCTGGTATAACACATTAATAGGTTCTTAAATATTACGATCCCCTGAGACACTGTCGTGAAAAAAAAAAGTAAAGTACCCGCCGGGACTTTGGGGTTTAACAGGTTAAAAAAAACGCAATATATACCGCAGGGGGGGGGGAAACCGCGATGTCAGTTTTTTTCAATACCGTGCAGCCCTAGCGGGTAGACAGTCTCACGCATAACTTCAAAGTGACACCTAGATTAACATCAAAGGCTTATAACACACCAGTGTGAAGTCACACCTGCCTGTTATAACACCTCACATCAAAGGGCAAATATCAGAGGCTAATTAGATTATACAACAAAGGGCTCTGAGGGGCAGGGGCCAGACATCATAACTTCAAAGAGATTGTCTTAATCAACACCTAGATTAACATCAGAGGCTTATATCACACCTACCTGCTATAACACCTCACATCAAAGGACTAGACTACAAAGGGGTGTGAGGGGACAGGGGCCAGACAACATAACTTCAAAGAGACTGCCTTAATCAACACATCAAATAATTAGACAACAAAGGCACTACACCAGGGGGCTTTTCACACCTGTTATAACACCTCACCCCCTCACATCAAAGGATCTCGAACAAAGGGAGGCGGGACTTAGCTCATTAGCATAAGTAGGGAGAGGTGTGACCTGTCATACCACCTGTCACTTTTTTGACGAAAGCGGGATGAATATAACTACTATTACGACATACTCATCGGGGAAGTTCAGTGGTTTTCTAAAGACTCCATCCAGAACAAACCAGAATAATGCTTTCCAGTCTCATAGGAAGCTGCAGTTGTATTATATGTTAATCCAAGAGGAGAAAACGCAAATTTCAAAAGCCATTTGAAATTAACGGATTTCACACTGTCTTGTTCTGTTGGGTTTAACGCCCATTCTGTTGAAAGAAATATCGCATCTTAAAAGCTGAACAGACAGCATGGAGGATATATTTATGTGCTTATGAATAAATACAATATATTATTAAACATAGAATGGCCTTAGTCAGATAAAGAAATGCGAAGTCATAATGGAAGGATACCAGAAAAAAAGAAAAGCCCCCCTTTCTCCACATTGCTCTAATTGCTGTGCAGCAGCCCGGAGCCAGACTGCTTGCTCTCTTCTCTAATGCCTGAAAAATGGCTGCTGAGCGTTGCATTTAAAACAAGGAGTGAATAATCAACGACTGATCTGAAGTTGGAGTGAATAACATTGAAAATTAATAGATCGATGTGTGATTTGAGGTGGTAGATATTTAAATAAATAAGAAACTATAATTTGTTGTTTTTAGCATAGTTTTTGTGGGATACAGTTACGTCACATTGTGGTTTTCATGAGAAGTTTTGAGAACTAATTGTTACTATTGCATTGCATTGTGAATTTCGTGGTATTTGTCATTAACTGAGAATTTTACTTAATTATATTTCAGAGGAACTTAATTGCATACAGTAACGTTGAGGGAAAGTAAAAATAGGTTTACTGAGTATATGAAGTACATGCAGGTTAAAGTTTGATTCAAATTGAATATAATAGTGGATTATTCCACCTAGATTAGACATAAAAAGAGGAGAATTTGTTAAACATTAGATAACAAACTCACTGTAAGAAATATATATTGTAATGTTATTTAGGAGTTGTATTGATCATACAACAGTGAGATAGGAAACTGAGAGCGCAAACAATTCACCGACAATTGTTTGTTTTTAAGGTTGTGTAAGTTTGTCAGGTCAGAGGAAAGCTGTTAATGTTTAAACATTTACAGAGGTTTGCCGCACGAGGCTCAAAAGACCATCTCACACGGTTTTGATAACCACATGAGTGGTGATTGATGAGAGAAGCTTGTGGGACAGCTTCAGGGCCCAGGAGAGAGAGAGAGAGAGAGAGAGAGAGAGAGAGAGAGTAGAGAGATGAAGATAAGAGAGAGAGAGCAGAGTAGATGAGATAGAGAGAGAGCTCTCTAGAGTATCCCCTCGCTCTCTCTCATTCTACCATCGTCTCGCTCTCTCTCCTCTCTCCTCCCTTTCTGTCTCAATCGTCTTCTCACTCTCTTGTCTCTCTCTCTCGCTATTCCGCGCTTCTCTCTCCTCTCTCTCGCGTTCGCCTCTCTCATAGAACTGAGGCCTATGACATTAGGATGAGATGTTTTTAGGCTCACCTCTAAGTGTTATGAACTGGCTTGGGCTGGTTACATTTTTATTGAAGCCAGACTAAAAGTCGTATGGTTTAATTTTTATTGAACTCAGTCTCCAAGCAGTGTGGTTTATTTGTCACAGTTCATTTTAAAGTCAGCCACCTCATGGCTAGATCTCATCTCTGAGAGTCCATTGTGTTAATGATTAAGAGGTCCTTTTGTTCTTCAGGCCACATGTTAAGGATGATCAGCATCCAATTTATTTGACCCCATGAGGTCAAGAGTCATTCTGTTAGACCACAATCTTGTGTAAGACAAATCATTGTTCTTTTGTCACATTTTGAATTACATAAGATTTCATTTTGCTAAATCAATTTATCTATAAATGTTGTAGTTGGAGTTTGGTGTTTGCTAACATTTTTAGGAACGACATAGGCCTACACTTGGGTCAAATTACATTACTGTGATCTGATTAGTGTGCTCTGCAGGTTTACTATTGTTCTGACCAAGCAGTGGGATTTTTAAGTACAGGGAGGTTCTTTCATAGTGTGTGAAATATGCGATGCTGGAAACATGTAGGTGTTGAAAAACTTAGTTTGGGTAAATATGTCACAATGGACGAAACTATTATTAGAGGGAGTTTTTGTAATATCATTAGTAGACATTAATGGTGTTGTTTAGATGGCAGTTAACTACTAAGACAAATAGTATGATTAGAAAGAGACAGAGTGGAAAGGGTTGGATTTATTTAACCTCAGTGTGCTAGAATTTCTATAGGTAATGCATCCCGAGACCTGGACTCTCTCTCTCTGCCCGTCAGACGGCTAAGACCCCGATCCGCTGAGCAAACAAAGGCCTATCCCAACCAGGAGACTGCTCCTTCTCAATAGACCAGACAGAGAACCAGAGCTGAACCAACAACTGCATCCAGAACTATCTCCACCTGTGGCATCCAGAACCAAACAGCTTGCTGACAGGCAGAGATCTACTCTCATCAGTCCCTCAGGCAGGGCTGAGCCACGAGATTTGGCACAAGAGCAAAGTGTGGGACATGAGAGCAGAATCCGCCCTCCATAAAGCAGCAAAGACACTGTAAAGGAGGAGATGAAATGCAAAGCAGTACAAAATCCGCGGCATGATGGGGGCTGCAGATGTAGCTGGGCAGATGGCTGCCTCAAAGAGTTACAGCTGATGGACAAAGGGGGAGGAGTCAGAATCAGAGGAGTGGGTCGAGCAGAAGGTGAGGTGGCCGGGGTCGCGGCTTGAGATGAACCAGAGGAGATGGAAAGGGAATCACGGGAATGAGTGAGTTTACACATAAACACACTTATTATAAGCACACATTTAAAGAACTTGAATTGACTTGATAAATAAAGTGAAGAAAAAAGTTGTATTAACCATGAATTAATCAATTGGTACATTAAAAATAGCAGTAAAGAGGAAACTATTAAAGTAAAATGAGAATCATCCTAAAACACACTGAGGGATAAAGGGGGAGACATGACAGAGTAGAACCATATTCTTCAATCTTTTCATCATGTTAACAAATCATTCTTCAAGAGATTTTTATTCACCTGTGAATAAAGTACTGATCTCATTTGTTACAATATTGATCACCATTAAAAGGGTACTTTTAGGAACCACTCTAGAAGACAAATCTTTATTTGTATGGATAAGGCTAAAGGGAGAGCTGGTGCCAAGCCAAATATAGTATTCCAATCTATAAAGTATTGATTTCACCATTGTGCCATAGTTATTACCATAGGATAAAGTAGGGAGTAATTGTTGCATGTTCGGACACCCGGGGTTCCACACACTGCTAAAGAATTTAACATTCTTTTTAGGTAGACCAGAATTGAAGATAAATGCGTATAATGACCTATGAAAAGCTACACAGGTCCTAGTAATGGTTTGACTCAAGATAATAATTATATGCACAAGTTTCTGAAATAGATCTATTAGACATGTTAATATAGATTAGGTGTTAATGAACTGCAGTAGTAGTACAATAAGGAAGTGACATTTTTTGGCTAACACTTTTCAGGGAATGTGGGAAACAGCTGTTCCAATGAAAAGTTAGAGATATCTTGAACATTATAGTTGTAATTGTGAATTAATAAATGATGGCGCTCCATATATACAGATTTTTGTAGACAAAGGATACTGGCCTATGCTGAAATATCAAAGTATCTGCAGAGCACGACACATGGCCAAAAAGACTGAGCCCAACTGACCTTTGACCCTGACCGACAGTGTAACTTGAGAAGGCACTGTCAATGACTGACTCTGGGGTGAACCTGACCAAACTTGACTTTACAACCTGACAGTGTGAGTGTGAATGTGAGTGTATGTCTGCATGTGATCAGTGCAACTGCATGATTTAAAACAATGACTAATCAAGCATGCTTTTGGACTAACACATTATTCTGGCGCTCTGTGGGCAACGAGAGGTTTCCTACAATTCCACAAAAATTGGAAAACCGTACAGGTGACCCGTTTCTAATCTACTTGATATTTCACTCCCACAGGAGGTGGCAGTTTGCAGAATGTGAAACTCAAACTAAAACATGAAGATTCTGTTTCTTTTAGGACTGAAAGATGGAGAGAAACACTTAATTTCACTGAAGTGTTTACTGTGGAAATGTACATTTGGGAAAAATGTTTGGTATTTTCTTATAATCCATTATTACCTGAAGGTTTTCTTCCCATACAGGATTTTTTTGGTTACACATGAGTTCATGTGTAAAAAGGGGGAGTGTAAACTTCACAATCTACATTTTTTATTTAGGGACTGAAAGGAACCTGCTGCCCCAACTCGATTGTTCAATCTGACCATTGATTGACAGTTTTATAATTGACCTGCTCCATATCTGGGGATAAGATACTGTTTGATGAATGTTGACATGTTTCTAATATTGATTGAGTTATAACAGGTAACACAGATGCAGAATCAGTGGCCAAGGGGCTACTATGAGAGATGTAATTCCAGAATGGAATACTGAAGAAGTTGACCTGTGATGATGAAACAATTCTGTAATATTTCAACAGGTATTAAAGTAACTGAGGTTTGAAATGTAGAAAGAACATATTACAGTTAAAGCTAAAACATAGTAATGTAATGAGACAGAATTTAATTTAGACAACATCATGTAATTAGCCTGGTAAAGAAGTAAAAGCCATAGACTTTATTGTTTAGGTCATTATGGGGATATACATTTCATCTAAATTCATAATAGAAAGACATTTGATGACAGTTTGTTGGAATTCTCTATTCATACGCAGTGGGGGATCAAAAAGCTGAGGGCCCAGGAGCCCTGAGCGTAGGCTTGAGGGATTTGTATCAGATTTCTCCACACAGGTTGCTGGCGCAGGCTCTCCGGCCCCGACCGAGTGACCCGTTTTCATGACAGAAGACTAGAGAGGGAGGGGAGGAAACATTCTTCTTAAAATCTCCACCAAGGGAAGTCTACATATCTTGAATAGTAGATGTGTGTGTTTAATTACTTTATATTAATAATAAGCAGTATATCTTTGTGAGCAAGGGAATATTCTTTAGACACAACTGACATTTCTGAAACGCTGCAGGATGGGCTCTGTGGGAGGAGAATCGCCCCCGGCTCCTCCCCGTGGTACCTCTGTATCTCCTGTCTGTGTTCGTGTGTTCGCTCTCTTTTTCTCTTGCCGTCAAGACGATAAGGTTCTCCCGGCATTTGGACCAGAGCAGGGGTTGGGCCCACCCATTTGAAAGTGTAATGTATTCTTACCGTTTATCATTAAAACAGATTATTGTTTAACCCTGTATCTGGTGCTTTGAATTCCTTCCTTTATGATTTTACAAGATGCTCCCCAAACGAACACGCGGAGCCGAGGGGGGTTTTAGAACCACCCTAACTCCAACAAACATTATGGGACATAATTCACCGTTGTATATTGTGTGTTGCACCACGGACCTGTTAGAAAGTGTGCCGTGTTGTTGTATTCATGCTAGCTTGACAGTAGCAGGTAGCAGATGTACCTACTTTTCTGTAACGAATGGAAAATAAAGTGTGGAGTTCCATACTGAACACACCGCCTCCGACTCCCATTCATCGGCTCTACACTGGTGACCCTGACGTGTTCGTGATAGATTCTGAAGACTTATTGAACATGGCTGATCGTGATGTTTATGTTAAACTGCCGGAGTTTTGGGAACATGCATGGTTCGCACAGGTGGAGGCACACTTTGCTTTCCGCCAGGTATGATCATTTTATCATTTTAAGTATGTTCACGTGGTGGCGGCGCTGGGGAGCTCCACGTCATCCAGGTTGGTTGGATTTATCGCAGATCCCCCACGCCATGGCAAATATGAGGCGATTAAAGCCCTTCTCCTTAAGACATTTAGCTTATCTGCTAAGGAGAGGGTCCGCCAGATTTTTTAGATTCAGGTTCTGGGAGACAGCAAGCCGTCCCAGCTCATGGAGAAGATGCTGAATCTGCTGGGGGGGGGAAGATCCCCGGATTTTGTTTGTGGAGACGTTCCTGCGCCACTTGCTGCCCCGGGTTCAGACGGTGCTGGCCAACAAGACCATTACTGAACCCCGCGCCCTGGCTGAGGAGGCCGACCGTTTCTTCCTGGCGACCCAGCAGCCTGGTGCAGATGTGCTGGCTGCGACGCTCAGTGCCTACCATGCGCGGTTCGGGGCCAAGGCGAAGAAGTGCATCGCTCCCTGCAGCTACAAACCTCCGGGAAACGAGAGAGCCGGCGCTCGGTAGTGGCCCTGAGTGTTGGCGGCACGAGCAGGCTTCTCTTCGTTAGCGACAGTGTCTCGGGAAGCTGGTTTCTCTGTGACACGGGCGCTCAACGGAGCTAGAGGGGGGCACGGACCGCAGTTGACGACAACTAATGGCGGCCCCATCCGCACTTATGGCGTGAGGCCTTTGTGTTTATGTGTTGGGGGGCAGCGGTTCAACTGGGATTTCGTTACAGCAGACATTTATTTTCCCCTCCTCGGGGCAGATTTTTTATGTGCTCACGGGCTCCTGGTGGACGTTAGAAACAAACGCTTGGTTGATGCCTTGACGTTTTCCTCCCTTGTGTGTAAGCTTGGCAAAGCGGCATGCTGTCGGGTGCAGACAGGTATCTCAGGTTGTTGGCCGAGTTCCTGGACCTGACGCTGCCCACTTTCTCTGCGCTCACCACCAAGCATGGGGTGGAGCACCACGTCACCACTGAGGGTCCCCCAGTCTACGCCAGGGCCCGGCGGTTGAATCCTTCTAAGCTCGCAGTAGCAAAGGCGGAGTTCTCGACCATGGAACGCCTGCGTATTATCCGCCATTCTGACAGTCCTTGGGCCTCTCCTCTGCACATCGTCCCCAAGCCTAATGGCAGTTGGCGCCCGTGTGGAGACTACCGCCGCCTCAACAACGCCACGACACCCGACCGCTACCCGGTGCCGCACATTCAGGACTGTTCAGCGCACCTGGCGTACTCTTCGCCAGGACTTCTGAGGAGGAACACCTGTCCCACCTCCGAGCCCTTGTCACGAGGCTCAGCCAACACGGGTTGATAATCAACCCTGCAAAGTGTCTGTTTGGGGTGTTTGACATTGACTTCCTGGGGCACCGCGTCACCAAAGGAGAGGCAGCACCCCTGCCGGCGAAGGTTGAGGCTGTCGCGGCGTTTCCTTGCCCACACACGGCCCGGTCGCTCCGTGAGTTCCTGGGGATGGTGACCTTCTACCACCGTTTCATCACCGGGGCCGCCCACATTATGCCAGAGATGGAGTACTCGAGTCCTGGACTCGGACTCGAGTGCCGATTTTCGGGACTCGTGACTTGACTCAGACTCGTGCATTGATTGACGCTACTCGGACTCGTGAATTCTCACGCACGATGACTTGGACTTGGACTCGGACTCGAACACAGGTAATGATGACTCGTACTCGGACTCGGCTCGGACACTCTTTGGATGACTCGGACTTGGACTCGGAGTCCCGGACTCGAGCAAGTTTTCTCTGGAGTCTGATGTCCTCTGTGTCCTGGCGTGTGCACCTGCGAGGCGAGCTCACGTACTGGGCTGCTATACCAGTCTAAAGATGTCCAGAGACACACCCCGCATCGTGCTGTATGCTTTTAAAGATGTTGTTTCCATATTGGGAAAGAGCAGCGCAAAATGCACATTATGTGGACAGAAGATAGAAGAGAAGACTGGGACAACGTCGAATTTCAATCGACACCTTTCACGGCGGCACCCAGAAAAGTAAGTAGAAATGCTATTGTTAGCTTGCTAACCCACGTTAACGTTAGCCACTAAATTGACTCCACAAAGGTTTTAAGATGTCGGGTTAGATGGAGGTAGGGGTTGATATCACATCCTAGGGACCAAGTGCAGTTTTATTGTCTAGATAAATACTGTTAAAAAGCTATACATGTCCTTGGTGATCAGAGTTGGGTGTAACGCGTTACAAAGTAACCCGTTACTGTAATAATATTACTTTTGTCGGTAACGGAGTAGTGTAACGCGTTACTTTTATAATTTAGTAATCACACTACAGTTACTAACATTGCCCCGACACGCGTTACTTCGTTACTTTTATAAAATAATCACACTCACTGACAGACTAGAGGGGTTTCCGCCGCAGGTTTATATACACGTAGGCCTATGTAATCTGCGCGACTTGCGAGACCACATCTCCACGTGCAGTGCTGCATAAACATGGATGAGTCTTTTCATCTGTAAACTCCCTCAACGGGGCCGCTCGCTCTCTTTTGTTGATCGCCCTCTCACGGGTGAACAGTTCAATGTCCCGCTTCATTGTAGGAATTCTGTCTCTACCACTTTAGTTTGACCATCTCTGTTACTAAGTTATGGAATACTAAATACTTAAGTAATTAGATACCTTACCGTTACTGCGCTCATGAAGAATGATAAGAATAATGCGTCTTGAACTGGTTTCATTAATTAGTGTCTTGACGTTTCACAGACTGTTAGCTTGTTGTGGTAGGCTGGTAGCCTATTTTAGAGCATTTAAAAAGAAAGACTTGTGTTATGTCTTCCTTAATGCAATAGTAATTGGGGGTGCAAGTGGAGTCTCGCAGAGGCAAAACTGTGGCGCGCACACTAGGTGCGCCGCAGTCTGCGTGATCTGCCTGTAGGGGCGGGCCTATTGAAGCAAACAAGAGACAGAAGTATTTGACACCGAATTTATAGCATTGAAAATAATTACTTTGAAAATCATGAATCTGAATTTTTTTTGCTCCGAATTTATCTATGTGAAATAAAAATGTAAAAATTCAAGTTAAAAAAATTCGAATGTTCAAATTCAGATCCCAAAAATTCAAGTGAAAAAAATTCGACGTCAAATATTTCGGTGTTTAAAATTCGATGTAAAAAAATTCGGTGTGTAAAATTCGACGTCAAAAATTGCGATGCAGCCTCATCCGGGCTACTCAGACAGGATAAGCAATCGAGCCCTAATGCAATCAAACCGACTTCTGGCCTATCAGAGCCAAGCGGCAAACCCCGGGACAGTGCGGTGAAGCCCAATGCTGCAAACTGTAGGCGATGGATGCAGATGGGAGCAAGACCCGTAGACCCTTTGTTAAAATGTCCAACTTAACATCAGAAAATGAACATGTTTCTAGCCTGGATCTACAAAAACATATTCTGTATATAGTTAGATTCCCCCTTCATGACAACGGGACTGCTGCTCCTAGCTCCGTTAGCTCCGTGAAGCTACAGCGGCTCAGCTCATGAGGAGAACACTACTTGAACTCGGCCGTGTTTGTTGTGTTGTTCCTGGTGGACTATTCGTCCTGCAAATATAGGATCTATCTGCGGTTGAAACAGACCGTCCATGAATGCAGTTTCTTCGGTAAGTCAACCCTGCGTACTTTATGTTATGTTACTGGTGTTTTTATTAAGCTAACGTTAATGAATGTTTAGAGTTGGGGTAGCATTTGAGCAATCGTAGCTCCATCTGTGCTAACGATGCTATGCGTAGCATCCAAGAGTGTAAAACATTAAGTGGGATGCTACTGTATACCAAAAGGCTTCTGAGCGAGGTTGCTAAAATAAGGTCATCCTTGTACGTTAGATAGTTAGTTTGCTAGTTAGGTTACGGTATGCATTGTTAAGGTTCATTTAAATTCGCTATGCTCTACTATAGCATAAAATAGACTAGCTAACGTCAACGTATTGTTGAAGAGAGGCTTAGTGTATATTAAATCAACCTCACAATGAAATATGTGTACCTTTTTTAAAATATGAACGTCACATTTCAAGATGGTCCAGAAATAACGCTCCCTTAGATATTGTAATATGGTTTGTTGAACTGGAGTTATTTATTGCAGCTAACCGCCTATCCGACGAACGACCCAAACATTGTTGTTTTTAATATTATTACCAATGCCTCTTTTAATTGTATTATCATCACACTTGAGAAACAGCCTCATCGTGGCTGTAGAACAGAACATGTAACTTAATGCCTGCATTTAAGGACGATGAATAGCGTAGTCAATGCTTTAGTGACAAGGAAATGATTTGTTTAAATATGATATATGACGTTATCTGTGACTTCAGTGGAAATGAAGCTTATCCATTGCATTGCATTTGTTCAATAGGTTTGTGTGTTACCCTTACGTGTGTGATACATATGAATATGGCATATGAAAACAAATTAATTTGACTGACTCATGAGAAACACATCCAAAGTAACAGTAAAATAAAAATAACCTACACAATAATACTCAATCAAACTGATACAGTATAAGGACTGTGATATCCAGCAATTTCTGAAGTATAACAATAAGATTATGACCTGTTTTTAAAAGAAGATAACAAGTTGTTTGCATGGAAAGAAGTCTGTAACCCATGCATGTAACTTTACATCTGTTTGTTCAAAGTGTCCTCAAGGTGATCCAGACAGGCTGGACCAGAGGAGGAGAGACAGATCTGGACTCCTAGCAGCAGAGAACTTCAGCACGGATTCCAAGGTACACCTTTTTCATGCTTTACAAAGAATGCATAAAGTAATGACTCCAATACACTGATAGACATGCCATTAAACATGGCTGAATACTAGATCACCTACACATCAGTGAAGTTGAGTGGACTTTATTAGCAAAAGGTTACATTTACATTTTACCAAGCAACATCACATAGTGAGAGCTGCGACCCTTTGTCTTTCAGTGAGACAACCGAACAGAGCAAGCTTCTACAGTTGCACTAAGTTTTGATAACAGTTAAATATTATTTTAATAATACATTTATTTCAATGTTGATGAATTTAGAACGGTTGATTCATAATCTGATTATCTTTGTAGTACACTGTTGGATTTAAAAAAACACATTCAAATAAAAAAATCATTATATTTATGAACAAACAAACACACCTCTTTCTTAAATAACACACTTGCTCTGCAATAATATGTTTTTTGATATTTCTGTTAGGAAAGGACACGCCTGAGAGACTGGACTGCTTCACCATGTTCTCTTTCTCTGAGGGTCCAGAAGAACATCCAAGAGGGAAAGGAAAAGCTGATGTTATGAGATTTAAGAGCAGTACAGGTCATTCACTAAGAGACACTTGTATTGTAACACAAAGACCTGCACACTGACTAGTTTTGTAGTCTAACAGGAACTTCATTTGTGTTGTTTTGTGTTTTACGTGGCACCTCAGAGACAGTGTGATTATTGTCAGGCCTATAAAGTTTGGCCAAAAAAAAGTCAGCTGATCAAATGCATTTGCCTCACTTTCTGAGCTTCACATCACTTGTGCCTTGTGCCGCCGAGTTTGGAACGTCATAAATAAATGGTGCCAATCTTCAGTCGGATGTGAATGTGTAATCTAACATTTTCAGTAAGAATAACGGACAAAAGGAGTGCAAATACAATTTATTGAAATGTGAACTAAAAGTTATCAAGCATGAACCATCACCATTTTTTTTTAAAATAAAAACGAAATAATATAAATAAGTTACACTAAATGTTAATCTGTTAATTGACAGGCTAGGCCTGTGCAGGTGGTAACAGCTATGCCCAGCATGGGCTAAGTTCTGTAGGTGGTGCAGGTCCTCCTCCATCAGGTCTGGTCCTCCTCCCTCAGGCCTGCAGGGTCTTTCCCTGCGAGGAGGACTCCTCGCAGGGAAAGACCCTCAGCCCTCTCCGGCCAAACCAACAGACAGGACGTTCATAAAGCTGAGGTCTCCCCCAAAGTCTCTAATCATCCATCCTGTGAATATGAGAGGGGAACAAATAGTGTAATAGATGCTTTGGACAATAAGAAATATAAAGTTAACTGTTGAGTTGCTCAGTTTTTTAGATTGACAGGGTTTAATAACACAAACAAAAGGAGAGAAATAAAGATTGGTCTTTCAATAAATTGTGTTGATTTTGTCTTTTGAATTGTTTGTCTGAAGTCAAGTAGCTAGAACTGTTACTTATAGTTTGAATGATACAGTCTGGTTATAATGTGTGGAGGAGGCATCACAGGTAAGAACACCATTTGTTGTGTTCCATCCACAACAAATTGATGTGTGTGTATTTATTTATCTACTATTTCTTGAATCATTGCTGTCAGTCCAAAACAAGAGATTTTGTTTTGGTAACATTTAAAAAAAAAAAAACATCTCTTTTCCACTACACTATCTTGAATACTTTAGTTTTTACGTCACTACATTTAACTAACAGCTTTAACATTGTAAAGGTGTCACTTCGGACTCTGGGTAATTATGACAGCATGTCCTACTCAGAGCCCTAGAGTCTCTAGGGCTCTGGTCCTACTATTTTGAGAGTTTGAACAAACCAGACCTTCATCTATTAATGTAGAAAATAGTCGGCACATTACACCATTATGAAAGTAATAATTAGTTAGCTCATTGTTCAAATGAGCTCCAACTACAACAGTTAAGTCAACTCGTGCATCGGTAATAACAATAAATCAAATGATATAATATAATAGTATAACTTGTGTCTACTTTAAATACTCTAACAACACTTTCCTAATTATACTAGCATACTTTTACTAAAGTAACATTAACATGTTTAAATGCAGGGCTTTTGTAAGAGAGTATTTCGTATAGTGTAGCATGGTCTACTTGACTTATCTAACCGAAGTGATCGTTACGTTACTTTGCAAACCCCCCCCCCCCCCCCCCCCACACACACACACACACACACAAAAGGACACGGTAACGTTGTGATTCACTTCAATTAATGATAACTACGGAGCTTGCTAACAGCAAGGCACAAGGCTACTTCACTCATTTAGCTAGCTAATGTAAGATACAAATGCTGTCGAGCCCTCACTGCTTGTAAGATAAAGAGCACAAACTGACTACTTACCCGAGCGGCGAGCCCCGCTGTTCTCCGTCATTTTTCTCCCGGGTTGTTGTGATCACATGACTGACAAAGCCGTGCTCTGATAGGCCAAGTCAGTTTGATTGCATTAGGGCTCGATTGCTTATCCTGTCTGAGTAGCCCGGATGATGATGCATCGCAATTTTGGACATCCAATTTTATACACCGAATTTTTTGACATCGAATTTTTTGACATCGAATTTTTGGGATCTGAATTTGAACATTCGAATTTTTTTCACTTGAATTTTTACATTTTTATTTCACATAGGTAAATTCGGAGCAAAAACATTCAGATACATGATTTTCAAAGTAATTATTTTCAATGCTATAAATTCGGTGTCTAATAAAATTCAAATACTTCTGTCTCTTGTTTGCTTCCATACAGGCCGGCCCTGCGAGTAAAGTAACGAGTAAAGTAACGAGTAAAGTAATGAGTTACTTTATGTAGAGAGTAACGAAGTAGTGTAATATATTACTTTTTTTTAAAAGTAATATGTAATATGTAATATATTACTTTTTTTTAGTAACGACCCCATCTCTGTTGGTGATACTGCAGATGATGAGTAGCCTAGCCCTAGCCTACAATGAACGTGAAAATTAGAGACTGAAAATGATCTCCGTCACGGAGGCTCCATAACACATTACTCTAAGGATGGAGTTCATATATATATATATAGGTAGGCTGTATTGAACACTATCATCAGAGTAATGTGATCAAATCAATAAGTAAAGATTCAGCCGATAACATGAAAGCACATGGCTACTTAACATGCAGAATGTCGTCATTGTGCATGCTAAGTAGCAATGTGCTTTCTGGGGCTTAATCTTTATTGATATCATTTAAACGTTCACTTATTGGTTGTTGGACATTGTGATATTATATTTATTATATTCGCTTTGTTTTGCCGACTGTGTTGAAATAAATTAACAAAATATTCGTTCATTGCAACACATTTAGAATCATATTACATATTTACACTTGACACATTTTATTGTTTTAAGTGTTCATTGATGTGCATTATCCCTGCTAAATAAACGATTAAATATCCCTTTTTACCATTAGTGGCTTGCTTGGTTTGTGCTTGAACATTCAATATTTTAAGGCTCAGGATTATGGTTTTGTATTTCACTGTTATATAGCACACTGATGCCACAACTAGTTTGCAATGGTTGAGAATTAGTAGTTGGGGTAGCCCTATTTTTAACCATACAATTTATTTAGCAATAAGAAAGATTTTTTGAAATTATTTGGCATCAAGAAGCTAAAGTGTGTATTCTTTCTTCCCCTAGGCACCAACAATAACGTGCATCACTTTCCTCTGATGTGACATCGGCTGCTGGGTCTAGTAGTCAGAGTATAACGTCATTTTTCAGTGAAGGACAGCGAAGGATCTATGACCCCAGTCATCCTCGTCAGAAATCCATAAGTGATGCTGTTGTGAAAGACCTTATCATTAAATGCTGTTTGCCTCTCTCCATTGTCGACAACGAGGACTTCAGGCACTTCCTCCATGTCTTAGACCCTCAATACAGGCCAATAGCAAGATCAACCATCTCCTCTGTGACCATTCCAGGAATATAAAAAAAAAATAAAGAGCCAGCAGCAGCATCAAGTGTTGCTGTCACCGCAGACATTTGGAGCGATCGAAAGATGCAGTCGTTCCTTGGAGTGACAGCACACAGTGTCTGAAAAAAAAGACGAACTCATCCTCCAGACACATCTGCTAATGTGTGAAAGAGTGCTTGGAAAACACACAGGAGAGAAACATTCAATATGTTTGAAATGTGTGCAGAAGAATATCTTATTAAGGATAAGATCAACTTTATTATAACTGACAATGCATCAAACATGCGAAAAGCATTCCAGGCCAGCTTTCCACCAGAGGAGGCTACAGTGCTGTGTGAGGAAGAGACTAATGATCCAGGCACAGAGGAGGAGGAGGAGGAGGAGGAGGAGGAGGAGGAGGAGGAGGAGGAGGAGGAGGAGGAGGAGGAGGAGGAGGAGGAGGAGGAGGAGGAGGAGGAGGAGGAGGAGGAAATATGGCAAGACCTGACGACAGAGGATCAACATGCAGTTATTGCTGCTCTGGATCAGAACTGCAAGATGGAGAGACTGTCGTGCTTCACGCATACACTGCAGTTGGTGATCAAAGATGGTCTGAAAGAAGCCAGTGGGCTGTCAGGTACACTAGCCAAGCTATCCCGCACAGCCAGCCTCCTCCATAGTAGCACCTCATTTAATGACCGCTTTGAGTCCTGCTTTGGGGATGCCACAATTCCATCAGCAAATGCCACACGATGGAATTCAACTTTAAAGCAGGTAAAGGCGTATGTTAAATTTGACATGCAAAATCTCTCTTATATGTTGAACTCAGAGGGACACAAAGCCCTCATCTTATCCCAGCGAGATTATGCTCAGCTGAAAGAACTCATCGAAGTTCTTGACCCATTCCTGGAGGCAACCGACCTGACTCAGGGAGAGAAAACTGTCACAGCCAGTGTGGTTGTGCCCTGTGTTCTTTCTCTGCACTGCCATCTGCAGGAAATAAGAGGAAGAGTCAGATACTGTGGGCCCCTGGTGAGAGCTCTGGCGAGCTCCTTGAAAACAAGGTTCACAGAGATCTTCCAAGCAGTGAAGATGCCAGGATGCGAGCCAGCTGAAGGAAGAGGTCCCACCAAATTTCCTTTCACGACTGCCTACTTCATAGCATCTGTGTTGGACCCATCGTTTGGTTTCCAGTGGCTAAAACATGATGTGCAGCTGGACAGTGATGACAAAGATCAGCTAATGACTCAGATCATTGGTGAGACATGTTCACTTGTTATATATGTATGCAGGCTCTAACTTATACTAGCCATTATTAATTATAGTTATATGTGTACATGAATGTCTAGAAGTGGTTTATCTGTTTGTAGATATTGGGGTGTGTGTAGCCAAAATAAGAATACTCAATCCTTATGGAAAGAATTACCCAATTATAAGGCCATTTTTACACATTAGCCTCTTCAAGTAAAACAAATTAACATCATCTATAAATGGTATCACAAACAAAATAATAAGATCAGTAGCAGATTTATTCAAAAAAGTATACCCTCTCATTTCAGATTGTATCAAGGCAGAGGGTGAGAAGCAAATGATCTCAACAGCAGACACAGCAGCAGGACCAGAACAAGGTGATGTTCCAGTGTCTCCTCCTGCTCCTGAAGCTCCTCAGAAGAAGCTGAGAATGTTCTCCCACTACAGCAAGACTCCCTCCTCCACCAACAGTCGGTCTGTCCAGGCTCAGCTGACTGCATACCTCGACTTGATCGACAACCAGGCCTCAGACCCATGCTTCAAGTTTTGGCAAAAAAATAAATCCCAGTTCCCTGTCCTCTATCAGGTTGCCACACAGGTATTCTCCATCCCTGCTTCCAGTGCACCCATTGAAAGGGTATTCAGTCATGGAGGCATTTTTATGAGGCCTCACCGTGCAAGGTTGAGTTGTTCGATGTTGTGAAATCTGATGCTTTTAAAATGCAACAAGGATGTTTAAGTGTGTGTGCCTGAGTGGGTGCTCATCTGCTCCTGACGCTAGCAGCTAAAAACATATTGTTATGCCAGACTAAAGTTCCCTGCCAGACTAGAGTGGCACAGTGACGCATCCTAAAACCCGGAAGTAAGCTGCGCATGGGTTCCTTCGAAAAAGAAGCAATGCAATTTCTCCATAGGATTTTGGAAAATAGCTCGAAATAAGGTCTGTGGTTGACACACATTTAAGAGACAGATCACGTTTTGGATAATCTCCACGTGATCTGTCTCTTAAATGTGTCTCAACCACAGACCTTATTTTGAGCTATTTTCCAAAATCCTATGGAGAAAATGCATTGCTTCTTTGACGAAGGAACCGGAAGAAGTTTACTTCCGGGTTTTAGGACGCGTCACTGTGGCACTCTATTGGAATTGGCCTCATTCGGCTCTGCTGGTGTTGTTTGTGGTTTTCCGTACACCTGTAAGATGCTTTTTAAGTATTCTAAATGCATAATTTCAACTGGGTGTCTGTCTAATAGGGCCACATTATGGTAGGAGAGGGGACCCCATCACTTCACTAACATAGAGAGGAATTGGTTCTATGACTTTGTAATTCGAGCCAAATTCAAATTGGAAATTGAATGAAAATGTTACTTATATTGCGTAGAAAGCCCTGCATGCTTTCTCATGTTCTATTGTTCTTAATAATGTATTTTCAGTTTCTGTGGGTTTTCAAACCATTAAATAAGTTCAATTGTGACATTTTGTCATTGTGTTTAATGTATACCATTTTCATTTGTAAAGCAGCTCTTTGAAGATGCCAGAACGGAGCACTGGAGGCAATATTGGAACTGGACTCAACCTTGATGATGATAATAAAAATAATAATAATTATTATTATTAGTAATAAGCTTTATATTTGTATAGCACCTTTTTTAATACAACAATTGTAGCCACACTCGCTTCACAGCAGTTCAATAGACACATTAGTATACCATGACAGGATAAAAGCAATGTAGAGGAGCTACAGCTACATTTCAACACATATATCCACTAAGATGAATACATGAAGACTTGTGACTCGGACTTGACTTGGACTCTTCTTGGGTGACTCGGACTTGGACTCGGACTCGAACACAGGTAATGGTGACTCGGACTCGGACACTCCTTGGGTGACTCGGACTTGGACTCGGACTCGACTACGACTCTCCCTAGGTGACTCGGACTTGGACTCGGACTCGAAGAGTGGGGACTCGAGAGTGACTTGGACTCGTGAATTGGTGACTTGACTACAACACTGCATTATGCGGCCGCTGTATGGGGCATTGAAGGGTAAGGCCCCCATCCAGGAGATCGACTGGACGCCGGAGGCTGAGGTTGCCTTTAAGGAGGTCAAGACCGCGCTGGCTCAGGCGGCCCTGTTGGCGCATCCGTCATCCACGGCCCCCATCTCCAATATACGGCGTTCGTTGACCACAAGCCGCTCACATTCGCCATGTCCAAGTTGGCGGAGCCTTGGTCTGCTCGCCAGCAACAACAGCTTTCCTACATCTCAGAGTTCACCACAGACATCCAGCACGTGGCTGGCAAGTCAAACCTGGTCGCAGATTGCCTCTCCAGGGTCGTCATCGGGGCCGTCCAGTTGGGCCTCGACTATACCCGCATGGTGGCGGACCAGGTCACGACCCCAGCGTCCAGGTCCTGGAGGATGTGGTTTTCGGCGACACGGGCATTACTCTCCTGTGTGACATCTCCACGGGACAGCCGCGTCCAGTCGTTCCCACCAGCTGGAGGAGCTCCGTGTTCGAGGCGGTACACGACATGTCGCACCCCGGCGGGAAGCCTTCGGGTCTTGGAACACAGGGGCAAGCACTTGGTGGTCGACCTGGGTGGCAAGGCCGAGCACGTCTCGGTGGACTGGGTGAAGGCTGCTCACCTGGACTTGGACCAGCCGGTGGTGCTGGCACTGCCTCCGCGATGGGCCGCCCCCCGGCCTTGACCCCTGTCACCGAATTGGGGCTTGCGGTTCCGGTCCCACCTCTACCGGCGGCCGCCCCTGCAGGGGTCGCCTCCCCGGCTCCCGTTCTCCAGAGTTGTGGTGGTTGGCCTGTCGTTCCTCCCCGCCGCACAGACTTTGTGTATGGGTGAATTCTGGGGGGGCTTGTGTGGTGGAACATTATGGGACATAATTCACCGTTGCATATATTGTGTGTTGCACCACGGACCTGTTAGAGAGTGTACCGTGTTGTTGTATTCATGCTAGCTTGACAGTAGCAGGTAGCAGATGTTCCTACTTTTCTGTAACGAATGGAAAATAAAGTGTGGAGTTCCATACTGAACACACGGCCTCCGACTCCCATTCATCGGCTCTACAATAGTATATAAAACCATGCTTGTATCTATACAACCTATATAAAAGCAAAACGGCGTCAGTTTAAAGTAAAGTAATGTCCTTCTGTTTACCGCATCATTAATGAGAATACATTTCTTAACAAGAGAACATAATCGAGGGGTGATCTATAACATCACATTATAATAAATAAAACTCTTTCATGCTTGTTGTATTTGGAATTTTTTAACCAGTTCCTATAATATCTTACGTACAGTAAATCCCTCTTGAGTAAGAGATTATGATTGTGGGACAGTTTGTTTAAAAACAGACTGGAATGAAAACAGACTTCCTGCGTTGCTATTTGTTTGATTTGAGGAAGGAAAGAAAACAGGTTTCTCTCTAGGGCAACTACAATATGGACTGATAAAAAGGCTTTTGAATCCCACAGCGCTGATAATGTTCAACAAAAGGAATCACTTTTATCAGTACATTGTGATCATGGTAAACAAAAGGGATGGCTTCATGCAGGCCTCAGGTGGAATGGCAAGACATTAAGTCTGTAAAACTAATATATCACCTCTTCAACAGGACAATCTGCTGCATATGTTAAATATCAGCGGCTTTGTTCTCCTGTCATATTCACACAGAGACTCAGATATGGGTTTGATGAGCAGCTTGTGGGAACAACATCAGTTTCTGATGCATCAATGCTTTTCACTTCCATTCGCATTTTTGTTTTATATTCTTGCTAAACGAGGATATCTGGGTTTGTCGTACAGGTATGTATTTACAAGTTGATTGCTTATACATTTTATAAAAATCAAACTATGTCTCAAGTAATTCCAGATACTCCAGGAGCCTTGGAAAATAATCTCATGCCATGTCTTTCATTGAAGCCATATCTTAATATCTATTTGGATTGACATTTAAATGTATGAAGTTCGGTTTGTAAAACGAATGAAATATTTAATAATCACTCAAACTGTAACATAAAGCAATAACAGCACCATTGTGAAAATGAATGTATTTTTAATTTTAATTTGTTAATATTTAATTTATCTTCATTGAATCAATAGTTGTTTTTGAATGTTGTATTTCAATTATTGACAAGACAGATTGCAAAAAGGTCAATGTGAAACACTGTAATAATCTGTTTGTCAGGTTATATTGTAAAAAAAAGTAGAATGCCCGTCAGTTTAGAATTGTATAAAGCAGAGAAAAGCAGAAAGATGTTAATGTTGTAGAAGCTGCAGATAGTTATTTTTAAGCAAATGCTAAATCAACAATTGAAACAGTGTCTGACTACAAAATAATTTCTGTGTGTGCAGGTACCTGTTTGTTTCAGTCGGAGGATGCGTCCTGGCAGTTGTCACTATGGGCGTTTACAGCCTGCTTCTCTTCACCTCCACCTCTGTCTTCATTCTGCTCGTGTGCTCTGTGGATCTCCGCCATGTCCACACCTGGGTGTTTGCTGTCCAGATGTTGTGGCAAACCTTCTGGCACCTACTCATACAGTACAGGGAATACTACCTGCATGAGCCTGTCAGCATTAGGTACTAATCAGCTCATCTCTTAAACCAGACATATACTTTATCATATTATATACAATATTCTATGTTTCTTATTCTCATCTAATTCCATTACACGTACAAAGACAACTATTAACTGATCCTACTAAAACATATATCTTGTTCCACTGTGCCATGACGTAATATTTGTGTTGTGTAACTAATATAGCTTATCATTGCAAGTTGTATAGATGGATACCCTTCCAAAAAAGATCCTTGAGTATTACATTAATGTCGGAAGAAAAAAAACATATCAAAACAATGTAATTTAATATTTTAGGCCAATGCATGTTAAAGTAGAAAATCCTCTTTGAATATAATCAAGAGCAAAAGGAACAAAATATGGATTTCAGAATGAATCCATTTGTTTTCTGCCAGCTGGATAACAGATAATGAAATTGACAAAAATGTTTGACATGTGTTGGCAGAAAATGTCAGCTGCTTTTACAAAGAATTTGTGAGGTGATGAAACGTTTTTAAAACAGCTAATAAATGGACCTAAAGGTGGGTCTGTTTGGGCTAGTTCTTTGCACGACAAGCTTGGAGAATTGTTGTTAAACTGTATTATGCCCTTTGCTCTGGGTAAAAACATGAAATGCATACAGACAATTCATCCTCAATTTCCCCTTCCAGGTTGTTTTTGGCAGTGTCCTCCTTGATGCTGCTGACTCAGAGAATCACTTCGCTGTCGATGGACCTCCAGGAGAAACGAGTTGTGCTAACATTTAATGCCTCATCCAAAAGCAACGCGTGTGTGATGCTGCTCCCTCTCATCAGCTACATCCTCAATTTCACCACTCTGCTCGGCGGGCCTCTGTGCTCCTACAGAAACTTTGTGTCTTTAATGGCAGCGATCAGCCTCCACGCTCCACCTAATCCACTGGGTGTAGTCCTTCTAAAGTTGATGCAGATTATTTTGCTGGAGTGCATTAAGTTTTATGTTGTCTATTTACTAAAACACAGCTACTATGATTCCTCCTCCTCTATCTATGGTGTCCTGTGGGTTTGGGGTCTGGCGCTGGTTTTTAGAATCCAATATTATTCTCACTGGAGGATCAGTGAATGCCTCAATAACGCAGCTGGGTTTGGCTTTTTGGAAAAAGAACCCGAAGACTCCCCAGACGGGTGCAAACTATCCGATGGAGATTTCTGCACCATCGAAGCCTCCAGCCGTATGTCTGAGTTTGCCCGTCGATGGAACGCAACAACAGCTTCATGGCTGCGTAGGCTGGTTTATATCAGATGCAAACGTTTTCCGCTGTTCATGACTTTTAGTTTCTCACTGTGGTGGCATGGTTGTCATTTAGGTCACTTTGTGGGAATGTGGACCTGGGCAGCAACAGTGAAGGCAGATTATCATATACACAGGTACTTGCACCCAAAACTCTCATCTACACAAAGTAAAATATACAGTTGTTTAGGATGGATAAACACTCAGATGATTGTTGCTTGTATTGTTATTGCAGTAGAATTAAGAGATATGTCTGGTTTGAGACTTTTGTCTATAACATACATTGGTCTGTTTCCACTTCTTAATACAATGCTGCTCTTTATCTTATTAAAACTCAACAAAGTTTAGAAATGTAGCAATGTGAACACACTCCCAGACATATAACATACTTGTTCTATCATTAAAATATATGAATGAACATGTCTATACTTGTCTTGGTGCATTGTATTTTGTTGTTTGTCCTCTATATACTTTTTATTGAATTTGGAAGAATCAATGAAATGTCAACAAAGCTACATTATTCACACCATTTCATTTATCTTGAGAAGTCTTTGAGTAGGATGTAACTGGACTTCATAACATATTTATATGTTTCAGTCAATGTTGCAAAATGAACTAGATTGCAGTGCTAAAAGCAACAATACTTAACATTTAAACATTTCAAGGTTGGTCTCTGCTAGCATAAACTAAAGATAATTTTGTGTAATTCAAATCTGTATTAGGGGTCATTTTCTATGTCATTAAACCCTGCCATGTGAGGGAGCAGCTCCAGAGAGGAACAGAAAGCTGCAGGTGTGTTCCACATCATCATCATCATTCATCCATTGTTGTACTGTTTGGTTGAGTGTAACATAAAACCAAACCCTGATGCAAAATAATTGGCAGCGCAGTCCATCAAACAAGCTCAGGCATGGCAAAGCAAGGGATCCTGTCTGACTCGCTGGACAAAAACTAGTGACTCAAAGTGAAAATGACAAATGACAAAAGTGAAAATAAAGCCAGATTTCTTTCTCAATAGTGGATTGACTCAAATGAAACTAAGTGGTCAGCAACAACTTCACGGGGTGGGCGTTGTTGTACTGCTTCCTAGTGGTGAAAACTGTTTAATGCAGCTTTAAGGTGTAATGAGCAAGGATAACAAGACATTAACATTTCCCTGTAAATCCATGTTCATTGAAGGGATGGCAAATAACTCTTTGATGTCAAATACTAAAACCTCTCGTGTCTGCTGACACCGATACCAATCTAAACCCGGGTTTGTTCCCTCTCTCTAACAAAAAATATGTTAATAATACATTTGTATGGAAGCACTATGCATAACCCAGCCACCTAAAAAAACATTATTCTCAAACTGTAAAAACAAATAATCTACCCTGTAAAGGAAGAAACACGTGACTGACAACTGACTCAGTTATGTATTACTGATACTTCTTATTTTTATTTGAACTTCTTCACACACAGATCTTTTAGCAGCATTTTTGATTGGTCAGTACCAATTAAACATACACATGAAAAGTGTAAAATATTATATAATATGTCTATCGGGCCCATTACTCAGATAGTTGACAGACAATTTGGAATTGAACCTTTTTTGTTTGTTTCTTTTATACTTTATATTTATTTATGGTGATTTTGACAAGTTATAAACCAATACCGATACTGCCAATTGAAAAAAAAGAAGCACATTTTGTCACAACAAATAAAGGATTTGCCTGGTTTATCGTCACTCCATTTAGCTGATTTTTGTGTGAATGTGTGCAGCCACTAGAGTTTCAATCAGCAGCACAAATTATATTTTGTATGTACCAAGAGGTGTTTCCCTCAGCAGCAGGGATATGAATGTAACTCTACCCATTGGCTCGTCTGACATACTCTCTCTTCCCTTTTCTCTGTACAACTGTTATCAATCAATAGTCAAACAAAAGTAACCAATAATATTACAGTCAGGGTTCAAATCAGTTCATCATGTTTCTCTCACAGAGCTTTGTTCCCAGAAGTATAATGTGAAGCATTGTGAAGTACTGAAAATGTAATCAAAATGAATAATAGTTCTGCTTGTGTCACTTATCTGACTTCCTCTTCATTTTGTAGCAAATTCTCTCTTCTTTCTTTCCACAGATTTCCAGCGACAATGCCTAAAAACAGCAACAATCCAAGGTTTCGGTTTGACACAAATTTCTTCCAGCAGTCCTCTGGTTTGTGAATGTCCAATGTGTAAATCTAAAAAGAGAGGAGAGGAAATATCACCATTTAATAGAAAACCCATATTTTTCACACTTTCGTTATATGTTCTTTGCTTTGTCATATCTCTCTGTACAATACATATCCACCCTTTTGGAGCCAGCATATAGACTGCACTGTACACCTCCATGTTCCTCACCTGATGCGTGAGGTGAACAGCCACTGTGGACAGAACAGCATAGTAAGGGAGGGTCTGTTCAGCATTGACTCCGGCTACCACCAGGCCTGACAACATGGCCACCGTGAAGCCACTCAGCCAAGGTTTGGTCTGCTCCTGGAATCTCAGCGCAGTAGACTTCACTCCGATCTTGACGTCGTCATCCTTATCCTAGTTAACAAAGAAAGAACAGAGGGAGCTTAGTCTCAATCAATTATACACTACTTTAAATATGAGGCATTAAGCTTATGTTCTATTCCTACGTGACTGGATTCAATGTAATACAATGCAAGTGAAGCAATGGTTCAATGGTACAGCTCACTCAAAAATAGAACATATTTGTTCTGTAAGCAATAGTGCTATTCATGAACCTAGATTGTTTTGGTGTGAGTTGCTATGTGAAGGGAAATGTATATAAATGCATGTTTCCTTAAGAGCAGTAATCCAGGGCCGCCCCTCCCTACAGGCCAATCACGCAGGCTGCATGGGGCCCCGCCTTGCGCAGGGGGCCCCACCCAGAGGGCCTCAGCTGCTGTGTGCAGTTCTCGCTCAGTTCTCCACGCACCCCCGCGAGAGTGAGAGTGAGAGGTGACAAGGGGAGTGTGAGAGAATATTTTAATCCGATCTCTTTGTGTCTTGAGTTTCTCAGCGTTTCTGAGAAACTGATAAGATACAGACATATGCTTTTCGTTAAGTCGCATATACTCCTGCCTGTAATGTGAGAAGCACACAGGTCAAGAGGTCATCTGATTTCCTGTGGGTGAGAAGTTTGGCACAACGGGTCTTTGTTCCGATGTCTGGTAATGGTTGGGGGAGAGGCGGGAATATAGGTCCCTCCTCTCTTCTCTGCAATGGATCTGTGTTTCTGTTGTCCTTTGTCCTCAGAGTTGATTTGGTTGCTTTACATGAAAGTGTGAATTTGCCTTGTGAACTCTCCGGCCATATTATACTCTTAATAAATATCGACGTTTGACTAAGACGGTCCAGCTTCCATCATTTCCTTTGCATTGCTGCACAGAAGTTTTCATCACAAATGAGCGTCACGAACAGGATACCAAAAGATCTTCAGAACTGGTAAGTGTAATTTCAAATCTATATTTGGACATTGCCTTACCAGAATCTGTGATTGACGGTATCATAAAATTACCTGTGAAACTGCGCGGCTGCATTTTTTTTGGTTTCTCTACTCTTTAGCCTACATCTGTTTTTTTTTTAATGATAACCTGGGGAATCGGTGTCAAATGGGGATTCTGTCCTGGCCAATTTTCCCTGTGATTGCTGCTGGGGCATGTGCCTACAGAGCAAGCACAGCTCATGTAAAAAACAATAAGAATATTTGGGGCTAATAATAACCTAGGAATATCGATTTTGACCGATTTCCTCTGTGTGTGTTTCTTGGAATTAAATTACCAGACAATTACACACAGCAAATATTCGGAGAGACCTTAAAGAGAGTATCAGTAAAGTGGACTTCTGCATTAGGAGCAATGTGATAGATTTGTATTGAAACGAATCGCCGAATTCTGGAGATTTCAGCGGTAAACTGGTTAAATCAACAACAGGCATCGCCTCGAATCTGCCTGCTGCACGGGTGTGTGTGTGTGTGTGTGTGTGATTACACCCCCCACTGCGGGGAGCCGCAGGCGAAGAAAAAAAAAAAAGCACAGAGTGTCATATATATTTTCTTCACACCATTGCCGTTTTGGAACTAAAGAAAACGGTCTAAAAGCATTTATTTTGTCTGCGACCGTTTTCTACTATTTTGCTGGCAAAACTGGGGCAGACAACTAAGTGCGTGCGTCGCCTGGCGCGCCGCAGTTTCCTACTTGCTGGAGAAGCTAATGGGAAGGGTGGTATGCGAGAATGTGACATAGCGCTGTGTTTATGGGTTGTTGAATTTGGCTGTTGTTGGAGAAGAAAGGGTACTGGATAAATTAAAAGTCTCTGCTCTCCGGATCGGGGAGGGCAAAGCACCACTAAATTAGCATAGTGGTTGTTGATTGAGAATACATTAGTTATTGCTCTTCAACAGATTCCGTTCTTAGCACTTGTACAAGTATATATGAGTAAGAAGGCACTCATATTAAACAGATATTTCCCTACCCCCACTGAAATCTCTCTCTATTCGAATTAAATTAAATTGGATGAGCTTTTTCTGTCACACTGATGTTTATTGCGAGTTCATGTTTGTTTGTCTAATTGTTTCCATATTGGTTTGTCTACCCGCCGTCTTGTGTATGTTTTGTAACAACTAATAATGAATCAGTCCATAGCCAGGGTAAAATTAACTAAACTTTAGTTATCTCACCAAAAGTAAATGACTTGAGAAAAATGAATAAATGATGTAAAGCAAAATTATACATTGTAATATAAATGTGCTGCAAAAGGAAAAATAAATAGCAAGCGAGTGTTTTTCTGTCCTGCATCTGTCTTACAACCGAGACCCTCAGAGGCATCACTGCTCATAAATACCGGCCTGAGGAAATCAGGGTTGCAAAAAAAAAAAAAATCTGTCTGCTCAAATAGGTCAATGTTGTATTATTTGTTTCGTTTATTCTTAAATCTATGTATTATATGGTAATAATGAATTAAAAAAAACGTAATGTATTGAACACATTCCAAAACAAAGCAGATAGGACAGAACTAGACTCAGACATAATTGTGATTGAAACCGTTTGCGCTGTTGCTGCGAAATGAAAACTTTGTTGATTGTCTATTCCAACTGGCCACTGGAATCAGATAATTGATATAAGTTGAAGTTCAATTACAGTTTTAAATATAGTTTAACATTCTTTATTCAACTGTTTCAAATGATTTCTAGTACAATTGGTCTACAGACATGACTACAATTCTAATAGTTGTTAAACGACTGAGCTTATGAACAATAGAGTAAAGGTCGCTGGTTAAGCCAGGATCAATATATTTGTTGAGGTTTTTATTGTGTACATAATAAATGGGTTTAAATGAATTGAGCAATTTTAAAGGAGTATAATGTTGCAATCTCTTTAAGATAAGTAATTGCAGTTCCAAGATAGATGTTGTTTTCCCTGGGCCTCTCCTTCACAAGCCCACACAATAAATCATGAGACTTCCAAATCTGAACAGACAGAGATCAGTATCACAAATCCATGAAGGGATTCTAGTGAGCCCAATTTAAATACCATAAAGAGAGTATTCACCCAGCTGTTTTAATTTCTTAAATTTTTTAGTCTAGTTTCCTTCGAGTTCAGTCTAAGCTACGAATTGTTTCTCATAAACATTCACACCGCTGGTTTTAACCCTTGAGCAGACAAGCTGCTCACACACACACACACACACACACACACACACACACACACACACACACACACACACACACACACACACACACACACACACACACAAACACACACACACACACACACACACACACACACACACACACACACACACACACACACACACACACACACACACACACACACACACACACACACACACACACACACACACACACACACACACACACACACACACACACACACACACACACACACACACATTGAATATTTGCCTTATCCACTTTTGCCTTCTTTAGAGTTATTAGTAATTCAAGATTAATTATTGAATTAAAATGTGCTACATAAGATAAAATACTGAAGCTTTGACTTGATCATTTCGGTCACAACATTATACCTTGTCCTCTCATCTCTACTAAAATAAGATACGTGTGCATGTTTGGGTGTTTTAACACTCCTGTAATGTACCTAGTCTTGTCAGGGTAGGTCAGGGTATCAGGTATGAAAAAAAAAAAAAAAGGTGACAAGGATCCGAGCCCCCCGACCCCACGGAATATCGGTTTTAAAATTAGGAATAACAGATGATTTTACCAGTCAGAACAACTAAAAGCAGCAGTGGTAATAACAACAGAAACGCTACATCTAATAGAAATATACAAAAGCATTTATTTTAATTGTGTAGCAGTCAGTTTATAATATTGGCAGCACTGTTGAGCATTTTGAAAATGTATTTTCATGCCTCTGCAAGGCTTAGTCTTTCTATCTGTATAGGCACTGGTGTTAAGTAACTAAGTTCATAAACTCAACAAGTACTATACTTGGGCACAATTTTGAGATACTTGTACTTTATTTAAGTATTTAAATGCTTTGCTACTTTGTTCTTCTACTCCACTACAGTTCAGAGGTACATGGTGTACTTCTACTCCACTACATGTATTTAATACCTTTTAGTTACTTCACAGATCTGGATGAATGATGTGAAATATAATCAAGTGTTAAATCAGACTTTAGTTCCACCTGGAGTAAATCCACAAGCTACCCTGCAGTATACAAAGTCATTCAAACTAGCTGCACCTTTACCAGCTTTGAGAACACTCATGATCAATCATTACAAAACACATCATATATATTATTCTGAAATGGACCAATCTGCACAACGACTACCTTTACTGTCGCTATTTCCACTATATTTTGATGAGAATACTTTTATACTTTTACTTGAGTAACATCTTGAATGCAGTACTTTTACTGTAACATAGTATTCCTACACTCTGGTACTTCTACTTTTACTCAAGAACAAGATCTGAGTACTAAAGCTAACGTTAGCCAGAAACATTTTTCAGTTCACTTCAGGCTCTGCCGCTCCGGCAGGGAGCTCTGCTCTGAACACCTGAACGCCCCGTTCTAACAGCTGTTCACCAGCGGTCCAGTCTGTGCCACAGTCACTCCGGACCACACAGTTAATATTAACGAACGCATCCGTAGGTAATATAGCTGCTGAAGCTAGACAAATCTTAGCGGAAAAGCAGAGCCTTATTATACATCCAAATGCAGAGCCGACGGGCAGGAAGACTCGAGCATTCATTAATGTAAAAAAAGTACACCATACGTGTCATGATGGCACAAAACAGCTCGCGGCTGCAGATTACTCCGTTTCCCAGACCCCCCCATACCCCAGTAATATTTTTATTGCAGATCTACATGAATCACACAAACGACCTATTTTGGATTCAAAACGGCGAATTTCGCCAAAAGGTGACAAGTTTGCATCCCTGCATATCCTTTTCATCACAGAGCTGGGAAAATGGTGTATTGATTAGATTCTGATCCGTGCATGTCCAATTTTAACTGACTTTAGTTCTAATGTTAATGTTAATTTGATTTCAACCCATAAGTAATTATTTAAATTAACTCTACATTTCACATGATGGATTAGTGTTCCACATTTTTCCCACTAATTTGTTTTATGATTAGGCCAATGGTAAAGAGAGACATTGATGACCCCGTGTCTTTTTTTTTGTTGGTACGTGGTTCCATTTTGTCGGTGGCCGTGGACGGCTTCACTAAGAGTCACCCAGTTCTGCTCTGCTGCAGTCCGGCTGAGTGCAGTCACAGAGATGCTATGGCTGCTCTACATGACATTAATGGTCTGGTCCGAGAATGGGCACCATTTCCTGCTCCCAGAGAGAATGACGCTCCTCAAACTGGACTTTACAGCCGTTGATACTGTCTCACATGGGTCTGCTACTCCCCCCACCAAGCCATGAACTGAAAGCTTGACATCTGCTTTGAACACCTGGAAGCCTCCCCGCCACACCAGCACCAACCCTTGGGTCAGTCAGATGGGACTAACGGCTTAACTTAGGGCATTTGGTTCAGAAATATGACTCTTGTTACCACGGAGTGGGTTGTTTTTTAAGGCTATTCATACTGCTATGCAGAGGATGCCTGTAGGTTGGCAAGCTGTTAAAAGCCCCTACTATTTTCAAAATAGGCCTAATGTCAGGGGCCTCTTAGTTCTACATGTATTCACATTATATGGACAATGTTTCCACCTGGTGAAACTAAAGGCTGCACGGTAGCCTACTCAGGCTACAATACGACCATTCTGTTCTGCTCTAGCGATTCAATTGATAGATTCTACATCAAAACAATTAGCTTTTATTGTTTCCAATGATAACGTCATTTTAAGTGGAGGAATGCAAACCTGTTTTCAAATGTAAGGTTTTGAATTTGTTTGACATTTCTCAGTAATAACACCCTCAGGCACCCACTATCATTCATGCTATGCCTTCAGTGGTAACTCAGATGTTAAGGGGGATGAAGCTTTTCCTCCCAAATCAGCTATGCTTTGTGTTTTCAACAACCGTGTGCATTTCCTGCATAATATATGTTTCTCACAATTTTGTTAGCTGCGCACAGGTGATACTGAGTCTTCTCGAATGGATTATGACCGATACCATGCTTACATGGACTCGTATGTTTTATTTCATATCTAACATAAATAAGAGAATAGAAAGAGGGAGATGAGGAAGAGAGAGGGATGAGAAAGAGAAAATAGAGAGAGATGTGGAAGAGGGATAGGAAAGAGAGAAGAGATATTTGCGAGTTGCATATTGATACTGAGTCTTCTCGATTAATAGCTTATATAGACAATACCATGCTTAAATAGACTCCTAAGTTATTATTTAATATGTGACATATGTAAGAAAAGGGAGGGGAGAGTCAATTATATTGAGTAATTGATTTCATATTGGAACATTCATTTCTCAAACCTATGTTTTATGGAAGAGGAAATGTACTTCTGCTAAACTAATCTTTTATCAAACGGTAAATGGTGAATTAATATAACATTTAGAATCATTGAGAAGGGGTTATATCCACAGGGACTAGCTCACATTTAACTTAAAATAAAATGTCTCTGCTTTGGACTGATGAGTATATGATTCTTGCATGTTAAATGACTAACACAAACCTTACATTTATGCATGTGTCAGGAAGGCTCCCAAATAATTCTGAGGGGCCTATCCTATTTTTGTAATTGAATGATAATGTGCTAATCCATTACTTTGAGTTGTCTGCACTCAGGAAAACATCCCTATCAAGTGTTAACCCAATAACTAGGACAGCTCTGAAGGCCAAGGGTCAGAGAGAGAGGATCACACTCTCCGGCTGCAGAGAGCACCCCCATCCACGGGCAAGGAGGCACGAGGTCGTTTGAGATGAGAGGATTCTAATCTTCAACTTTCTGATGAGATGGGATGCTTCTTCATCTTTCTGCTTGGTGGGCCCAAACAGACAACTCTGCAGGACGAGCGATGGCTTCAGAGGCTTCATACAAGGTTCCATGTTTCTTGGAGGAGCAGATGTCTTCCTAACCTCTCCCATCACGGGGGGGGGGCATCTGGATGTGCCACTTGGAATAGGCTCTACTCTCAAGCAGATAGCAGAAGGAATGCAGGCAGATGAGCCTCCGTTTCACTGGGGGATCATACAGTGCTCACTGAATGAGCCACAAAAGCAGAGCAATTGGGGGGGTGAAATATGGCGCTCTGATGAAGAAGAGTTTTGAGCCAATCAGCACCTCAGTGCTAATCTACAGTATCAGGATGCCTTTACACACCAGACATTCTGTGTCATAAAGAGAGGAGGAGAACGAGTCAGGAGGACAGGTTCTTCCAGCTCTTGTACAAAGATAACAGTTGAATTGAATGACCAGATGTTTACAGATGTACAATTAATGATTGTTCTTATATTTCCGATGAACAGACATGTGTTAAATAGTGGTGATAAATACATTTTGTCAGATCAGATTACACTTTCACACTAAACAAATAAATTGATATTTTCAGATTATAAAGGTATTGAACAATAAGATATTTCTAATATTATAACAGATAATGTTACTATCCTTAATTGTCCAGCAATCAGGTTTAACAACACTACTCTTCAATGTATATCCATGAAAGACCTACAATGATGTTTCAAGTTTTAAACATTTTAACCTTCCTTTCCAGGTTTTACAAAAGTCTTTGAATATTTGCCTAACTTTTCCTTTTCAGATTTTGAACAAATGTATTTGAATGAAATATATGTACTACTAAGTGCCTTACTCTTGAATAAAGCGTAATGAAGTAAACGTAAAGTAATGTTAAAGATTGAGGACACTGTAACTTTACAGATTACAGATTGATCGATTCATCACTGAATTTATACCTTAACTGGGAATTTTAGCTGGATCTCTCATGATTCTTATTTTAACTCAATTGGATTTCTTATAATCCTAAATTCTAATTGTGTTTTAATAAGTAATTGCCTTAAAGTAAATCTTTGAGATGTAAGCTGATTTTGAATTTGTGTTTGATGAATGAGATTGACTGAGTGATAAATGATAAGAGATCTTATTTTTTGAAACATATATTCTGCTATTATATTTTTGTATTTCATGTGTGTTTATTATTGTGCTTTTGACAAATGATGCCAAACACTGAAGAGAGATGATTTTTCTATTATGATTGACTGTGTTCAATCATGGTGATTGAAGTGTTTTCAATCTTGTTTTACTTTTTGATGTAATTGATGTATGTGAGCCCACAACTCTGAAGACGCTTATTGATTTAAGTATTGACTGAAATATTCTTAGACTAATGTTAATTGGTTATCATAAATTGATAAAAAGAATGAAACTGTGAGAGAATATTTTAATCCGATCTCTTTGTGTCTTGAGTTTCTCAGCGTTTCTGAGAAACTGATAAGATACAGACATATGCTTTTCGTTAAGTCGCATATACTCCTGCCTGTAATGTGAGAAGCACACAGGTCAAGAGGTCATCTGATTTCCTGTGGGTGAGAAGTTTGGCACAACGGGTCTTTGTTCCGATGTCTGGTAATGGTTGGGGGAGAATATAGGTCCCTCCTCTCTTCTCTGCAATGGATCTGTGTTTCTGTTGTCCTTTGTCCTCAGAGTTGATTTGGTTGCTTTACATGAAAGTGTGAATTTGCCTTGTGAACTCTCCGGCCATATTATACTCTTAATAAATATCGACGTTTGACTAAGACGGTCCAGCTTCCATCATTTCATTTGCATTGCTGCACCCGACACGTTGCAATGAATCGACATCTGACCAATCATGGCTTTGATACGGCCACTAGTGCAGGTGAAGAGATGTCGGTGAAAAGACAGTTTCAGTTCGGTGCAAGCAAGAGGGGAAAAAACAAAACATGAAGAAACTAGAGCATCACTCGAAGGTGGGTTATTGTATGAGTCAAATGTACAACTTGCGAATGTTGTATAAGTCAAATTGCCATATTAAAACATCAGCTGCAATTCACGACATGAAGAAGGCAGTCTCTGCATAGCATATAGGCTAATGGAGATGCAGTTATTTCCAGCATTCTTTATTTAACATTCATTCAAGTATTTTATGCCTTTTATCTGCTAATGTACAGGAGGAAGAGTGATACACTGTCTGTCTAGTTGGCTTACATAACAGTTAAAGTTTACAGCCTAAAAAACACGGAGCATTTTTATGTCAATTTGCACATTTCATGGTGATGCTCAGCCTCTCCCCTTAACTCCTAACAGTCATCATCATGTCAACCACAACACAGAGAAATACTGATCGAAATGTGTGTGTAGTTGTTGATACATTGCTGACAGAGGGAGCTAGAATACAGATTTAAGAAATATCAGTTTTTGAGCATGTCATAAGCATGTTTTGTCTTGACTATATTACAACTATATTATAATAAAATAATATAGTATTTATATTATTGAATTGAGTATGATTATTATTATTAGAAGTAGTTTATTTGCATTCATTATATTTTAATCTTTTTGAGGCTAGTATTTGGCAGGAAATGCAGACGTATTCACCTGTAAACGAATACTGAACGACATACATGCACATTTACCATTTACCTAACTGTATACAAAAGTAACTGTTGATAATAATAATAAACAGGAATTATATTTGCAAAGTAGCCTACTTTGTTTCCAAACAAATTTTTTCACTCCTGTCGGTTGGGGGGGGGCCTCATCTCACAATGTCGCTTGGGGCCCCAAGTTGGCCAGGGGCGGCCCTGAGTAATACCATAGACAGAAAATAGTTTCTACAGAAAGTTGCTCAGTGCAAGGTCTGTGGAAAATCTGAAGTAACCAAGTCATGTTTCCTGGAAAGAGACAATGCTCATTAGTTTTTAAATGTATTTTATGGTGCTTTACTCACACACAAGCCAAGTGCTTCTAGATATATTCAATTTGAGAGAAGGCAGATATCTCAACAGCAAATGTCGCCAACATACGACAACTTACACCAAACCAAGCTAGATTGAAAAATTGTTTTGAACTATTTATTTACTAAATGTGAGCGGCTAACAATATATATGTCAACCAAGCGCTTCATACAAAACATAAATAGGAACTGTAAACTTCACCTGATGTGCATATATTGTGTCATATATCAGCGTCCACATCACTCCTGAGAAATACAGCGGGAGGCACACAGACCAATCACAGAAGCCCTTGACGGCCGACCAGCCGAGCAGCGCCCCCCAGTTGAAAGTGAGGCCTGAACAGAAAGAACATTAGGAACATGAGACAGACTTCAGCCTGATGGGAAGAAGTATTACGATTTAAAACACCACAGGAGAGTCTTATACAGCTCATACCTAACACAAACTGCGGCCAGTAAGTGATCCTCTTCATCAGTGGATAGGAGATGACTAGAGACAACGAGGCAGCACCCAAGGCTATGCTGGGAAGAGTACATACGTGTCAAGCGATGAATATATGAACACATTTGCATTTAGGTCCATTTTAGTCAGCATTCTTACACAAATCCCTTGTTCTTGTGCATTAATACACTGCAGGGCACAAGTCTATAAAAAGGCAGCTGGTAAACAGTTTGCTTCAGTTATAACAGGCTGCTCTAAAACCAAAGGGGCCTATATGGAAATCGAAACAGATAAGCTCACTGAAAAACATCCCTTCTGTCCTGGACATTAAAGTGATTAGGGGCAGTATCCACAGTCCTTGTTTTGTAAAAAAGGTTTATCTTAAGCTAATATGAGGCTTCATCAGCCTGGGTTATACAAATCCAGTGAACATCTTGCATAGTTACAGTCTTTTTAGTGCTAAATGCCTTCTATGTGTTTCCAGAAAGTGTTTTCCTGCTGACCTGCAGTAGAGGGATTGTAACATAAAGAGGAATTTCTGCACTGAGACTGTAACTTTGGAAGACATTGACTCTTACTGACACTTTTGAATGTGTTTCTGCATAATTGTACGGTTTAGTTATAAATTGCACTTTTCTTTTACTTTTATTACATAGAATAGCCAGAAAAGCATGCTAGCTTGCATACTTAAACATGTGATTAAACACATTAGAGCATCCTGGAATTGTTAGCCTACTATATTTGAACGTGGTTTGGAATGTGGATTTTGTCACCCGGTGGGTAAAAGACAATTGTTGAACAAAGTCAAAGTAGATGGCAACATAACCAATGGGACAGTTCAATAAATAAAGTCTGAAGACAGTATTTGTTGTCTGACCTACACACTTGCTTCAGCATTCTGTCCTCTCTGCTACTCTCTTTAAACTGATAACTAAAATATACAGATCATATAATATTATATGATACAATATGAAGATCTAAGGAAAACACAGAGACCACTTGATACCTGTAATAGTTGAGACACGAGAGAACACAAAGTGCCAGAGAAAGCTGTCCTCCTAAGAAGACGAGGGCCTGCCTCTGAGAAATCTCCCCTGATGCAATGGGTCGAGTGGCCGTCCTGGACACCTTTATTAAAACATTATCACGTTTAATCAGTCATGACATAGGGAGGTCGTCATTGGCTGTGACTATGCCAATGACGGGCACAGCTTGAACAGCATCCTATTGTGTGTCATGGGTGGCATGTCATTTATAGCTATCAAAGAGAGGAAGGATTTAAAATAATTCTTGTTAATTCAAAATCTAGCTGAAAGGGCTGAGCAAAGAATAACAGTTAAAGCTGTTTGGTAAAAAAAGTTTGACCAAAAGCCACCTGTATCTCTCAGCTATTTTGGAAATGGCTTTATATGAATTGTCCTATACCTTTTTGTCAAAGTCTTTATCCCACATGTCATTAATAGTGCAGCCCGCTCCTCTCATCAGCAGCGCACCCGTACCAAACAGGGTGAGTATGCCTAAATGTGGGAGGTGTCCAGGGTCTGCAGCCAATGCAATGCTCCATGCACATGGGAGGTAGAGCAGCCATGTTCCTGCAATGCGCAGACACACCATCACTCACACATATTTCTAATATCCTATTATATACTTATACATATGGTTATTCAAAAGTGTGTGAAATACTATAAAAAGAATCCCCAAAATACAGGTTTGACAATATTCCAAGCACTTGAACTAAATGTAATACTAAACAATTTCAAACCTACAGTATCAAACTCTCTTTAAAAAAATGTCATACACATACTGTACACTGAAAGATGTAATGAAAGTGAATGTACTAACCAATAGGTTTGTCCAGCCTCATCAATCTGAGGTATGGCTGGATTGGCCTTGGTGCTGAGTTCACTATTGTAGCAGCGGATAGACTGATGGATCTTCTCCCATATTGCTGTGTGTCTCGTAGTCTAAATGTTGGGCGGAAAGCACTCTGGCTGTAAAACCCTCTTCTCAGTGCACTGGAATCAGAGAGGAGACTTGCATCTCTCGTCCTCCGTCCCTCCGTGTGAAGGAAGATGTTCGACAGGGTGTAGAGACAGCGGTAAGAAGTTCCATGATGAATCCTCCTCAGGGTATCCAGAGGTAACTGGCTGGTCAGCTTGGCTGCAAGCATGTTGTTTTTCTGAGGTCAGATTGACATTTTTTCTCAGAGAACAACACCCCTTTACACACACAAAAAAAGCACACAATGTTTTGTCAATGGCTTTTTCAAAGAGGACTGATTTGCTGCAACAGGCATACCTTTTGTGTCAGAGATAATCAGATGCACAAAGAGACTGAAGTGTTCATGCGTCAGAGCCTTAGTATGTGTGGGTGTAGCTGCATTATTAATTGTGTGTCCTTTGTCTGTGCACATTCCAGGTCAAAAGATATACAGAATGACAATTAAAACAAATCTCAAACCCATGTAATTACCATACATTTCTGGAAAATAAATCTGAACTTTGTATAAAGACAGGTTAAATAATCTTGTTTCATTTTGAAGTTATAATAGTCAGATATAAAATGAATAATATACTGACAACCATGTATGTTATAACCTTCAGAACTTTTAGAAATTAGACTATGAGGTAAGAACAATTTTGAATGCCTTGAAAATATGTGTTTTTTGAAGATTTCCATACATTTATAAAGACATTAAAAAAACAATTGGAAATGCCATGTTTTAAGATGCATTAGGCGTTATTCAATGCTGATTTGAAGTGAATTTGGGAAGAACATGGGCGCAAAAAGAGCTGCAGTTGAGCAGATTATTGGCACTTGATAAAGGTCAGTTAGTTTTGTAAATAGAATAATAATGAAAACGGCACACACTAATATGACAGAATACTGACATGATAGTGTACCTAATAGCACATCATCACAATCAACTCTTAAGCTAACTCGGCTTAAGCAAACTATTTGTATCACTCGTCTTAAACCGAATTCAGTGTGAGCCTCACTGTGAGGTAAAACTTACTACGTTTCTGCTCTCCTGTTATTGTCCGCCCGATATTCTTCCGGAGGAAACAATGGCAGTATGCGGAACCAATGACAGCGTTCTGCAAGATCCGTCGGCCCCTATGGTCGGCACATGTGTTTTTCACTACAAACCTAAAACGAAATGTACATGGCCGTAATTATGTAATAGGTTATTATTTATTTTGAATCAGTTAAATTAATAACTCAATCGATCAAAATGTTCTCTGAGCCGATCCGTAAAAAACTAAAAGCATTAAGACATTCAAATATATTTTAAAAAGTGACCATTTTTTTTATGGAAAAGGTGTAAGTCTGGGTTAAAAAAAAAGAAAAGTTAAACGGATACGGCTCCGGGGGTTACGTTACACAAATGTCGAAGTAGCAGAACATCGCCTGTGCTCCATCAGCTCATTATAATACAGGTATGTAGCCTATAACAAGAATTCACTGGTAAATTAATGTTTCACCAGTTACTTTATCGTCTCCTCAAGTCCTTCTTTGTCTGTGCAAAGTGCCTCAAATCTGTTTTATTTTGAAGGTTAAGAGGTTCTCGACGGAAGTGAAGTGACATCCTCCGATGTCGGACCGGAAGCAGGCCAGAGGGAGTTGGACTAGCGGGAAAAATGGCGGAAATGTGTCCTCTCTCTACGTTAACAACATCATCGATTCAAAATATTGTATTATAAGCCTAATATTGGGCTTGTCTACATGCGTGAGTACTTTATTTATTTGCACATAGGTTTTAATTAGTTATATTTGTGTACTATGTCTTTTCATTGTGTTTTTCAAATAGTTTTTTTTGGTAATGGGCTGCTGGGTTTGCTCTTCGTTTCCTTCCTGTTGAACATACCTGACTTTGGTCCCAAGTTGTTTCGTGAACCATTGGTGAACTGCTTTAGTAGCAGTATATCCCTTGTTGATATTGTTTTTTCCTTTTGAATCCATGTAGAAGCCCTCAGTAGAACACTTAACTTAAAAACAGTGTTAACAAAGTAGAAATCACATGTGGTTTGCTGGTTTTGTACCTTCAGCAACCCAATCATTTATGCTTTCAATCCTCTAGGTGAGTCACAGCTGTGTCTTCATTCTCTGTGTTTGGAGAGGAGTCCAAGATGCAACAAGGTATTTATCACTTTCTATTTAGTGACAATGCTGTTTCAGTGTAATGCATGTCATCACGTTGAGTTTTATTCAACAGTATCTGTTATTTACCTCCTTAGATTCAACACACTTTTCCTCTTCTGGCCACATGAAAGAGAACCCCGTTATCTCTCAAGAAACCACAACCAAGTCTGTCCAGTGTAGACACTGTACTGTCCCCTTTAAATCCAAGGTCTATCTTTTTGAACACCTCAAAAATTTGCATGGCTATGATGTGGAAGGTGCTCTTAGAGAGGCTGATTTAAAAAACCCTGGGACTAACAACGCAAATGTTGACTACAATTCCACAAATACAGAAGATGGTTTTGAATGCCAGCAGTGTGATTTTAAAGCTTTAGATTTGGACGTTTTAAAAAGTCATGAGAAACATTGTCAAATAAAGACAGAAGATCAGAATGTAATTGGAAATGTAATCATCTCTGAAAACCCGGGTGCCGAGATATCTGAAGTCTCAAAAAAAGCGCGTGGTGATGCTGCAGTAGGAGCAAGTGAGATTCCCTCCTGTCTTTCAGTTATGTCTACCTCAAAATCGAAACCCACACTTACCACATCCAAGGATCGGAAGACATACAAGAGGCAATTGCAAACCATTACAAAGTACTTTGTGGCAGCATCGGGATCAAATGGGAAAACCACAGTGAAGTTAGCTGAAAGCGCAAAGCTTCCAGAATGCACCACAACGACCATTATTTTGCAGGAATCTCCCCCAAGCTCCAGTCCAAACAGCAGTGGTGTGTTTAAAGTAAATGCAAAGTCTATCATTGACCTAAACCATGTTTCTCAACAGTTTTTGCTGAATGACCACTTTTTAAGTACTGACCTGAAACAACCAAAGCCCATGGTTCAATCAAGAGACATGGTTCCTGACAAAGGTGGCCAGAGGACCAACAATGAAAGATCAAGAAGCCCACCAGCTAAAAAATCAAAGACGAACAAAGAAAGGACAAAGCTATCAGAGAAAGCAAACACAAGTCAACAAAAACCGTCAAGCAACACAGAGTTTTCATTTGATGTGAGCGAAGATGAAGGAGAAAATAAACGTCATTGTGTCAATGGAGACACAGACAATTCACTGGTTTATCTTTGTAAGCACTGTGAATACAGAGATGTAGGCATCACGAATGTGTCTACCCATTATCAGAACAACCACCCCTATGTAAGATACAATGTTGCTTACATAAAGGATCCAAGTGATGCGAGTGCTACCTTTCGCTGTCTGCAGTGTCCAGTTGAGTTTTTGAGTGTAGCTAACCTCAAGAAACACTACACTGAAAATCATCCAGAGGCCCCAAATGTCTTCAAGATGCATTCACATGAACTCAGTTTGGTGTTCAAATGTTTTGTGTGTCTGTTTACGACCAACATGTTGGAGTCTTTGATTAAACATTTCAAGGAAAATCACCCAACACATCGATTGGATAATTCCTTAATGTACTGCAGATACTCAGCCACTGGATGCCAAGAGGGATCATATCAGTCAAATACAATTGATAAAGCATCCAGTCCAGGAAGAGAAGAAGAGATTCCTCCTGAGAGTGCCTGTACAGCTAGTAAGGAAGTGCAAAATGCACCCTTACCCCAACATCCTACCCCTAACAGAGCAGACGTGATCCTGTATCATTGCAACACCTGCAAGTTTAGTCATAAGTCCGTTGTTGTTATGCATGTCCACTACCAGAAAATCCACCCAGGTGAAGAAGTCTCAATAGACAAAATCAAACAGTCATCTCGCATCCCTTCGTCTATTACATCACAAATGACGCCAGATAAGTCTCCAAACCCTCTGACAATAACAGAAAAGGCTGCTCCTCAAACCAACATCTCCGATTCTTCTGAGCAAACAAAAGACAAAGCTGAGCCATCACAAAATATGCACCCTACTAAGACTTATTTAGAGTCTCCCAAAGTTGAGAAACAGGAATCTGTGGAAGAAGCAAGAAAAAGGTCGCCCACTAAACGCTACAGTGAAATGGACAGTTTATCCTGCAGTTCACCAAATATACTGTTCTACTGTCAGTTTTGCAGTTATTCAAGTACCAAAATTAAAAGCGTTGTTGGTCATCATAACGCCAAACACTCTCTCCAAGCACTAACATGCATTGAAGAGATCCTAAGTCATAGTGTTGCTGTGCGGAAAAAGAAACTTCAAAGTGAAGCTGAGTCTCCAGGAAGTACTAAATCCTCTAAAACCAAAACCTGTCAACAAGCTGAGGTATATAGTGAAACAGCTCCACATATAGAGTATGACGAAGCAGGACATGCTTATGCTTGTGCGGAAAATTTGTTTTACTGCCAAAATTGCAACTATGGAAATCCATCTGCAAAAGGAGTAGCAAACCATCAAAACCAACTTCACAGAGGCCTAACTTATGACAAAGAATGTATTCTTCAACATACAGCTTTGATTCGGGATGAAATTGAAAAATCTAAATCTCAAGCTAAGGAGTTCGCCTTCTCCACGCATCTACCACAGCCCCTCATGAAAAAGGGCGATGAAGATATGTTTTTCTGCCACTATTGTAACTATAGACAGCGCACTGTGCAATCGGTACTGAGGCATTACTCTAGAAAACATAGTGGATTTATGATTACGGGCAAACAAGTTTGTCTGTATACCACTATTGTTTGTGAAAAGGCACAGAAATCAGACCTAAAAGCAAATAGAAGCCAAGAAGTAAATCTTGCAGAGGTAAAAAACAATAAAAAAAAAAGAAAGAAAATGATTTGCAAATCTGTGTCAGTTTCAGAACCAGCCTCACAGACCCAGAGGACCCTTCAGTGCCAGAGATGCACATACACAACTCAATATGTATGTGTTTTGAAGAGGCATATAGGGAACATCCACGGGACAAAGTGCACAGTCTCAAATGTTTTAAAATTGTGTTACGAACAAGGACATTTACAGACAGGGTATCACTGTGACATGTGTGTTTTCTCCCACAAAAACGCAGCAGCAGTCTTTGAACATCACAAGGAGCAACACCCAGGGCGTAAACGAAGCCTTGAATATGTGATTGATCGATTGTATGTTGGTCCCAAAAGGGAACCTAAAAGACAACAAGCTCAAGAGAAGTGCACTGATGATATTCCTGAAGGTAATGACAGCGTACCATTAAAGATATCTGGACACAATGATACGTATTCATGCAGAGCATGTTCATTTAAGGGTGGCTCATTGTTAGTCATTGCACAGCACTACCGTGATGTTCATCCATGGTCAGTAAAAGAAGACGGCTCTGTCATGGATACGGCCAAAGGCAAAAGACAAAGTGCAAACAGGCAGATGGAAGACGATAATGAAATGCCTGGGACATTAGAATCCTACCAAGTGCCTCTGGAATTCGACATGCCACCTGTTTCACCCCCTAAAGCAACAGCTTCATCCAAAATACTCAGGTGCCCTTACTGCCCTGCAAAGTTTAACAAACCGCACGGCCTAAGCGTTCACTGTGGAATGAAACACTATGAAGCTGTGAATGAAAACCAAGAGGAAAAGCAAGAGCAAAGTGAAACACACATGCATGTCTTCAAGTGTCCGTATTGTACCTACGTCAATACCGGTTTCAAAGGAGTTCAAACTCACTTCCAGATGAGGCATCCTACCCTCAAAGTCAGGGCAGACAATTTTCACTTAGATATAGCACAATTAGCAAACTGGGACGACTGTTTGAAAATAAATGGTCCTGGTAATCCTGGCAATTTAAAAATTAGGGGCTATATGTGTCAAACCTGCCCCCATATCTGCTCAACGGTGGAGAGGCTGAAAAGGCACTGCAAGAGAGAGCATACAGAGACTGAAGAAAAGCCACCTAAACCCTCAGCTGTTAGCAAAATAAAACCATTTAAGACCCTGGCCAATCGGCTGCCAGTTTCAAAGATCTCGTTTTTATGTAAGAAAAAGTATGCCGTGAATAAGTGCCAGTACTGCACTTACCATAGCAGCACAAAAATAGCGATTGATCGACATGTGCGTGTTCACCACAAGAAGGCTTCAGTTTTAAAGGTTCAGGATGGTGTATACAAGTGCGAACTGTGTACCAATTCCTATTTCACAAAATCACTTCTTGGAAGCCATTATATCCACAAACATGGAAGGAGCAGCTTCTTAAAATACTGTGCCCCAGTATACAAGAAGGGCCCCGAGAAGCCAGAGCCTCATCAACCAGAAAACACTGATGAGGCATGTAAGTCCGGCACAATTGAGGAAAACAACAAATTGATCTACAGGTGTCCAACTTGCCCCTATGTGAATTCAAGTTACCATGGCACTCTCACTCACTGCCAAATGAGGCATCCAAACATCCTTGCCAGGGCAGACAACCTTCCAACAGATGTAGTTGCTACCAACATGGTGGGGCGTACGGTTGGACAAAATTCTAATGTGAAAGGGTACCTATGTGAAATGTGTCCACTCATTTTTGCATCAATGAAGAAACTGAAAATCCACTGTGTGAGGGACCACGATGGTGCTGAGCTAACAACTTCTGAACATTCAGCTGAAAAGCAACCTGATCAAGGCTCTAATGTCTTAGTGTGTACGTCTTTAGAAAGTAATACACCAGCAGTAAGCGCCACAGAAATGGGCTCCAGAGACCAGTTGAACACTCAGGAGACATGTCAGTCAGTACAGAACAAGCAAAAAGTATGGAAGTGCCACATGTGTTCCTACGAAGCAATCTATCGAAGATACCTGCAAACTCACTACAAAAAACGTCACAAATATGATCCACTTACCACACACAAGCTGCTTGAGAAATATAACTGTACAATCAGCAATGCCAGCATTCTACCTGTGGCTGAATCTGAAGAACCTACACCCACCGAATGTAAGAAGTGTCCAGAGTTGACGTTTCTCTCACCTCAGCTGCTTCTAGCCCACTATGATACTTTTCATAGCTCAGATTTCCTAGACTTCATTGTGCTATCACAAGGTACAAAGAAGGGCAGCACAGGTCTCTACAGGTGTGTGCACTGCAACAAACTAATGAATGGAACTAGGAAGCTGTGGTACCACCTGGATTGCCACAGAGAGAGGGCCAAAATGAGGGCAAAGCCTTCAAATAAAACATCACCTGACACTATGACAACACCAGAGGCCACATCCCTCCAAGTAAGTTCCTTGCAAATATTTCCATTTTTGATCCTTTGCTACATGCTTCAGCTCCAATTTGTTAACAACAACTGGGTTTAATTTTCAGCTTGGTGAGCAAGATAATCTTCTCATGATAGAACCTGTGGAGGACCTGGCCCAGTGGAACGTGAGGCCAGTACAGACTTTGACTTTGCCACAGAATCCTCTGTCACCATCTCCAAACCAGGCTGATGTAGAGATGCCGCAGATGGAATCGAGTGAACACGCCTGCAAACTGTGTCGGCGGACTTTCATGTCACTGAAAGGTTTGCGTTCGCATGAGCGCAGCCATGCAGCTGTGGCAGCCATCAAGAAGCGGGATCATCTGCTACACGGGTAGGAAAAACTTCAGCTGTTTGTTATTAGGGAATGTAGTGTTAACAAAAATGTAGCTTACAATAGATATATGATCTCTCCATTTGGGTTCACTTGCACATATTCAAATAGATTGAAATAGTATATTATCACAGTATTGTTCAGACGGCATTATTAGTATTTTAAATGTCACATACACAAATGTGATGTCCAGATCCCCTTAGACATATTTACCTATTTATAAGCTGACTGATAATATCTGACTGATCTGACATTTTTTCATCCTCTTAACAGCATTGACAAATATGTTCAGATCAAAGCTGGGACCGTGAGGCCTTACCTCTGTAGCTTCTGTCCCTATCGGACCACCGTCATGGGCCTGTGGAGGAGTCATTTTATGAAAATACATAAAGGTGAGTAACGTGCAAATTACGCACCATTAGCAAACATTCAATGAACTGGTAAAGATCTCATATTGATGTGATGTGTCCTATACCTCCTGATATATATATTTTATTATCAGCAATACAAGGACAATTTTAAATGACATGAATTTTCCATGCAAGCTTTTTCAGGCTACACATTTACCAGAAAGTGTAGCCTGAATGTCATTATTTACCTTTACTCAAACCTTACACAGTTCGTATACATTGTGATATTGCAAATATTTCTGACTTTCATTCCATGTTTGTACCGCTGCTCAGGTGTCATACTGGATTCTGATGAGAGTGATAATGAAGAAGAGGAGAGCGCTCAGGTGACTGGCAAGGAGCTCTTAAGTTCGTCAGAGGAATTGAACTGTTGGCCTGAAAGTGATGGAAAACCTGGAATTCCTAAAAGTAAGTCATCCGTTTTATTTTCACTAAATCACAAATATGTAGCTGGTAAAATGTTTATTTCATACTTAGTTTATTGCATTAGTGGCTATAAGAGTGATTTATTGGGGAGGCGTGTGGTGCAGTGGGTTGAGCGTTGGTGTTCGGATCAGGTTCAAACCCCACTGCAGTCAGCATGTTGTGACCCTGGGCAAGACACTTCACCCCAAATTGCTCCTGTGGGGATTGTCCACAGTATTGAGTATGTAAGTCACTTTGGATAAAAGCGACTTACAAGTGACATGTAATGTTTATTGTGCTTTGACAGAGTCGCTTTACCTGGAGCCTCCAGATGTGCAGCGCCAGTTGAACCACTATAGTTCAATGGCAAAGACTAATGGCTCCACAACACATAAGCAAGAAGCCATGTTACCTAACAGTCTTCTTCACTGTGAGTTCTGCAATTTCAACACTGAACACCGGTCTAGTATACGACGTCACTACGTAAATCGCCATGGAAAGAAGATCTTCAGGTGTAAGGACTGCGAGTTCTTCACAGGTGTAAAGTAAGTTACAATCTCCATGAGACGTTTTTTTAATGTTCAAAAGAGAATGCGTCTTTCATTGTAAAAACTACTGTTGTTTTTTTCTATTAGGAAAACTTTTGAGATGCACATGGAGAGGGGCCACTCTACATGCCAATCACAACCTACTCATGACAAAGACCTGCGCTGCCCTTTCTGCCTGTACCAGACCAAGAATAAGAATAACATGATCGATCACATCATCTTGCATCGTGGTAGGTTAGATGCCTGTCAGGATTTAGTGTCCCACCCCCTGATATCGTAATCCATGACGTTATGTTCAGTCTTTATTTCTTTTCTTTATAGAGGAACGTGTTGTGCCAATTGAAGTGTGTCGCTCGAAGCTGTCTCGTTGCCTTCAAGGCATCGTCTTCCGCTGTCACAAATGCACTTTCACGAGCGGAAGTGCTGAAAACTTGAATCTGCACATGACGAGGCACGATGACATCAAACCCTACAAGTGTCGGCTGTGCTACTTTGACTGCACTCAGCTGAGCGACCTCGAGGCGCACCTGAGTGATAAGCATCAGGTGAGGATTTGTTACTAAAGGCTTCAATGCATCACTGGGATTCCTTTCTGTGTGAAGGAATTGTAAATGATACACTTTCAATGTACTGGAATTTGCGCATCACAGACAGCTTCTTTGTTTCACATTTTCAGTTGCCATTGTAGAAATGTATTGTAGTAAATAATGGTTACTAATTTAACGATTAGGCGGTTTAAGAAATTGTTGCAGGTTTGACACATCGGCCCCTACTTGACCAAATAAAAGTTTGTTGCAAGGACCTATACGTCAAGCAGGTCGGGTCATATTTTCTTTATATAGCTGAATATAACTTATTTTCATAAGGAGTTTTTACAGTATACAACTCTCCTTTTGACAGGCTTCTTAGCTGGACTAGAGTAAACAATAAGCTACTTTAAATCCTTGATCCCTGTGTAAGAACACATCTATTAATAAAATGGAGGATAATGAAAAACCTAATTTAAGAAATCTCAGACCTTACACACAGCACACAGGGATAGGCATGGGTACCGAGCCCCGGTATTAAACGGGCCCCGGGGCTGAATTATTAAAGACCGTGGTACCGTTAAGCTCCGACGTTTTCGGTCTTTTTATCGGTACTGGAGACATCTAAAAAATATGTCATATGTATTATTGCTACACAAACATTATATTCAGTGCTGAACATAACTGGTGTGCGCATGCGCACCTCCGCCAAAAAAAGAGCACCGGGTCATTTGAAAAAAGGCGCATTTGCGTACCAACATAGAGGGAGAGAGAGAAGAGAGAGAGATATTTGCGAGTTGCATATGAACCCAGGGCCGGCCCATCGCTCTGGCGTTATAGATGTTCGCCTAGGGCGCCAGATCTGGGGAGTCGCTGCGCTGACAGCTCTGGGAGGGAAAACAAAAGTTTTGACCGTTGGGGCTCATCCTAATTTTCGGCCTTGATGTAACAACATTCATAATTAAGTAAATGTAACACCCTTTTCACCCCGGTTACACGTTTCATTTGCCCTATACGATGGGCGCTGTAAGTGATGAAAATGGGGGATGTTGGTTTATCTGGCGCCCGCAGCTCACAGCCAAAATGCAATATGATAGGCATATGCTACATATTAACTTTCAATTTTATGCATTTCAGTTCTTCAATAACATTACTTAATTAACACTTCACTTTCCTGACACAGTTCCACTAACATACATTCACTGTCGATTGTTATCTTTTAATATTCTTTGCGGAATTTGGCCGTGTAAAATGTCCTCTTGAGTTGCCATACAGCCAATGCGTGACGTCATTAGTAAGCGTAACGGACCCCGTGCTGATCTGGTAGGCCGTGCAGATATGGTACCTACACCGGCGCTGTTGTTATTAGCATTTGGTGCTAGCTGCTCTAACGGATATAAGAAGAAGATGTTTCTACAATAATGTGGAGGGAGAGTCCTCTCCAGTCAGACTGAGAGGCTGATACTACAGCTCAGTGAGGTAAGGACTCTTAGTGTTTAGATAGTTCACTTTAGTCTAAGTTCAAACGGTTTGGTCACAAGTTATGTAAACACATATTTCCAAGGCACTCCTTTATAATTATTTGGATAAACAGGTTTGAAATCATTCCAATGTATACTATAGGACAGTAACCAAACATATCCTTTAAAACTGGAGATAAAAAAAAACGCATAAATAAATGTTAAGGTAAAATAAGATATGAATGAAATAAGTTACATTAATTTGTTATTGGCTATGTTAGGTTATTGGTTATGTTCACATACTTATTTGATTACATCCACTTGTCTACGATGACAACAGAGACTTTCGACCCAAAACCAGCTGTTGACTTGTGGATGCAAGCAGCTAATCACAGACTCAACCAGAGAGGAAGAAGTAGGCCTACATCATCAGCTACCATGTCTGACAGAGAGCAAGACAGTGAGGAGAACAGTCAGGAGGGTAGTGATGACAGCTTGTAGGATTACTGGTCGTGCTCATGTTGTCTTGTGTTCACCTCTGCATGTGTGTTCTGTGTTCACCTCTGCATGTGTGTTCTGTGTTCACCTCTTTATGTGTGTTCTGTGTTCACCTCTGCATGTGTGTTCAGTGCCGTGTGTCTGGCAAATAAAGTCAAACCCCTCAAAAGTTACGGTTTATTTCATTTTAAGGATGAGCACCAAGCAACATCTCCAAGTGCTCCTTTGAGAACCAGGGCAAAAAATGTTATGTGCACCCCTGATTATATTGCAGTTTTAGTGTCGCCAACTCCGTTTCTAATATGCAAAAAGCGTCTATGATTATTTTTAGTATTTTCGATCTCGCGAGGGGCGGGGCAGTTTACACACACACACACACACACACACACACACACACAGCTGCTACATGCAGCAACACACACACACACGGCGGAGATGGCGAAGAGAACGCGCTCCGTGGTGTGCTTAAACTTTACCCGTCTCCATGTGGACAATGCTCGTTGCCAAAAGTGCAATAAGAGTTCAGCATGTGAGGGCGGAAACACGAGCAATTTATCTAAACATTTAGCAAAAGTGCTCCACATTCAGACGGAGAAATGCACCGTTTTCGATTGTCTTTCTAGCAGCTCTGTAGCCCCATCCACGAGCAACGTTTCCACGTCAGGTGTTATGTATGCTAGCAGCACCACACAGAGTTAACTACATGATACAAACATGGGTTAATGATTAGAGGTAACTGAGTTATTTAGTTTGTTAAAAGTTTCAGCTATTCTGTTTACAGTTCTGTCATCACATTATTTAATACGATTTGTTAAAACATTGTTGTTTCTTTTGATGTGAAATATTATGTATTTAATTTAAATAAAAAGCAATGTTAGTTTTGTTCACAATTTGTTTAGTTAGTTTATCTTATTTTTTTCTCCAAAAGAACCGATAAAAGTACCGTTAAAAGACCGGACCGATAAGCGGTATCGATAAGAGTAGTAGTACCGTTAAAACCTTAACGATACCCATCCCTACACGGGGAGCAACAGGACCCGAGCAGCGAGTAGTAAACGCGAAATTACGGCCAAGAAACTAAATTAAAGTTGAATCTGTAGTCCCTGGGTGGAAGCCACTAGTGATGCACAGGTTAATGAGATAAAAGATCTTTTTGTGAATCCAATCCATACGCTTTGTCAAAACAGTCAATAAAACATCAGACAAACAATTAAAAAAACAAGACAGAAAATAACAACCACCTCGAAACAAACAACACAATCGTAGATTCCCAGTAGAGAGCCCACAAACAGCAATAACATAAAAAGAAAACTGGTTTCAAATGGGCAATGTGGATTCTTGTTAATTTGAAGTTTGATCTTTATGTGTTTTGCTTTTTTGCAGGTTGTGAGGAACCACGAGCTTGTGGGTCAGGTCAGCCTCGATCAGCTAGAGGCAAGGGTTGGGAAGCTGCCAGAAGAGGAACAAGAACCTTCGTCTAACTTGGAGCATCAAAGCAACGAAAGCGATGATGCAGAAACAGATGAGTGTGTAACTGGCAGTAATGATGGTCCGCATAAGACACAAGTTAAGGAACTGACAGAAAATGAGGTGGGGGACGAAGTGAAACCACAGACCGAGGCAGTAGTGTTCTCGCCGGCCCAACCGGTACTTGGGGAAAGTGAAGACAACTGCACAATGTTCAGGCAACTAAAAGAACTGATGACACTGGGGAGCTCAACAAAATATGCTAAGATCCCCGCAAAAACACAGGACTGTAAGCCGCATAATGAGGCTCCTCAAGAAAAAGCATTTGGATCTACCTGTACGAAGACAGATCAGAATAGAACGACAAAGACAGATGAGAACACTGAGTCCGAGGTTGTAGATAAAGTTCAAAGGGAGACAGTATTGCTGGGTGAAAAAAGTGGCAAATCTCTGCCAAATGACCCACAAAATCAAACTAATGCCGAGGCAAGTTCAGCCGTTTGTATTGTGTCGCCCAAGTGTGAACAGATAAGCAATAAGGAAAGCTTAGATGTCTCACTGACCAACTACAAAAACCAACAGGTGCACAAAAACATTGTGGAGGCGAGAGACCCTTATGGGGACATGCCAGTACTCGAGAAGGAATATCTCAAAGAAGAAATGCAGCCTCTTGGTTGTTTCAAGGCGAAAGATCAGAGTGACCATCTTCAGCAAAAGCAGGACAAAACAGATGAGACGATCGCTGACGGGAGGAAGGAAGATCCTTATGTGCCCAAAGGTAAGATACTGATCACATTGAGTACAAATATACAATTCTAAACATTTAGAGATGAGTTGTTGCAGAGCTAAGAAAAACATAACAACGCTGCTGCCCTCATTGCTTTCATTGTAAGTCTGTTCTCAGTCTGGATGCCTTTCACTGCCTCAGTGAAAGGGGCCTGGCAAAAAACGTTTATTTTCATTATCTATTAACCAGCTGATTATATTGATACCTTGTTTATTAAGTATTTAAGTATAAAGACACATCTTTATCCTGTTTTTGTTTGACCAACAGTCAGAAGGTATTTCGTAAAACAGAGAAAGGCCTCAAATTATCACAGTGGAAGCAACTAAATACATAATGTGAAAAGTATGCCTGCCTTTTTCTGTGATTTAGCTTTTCAGTCATTTATGCTCTCATGCAAAAATGTTAAACATTTGTAGGGTCTCTGTTTGATGATAACCTTTTAATGTTTGACTGCCAAAACATGAAAGTCATCTTATCATCCTGAAAATATTTATTGTCGCTATTTTCTGGACATTTTAGACTAAATAATTAATCGTTTCATGGCGGGACAACACATTTAATTGTTAGTTTGCAGCCTTAATTAGGTTTTGGAAACTGCATGTTAACACCAGCTGAATTATTTCTGTTTTCCTTTAGATGCACTCACAGAGGGAGATGCTGACGCTCTTCGCCCAGCAGCCACAGAGGAACAGCCATTTACCTGCCAGTTGTGTGGACGAAACCTCATGAACAGCTCTGAGCTGCAGCGTCACATCCTTCGACATGGAATATAATGTTTTTTGTTTCGTACGTAGCGAGAGGCGTCAACCCTTGATTTTCTCCATGAGAATCTAGATTTGTTTTCATCATCCGTCCTCTACTCTGTTACTGTAAAGTGTAAATCTGTTTAACCAGGTAACATATATATGTTTTATAGATTTTAACCTTTTTTATAATTAAATGGTTTTTTTGGTACAGCTGTTATGCGTAGGATTTAATTAGTGTGATTAAGCAAATCAAACTTTGGAGCTAAGATGGTGGATGTATAAAGTGTGAAGCTTTGTCAAAAAGACATTAATGGTTATGCATGAATAACTCATGCGAAGATCCTTGTTTCTTGTTGTTTTTTTTTAAATTCCTGCAGTTATTTTTAATGAATGTGTTAACCATTTAATACTGTAAAACATGCAACAATATTTACACTGTGAACTTTTGTTACATATGGAACATTTATGTTCAGTATGAAGAACTGCTCAAAACCATTGATTGTGAAAATGCTGGTGCTGCATTCAGGTGCTGTTGGGTATTTGATACCAGGAAGAGCTGTTGTTATCTGTCAGGCAGCTTAATTTCATTCAGCATCAGTAACACAACTGGATTATAACCTATTGCATTTTCTCAATACTGCATTTAGGATTTTTTTTTTTATTCAATGCAACTTCATAATTTTACTCGGAGGCAAATATTCCATGTACACTTTGTCTAACCGTTTTAGTTACCTTCAGGATTACAATTGTTTCCTTTTCAGTGAAAACCACGTAAAACCAGATGTATTGATTTTGAATGTTTGTGATGAACAGAATGATACGTGTTGTGATAATTCTACTTCTTATGTTAAATAAACTTTTTTTTAAAGCCTCTTGGATCAGCTGAAAGAATCAGTCAAAAAGCAGAACACGGCTGTTTTCCTGAGAAACTTGAAATATTGAGAAACGTGGTTCTCTGAGGACAGCAACAACGCTACATAAAAATGCTCATGTAGAATATGATGCATTGCTGTAGATTCAAGTACCAAACACTGTAAAGTAGTTAAAATAGGCACAATGTAAAAAGTGGGACCTTAAAGGTAAACTATTATGCTATTATAAATGAATTGTGAATGATTCGAAGCTTCACTTGATTGATATAAATGAAAATAGAGAAATCATCTTGTTTTATTGAAACAAAACATTTGTTCTTTCTATTTTTTTCGAACTTGAAGCTTTCATTTGTGTTTTAGATGTTTTCGTTAAACAAACTAAAACCATGAGAGTAGATAAACACTGGAAGAGAACAGATCAGACGGTTCTGTAAATGCTTTATGTATTACTTTAGAAGATCAAGAAATCAGTGTGAAAAAAGCAAGGCATGAATTAAAAAAGATTAAATGGTTTCTAAACAAAATAATTATTTAAACTGAGCTAATGTCATAAGGTACACAACACAACGTGACAAATGCCCCTTATGCAGATTAGATGAGTATTAATAGTATTAATCTGATAACTAATAATAATTTTCTTTTTTTTAACAATTCATTATTATTTTTCTTTGTGGATTGTTGTTTGTGTATTTTAACTGTTTTGATTTTGTTGTGTAGTATAACCTATATATACAGTCTATGAGTATAACAACCCCTTACCTATACTTTCTTAAAATAAAAGAAGAATCAGAGTGATGCCTTCAGGTTGCGCAGGGCTCCCCATACGCGGAGGAGACTCCCATTAGTTGTACGGGACCATGACAGGTAAATCGTAATATTGAAATATCGAGTCGTAATAATGAACTAATAAGATGCTATACTAATACAAAACATTGAGATTAAAAGACAAAATATGGAGTTTTTTAGGATTTTGTGATGCTAGGTCATTCTTTTTTTTAAATAGTTTCTCGTTCAAATGACATACAGTACATTGTTTCCTTTTCGTTAGCGAAAATGGGTTTCCAAACCAGTAGCCTACGGTGGGGTGGGTAAGTCAATTAGCGTTACACCTCTGCCACACGAAAGAGAGCGCATCGCGGAAATACGAGTTTACGAGGAACACGTGAAGGCATCATTTTCTTCTGCATACGAGGAGCCAGCTTCCTGGTGTGGACTCATAATAATGGACTGTTGAGAGAGGGAGAGAGTAGACAGCTCTCGGTGTGATCTGCGGCGATAGTGTAAGTATAGAAGCTGTTCAAATGTTTCTGTGGTCTTTGTTAAATACACTGCCTTTCCGAGGAGAGGTGATGCTGGTAGGTGCGGATCGATATCAGACCATAACTGCGGAGGCAACCACTTGTAGGACATCTGATTTAAGTTATTGGAGCTATAGTTGTTGGACTTATTGTAGTTAATATAATCTTTGCATGTGTGCATTTACTGAGGAGTTATAAACTGAGAAAAACTTTGATCCGAGCATTTTCCTTCCTGCTTGAGCTACACCTTTTGTCTCTCTTTCCTGATGAGTTACTGTAAGAAGTAGTAAAGACTATAGATTGCAACATTCAAGGCACATCTACTTTTGTAAACATCTAGCTACTTACATATGGCATATCTGAGTCACTTTGCCATATTGAAAACTTTCACATTTTCCCTGTCATGCTGCACATGGAATTAAACTTCTCACCTGTTCATTTTTCCACTAAAATGTATCCCTTTATCTTGATGCCAGTCTACTGTCTTTGTTAGTGCTTCAGTTTACATATGCCTGGTTAACGTATATTTACTAAACACTAACTGACATACTGTAAAGAGGACTTTTCCAGGACTGAACGATGCAGTGTGCTGCTAATACATTATAGAGAAAATTGAGACTATGTTTAGTTGATTCACGTTTAGTTAACTACTAATAATTAAAATCTATTTTGGACATGCACAATTGTAAAAAGGTGTGTCAACTGTGTTGCTTGTCATTTAGATTAGATTATAATGCATATTAATGTAGAAATATAAATGTTGTGTTTTTGTTATTATTGCTATAATTCATTAAGCAAAAAGTGACAATGTTTATTAAAAAAACAATTGAATACTTATTTTAAAAACTGTCTCTAAAATCTAAATATTTTGAGAATAAAATGTCCAATAATGATTTCTAAGTGATTGAAAGTTTTACTGGGTCTTAAACGAAGCAGGTCTTTTGAGGAAATGTAGAAAATGTTTTTTAAACCGTTTTTTTTTTGTTGGAGGAAGCTCTCATTGAAGTTATTAGGAAATAACAGACCTGTGAGATCTGTCTGTGTGTAGTAATTGTGATCCTTCTGCTTTTAACTTGTTATTTGGGATACAAATGCAGATCTGTTGGCATGCTTTGAAAATTAAATTTACTATGATTTTATTTTCATGTCAGTGCAGCTCTTCTAATGAATACCATATGTGTTTTACTTGTGAACAGGACCAGTAAGGACACCGACTTCAGTCTGAGGAATGTCAGACATAAACAAATCTGCAGAGGATGGTGGAGCCTTCTCCTCGAAGGTCATAAACATTGTGTTTATCACACTGCTGTTGGACCTGCTGGGATTTACACTGATTCTACCTCTACTACCATCCATTTTAGACCATTATGCACAAACCGGGGTTAGTTTTGCTTGCTTTATTTCAATATATAACCCCTACAAGGTACTGTTACAGCAGTCTGCTGACTCGAAATGTGCTTTTGAAATGTGTTGGCTCATTAATATCAGAGATAATATTAGAATCAGAATCAACGGTGAACTTTTTTATATTGTTTCAATATGGATATTTGAAGTAGTTGAAAATAAAAGGCAACCATTTTGATAATATATGAACTAGAACAGAATGTAGTAGGCTTATGATCAAATTGGGTAACAAATGTAAAAACATATGGTAAACCTTTCGGTAATATATTAAGTGGGCCACAATAAAATAAGCAAAACATATATAAAGAGTTATCAACTACTCTTGTAGAAATCTAATAAGAAAACATTTGAAATCAGGATAAACCTTTATAATAGTTACTCTTATTTTAACAGACAATCCCCGAGCCGAGTTACTAGTCTTGCTTTCTTACTTCTTAAGTGTAATTGATTCCCTGTAGATTAGAGATATAATTATCACATGACCATTTTTTTTTGTAAGTTTGAATCCCAGAATAGTTTAGAGGGTATGGATGCCAGACAATAAGCACTGGTCCCGGAGCAAGATCAGTTTCACCGGCGTGACAGTGTTTATAGTTTCAAACTTTAGAAACTGATTCTACTGTGGTTAAAAAAGGATTTTGAGTGTTGTATTTTGGCCAGATGATGTGCAGAAGTGAACAAAGGAAGCCTTATGTGAAGAATATGATCCATGAAAACCAACTCAGGAGTTGTTAGATTATCAGCCATTGGCTGCGTGTGTGAGTGTCTGCGTGCTGACTCATGCTGAGTGGACCTCTGTTATTATTCTCCAGTGTGATTTTGTATTTTCCTTGACTTGTTGGACAGGATGGCGTATATCAGTCTCTGCAGAGTCTTGTGGACTTGTTTAGGGAGGCCTTGGGGATCCCTATGGAAGAAAAATACAACAGTGTCCTGTTTGGAGGTATACCTAGCCTATGTGGAGCTCTATCTTTTATGACACTATAAACAATACAAATATTATTTATGCAAAGAGAGTTAATTAATTACGTGCTCCTTGATGAATTTCAGGTCTGATAGGGTCGCTGTTCTCACTGCTGCAGTTCCTGTCATCACCTGTAACCGGAGCCCTGTCTGACCGTTATGGTAGGCGGCCCCTGCTCATTCTTACCACAGTGAGTAAAACGACATATTATACCTTTTTTAATAACTTCTATATATAAGTATCCCTCCACATTGGATGCAACTAGAATCATTCACTTGGCACTACTCACACTTCATTTGTGAAGAAGAAACCATGCAGCCTTTTCCATCCGCCGCGATTCAACAAGGTCTAATTGGGTTCCTTGTGTTCCAGTTGGGGCTGATGTCCTCCTATGCGGTCTGGGGCCGTTTCCCGGAGCTTCAGCATGTTCCTTTTGTTTCGAGTAATTGGTGGCATTTGTAAGGGCAACGTCAGCCTCTGCACTGCCATCGTTGCCGACTTGCCTTGCCCAAAAGCACGGAACAGAGGAATGGTAAGCACAGACTTTCTTTGTCCATAACAGGAAATGTATTGTAATAATATGATATCTTAAAACTACATAATGTGATTGAATGTATGTTCGATCTTTTGCTAGATGTGTGAAAGTACTGCTAGTTTTGATTTGAATCTTTAACCAGGGCTCTGACTCTAACATTTCGCTAGTGGACATGAAGTTGCTGAATATCCACTCTTGCTGTCTTTGTATCTGTTAGATGATCAGGTAAATGTCCTTAATCTAACTTTATTTGTATCCTCACCAGGCTATGATCGGCATCGCCTTCTCCCTAGGCTTCACTGTGGGCCCGTTGATGGGAGCCTACTTTGCCCTCCGCTCCAGAACAACGGGAAATGTCTTCTACCAAACTCCAGCTCTGCTCGCCTTGGCCTTCAGTGTTGCTGACCTGCTCTTTATTTGGGTCATGATGCCAGAGACGCTCACAAAGGATGCCAAGGTTGGTTATGAAAACATTTTGGAAACATTCACTCATCCAAGTGACAAACTTAGCCAGACACAGGGACTACGCTTTCTATTGCTGTTATATCTTTTCATAGCTTAGCAAAACAATCTGTACGCAGGAGATAACAGCTTGTCTGGCTTTTATCCAAAGTAAAAAAAATGTTGGCTCACTTATTAACTTGTTTGTTTAATCTGTGCAAAAACTTGTAAAAACGTCACATTGATGTTGGGTAATGCCAGACTACTTCTTGGAACTTCTTGAATAGACTCCAGGAAGTGATTTGTATTTAGACGTCTTGTCAGTCTGACGCTGGGAATTACCTGGTGTTGCCAAACTTTATGACAGTGTACATTGTCTTGCACTAAAAAGTACTACAAAGATAAAGGAAACACTGACAGAGCTGTCAATCAAGTACAGTTTGTACAAGCCCACACAGAAGAAAAAACAAGGCAACATCATTTTTTTTTAAAAGTACACTAACAAATATGTATAAAAGTATCTTTTGGTTTTTCTGTTTGCATCCTAGGCTTCATCTTCTAAGTTTGGGGACTCCAGTGACTTTCTCAACCCGTTATCGTTGTTCCATTTTTCAGCTGTTAGCAGAACAAAAGATCCACCTCCAAAACAAAGTAAGTGCAGCACAGACTGGATTCCTCTGTGAGGCAAAAGCTTACACGTATTTGACCAATTTATAATGCATGGATGAACTTTGGCCCATTGATGGATAAAAGGTGGAAATGTCTTTACAGGAATGCAGAAACTTCAAGCGTTGGGTCTGGTTTATTTCTGCTACCTCTTCCTGTTCTCTGGTCTGGAGTTCACTCTGAGTTTTCTGACTCACCAACGCTTCCACTTTACAAGGTATGAACTCAAAGATAAAGCTTTGGCCTCCCTCAGTAACAGTAAACACACCTGGACACCAACCCTGTTACAAGGTTCATACAAAGTCTTAAAAGTTTAGGGAATTCATTGAACTTATATGTATTCGAGGTTTGGAGTATGCTTTAATACACACTTACTCCTGGAAAAATGCTTAATTGTTCAAGATCATGTAGTGTTTAATTCACACAAACCAAAAGTATTTTAAAATATTTTAAATCATCATATTTGTTTGTCACGGCATCTCACACCAGTAGTAGAGACAATATACATTGATGCTTCGATTATAGAGGAATTATGTACATATATTTATTTGCAATACCATTTTTTCATGACAAAAAAGCCCTTTGAACATTTGAACCTATAGAGGAATTATATATTATAAGTACAATATTCGCTATACCATTTTTGCTATCAATCAAGGCTTCCAGAATCGGGGCTTATTTTGGTTTAGGTTCCTTAAAAGCGCTTGAATGTTACACTTAAAAAGCTGTACAACCTGTGTTCTTACTTTTTCAAGTATGCAGCAGGGAAAGATGTTCTTCTTCATCGGTGTCATCATGGCCTCCATACAGGGGGGTTATGCTCGCAGAATCAAACCTGGGCAGCATATCAGGGCTGTTCAAGTGGTAGGAGTTCCTTCTGTTTACATGACAAATAACTGCACAATAAAATACTCTTTACATTGCTGCAAATACATGATAAACCACAGTTCTTTAATTAACCTTTTTGTTCTTCTTTTAGGCAATCATTGCATTAATCCCAGCGTTTATCCTCATTGGGCTCTCATGGAATATTACAATGCTTTACGTTGGATTGGCGTTATACTCATTTGGTGAGCTCATTTTTCATTGTGTGTCATGTTCAGACTAGTTAGACCCTATATTCGACCTAGGAATGTAAGGAATTTGTGAAATATAATTGATAACAAATTGTTTAATGCATGAACTGTAAGTAGATTTACAATTTGAAATAAATGAGATGAAAATATAATACCAAACCACATAGCAAAAAAGTAAGACTTTTCAACAGTGAACATAGATAAACTACACAGTGCCTTTTTAATCAAATTCACACAAAAAGAATACTGTTCAATAACAATATTAATGTACCCTGTGTTTACATCTAATGTAATTTACTTTTGTAACAGCGGCTGCAATAGTTGTCCCATGCCTGTCTACACTTGTTTCTGACCACGGTTAGCATCTTAATTATTTTATATTTATGAAAACGTACAAACCATTTCAATTCAACTATAATGTCCACAATGTTGCTGATTATCTACTGTGGATAAATCTACAGGGTCAGCCAATCAGAAGGGCACAGTGATGGGGATTCTGCGAAGTTTGGGCGCTCTGGCCAGAGCACTGGGACCAGTTGTATCATCCTCTGGTAAGTAAGACAGCAATGGCAACAAATGCAGCTAAAATCCAAAATATGACATATTATGCCTATGTGTGCACTGTGTATGAATATGTTTGCCTTGTAAAATAAGCTCTTTGCAGTGTACTTATAATAACTGTTGTGTTTTTCTTCACAGTATACTGGATAGCTGGAGCTCAGATCTGCTTTCTCCTTACATCGGCCTCTTTCATTATTCCTCTGGCTCTCCTGAGAACAGCCAGCAGGCTAAAGGAGGAGTGAAAGACTGATTGCAGACATTTTTTATGTTTGAATTAATGTTATAATGTTTACATCGGCTGGGAGAAAAAGCATTAATGTCTTACTCTGATACATACAAACATAATAATGAGATGTATACCCTTTGCACTGTTTGCAAAGTATCCTCACATGAAATAAATCTTTCATGATGCAGATGCCAAAAACCAAGTACTAATATTAAACAAATTACATTTTACCTTTTGAATGTGCACATGTATGTGGGTTACAGAGAACAACTATGCTTGTAGATATTTTTTTATAATGCATTTTTTAAGAATTCACAAGCAGCATTGTACTTTAAAGTTGAATTATTTTATGTTTTTCTTATTGTTTTGGATATATATTGTATCACACTTCTTCTTTTTTAATAAACTTTCATTTAGTATTTTCATGTTTTGCTTATTTACACTATATCTTGACTACATATTGTTATTCCAAAACATATATCTAGATTTAAACTAAACAAGGACATATCAAGAAAAATATGTCAAGGTTAACAGTGGTATTGTTCAAGTGAGAGTAGTGATAAATAGCAGCACAGTCATTAAAAAATGTTATTAAAAAGGCATGTACACCATAACAGATTACTATTGAGGTATATTGTCAGGAATGTTAGTGTTATGTCAAATAGTGAATTCTACTGCAGTAGAATGTTGCAGTGTTATATTTTCACAGCTCAGTGTCAGTAAATACTGTGCAGTTAGTATTGGACTACAAGATAGATGCAAGCCTGTACAGGTAGAGTTATTTAAAGCATAAATGAGTCGGTTGGGTTCTGAAGGTGTGGTTACAGCAATTGTGCTTGGTTGGCGTGACCTGGGCCTGGTGGTGGGGCTCAATGTGATATATTTTCATGGGGCCCAAAATCCCTGGCGGCGCCCCTGAGCACAGTTACATGTTACATAGAGTTAGTATGTTAACAATGTAAACCCGACTGATGATATGGTTAAATGGCATCAATAACACATAATATAATGAAGGAGCAGAAAAGTCTACCAAATACAACAGTATCATTCAATATAAAATGTCATCAAGGATGCAAAGATATTAAAAAGACACATGCATCTGATTGACAGAGAGCTGTGACACTGTTTGGTAACCACTTATGGCAGGCCTACTACCGATTTTGTATTTCTATCATCAATTTGACAGCGCTTTATGTTATCACAACTGGCTAAAGTCTTGACTCAGTGTTATTTGTGCTTTCTTTATTTAAACTAGTTAAATGGTGACACAATATTGTTTTATTCATACTCTTAATATATTATTATTTGTAGATATTATTATAGTTAGTGTTGTTTGGAGCTTCTGAAGATGTGTTAGTTGGGATGTAAGCCAGAAGATGTCGCTGTTAGCTCTCATCACTGCACACACTCATCAGCAGTTTCAGGCTGAACTGAGCTAGCTGCTATGCTATCAAACAGGTTGTTAGCCCGTAGAGCTTACACACTGTTGAAGTAGTTAGATAAACGCAGCAGCGTTGTGACAGGGAGCCTGACAACACGTGGAAGTCAGACAGAGTGAACATGCGGATATGTGACTACATATAGGAAAACACGAATATGGACAAGGTAGTTTACCAGAAATAACGTTACGATTGTTTTTTAGCTAGCAAGTTAGCCAGTAACGCTAAAAACCGCTGTCGTGTGTAGCTAACTGCTAACTTTTGGATAACTTAAGTGGTTGTGTAGATGTTACTTTAAGTTAACAGCCCTATTACCAGATCAATATGCTGTTTTTTTAGACTTTTTGTAATGCATTTAGCTTCGAAAGTATACTCAAAAGTTAGGTCTGTCACCTTAGCTAACCTAGATGTTGATTTGAGCTAACGGCTAAATAGTTTAATCTTTAACTGAACTAGAAACAAAAGTTGAGACTAACCAACTATTTAGTCTGAGAGAAGTGTGTGTCTAAAGGGATCTAGTAGTTTTGATATACGTATGGCAATACAAGGCTTCACTTGAATAACTAGCCAAAGGTCGTATTCCAGCAGACTGTTGACAATCTTTACTTTTCCCCAGGAGAGCAAACTGTCATCTGCTGCCCTGCAGTCTTCTGACTTGAGGCTGCAGTGGAGACAGAGAAAGGATCCTGCAGAGCCACACACAGCCTCATCCCCACCTCTAATGCTACCAAATCCTTATGTGTCTGAACAGAGTTTAAGAGGGTAGGCGTGGAAAAATGAAACATTTATTTAAATTGTAATCTCTGTGTTGATGTCCAAGTGTTGTATTCAATACTTGTTTTCACTTATATTGGACCTATCTGTCTGAAGTTGAAGGGAATTCATAGACCGACCTCCAGCCCCTTATTTGTGTAAATATCCAAACTTTGTTAAGGAACTGGTCGTCAGGTCACAGCCAGAAGCAGAATCCATCAAATACAAATGGAGCAACAGCAGAGGGAAAAGTAGTAGGCGTGTCAAGAAGCCATGGCTACAGCAGCAGCCGTCGAGTTAAAGACACCAGGGAGGATGTCCTGCAGAGAGAAAGGTCCACACAGGATGCACAAGCAAAGGTTAGTTTCATTTGCACCTCTATCATTTTACAGGAAAAAAAGTAGCAAAAAGAAAGTAATTTCAGCTATTTTTTTCCAACTTCACAGACATCAAAAGGCAACATTGGCTTCCCTGCGCAAGGCAGATTTCTGAGCAAGAACTCACTGGAAGCCCAGAAAAAAGGTACTAGGCATCACCCATGGCTTTGTTGAATTATTCCTGAATAATTGTAATAATGTTTATTAAACTTTGCTTGTTATTGCACCTTTAGGTTTTAGAAGTGCCAGGTCTGCCCCAAACTCTGAAGGGAAGTCCAAACCAGCAAAGGAAGACTTGGCCCCATTTGAAGTGAAGATGACTGACTTCCCAGAGTTAGCTGGGGGTCCGATGGGCAAACCGGGCCCTCCGATTGCTTCAAGAGAAGGCTGGGGTCTAACTCCTCCTCCAACCCCGAGCCCACAAACACAAACATCAGCATCTTCATGGAAGGTGAGAAATGAAATGTGATGTTGAAATGTGAATGCTCCACAAACGTAGAGTGCTACTCATACATTTGGTGTTACTGTAATTTTCTATTGAATAGTCTGCCAGGAAAGAATCCCCAACACAGACTGACCCCCGAAAAATATACACCAATGCTAAGCCAGATTCATCAGCTACGTCAACAGGTAAGAGAAAGTACCCATAGTCAGCCTTTCAATGACTATAACCAGGGGTGCACATAACTTTTTTGTCCTGGTTCTCAAAGGAGCACCTGGAGATGTTGCTTGGTGCTCATCCTTAAAATGAAATAAACCGTAACTTTTGAGGGGTTTGACTTTATTTGCCAGACACACGGCACTGAACACACATGCAGAGGTGAACACAGAACACACATGCAGAGGTGAACACAGAACACACATGCAGAGGTGAACACAGAACACACATGCAGAGGTGAACACAGAACACACATGCAGAGGTGAACACAGAACACACATGCAGAGGTGAACACTGAACACACATGCAGAGGTGAACACAGAACACACATGCAGAGGTGAACACTGAACACACATGCAGAGGTGAACACTGAACACACATGCAGAGGTGAACACAGAACACACATGCAGAGGTGAACACAGAACACACATACAGAGGTGAACACAGAACACACATGCAGAGGTGAACACAAGACAACATTAGCACGACCAGTAATCCTACAAGCTGTCATCACTACCCTCCTGACTGTTCTCCTCACTGTCTTCCTCTCTGTCAGACATGGTAGCTGATGATGTAGGCCTACTTCTTCCTCTCTGGTTGAGTCTGTGATTAGCTGCTTGCATCCACAAGTCAACAGCTGGTTTTGAGTCGAAAGTCTCTGTTGTCATCTTAGACAAGTGGATGTAATCAAATAAGTATGTGAACATAACCAATAACCTACCATAGCAAATAACAAATGAATGGAACTTATTTTATTTATGTTGTTCATTCATATCTTATTTTACCTTAACATTTATTTATTTATGCATTTTTTTTTATCTCTCCAGTTTTAAAGGATATGTTTGGTTACTGTCTTATAGTATACATTGGAATGATTTAAAACCTGTTTATCCCAATAATTATAAAGGAGTGCCTTGAAAATATGTGTTTACATAAATTGTGACCAAACCGTTTGAACTTAGACTAAGAGTCCTTACCTCACTGAGCTGTAGTTATCAGCCTCTCAGTCTGACTGGAGAGGACTCTCCCTCCACATTATTGTAGAAACATCTTCTTCTTATATCCGTTAGAGCAGCTAGCACCAGATTCTAATAACAACAGCGCCGGAACCGGTGCACCCTCCCTCTCTCCCACGCTCACTCGCACTTTGGCTGTGAGCTGCGGGCGCCAGATAAGCCAACATCCCCTATTTTCATCACTTACAGCGCCCATCGTACAGGGCAAATGAAACGTGTAACCGGGAAGAAAAGGGTGTTACATTTACTTAATTATGAATGTTGTTACATCAAGGCCGAAAATTAGGATGAGCCCCAACGGTCAAAAAAAATGTTTCCCTCCCAGAGCTGCCAGCGCAGCGCCTCCACAGATCTGGCGCCCTGCGCACCAGTTATGTGCAGCCCTGACTATAAGGCAGTGTCAGTTATATTTCATTTCATCTATGTATTTATTTCTGTGAGCAGGTCAGCCTGAGGTAACCTCCTGGGCTAATGTTGCCTCTCAGCCTCCAAAGAAACCTGTTCCTAAAGAGAAGACCATCAACAGCGACCACATGCAGGTTAGATTACATTTATATTTGAATTCAGCCTAGGATATGGATTTTTACAGGGTGTTGCAGATTTTGAAAAGTCTTAAAAATAGTTTTATTTAGTTTTAAAAGTATTTGAACTTGATCTTTCTTGCCTGATACATGGCTTTTTATTCTGTTAAAGGTGTCAGTACCTTTTAAGTAATACATGTCTTTGTCAGGTAATTATCTGGGTTTTTCTGCAGTCCCTTGTGCAACATTGTTTTCTGTCCCTTCTCTTCAGACGGAAGAAATGACTGCACAGCAGGAAGAGGGAGCTCCAGGGAAGAAAAAGAGAAAGAAAAAGAAGAAGAAGTCTAAAGGTGAAGATGCAGAAGCTGAGGCCGAAGAGCCAGCAATGTATCAGGCACCTCCTAAATTTGAGGTAAGTGAAAATGATGTCTCTTTTTCTATATATAATATATTTAAGTATATTTGTGTTGGAGGATGATTTTGTTGCATTTTGTCTTCTCAGGATGAGGAAGAGTTCCCAGGCTTGACTCCTGCTCTGACTGGGGCAGATAGATTGACAACCAGCAGCTATGCAGCAAAACTAGGCAATGAGGTAGAAATCAGTTATTTCTTCTCCCAGATGGGTTCACATAAAACACTGTGTCTTTGTCTGGTGTTGCTAATATGAAATTACGTAGGTGGAAAATCCACAGGTTATTGTCTTTAAAATGATGCAGCACTAGTGCAAGGCCTCTCAGGGCTTTGTAAGTAATCAGTTACATTTTAAAATCAATTCTAAAAGCAACAGATAGCAAGTGTAAAGGAGCAAGGATCGGTTTGATATGTTCATGTTTGGAGTCTCAGGAAAAGCCAGAAAAGCATAAACCGAGGGGACAAAATAGAACTAAGTGGGCTAAGCCCTCTTAAGCCCCCTATTGGCAACGGGCTTACTCATGCTGCAGCTACCAACTAGAGCATGTAGGGATTTAATTAGTAGAATCGGAATTAGCTTTTTTATTTAAAGATCTAGTTGATCAATATTGAATGCTCACCCAGTCAGGACAAACTCCTGCCACGTGTAAAGTAGCCGAGGTTAACCAACAGAGACAGAGATTCCTTGCTTTATAGTTGGAAGTAATTTGCAAAACACATATTGTGTTATTTTCCTTTTTAAGGAAAACCAAAGAGAAATTGTTCAGCATCAGTCTGCTGACCAAACCAAGGGGAAATCAGCTGCCGGAAAATCTCAGCCAACAGAGACATCTAAGAAAGGACAGGTTGGTATTTTTGTCACAAATAAAACAAGTGTGAATTGTTCTCAAACTGTGTGTATCCTTAAGGAAACTGCCCAAGCAAAAAAAGTGGGTTTTGAAGTTTCGACACAGGATATGTTGACTTTCTGTCCTGATGTCAATGGAAAGCTCCACCATTTTGCCAAACCATGTTAAGTGTTTTCCTTAGTCTTACTTCTATTGTGTTGTGAACATTTTATGTATACACTTATGTTGATCAATTGATTGTGAAAATGTAATGTACCATAGAAAAATGCCGTGTTCGGGGACCTTGGTCCAGCTTGCAGTGATGGAGTAGCAATCTGATTGGCTGATGCAGAGTGAAGTACACAAATTGTTGAGATGATTTTTAGTCTCCTGATTTTTAGAAAGCTGAAAAGGTGTCTGGGAAGAAAAGCAAAGTTCCTGTTCAGCTGGACATCGGAAACATGTTGGCCGCTTTGGAAAAGAAGCAATCTCAAAAAGTCAAGCAGGACGCCAAACCACTCGTTCTCTCAGGTGGGCATCTTGGACTATAATTCAATGGCTTTCTATTCCTCTTTTTTCTTTATCTCTTTGTTAAATACTATTTTAAGCATATGTTGTTTGATTACACTTGCATTCCTGGGACAATGCTGTTGGTGTAAGGCATTTCAAATAAAAATGATTTCTCTGTAGTTGGTGGAGGACTACCAGTTGTCCAGAAGCAACCATTAGTCCAGAAAAAGCCTCCCTGGCAGCAGGATAAAATTGCACACAATCCCCTGGATTCCACCAGCCCTTTGGTGAAGAAAGGAAAGCAGAGAGAGGTGCCAAAAGCTAAGAAACCCACTCCTCTTAAAAAGGTAAGTCAATCTCTGACTCTGGAACAAACACAGATATTTCAGCCTTTGTTTTGTCTCTTATATTTCTGTCTTATATTCAGGTCATTTTAAAAGAAAGAGAGGAGAGGAAACAAAAACGTTTGCTGGAGGAGAGAGGGCTGCTGCCGGAAAGTGAGTTAAAACCTACCAGTGATGCAGAAAAAGAAGAGCAGTGTGACACAAATGTACCAGGTCAGATCAAGCATTAGAAACAACACATAACATTACATTAGATATTTTATTACAGCTGATATTTGATGTATTTTGTGCTTCTGCAGGTGAGCTCCGGAGTCCGACACCTACAGAAGAACTTGAAGATCAGTCAGAGATGAACTGCACAAGCCAAATGGTGAAAGAGGGCGATGAAGAGGAGGACAAAGAGGAGGACAAAGAGGAGATTGTAGAGCAACAACCCATCTCACCTGTGCCCTGCCAACCCAGTCGACCCAAAATCCACAGCAGGAAGTTCAGAGAGTAAGACCGAAACCTGCACATCCAGTCACAAGTTGTAAACTATGTTTGTTCTCTGTCTAAAACATTTGATCTCACACAATTACTTAATGAATCACTGTTTGTCCCACATTTATTTTGTATATTTGTTGTACAGCTATTGCAACCAGATGCTGAGCAAAACCGTGGATGAGTGTGTAACGACTCTGCTGAAGGAGCTGGTTCGATTCCAGGACCGCCTTTACCAGAAGGACCCCATGAAGGCTCGCATGAAAAGACGCATTGTGATGGGGCTCAGAGAAGTCCTGAAGCACCTCAAACTCAGGAAGGTCAAGTGTGTCGTCATCTCACCCAACTGTGAACGCATCCAGTCCAAAGGCGGCCTGGACGAGGCTCTTTACACCATCATCGACACTTGTCGTGAACAAGGGGTGCCGTTTGTGTTTGCCCTCTCCAGGAAAGCTTTGGGTCGCTGCGTCAACAAGGCAGTGCCTGTCAGCCTGGTGGGCATCTTCAACTATGATGGTGCACAGGTGGGGTTTATATTCATGTTCTGCGTACTTATCACTTAAAAGAAAGATGTCCTTGAAATGAGCCTTAAAGCTGTTTTTAAAATAAGCATATAAAAAGTTGTTTTAACAAGCTGAAACTTTCTTACCCACAGGACTTCTATCATAAGATGATCGAGTTGTCGTCTGAGGCCAGGAAAGCCTATGAGACGATGGTGTCAAGCCTGGAGCAGACAGGCCAGGAAGAGGCAGAGGAGGCAGGGAGCAATGAGGAAGAGCTGCAGATCAGCAGCCCGGCTGAGGAGGCGGAGCCCAGTCCCGACCCCACACAGCCAGAGGAGCCGGAGTACAGTAAGTGTCTGCTGTGATGCCATCTTCATATGAATGGGTCTAACAAAGTAAAAATAAGTGAAAGCTTTAAAGGTCCCCTAAACAATTTTTCTAAAATGTATTAGAGGGCTCAGATATATACAAAACATGTCTCTGAAGTGTTTGGCTCGAAATACCAAACAGATCATGCATTGTAGCATCCCATAAAACCCTCTGTTTCAGCCCTGTTTCAAAAGTGCTGATTCTGTGTCTGTAGTTTTAAATGCAATTGAGCTGCTGCTGGCCACGCCCCTCTGAGAGATGATTGGTTAAAAAAACACAATGGTACTCTAGGAGGATATTCAGGTGATACGGTTGGCGGGTGTTACCTTGGTTGTTTTATTGGCCAATGGTTACACAAGCCAAAAAACAGTTGTGACATCACAAAGTGGAACGTTTCTATATAAATGGATTGGGACAAAAATAGAGAGAATATATTTTCCTGAAACTTTCAGAACCTCTTTACACAGAGGGGACACATATTTATTAGGGCTGTCAAGTTAACACGTTAATAACACAAACATTTTTTAACGCCACTAATTATTTTAACGTGCGATTAACGCATGTGTATTTGTCCTCGGCCCGCCCGTAGTTTCAGAGCCCAAAGGCTTGACGTTGTTGTTGTTAGTTGGATGGTGGGAGATTCTAGCGAGAGATATGGATACAAAAAAAGGTGTTTTAAACAGCAAGCCAAGCACACAGCTGATGCTGACAGCCCCGCTCCTGCCGCTCGATTGCGTCGGACCACGCTTGAAAGTTTGCCGGGGAGACGCCTGGACATCAACAGCAATGGGTGGCTACAGCTTAACATTGTGGAGGACGAGGGGCTGCGTTAGATCATTCGGATCGCATCCAACGTGTCGACTGCACATCACAGTCATTATTTTGACCCACAGTGTGAACTTCAGTCTCATGCTCTGGCTGAAGATGAAGACAGAGGAGCGGCATTTCGCCGACAACTGTAAACAGGCTTGTCTGTTTGAGCAACTACTCAGCAAAGTAGGGCTGCACGATTTGGGGAAATAATCTAATTGCGATTTTTCTGACAGCGATTGCGATTCGATTTGCGATATTTGTTTTTAAGCGACCCAATGGAAGTTTATTGTAAAATGCGGCCATGGCGGCTAGGAAGGTCGTATCAACGTGCTCCCGTCTTTAGCACCCCCGCAGCCCGAGCTACGAGTGAAAGAACTAAACTTACATGAAACTTCCGTTGGGTTGCTTTAAAGTCAAGCTTCAGTTTAAGATTCACCCTGTCATAGAAACACATGATGGAGCATTACTAACCTGACTCAGATGGTTGGTTTCACCAAAGCATCTAAAGCTCCATTGGAAGCCATTTGGAAAGGGCAGGCACTTTGAAAAGCACTTGGCAGGTGATTGGATCAATCTGTCTATCACCTTCTATCATGGGCCACTTCTGATTGGTTAACAATGGCTGGTACATGTGGAGCACAGCACTTCTGATTGGTGTGGATGACTGACACACAAGAAGAAACATTTATTTATTTAAAAAATAAAATCACAGGCTTTGCGATTTGATAATCGCATCATTTAAAATCGCGATTTCGATTTAAAATCGATTAATCGTTCAGCCCTAGTGCAAGGAAGTAGGGTTGGGAGAGAGTGAGAGGTTCCATGTTGTTGTGTTGAGAATATTCAGGAGAATATTTGTCATTGTTCAAATGATAATAAACAAACATTTGCATAAAGCATATTTGTCCACTCATATGTTGATAAGAGTATTAAAAACTTGAAAAATATTCCTCTCAGGTACATTTAGAACAGATCAAAAAATGTGCGATTAATTTGCGATTAAGCGCGATTAACTATGGACATCATGCAATTAATCATGATCAAATATTTTAATCGACTGACAGCCCTAATATTTATGTATAAAAGACATGAAAAAGTGGATTTTGCATAATAGATGACCTTTTAATACAATAACAGAATTCACTGCTGAAAGTCAAATAATCCTCTTTTTGTATTTCTCCTTCCAGTGAAAATTTGGAAGAAAATGTTGGAGAAGGATTGCAACCACACATTTCTGAACTTTGAAGAGCAGCTGAGCTCCATGCGCTTAGACAGTGAATGTACAGAAAACACTGAAGAAGATGAGAAGAGTTGACAGTGGCCAATCTCTCTGTGCCTAAACAAATAATGAACTTAATCGCGCTGATTATATGTTTGGAAGAAACTTGGATGGGATAATCCAACATGCAGAAAAGGATTAATGCAAGCTGCTCTGCTTCAGTGATTCAACCTTAGGATTTTGTCAGGAAGTTAATGATTTTGGTAAAGTTGCAAGGACTGTCTTTTCTTTTTGAAAAAGTAATATTTTAGTTTTGAGTTGAAGATAATCAGGCAAAGCCATGTATTTTAGAGTTTGTGGGTTAGAAACTGGAGAGGATTAATCACTGACTTTATAGGACCAAACCACTCATTTGAAGAAATCCCACAATATGAATTTTGAACCATGTGGTCTGTGATCAGAGTAGAGGACGAACAGGGGTTTATGTACCGTGTGTAGAAAATCAACCAGTTACACAGTACAAAGAAATGATCAGTGGTGACTTCTGCCCTGAAACCATTATGGTGCTTTTTGACCTCTTATCAATTCAGTTTAAAGTATATCCTGTCTGCCATTATTTGTCAGGGACATTAGAGTTAGAACAGAAAATGTAGGAATGGACAAGGAGAATTGCCAAACGCAAACTGAAATAGGGCTTAAATAAAGTCAAATAATATTTACAACTTGTGAAATGGGAGGAGGAAACTAAATACGATATTCAAGCTTTTGAATTCAAATATGATGTTTCTTGTTCGGAAAATATATTGAGAAACTCAATGCATCCACCCTGTACATGACACTGAAGTTGTCACCTTTTATAGTATACTGTTTTTGCTTTTAGTATAAAAACAACAGCATATTAAACCAATATACACTAACAATAGAGTGTGAGTCCTTACCCCAAGTGAAGGAGTTCAAGTATCTCGGGGTCTTGTTCTCGAGTGAGGGAACAATGGAGCGTGAGATGGGCCGGAGAATCGGAGCAGCGGGAGCGGTACTGCAGTCGCTTTACCGCACCGTTGTGACGAAAAGGGAGCTGAGCCAGAAGGCAAAGCTCTCTGTCTACCGGGCCATTTTCGTTCCTACCCTCACCTATGGTCATGAAGGATGGGTCATGACCGAAAGAACGAGATCGCGGATACAAGCGGCCGAGATGGGTTTTCTCCGCAGGGTGGCTGGTGTCTCCCTTAGGGATAAGGTGAGAAGTTCGGTCATCCGGGAGGGACTCGGAGTTGAACCGCTCCTCCTTCGCGTCGAAAGGAGCCAGTTGAGGTGGTTCGGGCACCTAGTCAGGATGCCACCTGGGCGCCTCCCTAGGGAGGTGTTCCAGGCACGTCCAGCTGGGAAGAGACCTAGGACCAGACCTAGGACCAGACCTAGGACCAGGTGGAGGGATTATATCTCTTCGCTGGCCTGGGAGCGCCTTGGGATCCCCCAGTCAGAGCTGGTTGATGTTGCCAGGGAAAAGAAAGTTTGGGGCTCTCTGCTGGATCTGCTACCCCCACGACCCGACCACGGATAAGCGAGAGAAGATGGATGGACACCATGATGGACACTAACAATACATTATAACAAATATGAAACTTAAAAAATGCCACATTTTTAGGTTTCAGATTTCCTTTGTGCACTGCATTGATGGGGAAATGTTAGATGTGGATTCAGTGTCGCACACAGTTGGAGTTGGGGAAGTTGGAGCGCTGAGTTTCTCACACAGTCACACTCATTATTATTTTTTCTTATTGTTTGTGTTGCCTCCTATTGATGAAATACGTGGAATCATCTATTTACCCATTTTCAAAATAATTACAAATGTTCCTGTACCTTTTTGCACAGATTTTTACAGGTTTACAAAGCGTCTAATTTATTTTCATTTCACAAGCTCAAAATCCTATTGATCTTAGATCATCCATCTTTGAGTCCTAAGTGCCCCTTCTTGAATGCAAATGCACTACATAGTAGAGCCTGTATTTTTTGTTTTTCACACGTTTGTAGAACTGCCTGTGATTAGGTGTGATTGGCAGCATATGATAATGTTAAGGAACATTACAAGCTGTTCATTTAATTAAAATGGTTGTTTTGTGAGTTATCTTTGAACCCACATAGTAAGGAATTATAAAATAGCCTAATGATACAACAGGAAGAATCACAAAGTGATAGGTGTCAATCACGCTTTGAAAAAGCAATAAATGGCAACATTTGACATTTTAAAACTAATTAGTTCAATTTCAGAGGACTTGGATGAACACTACAGAAGAGAATACTTACATTGTGACTTATGAATATTGAGAAATAATTAATATGTTTAAATTGTGAAAAGAATATGTAATGTCAACTTGTTTCTAAAATGTCTTAAACAATTTGCAGGGAACAGCAGAAAGACTTTCCTTAGGAAGTTGCCTCAACATTTTTGAGTGAATCTTAGACTACAGCCACCAGCTGCTCAGATCAAGCATCATGGGAGTGAGCACAGCCTTTAAAGCTTCATAACTAACACATAATGTCTTTATTTGCTTTGTCATTGCAAACTGTCGTGTAAAGAAGAACATGAACCGGTTTATGGTTTTGTGAGCTATGACTATTTCTTGGCTCTAAAGAATTACAAATGAAAGAAAAGTTAAATAGCCCTAGGGAAAAGACTACCTGTAAAGTGGCAAAGTTCTGTGGTGGTGAGAGACCAAACTGTGATTCAATGGGAATGTAAAACTGCATGAAGATTTTAACCAATTCCAGTAGGATGAAAACTAAAGTATACATCCTCAAGGAAAGGGTGGGTATGGAAAACATTTCCTGTGAGTATCAAGATGCAAGCAATATTTGTTTTCTTTTATAGATTTGTCAGTCACATGTAAAATAGGAAATACAAATTCAGGTTATAGTTGATACATTTTAATTCAAGCTGAATAACAATGTACGGTGTCAATTGAATTGAATAAATGCAGTGTTTACTAAAAGTTAGTGGGCGTCATTAATAAACATGAGTGAGAAGTGGACCGAGTACGCTTTCCTAAGGAATCCCCAAACTCAGAGTCTTCTAAAAGTTTAAAATGAAAAAGATATAGAACATTATTTTGATATGTTTTGATATTTTAATGATATGTCATGTGTAAGAGTAAATAGTTAAACTCTTGACTTAAATAAAGAATCTTGGAAATGTTGAATTATAGAAGAAAGTGTTTATTTGGGGAAAAGAGGTAAAACATCTTATGACAGAGCTGGAAAAAAGTAGATGGAAAATAAACAAGTAGAAAACAAAATGCATGCACTCTTCTTTTGTCCTTAAACTGATGCAATCCAGGGCTTACACTGCACTCTGCGCTTAAAAAAGTGCAACAATAAACAAACCTTTCAAATGCACTCTGCTATCTTTGTTACTTTAAAAACAGATTCATAAAAATTAGGGCCGGGACTCGATTAAAAAAATTAATCTAATTAATTAGAGGCTTTGTAATTAATTAATCGAAATTAATCGCATTTTTAATCACATATAAATATTTGACCTGAGAACAGTGAGAAGCAATTTTTTTCACATGGATTTTAGTATACCATTAGGCGCATTCACACCGCAGTACTTTTCCCACAAAGGTTCATGAGAATTTAGTTCATGAGAACTCTTTGAACCTGGGGGTGGATTAGGCAAATGAAGCCGCTGACGTCACTTCTTCTGCTTTGGGTTTACTGGCAGGCCGCAAACCATTTCACGGCGTATACTGCCACCCAAAGTCCCCGGAGTTGGGGACTGGCTTCAGTAGAAGCTGCTGGGAGTCCCAGCAGCCTTCCGAGTAAATCGCCAGAACGCCGACACCTCCTCATCTCCACCGCTCCCATGTTTTATTTTGTGTTGCCATAAGTTAGTCTCTCTGCGTTTCTGCGCTGGGCTAATGCTAATAATGCTAATGCGAGGAGAATCAAATGGCGGCTTCACAAAACTTTTTGGGAGTTTTACGGGGCGTGGTTTGCAATCCGCCCAGCCAATCAGAAATATAGCTCTTTTCTCACAAGAGAGCCGTACGAAAGTCCCTGCTCTCTAGCAGCTCTCTGCTCTCTAGCAGGGACTTTCGTGGGGGTAAAAAGGTTCTCATGAACTAATTTTAGTACCGGTTCTTTTTGGTGTGAACGCGATAAAAGAGGCTAACGTCCACGCTAGCTGCTATATGTTTTTGCATTGAGGTGATACTTGAGGCTTGATGTGCTGCGGTGATATGCGAATTCCTTTTTGCATAATTTGCACACAACCGTGCTCTTATCGACGCTTCCATCCGTCCGTCCGTTTTTTAAAACAACATTTCCCACTGTTGTTCTTCACTGTGGTTTGTTGTTGTCTGAAGTCATGAACGTTAGTTGGTGCTCCAGTATAATCGGTACGCCTGAAACTCATCCAGTGAGAAACGTTCCGCGGTGCAAAAATAAGTGCGATTAAAATGCGTTAATTTTTTTAACGCGTTAATTTTTGTGTAATTAATTCATCTTAATTAACGCGTTAAAGTCCCGGCCCTAATACAAATATATCACCCGTGTCAAGACATTGGAATACTCTATCCTTACATGGATATAAAAACAAATCTATATTATTTAAAAAGTAATATAAAGTCAACTTAATGTTTGAGCTATTTTAAAGTCCTCATTTAAATACATTTCATATTAAGGAAATAAATATAACATCAGTGATTATGTGTTACAATGGCGTTAGCAACCAGAAAATGACACCGGTAATGACAAACAGATGAAAATGCTGCTTGGGGTCTGGGTGCCGTGTTAGCGGGACGTTGCGGGGCTCGCTGCTGCGAGGAGCAGACAGTGAGAAAAAATAACCGGAAAAGCATGACATGGGACCTTTAAGCTAATTATCTAGGGATACATGTCAAACATTTCACAACAATACATTTAGATTGTCAACCTCATGGTAGAGGAAGTTCATCCATGGAGATCATTAATGTCTGTCCTAAATGACATGCAAATCCTCCCTTGTTTGTCAATACATGTTACTCGGCGGTAGTAAGTAGAGGAACAATCAGATTCACTGAGGATGGAAAACATGCATGTCTGAGGACGATTTTGATCTCAAGCTTTTTCAATGTATAAGTAAATAGTTTGAATCATTGGAAGCAGGAGAGAAGTCAATGTCATTAGAGTATATCATTAAAAAAAATCTGTAACACACTTTACAGTAATCTATCCCATGGTTGTTACATTTTCACTCTAACACTAAAATGTCAATATCATGGATGTTGTAAAAAGGAAAAGGTCGGTTTATCTTCTGTTGAACATGAATGTCTGTTCCAAATTCCAATGCAATCCAGACAATAATTATGACAACAAATATAGAATATTTGCAGCCTTTTTCTTTAACTCTCAACAATAAATCAGGACATATTACTTTTATATTTGTACACTGAATATAAAACAAAAACTTTACATCAAAGGTGGTGCAGGGATTGTATCTACATATCCACTATCGCTGAGTTCTGTGCATACATGAGGTTTTCTTGGCTTGTGAAGGGCACAGTCTGTGTAGTGGTTTCCCTCGTCTTTACAGGACAGGTCAGCTGCATTCTGTTTCTGCAGGACGACCAAATGATCACTCTCCACCTCTTTCACCCTGCTGTAGTCCTCTGGTATTCCCTCTTGTCTCTGAAAGTGTATGTAGCCAGAGCTCTGGACCTTTTCTTTCTCGAGGAAAATAATATTGTCACTTTTCACCTCTTTAACTCTGCTGTAGTCCACATGCTTCACATCAACGTTTTCCACATTTCTCTGAAAATCCACATAACCTGTGTTCGTGAATGGTTTGTTGTTGTTATCCACTTGGCTAATTTCCTCATCCTTTTCCCAGTCATTTTGGTGGCAGGGTGACTCTTTAGAATGGATTTCCGAATCGAAGTGGAAGCAAGCAGGAATCAAGCTTTTCTTCCTTTTCTGAGAGTTGGACGAAAGCCAATCTTCATTTTCAGTCACAATTAGGTAATCCTCCATCTGGTCCTCCCAGACAAAATAAATAGGAGGAAAGCTCTGTTTGATGATCAGGACATTGCCGACGTCGTCAGATCCCCCACTCTGGAAGTTATTTAGAGTAATTTCAGTACATTATGACCTCAACAAAATCCCCAAAAGTGGGAAATCATGATTCAGTGTTACCTGGAGAAGTTGAGAATTGATTCCTCTTATCTTTGGACCAGGAACAGGGGGGAGAACCCACTGCTTTACCCTGGGGAACAAAGGGGAGTCAGTCAAAGTATCCTCATCTTGACTTTCTATTAAGAGTTATACATATTTTTTGCCAGAGATACATACGATTTCCTCTTCGCAATTAAAATCAACCCTGCCATTATGAATAGGATGGCAGAGAGGATAGAAATCAACATCGACAACGGTCTCTCATTCTGAAGATCTAAGTACAACAGGACAAAATAAAAAACATTTTCAGTAATTAGTCATGCTTGCAACAGTGGCTGCCTCACCAAAGAGCTTCTGAGACTTACAGTTGGAGATTTTCACAAAGGTGGTGTTGCTCCACTCGCTCCAGGAGCCGTGATCTAGTAAGCAGCGGACCTGCACTGTGTACACCCCCCCAGGACTGACGCTGTACAGGCTGAAGTGAGTTTGCGTGCCTGACGTGTACTCCTAGAGAAATACAGAAGACAAAAATCACCACGTTGACCTCATACCCAGATTAAGGTTAGATGTTGGTCAAATGGTAGTTGCAAACAAAAATGGCTAAAAGTATTGCAATATTATAAAACAATATTTATCAACTATAGCTTGTTTTTACTTTGTGTGTAGATGATCTTAAAAACTGCACAGATAATGAAAACTACCCTCGTTTTTGTTAGTTAGGAATCAAATGATTTTGTGATTCCTAACCAACAAAAACGAGGGTAGGGAGAAATAAAAGAAAGACATTTTTTTTTTTCAAAAGGAGTAAAAATAAGGTGAAACACTTTATTTGTATAGTTTTGTTTTTCTTTCATTTAATGTCCTTATGTTATTCAATTGTTCTAATGGGCATTCTTTTTTAGAAAGGTATCATAATGACTCCAATTAATTATTACTGCTGCAATACATTTATTTTAACTGAATTACAGTAGGATGATTAAAATATGCTGAATGAAACGGAAACAGAGTCTGTAGAATAGAATTGGATCAAAGTTGAAACTCCTGTTGACAGTCCTAGAGGAGACTGTTATTGCCCTCTACTGGATTGACCAAACGACTGTTTAACAGTGTACCTGATTTCAAGAGAAGTTATAGATAATTACAATTTTCACCAGTTTGGTCAGACAACTTTGGGTCCCAACAGGGGCGGATCTACGGGGGGGCAAGGGGGGGCAGTTGCCCCCCCCCCCCACTGTAGAGCCTTGCCCCCCCAGCTGCCCCCCTAACTTGTGTTTCCCTAAAACTGTACTAAAACAAACCTACACTATTTCCACAAGCTTCTCAAGCAACAAAACAAGCATTACATTAGTTAAAAGTGAATCATTTAAAATATAATTTTAGGCCCGTTAAAAACGCAGCTACGGCCCTGCATTAAACTGCGGAGCGGCGTTCACACAGACCGCGGCTCACACCGCTGCAGAGAGGGAGCGAGCTGTCCCAGCACCTATGGATCAGCTTCCCCTGGGAGCATTTCCCTTTCCACTAGTTTTGTTTTTACTAAGGACGAGAGCTTGAAACTAAATATTAATAAAACGCTGTCGTTTGAATCGATAGCGTTTAACAGACGGGCGCTGTTTGGGACGTTACGTTACAAAATACTACGCAGACAGCGTTAGCTGGGAGATCGATCACTTTGCTAAACTACGCGGTAGCCTACTATTAAATCCACGTAAACTACACATCACAGCCATGAGGCCAGATCAATGAAACCAGGATACATCCTTTACTGTAAAAACTGGATCCAAACACAGCTGCCTGTGTGCGCTTGATCAATACTTTCTGATGTTATATGATATGCTACATATTAGCTAGGCTACATGGCCCTAACACGTAGAGTTATACAAGCATTTGTACCAGTGCTTTTCACAAGTAGACTCTTGCAGGCCAGAGTATAGGAGTGATTCAACAACAACACAAAGACATATGAGAAGTGATCAGGACGAACAGAAAGAGGAAAAGGAAAAGAGAGTTCACTGAAGAGACCAGGAGGGTCAGAGCAGGAGGAAGAGGAGGAGATGAAGAGACCAGGAGGGTCAGAGCAGGAGGAGGAGATGAAGACATTAGTGAAGAAGAAGAAATGTATGTGAGGAATAAAGATGAAGTATCAGAAAGAGGGACAGAGGCAGGGATCAGGAGGCAGATGAAACTCCAGCTGGACCACATGGTATGTTCTTATTCTCCTTACATATTCCATTACAGCAGCACAATCTAGCAGCTCTTAGTATTGACAAATATTGATTGAAATGTGTTGCTGCACAGGTCACCTTCTGCTCTCTGAAGAGATGGGTGATGTCATTTGTGTACTTAATTATAAATTGAAATGTTGAGCTTGTCAATCTTAATCTGAAAATACAAAAACTGAAATATAGGTAAGAGAAGAAACTGACACTTTTGTGATGTAATTCCCTCAATGCAGATCACACATGGACTGATCCATTATTTTAATAGGAGGGTAAATGGTATGGCGTGACGGGGTTGAAACAAACTGAGGGACAATATTGCAATTTCATAGATAATTCAAGTATTTTTTCAGAATTTCTTTTTGATCAGTTAAAGTTGACAAGCATATGATTATATTAGCAGCAACATTTTGGGATAATTGGCCATTTTGATTGGTTTGATATTAAATTAATATGTAATAATGCTTAGTGAGGACATGCAAATATGTCTGTCTAATACTAAGAAAACCAATTTTTTAAAAACAAAATATATATTTAGTTTTACATTGTAATGCAAAAAAACCTGTTCCATTAATTCATTGCTTTAAAATACATTTTGTAGTTTCCTTTCATTTCAAATGGTTGAGGTAAGCTTGGGGGACTCAAAGGGCACCCGATTGTTTGTCTGAACACCTTGTTTCTCTTGTGCATTAAGAACACTTGTGTTAGGGCATGAATTAACAATAAATAGGTTATACACAGTATAAAATACCACGTACTGTCCGCCCTCCCATGCCACCCTGGCATGACCTCTTGCCCCCCCCTTTGCCCCCCCATGTAAAATGTTCTAGAACCGCCACTGGGTCCCAAATGCCCCAAACATTTTTATTCCAACTCTGTACTTTTCCAGTTTTTTCTACCAGCCAGTTCCTTGTTTTAATTTGTGTTAATCATGTTTCTTAAAGGAAAATGAAGTGAAAGAGGCACATTTAGGCTTGATCTACATTGGCTTCCAGTCGACCAAAGAATTGATTTTAAAGTACTATTGCTAGTTTTTAAATCATTACATGGTTTAGGACCAAAGTATATTGTTGATCTCCTACATAATTACGAGCCATCAAGGTGCCTCAGGTCTTCTGGGACGGGTCTGCTATCGGCTCCGAGAGTAAAAACAAAACATGGAGAGGCAGCATTTAGCTGTTATGCCCCGACACTCTGGAACAAACTACCCAAATCATGCACGTCCGCAGAAACGCTTACTATTTTTAAATCGAGACTAAAAACATATCTCTTTGCCGCTGCTTTTAATTGAGATGCTCATATTCGAACTACAGTATGCCTTTTAAACATGTATTGTTTACCTGTGGTGTTTATTTTTATTATTTTATTATCTTTGCTTTGTAATGTCTGTTGTAAAATTGTATAATGTGTTTTTAATGTATTTATTTGTTTTGTAAAGCACTTTGAATTGTCGTGTACAGAAAAGTGCTATATAAATAAACTTGCCTTGCCTTGCCTGTTTCACACTTCACTTTGCAAATGATGACTTGGATACAGTCAGTCACATTAATATATATTGTATATATATATATGTATGTACACATATATTTATATAGTTTGTCCACTGATTATAATTGCAAAACAAAAGGGCGTATTACTGTTCATACAAACATATAGTAAGTGATGAAGAAGAAAGTAGTGCTGAAACTAATCTGCATATAATTTTTCTGTGTTTTTATTTTTGTCAAACCCTTAGTCCAAAAGTGAAAGATATTCAGTTGGCTATCATATAGGACTAAGCAAATGATCACCATTGAGAAGCAGGTACCTTTGTACTTAATCAATTCATCAGCTTATGGTTTCAGCTCTAAAACAAACCTCTAAAAGAATCTGAAAACATTTATAACAGATTTTAAATCATGGATTGTCTAGTTTCGGCCCTCGTAGTGAAACACTGTCCTGCACAACAAACATACTGTGAAGCATCCCATGAGTCCACATTTAGTTTTGGGAACTCAAAAGGGTAACACAACTGTAATACTACTTGATGCCACTGTGAAGGATGTGTTTGTGTGAAAATTATTTTGTAGGAATTCAGTTTTTACAATTTCAAACCCACCTTCCAGTTGTTGCTGTTATCTTTTTTGACCCTTAGTTCATATTTAATAGTGACCCAACCGGACTTGGTGTCTGTGTTAGAGGGAGGCATCCATCTGACGTGGAGACATGGACTGGCCTCTCTCTCTTCCACCCGCAGCGTTACATTTCCAGGAGCATCGGGCTTCACTGTCGAGACAAAACAACAGTCTGAGCCCAGAGTCATACAAGAAATGCTGTGCGCTAAATTATTAAGCCAACATGCTAATATATTCAAAACAACAATACAAAAATTACTATAATTAAAATAGATCCTGTCAGTCATTGTAAAGAGAAAACATCCCCGAAATAATTAAAAACAATATAACCAACGTATTGGACAAATACAACTGTTACCTGTTACCTGACGAGAATTTGAGTGATCACAAAATAAGATCAGCATTCCTCCTGAGAGGGACATTTTGTGTGTACCAAGTTTTATCAATCCATCCAATATTTGTTGAAATATTTCAGTGGACAAGTGGAAACTGACATATAGCAGTGGGGCTATAGAAAGGTACATTTCATGTCAATCCATACAATAGTTGTCGAGGTATTTCTGTAAGTTAAGATCCCTCAGACAAAATCTAATTAAGTTGATTCATTATTTTCCTGCATGCAATGTGTTCCTGCTCCACATGTACAGTAGTAAGGAGACCACATTCAAACACCAAACTAAAGCTGTGAAATCTGATCCTGGACTGTACACAAGTTTCACACCAGTCCCAAACCAGTTCCTCCTCATTCTGTTCAGGCTTTCTTCTGTGCCTCTTTTCCGTCTGTCAGTCATTTTCCATTCTTCTAAACTCAATAAGGCTGCACAGCCAATAAAACTGATTAGCTGAATTAATACAGATCATGTTCTGCTGCTTGCTGTCTTCTACTCTAAGGAATACACAGATCGAGGGGCTGTCAATAGGTCAAAGGGTATCGCTTCAAGTGTGACACAAAAACACCAGTGAGCAAGGAAGATATTCTATAAATATTCTGGATTATAAATAATTCAATACTCTAATATAATTGAATGAGTAATTAAACATGTTTTAACTTCATTTGATTTAATCAGTGGCAGAAAACCTCAACTATTTCCTTTGTGATTCGTTGTTATCAAGCAACAGACCATAAAGGAATGTGACCATTGATAAAGACATTATAGTAAAAGTAGTTCAGTGAAGAGCCAAATCCACTGGAATTATATTCCACATATTTGTCCAAGGTCCAGAAATAACACTATAAGGATCAGATTTTCAAAACAAATTAATTCTTCATTAGTTACTGTGTTTGTCTACATTTTGGTTTTCCTGCTTGGTATCATTGTCTTTACTTAAATATAAGGATGATGTTCATATCTTTATTTGTACTTATTTTTGGTAGAAACATACCGATTTCCATCACATCCATCTTGAAGGGGTCTGAAGTGGCATTCCCGAGGGCATTGGAGGCCATTACAGTCAGGTAGTAGTCGACCCAGATGGAGGTGTGGTTCTTGTCAAAGAAGCAGGAGTTCCTGCCAGCTGACAGATAGTCCGGACACTCGTACGTCCCCTCCAATCTGTACGTAGACAAATAAGACCTTCAGTGAGCAGTGAACACTGCTCAGGGCATTCTGCTGACAGGACAGCAAGTCAGCATCGTAAAACTGTGCTGTGGGCAGTAAATACATGTTGACATTCAATAAACAAGTACAAGGCTGGACTTGATGTCTACACAGTCTGTTCATAACCACTACAACATCATCCTTAATGTCAGACTTTTTGTCACTAAAAACAATGCCATGTATTGTGGCCTTTTTTAAGATTGGAATTAGGCAAATATACATGCTAACATCAATTAACTAACATGCTGATGACAAGCACTAAACACAAGCTACAGCTGAGGGTGAGTATTGAAGTTATTCGGGCATTAACCGAAGTATTGGTTAACATCAATGGCATTGGGGATCCCTAGTAAGGATTCATCCTCAGGGGACCTTGACTGTTTGTATAACGTTTTATGGCAATCCTTACAGTAGTTGTCGAGATATTTCGAACCAAACTAGTGGACATAAAAATTGATGCTGCCAACATTTGCAAAATGTTTAACCAGCAGCTTTTTTACATTTTCTCAGGCCAGGACGAGTGAGGGTCACACAGGTGAAACGTTTTGGAGTCTACTTGCACAGCAACAAAGATTCGTGCCCAGCTGACCGAGCACTACTGTGTCCGCAAGAGAGCCGGTAGTTTTCCACTCGCCTGTCTCCAACAGTACAACTCAACAACAGAAGCTTCACTTTCACTGGTGTGGGTGATAAACTCCTTGGTCTTTATGGGACTTCTTGGGGTCAAAACATACCGTGAGTACTGGTTTGATGTTTTGTTTTGGGTCATTCACCTCGATCTCACCTTTCCTACAACTTTTACTGTGACCTGTTGAATCCATGCACAATTCTCAAATTCCAAGTACATTCAAAACAAAGCTAATTGGACTGACCTTTCTCTCTCGTAATACAGGTGGTGGGTGGTGGGCAGCCCCCCATCAGAGCCTGGCTCCCACCAGCAGGTGAACGTCTCCTTCTCTGGGGACCTGCAGCTGAGCAGGACCGGTTTCCCTGGTGCAGACATGCCTTTCAACACATGAGACAAACAAACCTCAGCGCGTAAATCAAAACTCAGTAGCAGTAATATATGAAACAACAGAAACGTATTTAAAACGACAAGTTAATGGGCTGTTTTGAACCTTTGTTTAATGAAACTGGACACGTTTTTGAAATATGTGTATCTAAGATTTCTTCATCCAACCAACAACCCTGGAAGATTGGATTTGTTTCGACACAGTATTGAATAAGTTGTTCTTGTTCTCTTGTGACATCTATTTTAATGCATTTTGCCGGCATGGTGGATAATCTAGAGAAGACACTGTGAGCAGCATCCAGTTTATTAACATAGTTTGGTTTAATTTATTTTATAGAATACAATTATCTTAGGTACTTTTCTTTCAGCAGTAATGGAACAATTTGTAATGCTGTGGGCACTGAAAAAATATCAGAGGTAGATCTCCAAACTTATACAAATAAATCCAAAATCTGTTTGTCTAGTTCAGTGGTTCCCAAACGGTGTGCCGCGGCACACTGGTGTGCCGTGAGGCAAGTCCGGGTGTGCAGTGGGATTTTGTGACAACCATACGTTATTATTGCAATATACAACTACACAAAAATAATAATTTTTAATTTACTATATCAGTACTTTGTAGGTTTATATGTACGTAATCTGCGCGTCCACATCTCCAAGTGCAGTGCTGCATAAACATGGCTGAGTCAGCAATAACTTTCCATGGGTGGAGGCAGGGCCGTTTCTAGCTTTTTGGGGGCCCTATGCAAGATGCTGTTTGGGGGCCCTAGTTTTGATAGTTTTTTAACTTCAATGGCGGGGATTCCGAAGCCTTTAAGATGATCTGTGGAGATGCATCAATCTGTTACACTTTAATAGGAAAACAGGCTAATTTCACGAAAACCAAGCAATTGAAAATGACAAAAAAAATTATATTAAAAAGGTAAAAAATAAGGTTCCTCTATGTCAATAAATGCAAGAGATGCAGCATTTTCTCAGCTGTCAGCCCAACGATGATTTGGACTTTTTTACCCCAAAAACCCAAGCCACAGCTTTGCTATCATTGCAGTTTAGTCGTGTTTATATCCTACATTGGATTTGTAAGCATATAATCAGGGCTGCACATAACTGGTGCGCAGGTGCGCATGCGCACCTCCGCCAAAAAAAGAGCACCGGGTCATTTGAAACAAAGCGCATTTGCGTACCAACATTGAGAGAGGGAGAGAGAGAGAGAGAGAAGGGAGAAGAGAAAATAGAAAATAGAGGAGAGAGAGAGAAGAGAGAGAGAGAAAGAAGGATATTTGCGAGTTGCATATGAACCATGATATGAACTCAGGGCCGGCCCGTAGCACTGGCTAGATGTTCGCCTAGGGCGCCAGATCTGGGGAGTCGCTGCGCTGGCAGTTCTGGGAGGGAAAAAAACATTTTGACCGTTGGGGCTCATCCTAATTTTCGGCCTTGATGTAACAATATTCATAATTAAGTAAATGTAACACCCTTTTCACCCCGATTACACGTTTCATTTGCCCTGTACGATGGGCGCTGTAAGTGATGAAAATGGGGGATGTTGGTTTATCTGGCGCCCGCAGCTCACAGCCAAAATGCGAGGGAGAGAGGGAGGGTGCACCGGTACCAGCGCTGTTGTTATTAGAATCTGGTGCCGTGCTAGCTGCTCTAACGGATATAAGAAGAAGATGTTTCTACAATAATGTGGAGGGAGAGTCCTCTCCAGTCAGACTGAGAGGCTGATACTACAGCTCAGTGAGGTAAGGACTCTTAGTCTAAGTTCAAACGGTTTGGTCACAATTTATGTAAACACATATTTCCAAGGCACTCCTTTATAATTATTGGGATAAACAGGTTTCAAATCATTCCAATGTATAAGACAGTAACCAAAAATATCCTTTAAAACTGGAGAGATAAAAAAAATGCATAAATAAATAAATGTTAAGGTAAAATAAGATATGAATGAACAACACAAATAAAATAAGTTACATTCATTTGTTATTGGCTATAGGTGGTTATGTTCACATACTTATTTGATTACATCCACTTGTCTAAGATGACAACAGCAAGCAGCTAATCACAGACTCAACCAGAGAGAAAGTAGTAGGCCTACATCATTAGCTACCATGTCTGACAGAGAGGAACAGTCAGGAGGGTAGTGATGACAGCTTGTAGGATTACTGGTCGTGCTAATGTTGTCTTGTGTTCACCTCTGCATGTGTGTTCTGTGTTCACCTTTGCACGTGTGTTCAGTGCCGTGTGTCTGGCAAATAAAGTCAAGACCCCCTCAAAAGTTACGGTTTATTTCATTTTAAGGATGAGCACCAAGAAACATCTCCAGGTGCTCCTTTGAGAACCAGGGCAAAAAAGTTATGTGCATCCCTGCATATAATGCTTCACCGAACACTCACAGGAGGGGGCTTGGCTGTCTACAAATAAAGACGGCTCATTTTAATTCTCCCCAAATATATTGAGGCTGAACCTGAACTTTGAATTCTCTGCTCCCATCATAATCTTGGCGATCTTGTTAAAATTGTGGATGCAGAATTAAAAATACTATGTAACTGGTTTGCAGTTAATAAATGATCCCTTAATGTGTCCAAAACAAATTACATGTTATTCAATACAAAGTCTGAGAGTAGAAATGACTACATTATACGGATTTGCAATACAGAGATAGAAAAAGTTGGTGCATGTACATTTTTAGGACTGCTTGTTGACGAAAAACTCAATTGGAAGCACTATATACATTATGTACAGACTAAACTGTCAAAAACAATAGGTATTTTGTATCGCACTAAGAACATTCTTGAAGAAAATATACTCTTTATAACAGTCTATTTTTCCCTTACCTTTGATACTGCTCCGAAATATGGGGAAACACGTACCCAACAAATCTACAAAAAATAATAACATCCCAAAAAAAAGTATTACGAATAGTCTGTGGTGTTGGTAAATATGAACACACAACTCCCATATTTAAAAAAACTCAATCTATTAAAATGTGTTGAGAAAGTACAGCTTAAAACAGTACTGATTATGCACAACATTTTCCATAAGAAAATGCCTAATAACATTCAAAAGCAGTTCCAAACCACAGCGTGAACATATGAATGTAAAAAAAGTCACTTGAAAATAAATGTTCACAATGTTTATATGCAATTGTGCATATATTATTATTATTATTATTATTCATTTGCCAAGTGCATGTGTACCTATGTATATATAGTATTTTTATTTCCAAAAAAAGATAGTTGAAACTGCTATTGACATGTGCAGAAAATGACCCTATATCTAGTTTTCGTATATATATATGCATTTATTGTTTTCCTGCCCTAACTTTTATTTAATTTGTTCTCCTGTTTTCTTTATTTCTTTGTTCTCCTTCATTTCTATATGTTGTTGACGCAATAATGCCGCTGTATTAGGATGATGCACGGGAGGGCTACTTTCCACAAGCTATGCTTCAGCCCTCCCGCTTCTACTAATTTTGTTAATCTTTGTGTGTATGAATTAAACCTTTTTTGTTTTTCGGATGAATAAAAAATAAATAAAAAATACTTTCAGCTTGGGGGCCCCCTAGTGGCCGCGGGGGCCCTATGCCCCCGCATAGTCCGCATATAGGAAGAAACGGCCCTGGGTGGAGGTATGCCCATTATTTTGAGTTCGTCCGAAGAATAGACACGAATGTGAGGGTGAGGTGCAAACTGTGTCCAGGCCAGAAGCTGTTATCCACTGCTGTAAATACCACGTCAAACGTAGTGTAGTGTAATATATTATTTTATTTAAGTAATATGTAATATATTACATTTTTTTAGTAACGACCCCATCTTGATTGATTGATTGAAAAGTTTATTAACAGCTTGTATATTGGGTACTGTACAGTACAGCTCAAAACATACAATTGTTAAGGGGATGCAGACCAGAGAAAGACTTTCGTCTTGTTTACATCAGGGTCCCCCATTTCCAATTCATCATGTCATTTAAGACATATAAGACATACAGATGGCTTATTTACAATTTACATACAGGTGGTTTTTTACATACAGATTGCTTATTTACAATTTTCATTTTAGATTTCGTTCTAATACATCCTAACCGGACATTTAAGACATACCAAGTCTACAGATATACAGTTAGTAACAGAGTCTAAAATGCGAGTATATACATAGATGGGGGGGGGGGGAAGCTGTCCATTGAACGACAGGTTGAGATTTGTACCATTACCGGGGCCAGTTTTGCAATGCTCTCCCCCTGAAGGTGCTCTTTAAGAGAGGTTTTGAAGGTAAGTATAGTTTTACTTTCCTTTACAGTTGTGGGAAGAGCGTTCCACCTTGATGTGGCATAATTGCGAAACGTGTATTCCCCCTTTTTTGTGCCAAATCTGGGTTTCACATGATTTGTGGAGCTCCCTCTGGTGTTATGATCATGGTATTCCTTGACCTTTGGGAAGAATTTTGACATGTACATGGGTACCATAGAGGTGTAGTGGATCTTGTAGACCAGGCCCATTGCAAGTAGCTGTACTCTGTCGTCTACTCTAAGCCATCCTAGGTTGTCAAAGTGGGCAGAGGTGAGGTGGGTTCTAGATGAAAGGTCAAGCAGTAGTCTGACCAGTTTATTTTGCGATGTTTGAAGTTTTATTTTTAGCGCCTTGGAGGTGCTATGGTACCATGACGTGCAAGCATAGTCATAGTACCCTTGAATGAGTGCTCCTGCCAGAGTTTTCAGGGTGTTTTTGTTGACCAGAGAGGAGATCCGGTATAGGAATCTAGTTCTTTGATTGACTTTTTTTTTTGGAGTTGGCGTTCTCTACTCTGATTTACATGAAGAACAACAGGAGGTCACGGCTCTCTGTTGAACAGGACTTGCGAGTGGCCCTCTCCTCAGTGCCACCAAGGATTAAAAAATTCTGTGCGCCCCGACAGGCACATGTATCTCACTAATTTGTAAGTCGGCAAAAATATTTACAATAGCACATGTTTCAATGCTGATTGCTGAAATGTTACATTTATAATTTGTAGTTCAGGACCATGGACAATGCAGCTTCCTTGCATTGACAGTTCTCTGTGCTGAATTTCTGCTGAGTTTCCTTTGCCTCATTTTTAATTGTGTGACCTGTCTGGTTTAAAGGAGTGTGTTGCTGCTTTGATGAAGCCTAATTTGATAAAGTTTCAAATTAATTTCTGAAATATTTCGTTAATAAATATTTCACGAGTAATATAGTTGTCTTTGTCACATTTTATTTGGCATTAGTAAATAATTATGCACATTTACAGATATTTTACATGATATGAGTGATAACACGTGTTATAAGGGCTATTTTGCACAATAGGTGTGCCTTGAGATTTTTACTTGTCCTTTGGTGTGCCTTGGGCACAAAAAGTTTGGGAACCACTGGTCTAGTTAGATATATATATTAGTGGAGGAAAGTATTTTTATTTATTCTTTTGTAAACAGACCCACAACTAACAAAACAACTAACCAAACAACTCACCAAACAACTAACCAAAACAACTAACTAAAGAGCCTTTCCACTTACTGCTGGACTGCACAGCTGCAGTCAGCAGCAGGAGCAGTGCCCCCCGAAGATCTCTCCTCATCCTGGCACAAACCGTCACACTGCTTGGTCCGAAACAGGAAGTGACATTACCAACAAGCGGTTAATGATGCGATATAAACCCGTGGGTTGGCTGCGTGCCTTGTTTTTACCTAAAACAAGGAGATATAAAGGGAAAACAACGAGGAGAAGCAATAATTGTTTGTACATGTTGTAGCCAATACATAAAGGCCCTCACCAGATGCAATCGTAACATGATATACTATGAAGAAATATGTGAGAATCAACAGGACAGTATAATTTCATCAACTCTTTCATCGAGGGGATCTGCAACATTACCCAAAAAAAGCTTATAGAGTTGTGAAGGCGAGACTGGTTTCAAATATCGGTTTACCAGAATTAACTCTAAATAGGATTCAACTATAACCTGGTGGTATTGTGTTAAATTAGTCAAACAAAACATAAATGTTCAGTTTATATATAATACGCAGAAATATAATTTACAACTATTTCACAACTTACATTTTTTGTTTGTTTAGCTCATCTCACTCACTGGTGTAAAAGTGAACATTGGAAATAGCTGCAATGGAATTTAGACCAATTTTATGCACTTCCCTATTTCATAAAGCTCAAACGCATACATACACACACACACACACACACACACACGCACACACACACACACACACACACACACACACACACACACACACACACACACACACACACACACAAATGCACACACGCACACACACAGACAGGCATATGTGACAGCCCACTTCCTGCTGTTTATGGCAGATTTATGCTCCCTGGATCAGACTGCCTGATCTTTTTAACACTGAACTGCTTGATGCAATATTCACCTGAAAAGGTGTGGGAACGCTTCGTCCAGCATGTCATTTACAGGATGCCACAATGGTAGGAGGTTACACCTGTGTAATTATGTTTTTCTTGTTTTTTATACAATAACCTCAGTGAAAATTAGTTTCATGAGTTTGAACAAAATTGCTTGAGCAAGGCGGGCTACAGGAGGCATTTATTTCAGTTCTGACAGAAGACAAGCAGAGATTGACATTTTAAAAATAATAAGCTAAATATTTAGCATTAAACTTGAATTTAGCAGTTTGTCTGTGGTATTATGAATGTTATATGCACATGGCAGCCATTCGTACAAATGATCAAATCACATATAAATGCATCACAATTTATCTTTGCGTTCATATATCAGACACAACAAGTTTAAATCCTCAATTTTTCTGTGCCAAGACAAACAAATAATAATATCAGGATTAGCTTGGAATTTAAGATTGTCATTGCTATATCTACACTAGCTATACTGTGCATGTGACAATAATTCCTTAAATGGAAGGATGCTTCAGTGCCCCACCATAATGTAAGTATTACTTTAGACAACAAGTCACAGAGATTAAGAACACAAAAAGCAACTGTGATAATATAGCCTATCCTTAAATAATCAAATAAATAAATGCTCTCTTCAGTTTAATCATATAGTGTTTTGTTTTTGTTGTAGGCCTAGTTATCAAAATAATAAAACAATACACAGCAATCAAATGTGTCGTTGGCCTATGTGATCACAGAATATGTGAAAATAACAGGGCTTTACACTGCTTTTAATAGAAACTGAGAACTACACACTAAGCTACTCGAAGGTAATAATAAGTATGTTTAATGCGTATTATTACATACAGTACACAAACTCAATGAACATTATTAAATCTGTTTACTTACCTCTTCAGGGCGGGTTTTGCTACATAAAACTGGTGTTGACACATCGACAGAGACGAGAAGCCTTCTTCAGTTTTACATTACATGGACGATCTCTTCACACCTGACAACCGGTGTGTCCGGCACCTCAGCTATGAAATGATTTTGGGTAGGAGGTGTCCTGTGAGACATGGAAGGGGAGGGGCTTGTTGTCGTCACAAATTGCCCAGCTGATCTGAGTACAGTACAAGACTACTTTCTCTATGTGACCACAACAAACATTGAATTACAGCCAAAGAGTGCAGATACCACAAGATGTCGATGTTTCAATATTGAATTTATTTTACTCAACATTTCCTTTGTGAAATGTATCTTGATCTATCTTCCCAAGATAGCAGCCTTCTGCATACTCTTGGGCAACACAAAATCCAACCTGCAAATGCACTTCATCTTGCTGCATACACACTCTTCGGCAGGAGAAGCGCGCAGCTGCGTGGGGGGAAACCCACAACGGCGCAGTAGGAGGGTCTGTATCACTTTTACCATTTCTTTCAGGAAGTCAACTTGTTTTGGTCGTGAAGTGAAGTGTTGTCAGGTGTAACACTAGTGTCTTCAGTCTAATTAGCGTTGATGGTAAACTATTCTTGCCTGGCTCCATCATGTCGGACTCTTCTTTGGAGCGGTCCACGAAGATCAACTTGTTGAAGGAGCCGGCGGCGAAGAAGCTCTGCGATGTGTTGGACAAATCCAGCAAGAAAGGATGGCGAAAACTTGGAGAGATAGTCGGTAATGACAGACGGTTCAGAGTCAGGTAGGCTGACTTTAATACATTAAGAATTGACATGGTTAACCGATTCAAATCACAACGATATTGTTGTTAAAACAATCCAAGCGTGTCTGACTCCAAGCGTTGCAGGCTGTATTATGGTATGATATATGAAATGTTTATTTTCTCATATAGATGAATTTACCTGGTTACTATAATAACATTGTACTTTATGTATTTGATTTTCTACACATTTAGTATTAAAGTGCCCAACTGTACTTTATAAGTTACAATTAAGTAGGGCCTAGATAGTACTAGCCTACATATTAAGCAAGGTGCTGGATTGTTATTGTGAAAAACATAAAAGACACAAAGGACATTAATGTTAATAATGCGTAACTCCTATAGATGGTTATGTGTCCACATCCTGTAAATGAACACATAGTTACAATAAGATTCTGTGCATAAAATCTAAATCTGTTTTTTTTTTACCGTTTGTATTATAGTTTTATTATCACATAATATGACATAATATTGAGAAAAAGACACATTTTACACCGAAAATGACGTAAACAAGCATTTTCAACAGAATCAGAATATATAATAACCTATTTTTTGGCGTCTTTTTAGAAAACAATTTAGGATTAAAAGAAGTTTCCAGCTCTGTGTTTGGATTTGTAATATCTGTGCTGAAGCTGAAACCTTGTTCTTACATTTAGATCATAGTTGAATATTTGGACGTGACAACAAGGTCAAAAGAATTGCACGTAATCCATTAATAAATCTATAAAGCCATCACCATGTAGATTTGACGTTATACTATTACTGTCCCCTATGCGGTGTTATTGCTGTTCAGCTATTGCCTGTTTATTTTGAATAGGTCTATGTTTCATTATCCTATATAAACCAGAGGGAAATTCCTTGTATGTGTCGACATACTTGGTAAAACATGTGATTGTTATTTCTAAAATATGACGTGCTGTCCTCCTCTTGCTTCTTTCTCTAGCTCAGACGACATGGAGATGTGCTCTCTGAAGGTGCTGGAGCTGGAGGGAAGCCCGAGCCGCATGCTGCTGAGGCTCATGGGAGAACGAGGCTGCACCACGGGTCAGCTGGCAGACTACCTCCAAACTGTGGGCAACTCTGAGGCCCTGCAGTGCCTGAAACCCCCAGGTACAGGAACAACGCCTCCAGACTTTTGTTATCATGATATCAAGTCTCCAAATCAGGGAGATCTTTGTTCTCTGTATTTGTAACTTTAGCTTTAAAGGTAAAGTATGACTCACCTTTACAGTACAACTGCCAGCCAGGTTACAGTGAGTAAAAAAGCTCCTAATTCAAGTAAGGTTCAATCAGTTTTAGTTTTGTATTTATTTATTGATTCTCTATTATTGTTAAAGTAATCTTTCTTAATTAAAAAATTCAGTTATAAGTCTCTGGAGATTTCCCGCTTTTCTTTGTCTTCTATCACATTGAACTGAACGGTTTAGACTGACACAACAAATCACTTACAGACATCACCTTTGCCTATTCCTAAACCCTTACATTTCATAGATTGAAAAATAATCAATGAATCTAGGAAATAGTCATAATGTTAATTGTAGTAGTTAAGTACAGTGAGACTGCATTGACACTTTTAGGGGGAACCACCACCATATATAAACCCAATTGGGCGATTTTTACATGTTGTATTTAGTGTTGTCTTTGCTACAGATGTCTTTCAAATTAAAACAAAGCATGAATTAAAATACAAATTCTCCTAAAGCCCTGCAGATCCTCCTTCAGCCCCAGTCGGTGGCTCTTATATCCGGTCATAATCTTCGGCTGAGCTGCCTTGCTTCGGGCAGATCTCCAGTTCAGTACCAGTGGTTCAAGACCAAGGAAGAGGTGAGCTGCCACACCTCCCATACACTAACAACTTTAAAGGAAGGTGTTTTTGGATCAAATATGTGTGTGTTTCTTTGTTTTGTTTTTTGAAAGATGGCACTGTTTTGCCAGAGTCTGATCATTTTAATGCACAAACACAGACACAGATACCTTCTGCATAATGTTCTCTGATCTTGAAAAATAACTAAAAACCTACAATGCACCTTGTGTATTCAACAAGATACACAGCCCTGGAAAACATATGTTTTGATAAATAGAGTAGAGCCAATGGGGGATGAAGAAAAAAGACCTAATAGTAAACGCTAAAGAGGTAATTAATTTATTTAAAGTTAGTAAACAGTCTTCATATTTTCCACAACCACAGGTACCAAACAGCTTCTCTGCGGACCTGGTGATAAGTCCAGTCCATCTGAAGGACGCTGGCTTTTACATCTGCAGGGTCAACTCTGGAGATGCTTTTGAATTCAGCCGTTGGGCTCAGGTGGAAGTCATGGATGTCACAGTGTCTTGCGGTAAGATATTACACATGTTAAACTGCTGCTCTGTTTAAAACTATATTTTCCCAACGAGATTGTAGAGATGAAATACCAATAATGGCTCGTGTCCTTCTCCTATCAGGGCAGAGTTATCACTCCTTAGAGGGTCGGCTGAAGATGGTGATCCAGCCTCAGTCCCAGCGGCTATATGTAGGGGAGTCCCTGCAGCTGGAGTGTGGAGCGGTGGGACGGCCCATTCCTCGATACCAGTGGCACATAAATGGCGTACCGCTCTCCAACGCCACAAAGAGGAAACTCATGGTGAGGAGAGGTTGTTAGGGAAGATTTATAGGTTAAGGGTTACTTAGGTTACTTTTTCTTTATGTTTGGAGACTTTTTGTTCTGTTTAAAGTGAACAGACGGCAACATTTAGGCAGGAACATCTTTCTTTTTTAAGGAACAAGGCTTTAATACGACTTGAATGGTCCGATCAAGTCTGAAATTTGAATTGCATCACAGCAGCTCCATGTTAATCAAAAACATCTATGCATTTTAGATTCCTCACTCGATACAGGATCAAAGCGGCAGGTATCGCTGTGAGATCAGCAGCAGCACAGAGAGAATGTGGTCCAACGAAGTGGACATAGTGATCGGTAAGTCACACTTCAGTACATTTTTTAAAGTTGCAATTACAGTCCTGTAAAACCAGCTCTACTGTTGTTACACTGAACAAAAATATAAATGCAACACTTTTGTTTTTGCTCCCATTTTTCATGAGATGAACTCAAAGATCTAAAACATTTTCTATATACACAAAATAACCATTTCTCTCAAATATTGTTCACAAATCTGAAAAAATCTGTGATAGTGAGGACTTCTCCTTTGCACAAACTGTCAGAAACCGTCTCAGGGAAGCTCATCTGCATGCTCGTCGTCCTCATCGGGGTCTCGACCTGACTCCGGTTCGTCGTCGTAACCGACTTGAGTGGGCAAATGCTCACATTCGATGGCGTCTGGCACGTTGGAGAGGTGTTCTCTTCACGGATGAATCCCGGTTTTCACTGTTCAGGGCAGATGGCAGACAGCGTGTGTGGCGTCGTGTGGGTGAGCGGTTTTCTGATGTCAATGTTGTGAATCGAGTGGCCCATGGTGGGGGTTATGGTATGGGCAGGCGTATGTTATGGACGACGAACACAGGTGCATTTTAGTGATGGCATTGTGAATGCACAGAGATACCGTGACGAGATCCTGAGGCCCATTGTTGTGCCATTCATCCACGACCATCACCTCATGTTGCAGAATGATAATGCACGGCCCCATGTTGCAAGGATCTGTACACAATTCCTGGAGGCTGAAAACATCCCAGTTCTTGCATGGCCAGCATACTCACCGGACATGTCACCCATTGAGCATGTTTGGGATGCTCTGGATCGGCGTATACGACAGCGTGTTCCAGTTCCTGCCAATATCCAGCAACTTCGCACAGCCATTGAAGAGGAGTGGACCAACATTCCACAGGCCACAATCAACAACCTGATCAACTCTATGCGAAGGAGATGTGTTGCACTGCGTGAGGCAAATGGTGGTCACACCAGATACTGACTGGTTGTCGGACCCCCCCAGACCCCCCCAATAAAGCAAAACTCCACGTTTCAGAGTGGCCTTTTATTGTGGCCAGCCTAAGGCACACCTGTGCAATAATCATGCTGTCTAATCAGCATCTTGATATGCCACACCTGTGAGGTGGGATGGATTATCTCGGCAAAGGAGAAGTGCTCACTATCACAGATTTGTTCAGATTTGTGAACAATATTTGAGAGAAATGGTTATTTTGTGTATATAGAAAATGTTTTAGATCTTTGAGTTCATCTCATGAAAAATGGGAGCAAAAACAAAAGTGTTGCATTTATATTTTTGTTCAGTGTATGTCTGTGTGCTTATTTGCTTTGCTCTTAACTGAAAGAACCGAGGATATCTGTCCAGATTTCAGTGGCAATGGAGTGCTCAGAAGGTAGATTTGAACATACTGCTGCATGGTGTAATAAACGGCAGGAGGGGAACTATTAGCAAGATTTTGCTGCATGCAAATGTAATTTTTGTACTTTTGTAACTGCATGTGGGTCATGATCTAGATTGTTGCCACATAAACACTAACCAGCACAAGGTATTATTCACACAGTGTGATCTACTGGTTTCGAATGCATGCTTTTTTAATTTGACTAATGTCACTACTCTTAATCAAATCCATGCTAAACTATGGCTGTATTTTATGTTTGTCTTATTTTCAAACAATCCCATAAGACAAAATCCAACATTTTATCACTCTAACCTAATACTGAAGTATGATCTGTGTTTCAAAGCCAGATATAGCTCATTCCTCTTTGTCATTGCTGCCGGAAAACATTATACTATAAAAAACACGTTACTGAGCCACGCTGTACCACAAGGTGGCATACAACTCTGATATAATTAACATTTAAACCATCCTGCTAAATACTCACTAAAGCACTCAATGTGTATACTCAACCACTGAAAATATTCCCTAACAATTGCAGGTAATGTTTACAGAAAAAAAGGCCCGGAGTACTGAGGCTTTTTCAAAAAGAAAACCATGTTTTAGTGACCTGAACATACATGTGTTCAGTAGGACTGACCAATTGTTGGTTTTGTTGTATTTATGGGATTTCTTAACATTAGGAAACCATAGAATCCCAGCCTGAAATGTTTTGCATCGTGATTGAGTCTAATGCTAACCTTACATGTAAATAATATATTTTTTCCTAATCAAAAGGATATTTCAAAACAACAAGCACAACATGAAAAGTTGATCAGCTATTTAATTGTAATATTCTTGTATTTTTTGTATTTCTAGATGATGTTTTAACCATTGGAGAAGGTAAGAATAACTTTACTTTTAAAGGATTAATACATTTCTACTTATTCAAACACATATTTTCCTTACACAGCTTTGCTATATTCAAATTGTGACATCTCAATTTTAGGTTCCAGTGCATTTTTCCTAAATAGTATCCCAGGTCATCTTTATGGTAAGTGTCTGTTCATTTCATTTCATTGTGTTGGTGAATCATAAATATATGACCACTTTATTGTTAACCTGTTTTTCCCCCTTACGTATTTTAATGATTTATATGGCTGACGCACAGTTCCTCTGTATGTCAGCTTTGTAACTGTCTGATATCAGGATCTTTGTCAGTTAATAAACACCAAAGAAAAGATGTGAAACTTGCTTGCATGTCAGCAGCTACACAGGAAGCAAAAATGAAACTTTACAACATATTAAAATCATACAACAACAGAGAATATTACCTCTAAAATACCCGTAGAATAGTTTGACCAACACCTCACGGCACACTGTCACCAGAAAAAGAAAATCACAGATATTAATTTCATTGTGTTTGACATTCTGAGAAATATTGCTTACATCCTGCCTGTATTTCTATGTAATTGTGTTTTTTACAATTCATCACTTCCTTAACTATTGGTTTAAAGTGTCAGTGCTTTTACAGATCTTTATTGTTATCAAATTAGAATCAATTAGATTAGAAAATAAACATGTAGGCAGGAGGAAAAATCTACACTATCTGCTCCGACATTGATCACAAGTAAATCCTCTGCTTCTCTACATGGAGTCAGCCAGTGAAGTTGCTTTAGCAGGCTTTATTAAGGAGGCGGTAAAAAAAAGGTTACAACCAGAACCTCCTGGTAACCGTGGGGCATTTTCTTTATTTTCAAGCAATAATTCGGATAAATGTATTCAGTGTTGTGGAGGGACTAGTAATGTGTGACAGCATTAGGTAATTAATTAATTATCTTGTGAGACGAAAAATCTAATTATATTACACTTTCTTGTAAAAATGTTGGTGTTCACAAAGGAGTTGTACAACATAACATTTATTTAGTTGCCTTGTTCAATTGTAATGCTAATTCTATTGAAGACCTTTGAAAACAATTTCAAACAGTGTCGAGTACTGTTGTAAGTTGTACACTGCCCGGTTTAGGAATGCTGTGCTTTTAGTCAATCTTAAAAGTAATCAAATGTAAAAAGTAACATTATTAAGTAACTAATAAGTAACCCTCCTGACACTGAATATATGTATAATGTGCAGTGGGGTCATGGGGTTTATTGTAAGAAAGCCAAAATGCACAACCTGCAGTAAACTAGACATGACAATCATTGCAGTAAAAACTAAGCCCTTTACGGTTCTTTTCACATTTTCTGTTCACTTGTTGGTTCGTTAAGGTGTTTCATTGATGCATATGAGTTGTTTTCCCCCCTGTAGTTTTAAAGAGCGCTTTCCTCTCCCTCTCTCTCACAGCGACTGACAAAGTGGCGCTGCTGATTGGCAATCTGTCTTACCAGAACCACCCGCAGCTCAAAGCCCCCATGGTGGACGTGTACGACCTTACCAACCTCCTGCGGCAGCTCAACTTCCAGGTGGTTTCACTGCTGGACCTCACAGAGACGGAGATGAGGAACGCTGTGGACGAGTTCCTGTTGCTGCTACACAAGGGGGTCTACGGTACGTTAGGATTTGACTTCGGAATCTTGCTTGATGGTCGAAGATCTAAAAAGACTCACCTCACATAACATGACGTTCACTTTTCAGGTCTGCTGTACTACGCTGGTCACGGGTATGAGAACTACGGGAACAGTTTCATGGTTCCGGTAGACGCCCCTAACCCGTACCGCTCAGCCAACTGTCTGTGTGTGCAGAGCATCCTCAAACTGATGCAGGAGAAGGAGACGGGCCTCAATGTTTTCCTGCTGGACATGTGCAGGAAGAGGTGAGGCAGTGGCTCAGTCCCTTAGACCTATTACATTTAACTGGGATTGTAAGTGATACTCACATTGCAGGAGAATTAGTGTTTCCCGTTGCCAATATTTATAAAGTCAGCGTGACATGAGCTATTTGAGAAGACCATAGATTGGATCTGTTACAGAGAAAGTGTACGTCACTATGGCCTATAACAATGCTGGGAACAGTTTCAAAGTTGACTTCCGGGTATCAATAGATGTAGGTAATAGAGTATAGTTACTCCAGTGTATCATAAAAGCAACCATGTGTAGGGAGTGCTCAGATTCATACTATACCTGAAATATTACAAACTATGAATACTGCAAGAAAACCTGAGTAACAATAGTAAGAATTTACATTTTCTTCATTATAATGAATCATACAATGTATTACAATAAGAACTGCACAAATAATTGCCATGGGAATGCTTCCATGCAGTGTAATTTCCGCGAAAGCTTTTGTTTACTAAAATGGACATTTATTTTCGAAAGGGTTTTCGGTAACAAATATATTTCTTATTGTTTAACGTGGCACATTTCCTCTTGAGTCATCAACCTATTTACAGTAGATTCATTTACATTTTGTTGAAGATTTTGCATTACATAATGGAAGAATTCGAAGCCCTATTAGATAGATGAAAGTGATAATAACTAGGGATTCTGAAGAGAGGAGAGAGAGACGGGTTTGACATGCAAAAGGTCAGTTGCAATCGAACCAGAGATGTTATTTCTGCAGTATTATGCGGCTTTAGGGGCCTTATGGACTATCTTTTGCTCCAGCAGACCTGTTAAGGATTTACAAATGTGTTGTTGCATCTTTAAAAAAAATCCAGAAATTACCATGATGACAGCGCTCCAAACATCATCCTAAGGGTTACAGCCAACATTGTCTTTGGATACGCCACGTAAGTTTAAGACATCACTCATCATCCAAAACAAAATGCATACAGTTTTTGTTTCCCAGTGTAAAAATGTTGTATTTTGCCTGGCCAGGTGCCAGGATGCAGAGGCCTTCGAGCTGAGCTCCAGCGGCTTCACCAACGGCGTGTTCGTCAAGTTTTTGAAGAAGCGGCTGCTGGACAATGAGAAGATCACCGTGGTGCTGGACAGAGTGGCCGAGGGTGAGAGAGACCAGAAACACCACACATGATAATAACATGAAGCGCTTAAATAATTACTTATATAAATAATGCAAAAAGATCTTTCAAATGTGTATATCATGCATATTTTCCAAATAAACAAATATTATGTCAAAAGAACAAAGTACCCTCACAAAAAAAGAAAGATTATAAATAAAAACAATAACCATTGTTACCGTTAATATATTCATTTCAAAATATAATATTACAATAGCAATCAATCTATTACTTGTTTAACCCCTCCTACGAATAATGTATATAATGTATATGTAACAGGAAAATGACTTACTGTAGTTAAATTAAGTTAGCTAGTTAATGTATTTGATTTGTGTTGAGAAGATTACCATGAAGAATTAAAAGACAATTTCAATTCAGTGTTTGGTTATGAAGTCAATTGTTTTACAGTTTGTGTTTCTCATAGGATGTGTTTTCATCTAGGCCAGTGTTTCTCTCTTTTTCATACCAAGGACCACTTAACCAATAAAAAAACACTCGCGGACCACCTAACTCCACAAATATCCAAAAACACATCGTTTTTTACAAATCACCTGAAAATTGTACAAACAAGTGGCAACATGTGTGATGAAGGTGTTGCGCTGGGCTATATCATGCAATCGAAAGTGAAACTTAGGCTCGCTCCATTGCGGAGACATTCCCGCGAGAGTGCGGAAAACTTAAATAAATAAATTTATTTCTAATGTGAAATGTTACCAATATACTCACGGACCACTAGGGGTCGCTCACGGACCTCCAGTGGTCCGCGGACCACTCTTTGAGAAGCACTGATCTAGGCAAATACAGTTGATTAAATGTAGCATGCTTTGAATTATTCATCTCAAAATTGTATTTGCTCGAGGGCTAATGGAGTTTCATTTTATGTGCAGGGTTAATGAAGGAAAATGACTTGAGGTGGATGTAAAATGCACTTACTTTTGAACCACATTTAGGATACCTTCAGGATGGGCTAGTTAAATGTGCTTGCATAATGTGAGTCTCAGTGAGCTCACAGTGCAGGTCGGACCGGATCATGTTATGGAGTTTTTAAAATATTGTGTGGTATTCCAGTCAAGACAAGCTGTTGGTAAACATGTAATCCATATCTTGTGTCCAGATATGGGTCAGTTTGACGCTACGAAGGGGAAGCAGGCTCTGGAGATCCGCAGTAGTCTGTCGGAGAGAAGGGCACTGACGGATCCTATCCTGCCCGGCGACAGCGGTGATCACGCTCACAGTCTCCAATGGGCAAAGGCTCACGGTATGTTTGACAAAGTTTTGAAAATGTTTGTTTAGTATTGTATCACTCCACTCAGTACTGCACGCTCAGTCAAATGTTGACTCAGGTTAATGCTGACTAAACAGTCAGTGCTCACTCAAATTACACACACATGCACACATTGAGGCTTCTCAAGAAAACCACACATGTTTTTAGAAACATGATGGGAAGAGTAAGAAACCCCCGATAATCAAATTAGCACCTCTGGCATCAGCTAAAAAATATTTGCAAAGGGAACACAGAAGCTAGCGAAGAAGTTAACATAACTTCCCGTCATTTTGTCAAATATTACAATCCTGAAAAGTACCTGTGGAGTGTTCTCTATAAGTGGTTTCAAATCTGTTTGGCTTGTGAAACCATTCAATTAAGGGTACCTGAATGTCAGCTTGGGTATCGCTGATGTTGAAGATTTTAAAATGTAGAGCCTTTAAGAAAAGATGATCTTGTGACTTTTTGTGTGTGGAATAACAATGAAGTTTAGAAAGAACCGTTTTAAAATGTCCATTTATCTTTTTATCTATTTATCCCCTTTCCATTCATGTCTTTTTTTTTTTTTTACTTGTGTACTGTATTCCAGAGCTTCCCGAGAGCATGTGTCTTAACTTTGACTGTGGGGCTCAGATCAAGCTGGGCTTCGCTGCAGAGTTCTCCAACGTGCTCGTCATTTACACTCACATCGTGAAGAAGCCCGAAAACATGTCGTCCTGCCAGGCGCACGTCACCGACTTCTCCCAGGTCAGTATGTTGTCATGAACACTGGCCATAAAGAAAGAAATACATTTCTCACCTCTCTCACCTATCTAACAGCATATGTACTGTAAATGCCCATAAAGTGTGTTCCACTGCCACCTGCATGTGTTCCTCACTACAGGACCTTGATGTGGACCCTAAGGAGATGAACAGAGAGACCCCAGAGGAGACGGGGATCTACCTTCTGTCCAGCAACCTGCCCCAGCACTGCCTCTACACCAGAGTCAGCTCTCTGCAGAAACTCAGGGTAAAACTCAACATGACAATCTCTTTATAAACATCGATGTGTTTTTTTTAACTCAAGCTTTTTATTTATTTTTAAACAAAGAAATTGACAGTTTTTGTTATGTTTATAGGGTTTTAGAAAATGTTTCTAGCTCTTGAGGAAGCCTATTGTTTCCTGTTTGAAGCCCAACGTTTAACACCTGTCTTTAACACATTTTGTGTTACCCCATTAGAGCTGGTGGTGGCTCATCCTTAAGTCATCGTGAATACCTGAACCAAATCCCTCGTACATTTTGTCAATAGTTAAGAGATACAGCTCTGTAAAAAATTAAGAGACCAATCCAAATGTTCTTTAAATCTCAATCTCTACATGGATGGCAGCCATTCAATTCCAGAGTCTGTTGAATTCCAACACAGAGAAATGTTATCAGTAGTTTAACGAATACAATTAAAAAAACATGTATTTTACTCCAACACATACCTATAAATAGTCAAACCAGAGAAACTGGTAATGCTGAAGTGGTCTCTTAATTTTTTCAAGAGCTATATACCCTTGGTATTTAAAAATTAAACTCATATTCTATATCATGTATCATACGCTACCAAACTTAATCACAAAATATATCACTGGACAGAATAGATATTTTATTCTGTGATCATGTGTTCATCCGAGAAAGCGTTTTGATACATTTAGCTTTGAGGCCCATAAAAATACAAATGAATCCCTTTTTGTTTCTAAACACTATTCCTCCTCTAACCCACCATGCAACAGGAGGAGCTGGTCTTTACCGTGTGCCTTCAGGGAACCTTCCCCGCCATGGACGATGAATCCGTCCACTGGACCAAAAGCATCAGCATCGGTCGGCCGCTGATCGCCCGCCTGGACCTGAACCGGGCCATGAGGAGGAACAGCTGTCTGCAGACCTGCCTGATCCCCCACAGCCCGTCCCACAGCCCCTGCCACAGCCCTGGGCCCGAACACCACCTGCACCCCCCCCACGGGGGGCACCAGGTCCAGGACTTCAGCCGCCTGTCACCACTACACCTCTGCCCTGACGTCACTGAGCGCTTCCAGGGTGCAGTGGGGGGCTGTGGGGATTCCTACTACGACAACCTGTGCCAGCCTTTCTACGAACCTGCTGCCGGACTTTCAAGCTCCCCAGGCCGGCTCAGCATCCCCATAGAGACCACCGACGACATCACCGAGCTGCAGACCGTGTTCATCAATAGCTTGCAGCTTCAGCAGCAGTGAGACGCCTTCAAATGTCTGGATCACTGCTGCTCCTTCTGTTAAACGATGTGACTTCATTCGCTGTTCTTTTAAATATTGTATTCTCCTATGTACTTTTATTTTTGGGAGTTTTTTATAGGTATCTAGTATAATGAAGAAAAGTGTAGTAAACAGGGATGATTGCTGTGATTATGTGTGGTAGAGGTGTCAATTTACTAATAGTTGACAGAAGAAAATCAAAGATACTGGATTGTAGTTGCAAGATCAGACATATGTTTTACAAAGCTAGAATTGGAAATCTTAAGTAATGTTTGTTTTTAAATATGAGCCAAATGAGAACTTACTGTATATAATATTATGGGACTGTATGATTTAGGTGGAATAATATGAACACAAGGCCTTGCCTGTCTTTACTGCAAGAATAGCATTGTAAACATTTGTTCATGTAAGTTTTTTTTAAAATTTTTAAAGGATGGTTTGCTGTACAAACCATCAGCCGACATTTTATAATAAAATAAACTCGGCCGTAAAAACAATATGTCTGACATACAATCTGATTTAAATCTGCCATCCATTTTCCCAAAAGCTATCAATGTTCTGTTTTGTATCCCTCAGCATGGCCAAAAAAGGCTCCTCTATTAAGACTTAGTTCTGCTCCACTAGCTGTGTCTAGTACTCTCTGGACCTGCCTGCTGCACCTATTCTCAGCAGCTCCTCTCATATTGGTGTTTAGTCACTGTTTGCTCTTCACTGAACTGCAAAACTTCCCAAAATAGTTCCACTCACTAACTTTCCTGCTGCGATTTAAAGCACTATTCACTTGATAATCCCCAACAAATTAATGTTGCTACTTTTAGATTGGATCGTCTCTCTACATAAGAAACAAAGAGTCTTGTCTGTGCAACGCTGTCCCACAAAGTGACAGAAAGAGACAGAGACAGCCAAAACCTGCAGAATGTGCCAAAGAACCAGTTCAACCTGCTTTTACACAGTAATTATTTAAAGTTAGAGGTATTACAAAACGAACAGGAAATTGACAGAACAGTAGTGGTAAAAGGTACTAATGTCAAAAGAATGGTACAAACACCATATAAGCCAACCTATAGTCAAGGTAAAGTTGATAACAGATACCTGGGGGAGTGTGTCCAATGTGACATATATGTCACATTGGGCTTTAATGGTAAAATAACTCTTATTTTTAACTTAATTAATGAGGATTTTTTGGTTTAAATTAGTTTGAACATTCTTTTCATTGAAGAATAAGAACATAGGCCTATTAACTCAATATAATTGAATCGGCTAAATTAACTGAGCAGATCATAATCATATTTCTAATTGTACATATATGTCACTTTGGGTTTACTGTGAAAGTTTAGGGTTAAAGTCCCGATGTGACACTAGTGTCACAGCGATATTTATCTCATTGTTTCATATCAATTTGATCAATAAATGTTTCCACAACAGGTTAAATGTAATAAAGGACATGTTATGTAAGCATTTTAATTCTTAAATGGCTTGAATTTTACCTTTAGCAACAAACAAAAAAGCTTTTCAAATGTAGCTAGTTTTGTCACATGGACATGTTGTCATGGGAACACAACATCAAATGCCCTGGACCATGACCCACCACACTGTTCAGTGTCACTGAGGGACTTCATGAGATCAAATAAAGGAACTTTCCAGAACATTTAAAGTGCATGTGACACCCGTGTCACGGTGGGTCCTTATGGGTTAATAATCCTAATTAATTTACTGACCAGTGATTGCTTAAAAATGACTAAGAATAAAAAACCGGCGATCAAAATATAAAATGTATAGTAAATATTACTAACATCATGGCGTAAAATATTTAATATAAACAAATGTAACAATATGCATGATAATGACTGTTAAATGTTATATTGGCCATGAGTATGAAGGAATAATTAAATGTGATATTATTTGTTGCTGAAATGAAATGTTTATCTCCTTTATAAACATTAAATAGATTACGTAAATCTACCTTAAATATCAGGTTTCAGAGTATTCTCAAAATGTATAACAAAGACAAACCCACTACAGTAGCAGCAGTAGTGGGTGTTTCCACTCCTGTCTGTTTTCATGAGGGCTGGCAGGTCATGTCCTCTCTCATAACACATAGAGCACCTTGGGAAAAGCTACATAATAGCAGACCACTTTTTATCTCCAAATGTCGCTCCAAAGCAGAGGAGGGTGTACATACATGGTTTGTCCGGCATGCATTCCCTCACAGGACAGTTCACTGCAACCCAGCATTGAGAAATGAACCCTTTCTGATTAAATAATGGATGGAGTTGCCTCCCACAAGCTGCACAGTGATACCATGGCTGCGTCACTTGAACAGGGAGGAGGAGGAGGGGGGGAGGTGGTTCTGAGGCGATGCAGCAGGCAGAGAGAGGCGAGAGCACGAAGGAGAAACCTGCACAGTGGGATAACAATCATGTCAGCCTCCTGGAAGCAGCTCTCTTTGCAGATCCTCCTGCTTCTCGTCTCCTGCAGACACATCAATACAAGTAAATAACCATTTGGGTTTATTATCGAATGTGTGGGGTTGTGTCAAAACCTTGTTCTGCCTTTCCCCCTCTAAATGGTCTGTAACCTTGTGAGGAGTAGAAGACATCACATATCTTCCACAATATCATGTACAACTGTCTGGAAATTCCTGATATTCAATGTCTGTTTTTTTTGTATGTGATAGTCTGAGACAGCCATGATCATATCCCAAACTCCATAATAAAAATATATATATTATTATTATTCAAGGATTTAAAAAAAATATTGATTTGAAATAATTGTATATAGCTGTGATCAGGGATATAACAGGGATTCTCATGTTACTGAAGATTCAATTTATTGTGTTTTACTCAACAAACATTTGCATTTGGTTGGAACCAGTTTTCCTTAATGAAATAAATAACTTAAAAAAAGAAAAATAATCGGGTTGAATGGAAACTTTGTTATTTGTTCATTCCCACAGGCCTCAAGAAATTAAAAGCAGTTTATTTCTATATATATATAGAAATAAACTGCTTTTAATTTCTATATATATATAGAAATAAACTGCTTTTAATTTCTTGAGGCCTGTGGAAATGAACAAATAACAAAGTTATTATTATTATTATTATTATTATTTATTATTATTATTATTATTAAGTTATAACAAAGTCTGTATATATATATATATATATATATACAGATAGATAGATAGATAGACAGACAGACAGACAGACAGACAGACAGACAGACATACGGATAGATAGATAGTCCTCCAAATAAAGACTTAACACTTTGAAGGGGACACTTATTGTTAAGTTGTCTAAAGACCCGTATTTTATTGTCTGTCCTCTGGGGGACATCACACTGGAGCCTTTATCTCAAACATCATGCATGCAGTTTATTTTTGCCCTAATGTTCTGTGTAAAAACCTCCTGGGCTTTCATGGGGGTGGGGCCAGCTAAACACATAGCTCATAACCACCAAGTAATTCCCTAAAGACAACTTCAATTTTACTTTTTTAAAAGCCAGTACAGATAGATTTAGATGTTCATTTTGTGTGTATTATATAATAGCCTGTTTTCCTTTCAGAGACACCTGGCCCTACGCCCCCACCGCGGATTCCTATCGATCAACTGCCAACAGATGTCAGGAGCGTTGCTCTTAAAGGTCGCTATTTTTCAATTGTAGCCTATGATGGCAGGGATACGTGTTTTTTTTAGGTTATTGTGAATGTTTGTTAATTATGAATTTTCGTTGTGCATGTGCTCCACGCAGGTGAGAGCCACACAGAGAAGGTGGAGCTGTTGAACCCTGTGAATCTGGCTCTGGAGTGCACCTGGACAGGTAACCAGGACAAACTGGCAAACATAACAGGGCTCTGGAGGAAAGATGGCGAGGAGGTAAAGAACAGCAATCAAACAGTGCCGATGGAGAACGATCAGTATCATCTCAAACGAGTGTAAGTACTTCACATGGCAACTATTTCATCCATTAGCTCAAGTAATTTGAACTTTTTCCTAAACTAATTTGTCTCTTTTGATAGGTAGATGCTTCAATCTACTCACGTTTATGCATTTTTACATCATCATTTACAAAAATAGTCAATAATGTGCATACATTGTTAGAATTTGTAGAAAATATATTTTTTTAATAAACAGCAGCTAGAGAAAATGACTTTGTTTTAGTTTTTATTTCAGTCTTGTACAATTTTAAAAACAAGACATATTTTGCTGTTTTTCTAGTATAACTACCTTATTTCAATAGAAAAAAGTACTTTAATTTACCTGAAAGTAAAACACATTAAATGCCTACCACTCACATTTAAATTATTCATCTTCTTCTTCTTAGCCTTTATTTATCCAGGTAAAAAATCCCATTGAGATCAACGATCTCTTTTACAAAGGCCTGTCATCATATTAATGTGTTGCATAATAGTCAGGTTTGACCCCAAAATCACTTGTCCTAAATGTAACATAATATGGTTTGTATATATTTTTGCTTACAGGTTCAGCATTCTCAATGAAGAAGACCTTGGAAGTTACACATGCGAGTTTGGAAGTAAAGCCAAAATAGACTTTGTTTTGGCAGGTACAAATCTAATTATTTAGTTATATTAATCACATTTGTATGCATTGCAAATGTATCAGCAAGTCCCTGTTGTTTCATTATAATGAATATCAATAACTACTCTGAGTAACTCTGTTTCAATGGTACAACAAGCTGTGTTTTTACCATGCTCTTTCCCCCTGTTGTCCCCACAGCTCCACAGATTGGGGACGTGCGAGACAAGCCGATAATCAGCTATCTGGGGGACTTTGCGGTGATCACATGCAAAATGGAGGAGACCAAACCAGAGCCCAGCACCTGGTACTGGTACAAAGCGAACGGTACAGACAAGGTGGGTGAGCTGCACAGAGCTGTGGCTTAGAATGAGATTAGGCCAATTGTGACATTTGAATTGACACCTTTTACCATACATTTGAGTTTTTAAATAAAGATTGAATAATGCCATCTGCACGGTACAGCCCTATACACTCATATTGTACACACAGGTGATTAGACCTCTTCTTTAACTGTTCTCAAGATGTGTCTAATCAGGCAAATTGAAAACATGTGTGCAGGTGTTTATGGATTAAAGTAAATCTGTAATAATATTCAGAATATTGACTTTGTTTAAAGTATTTTCAGTTACAAAAACTCAATGTAGCTTTGTTCCTGTCTCTTCAATAAAGGCACTGGTGGCCCAAAACAAATCTTTCAAAAACAAACTCAAATGTTTTATTTTTGTTTCTCACAGTTAAAGAAAATCAATACATTCAAATGTAATGTAAATATATATAAATGGCCACTGACCCGTTTCACATTCTTTATCGTTCCAGGAGCAGATTATTGCAGCTGAAGAGCCTCTTCGATATGAAATCAAAAATGAAGAAAGGAACACCAAACTAGTGGTGTCCAGCCTGGTGGAGGCCGACGGAGGCTTGTATTTCTGCGGGGCGGTGTACGCCATCAGCACCAGCATGAGCCACGTAGAGCTGAAGGTCAGATGTGGACAGTATAAGTGCATTTACTCAAATACTGTGCTTAACTAGTGGTGTTTGGTCACAAGCCATAAAGGTTGAGACAAATGCACTGTCCACATGACCTCTTCTCAGCAGGTTTCATTTTAACATTAAGTTTGAGACCCAAGGACTTTCCATCATTTGTACAAAAAGATCTAAGACGTTTTTTCTTCTCTTCTACCCCATTAAACATTTCAATACAGTTCAGATTTATCCTGTGACTTGTGGGTAGGAGCTTTTTTGCGAAACACCACATAAATTAACTAATGAAGAAGTTAAAACTAATTATCTAAAAATGTACAATTCACATTTAACTTTGTATAGCTAAAGTACATTTTGCCTGCAATACTTCTCTACTTCTATTTTAGGTAAAGTGTTTTACTTTTTCTTGTAATCGAGTATTTTTCAATTTTCCACTGTTACTGCTGAAGGTCATCAGCTTCCTTGAGCCTCTGAAGCCCTTCGTCGCCATAGTGATCGCGGTGATCGTCCTGGTCGCCATCATTCTGCTCTACGAGAAAAGCCAGTCTAAGAAAAACAGCACGGCAGGTAATCAGACAGAAACAGACACGCCTCTTCATCTTTATGTGTATCGTATGTTGTGTTTCATATTTAAATATTCTGCTTTATTCTCAGCGGACAATGGGACTACAGACCAAACAAATACACTGTGAGTACTGTGGGAGTGGTGCAGTTTTAAAAACCTTTTTTATGTTGTATGTATATATTTGTGAGTTTTTATGACGTGAATGTTTTTGCTTCCTTATCAGGACTCAAGGAGAAAGTAATGGACCAGGGGAAAGTTCTTCGATGAGACAAAGAAAAGTGTAAAGACTTGAAATCCAAAAAGATCCAAGCTTCTTTAAAACTAATTTGCTTATATTCAAATGTGAATTATATACTTTAAAAAGCAATATCTCAGCAACTATTTTGTGTATGTGTTCACCAAACAAAGTGCAATAACATGTTCACAAGTAGCCTCTTTTAGGTCTAATGTTCACTCTTATCTCACTGGAACATATGTTTTCTATTCTAATCTAACTGTGCTGTCATGGCAGCTAAAAGAGCAAAGCATTTACCTTCTTGCCCTGTATTCACCCACTTCCTGCGGAAAAACTCAAACGCATCGCTATTTCTTTGACACCTCTCAAACATTTTTCTTCTTTCTGGCAAGTGAAACCTCAACTAACTCCCCTTTACTTTGTATTCATGAGTAATGGTTCGTGAGCAGTGCCTTACGCTCTTCACAAGCACTTTCATTCATATTGTGCTTCTAACTGTCTTTTTGTTTATCTTTCCTTTTTTGCATACCTTTAGGTTTTCCCAAAATGATGTTTATTAGCTTTAATAACATGTGTATCAATCCTCACATATGCAGATGCTTTTTTCATGTTGATGTATCAGAAGGCGGTCCGAGTTATCAGCCTGCATTTAACCTTAAAGGTGTACCACTATATGTAAACACGCAAATGAAAACTACCAAGTCACTGCCTGGAATAACTAAGAACGCCTTTGTGCTGGAGACTGTTTCTAAAGAGAAACCTCAGTCTGCTTGTACAGAACTACTGCATATGTGAAAATAAGTTGTATAAATCCTTATGATGGAGAAGAAGAAAGGATATATGGAATAAAAGAGGATATATCTGCATCAGTTGTATGGTCTTCCTTTACTCAAGTAGTATAATGCTAATTCCATGCATTACTCTTTGAAAGGGAAGTGGGAATACAAGTTAAAAGATGCCTATAAATGCTAAAAATGTTGTTGTAAGCCCTGACAAACAAAGGGTCATTTTGAAAAGCATGTTTTTTTTTATTTGATTTTTTCATAAATACAGTCTGCACCATTATAATACTCTGATGTGTGTACAGTGTTTTTCATCCCTTTGTTCATACTCAGATGGCTGTTAAAGAAAGCTGATTTTTTCAACGTTTCATTTTAAACACTCTGACAAACGTCCTAATTTCCGCCATGTTGGGGTTTTCCTCCTGATTTCTAGCAAAACCTTCCACATTTATACAATCTCCCTAAAGAAATGTTACAACACAGAAACCTGGAGAACGTCTACTGCTTGTTCATGAGGAACTGAACCAGAAGCTTGAGGACGTCGTCGTTCAGACCCACCACCTCTCCGTCCTGCACGCTGTCGTACAGCTGCAGGCTCTCGGTGCCCCACAGGAGGTTCTTTCTGGGGTTGTTGGCGTCCGTCTCCACAGAGAGGGCCACTGTGTTGAGCTGGTAGCAGAAGAAGGAGAAGAACTTCCCGTCTGTGATCACAGCCTGGGACACGAAAGGCCTGGTGACGTCCTCGTGGTTCCAGAAACCTACAGAGGTGAGGGGGAAGTATCATATAATTTCTTCAATTCAATCATAATCCACTTAACAGAGACTTTAATGCAAACTGTGTCAGGGTGACTCGACCACTGCTACATCTCCATGGACTGATATTTGAGAACAATTGTTGTTACTACCAAAAAAAAAGAAAGGTATACTAAATGTGAAAAAGCACCTTTGGGTTTACTAGATGTTCTTTCCTAACACATGTCCCAAAGACTTACTATAGTCTCCATGATACATGAAGAATAGAGTTGGGATTCTGCACTCATATACAATAAAGGAACAAACTAATCTAGAATCATTAAAAATATAAATGGTATTGTTATCTGATGTCTGTCCCTGTGTTACTCACTAGGGGTAGGAATCATCAGGATCCTCACGATACGATAGTATTGCGATCTACGATATGCTAAGTATAGCGATACGATATATTGCAATATATTGCGCATATATATTGATATGATAGCATGATATATTGGGTTCCAGTGTCTTTAACATGTGACAAAAGCCTTCGTTTTCCACAACGCTGTACGGACGCAGGTCACATGAAGTAGGTGATGATCGAGTTATTTTCTTAGCTCGCTCAGTATTTGATGGTAGCTTTGCTAAGCTAATTTGGATTTGCAATATGAATAGCTTATATAACAAAATATCGATACTTGGCGTCTGTGTATCGATACAATATTGCCACGCAAAGTATCGCAATACTATGCTGTATCGATTATTTCTACCACCCCTATTACTCACCCTGGTACATGGCCTGAGCTCCGGTCCAGGCGAAGAGGCTGGTGAGTGCGTTGGCTCGGAGGAAGACCTCCACCTGATCGGACTGCTGCTGCCGGGCCATCCTGTCTCTGTGGTAGCGATCCGGCACCAGGTGGAACTGAGTGTGACCGTAGCAGGCCGGGTCCGGTAACTTCGCCCCTGTTGATGAGAACCAGAGGACGAGTTTAATGTAAACAGAGCACAGCTTGCAGAGAAAGGGTTAAGGAGAAACACCATAGGCTTCTATATTTTTCTCCAGGATGATCATTTTATAATTGTTTTGTAATTCTCCATCCATATTTGCGACTTAATCATGACCGCTGTTGTATGAAACAGAATTTGGAATTTATTTGTCAGAGATGCAACAATTAGTTGATCTAGGTTTACGTCCATTGTAAGAACAATTGAAAATGCTTAATAGTTACAGCTAGTCAGTGGGTAGAATAAGCTGATTAAGGTTTTTTCCTCCAAATTTGACATCTCCAAAAACAACCATCTCTTTGGAATAAATGACCCACACATTTTTGTTGACTGAACAGCTGCACGTTTGGGCCCCCTAGTGGCACCAGAAGTCACTGAATAATGAGCATTTTACTTATACTACAAAATGTAACAAACATACACTCATCATTTGTTCTTTTGGCTACTCTGAAATCACATCATGAAGAAGTGAGAAACGTTGGATGTGACTGCTCTTGTGTTACCTGTAAACATGTTGTTGTCGTACTGCCTTCTGAAGAGAGGCATGACGCTGGGAGACAAAGTGACCTCTTGAACTTCAGCAGCATAAGAGTCCTCCAGCGAGATGAACTAAGAGAAATGAAAATTAGCTGTTATTTATATGTTATTATGTGACACTGGTAGAAAACCTTGCTCTAGTTTGATTCATGACAATTCAATATTGACAGATTTTGTATAACATACATTTCATAATGTGAGAATGATGTGTACCTGGGGCAGTTGTTCAGTTATCCTGATCTGACTATTTGGCCGGTCATCGATCTGGAATCTGGTTGGCTCTTGCCGACCTCTTCGATGTCCCTTTGGGATGATTGTCTGTCCCCTTCTCCAGTAGAAATGTACATTGGGATCAATATCTGACGGAGAAACACAGAAAATATGACTCAAAACGCTGTGTCTGTGGAAAATTAAAAAAGGTAAGAATGCACAATGATATTGCTATTTTAATCTAGTACTAGATACCAGGTAGGATCTATGGTCTAAGGCAGCGGTTCTCAAAGTGGGGGGCGCAGAGGAATGACAGGGGGGGCGCGAGAGACCAGGAGGAGAAATGGTTATTAAAAAAAAAGATTTAAAAAAAAAAAAAATCATATTTTTAAAAATTATTGATTCGAAAATACGTCTGGGTCTCTGTGTTTCATTAAAGCTCTGTGTGTGTGTGGAACGAGCCATTTTGTGTGTGTGCGAGAGAGAGAGAGAGAGAGAGAGGAGAGAGAGAGAGAGAGAGAGAGAGAGAGAGAGAGAGAGAGAGAGAGAGAGAGAGAGAGAGAGAGAGAGAGAGGATGTTAGCTTCTGGTGCTAGCGAGCTACGCTAACGGATATAAGGAGTTTTTTCAACAACAAAGTGGAGGAGAGTGTTATCAGTGTTATCTCAGTGGGTCTCAAACATTTTGGTCACCATTAATGTAAACAATTATTTCCGAGGCACACGTTTGTATGATCATTATAAAAAAATAAGAGAATAAATAAAAAACAGGTATGAAATACTATATGACATTAAAAAATGAATAAAGTTTAAAAGGGGAGTGATTTGTAAAATATCCATAAAGAAATAGTAAATCTGTTTACAGTTCTGTGTTGAGAGATGTATCCATAGATCTCTTCATTTTGCTCTCAAAGTGCACCAGATTGATGCTTTTAACTTCAATATTTATAAATCTTCCCGGGGGAGCTTACCCCCGGACCCCCCTATGTGAGGTCCACACACCACCTGTAAAAATAGCACTTTACCCCTGCTTACACCTATATGCCGTGAGCTGATTATCGAGCCTTCATTGTAACAGTTGCGGGTACACTGTATTTGCGTGGGGAGTGTTGCAGTAGAACATTCAACTGTAGCTCCCGGTACATTAATGGGAAACGCTAAATGTTTGAGCACCCTCTATGAAACGTCAAGCTACCCCGCAGCACCCCCAAAATAAATCTCTGGCGCCGCCACTGAGCCTGACTATTTGTGTTGGGGGGGCCCAACTTTTTTTTTTCTCCAAAGGAGACAGAAAAAGTTTGAGAACCACTGGTCTAAGGTCTATGTGTTGTCCTCATTTGAACTTTTTGGCTTTTGTAATATTTATATATCTGTTCAGTTCTACATCATTGTTAACTTCATAGGTTTTCTCTTATATTCAAATGATACATTTCCCCTGTTAGCTAAGAATGTATTGCACTTGTGTTTGTAAGTTCTCAGCAGTTTGTGTGGCTTTTTTGTTGAATGAAAAAACATATTTTTACTGCTCAACTTTAGATATGGTATCAGTTCCAACGTCAAGTAACATATTGTATCAGCAATAGTATTAAAACAAATTAAATAACACCTTGTTAAAGATGTACTGTATATGTATTTGTAAGCTTTATGCAGCACTTTTGGTGAGGTGCAGTAAAAATTAGAACACAAGCCACCAGGGCATAAACAAGTTTCTGAGAGCGTTTGAGAAGATTGCACTAGAAAATGTTTGGCACTGCTGGTTGATGCCATGCAATGTTCCCATGATACACTAATTACTACAGCTCCCAGTTCACTTTAGTGAGTTAATATGTTCACCAAGAAAGTAGCAAGCATGTCACATTATTGGTGAAGGTGTTCATAACAACCTGCTACAATTGCTTAGTAAAGATTAGAAATTCAGAATACAACTTTGTTTACTGGTCCACATATGAAACTAGCCACATTCACAGTGTTGCCACAAATATAGTTTAAAGTGGATGCTAAAGCAGAGGAACTCTCCAAAGTTTGACTGGTGCCACAACAATGATCCGTACCCAGACTGGACGAGAGGAACAGTGGGTTGTATTTGGCCAGACTGAATGTGAGTCCAGTCACCAGGTTTCTCAGAAAAGGTCCAACCGTCTGCTCCTGCTTTCTGTACAGGAAAGGTGCGCGGTTCCTCAATTGCCAGTGCTCCTGTAAAATCACACGAGTGACCAAGGAGCGGATCTCCGTGAACCCATCATGTCCAACCCCCGGCACTGTGGTCTGAGCAGCGGCCGGCTGCTCCTCCTCTCCCCCGGTCTCCCTCTCCGGGCTCAGGGTGTATTTCTCGGGCAGGCCGGGGATATACGCGGTCTTGGTGAAGTGCTGGTACCATGTGTCCGCGTTCCTTGAAAAAGTCTGAGGGTAAACCACAAATTTCATCCGCTGGATGCGAGTGATGAGGGAGAGCTTCTCCTCCACCGAAGAGGCACATATCTTCTGTACCTGCTCGTCAACCTGTCTCCCCCGGGCAGATTTGCTTTTAGCCGTGAGAGAGGGGATGATGGGCGGATACGCGGGCTCCTTGACGGCCGCCTCTGTGTGTGCAAGCCTTTGGTTCCTAAATGGAGGCAGGTTTTTAGGGAAGAGCAAGGGCAGGCGTGTGCGGGCCGCCATGTTTCTTATCTGACTTCTTCTTTCGTTGACATGAGATCTAAGTTTCTCCCACAACAGCGCCCACTGCGGCACGAAAAGTAATAAACATGGGATTAACATACTGGAGAGTGTTTCATGTCTAACCTTGATATATACAGTCTATGGTCTAAACATCAACCATATATATTAACTAATACAATAAAGCTCCATATTTTACTTTATTTTAGTTAGAGGCCATATTATGTGATTGATTTACGTATACAGCTAAAGTTTGAAACTATACATTATGAAACGTTAGAGCTCTTGAACCTACCCTTAAAGCAACGGAAACGCCCCCTTTGGACGCATTTAAAGGTCTCGTAATTTTGACATAAGCACACCATTATCATGGAAATAAGAATAATCAAGAACCGAACTATACAGTACCAGGTGCAATATTTGGATACAATAAGCAATTAAATAATATCTAACAATTAATGAGGGGAAAATACAGCAAATTATGTTATAATTCCAACCGAGACAAGTCATATACCAGAGGTGATTCAGAAAGGGTAAACAAACGTTACAAGGGTACGTGAAGGCAACACCAATGTACAGAAAAGAGTTGTAGTCTGTGAACAAGATTTTTTAAACTGTGCAGTGTTGTGTTAAAAAAGACACGCGATAAAGCTTGGAACATACTTCCGAAACAATACATTAGCTGTTTAGCTAAACATGTATCTTCGTCAGATTTTGCGGACGCAGTTACACGGGATGAGAACGGTCCAACTCCACCGTTTGCAACGTGTTTGTCGAGCCGAGGTAGCTGCTCTGAAAATAATCCATCTCATTCTCATAAACTTTTTATTTTCCTCGTGTGCAGCTTTGCATTTTGAAAACGATTGTCCTACCAGCCCTGGTGGTGGCTGTGGGGATTCTGCAGTGCCCCACCACCAAGAGGTTTGGTGAACTGTGAATTGTGCTGTTTGTATGCTAGCATCCGTTTTTCAGATCACAGGTGTGTAATGTGTCTTTCTGACCTCCAGAGACCACTGTGCACAAAGAATGACGAGGTGAGGCTGGCAGAGGAGGCCAGCAACAAGTATGGCTCCCCAGCTCCAACCATCTTCTCTAAAGTGATCGACAAAAGCATCCCTGCAGATATCATTTATGAAGATGAGAAGGTAAACAAAACAAAACATGTTATCATGTTGGCCTGTTCCACGTGGAAACCACAGATCAATCAGCAGCTTGTTGAGGGCTAAGAAGTTGTGCAACTAAACACTTTATTAATGTTGTTTTTGTGTGTTTATCAGTGTTTGGCATTCAGGGATATCAGCCCACAGGCACCTGTTCACTTCCTTGTTATTCCAAGGGTCCCTATCCCCAGAATAAGTGAGGCCAAAGATGATGATGCTGAGGTAATGTTATTCCATCAATTTGCTCAACCTGCCACTCCTGTTTAGGGGTTGTGAGTGATATTTGGAATATAACTACATCCACATTCACAATATATGGATGGCATATACACTTCATACACTATTTGTAATTTTGTATGTATTTTCATTTATACTACTGCCTTTTTTTTTAAAGGTACAGATTTAGGAGCCTTACTGCAGGGATTTCCCCACGCATCAGACACAAGAGAGTTAGTGAAGATGGACATTAATGTTGGGCAATAAGGCCTTCTCTGAGTTTGGTTTAAATTCTTACAACTTTATCTTACCCCAAACAATTAAGAATAGTTCCAGACCAGAGGTTATTGAAAAATATGTGACGGGTATGAAAACATACTTATACTTAGAGCTCACACACATTTTGTAACATAAATCCAACATGCCTTATATGTCTCCTGTATTATTAGTTATTAACAGTCAGTGAAATGCATTACCATAGTCAAAAACCTAATATGAAAGTGTAGCAAGACAATTTAATTGATTTAGTACATTTAAATACAGGTAAATCTGACATGTTACACATTCAAATGCAAAGAGCAAGAATGTAGTACTCTGAATACATTTTTGCTCCAAAGGGTCCTTTAGTAACAACACCCAAAATGTTTAATCTTTAAAACATACATTTTTATATTATGCACCCCTCTAACTCAAATACAATTTCAGCTCTTAGGACATTTGTTGATTGTTGCCAAAACAGTGGCGAAGCAAGAATCTCTAACTGAAGGCTACAGAGTTGGTAGGTGACAGTTACACCTATAATATATACAGGCTGCGTAGTGAAGTATTACTAAATGCTGGGTATCTTTCTGCCATACAGTGATCAACGATGGAAAGCATGGTGCTCAGTCAGTTTACCACCTTCACCTCCACGTCCTGGGAGGAAGACAGTTGGCGTGGCCACCAGGATAATGGCGACATGTATGACTTGATATATGAAGGGTGTAGGTCATATTCTCTTCCCGTCCTTCTGTACAAAAAGTAAATTAACCACAAATAATTGTTTAATGGACTAATTCAAAAGTGAATACATGATGTTTAATATGGCTGCAAATAAAGACATTATTAATGTGGAATGGCAAAAGGTCAATTTGGTTATTTTATCTGACAGTCGGTGGAAAAACAACAAATTGTCAGCAGATTATACTACTACTACCAGTTACAGCAGGTGTAATCTTAACAGCAATATTATCAGGTCTTTATCAGTGAAACACATTTATCTTCTTGCTATAGATTTATCCCTGTCTCTGGTCAGACAACATACATTAAAGTGGCCATAGACATCATTTTGCTTATGAATTGGATATTGACTTCCCAAGTGAATGACTGTAGAATGGCGTTTACATTAGTTCCCTGTAAATCTTGCGTTTAGGGTGCGATATGTCACGATAAAAGCTTCAGACATATTAACCGTTATGTGTTTTGCTTGTTTGCGCTGGCGGAAAGTAAGTAAACTACTTAATTATACTTTACACTGGGGACTTTGTGAGGTTTTCTAGGAAAGTACAATACTTTGTCATTTCCACTTCATATTGCCACACAGACGTTTTGCAAGTGGTGTGAACTTTGGATTTGCTGAGAAATTTTGACCAAAGTTATCTTGAAAACTAGAGGCCAGACAGAGTCCGCTGGGACGACAGATCTTAATCTTATCAATTTTAATTACAAATTTAAAATGACTTATCAGTAAATGTGTTGCTTTATTGCAGTATTGGAATGTACATTGACTCAAAGTACGATAACTCACAAAGTTAGAAAACAGATAAAGATTTTACAAAGAGATTATGAAATCACTTTATAAAATATGATACTGTGCTGTAGGTTAAACTTTCCAACATAATGCAAAGTGATTCAAATGTGCTCCACATCAGCTGGAACATTGAAATGCTTTAAAGCATCAGTGATAGATTATGTATTCTAATATCTTGTTCTCACTGGACAACCTTTTGACACGAAGAACCCTGTTTTCTTTGTATGCCGTCTACTTTTCTGCTGATTCATGCCCTCAGTTACCATTCACACCCTTCACAGATGGCATGTGCCGAGATATGAGCAGTGAGGGTCGGAGCAGGGACACATATGGTGTGACTGAGTGGGATGATTCACTGACCCCGGTACCTGTGAGCAAGGTAACTACGGATCATTTGGGAAATGGACGGTTGAACTTTCCTCTATATTTACTTATGAAATATCCTTGAACGCGGTTATCAGAAAGACAGATATGAAGCTCAGCAAGAGGAGAGGAAATCAGGGCTGTAGTGAAACGTGATCAGAATAGATTTTTGGACATTTCAAACCGCTTTCATCCAGTAGGAATAATTTTGTCGAACTGATTTCTTTTATGTTCTTTATAAAAATCCCAAATGATTAGATGGCGTTAGAAAAGTGGAAGAATAAAAGGAGATTTTAAGAAAGTCAAGTCAGGATATCAGCACATTTCTTGAATATTTCGTGCATTTTAGTGTGTGTTGCCGTCATCTTGACAGTTCTCTCTTGATTTGTAAGAAAAAGTTGAAGTTGCACATGTCTGGTTCAGCCGTTGAGTAACTTTTTGATGGTCCAAAGTCTAGTCATAAACGGAGAGAACTTATCTAGTTGTATCATTATTTCTCTGACAGGCCTGGTCATGCATATCTGATAATGACTTGTCTTCATAAATCGATTTTGGATGATAAAGGTTTCAATAAAATCTGCTCTAAACTGTCAAATGTTTTGAACCGTCGCCAACAGTTTGCTGGTATAATCATTACAAACAGAGCAGGTTTCTACCAGCTGCAGACTGTTTGTGTCTGAGGTGACGGGTCTTCTTCACCTTAAGCCATAACCTATGATAAAGCATATTGGTGGATCTTTAACCGGTGGGCCCAGCTTCAGCGGCAGATGTTCAGAGGATTACGAAAGTGTGCAAAGCTCTGGACGAGGCCTTAGTGCAGGGGAAGTTGGTATGTATTCATGCAAGTCCACTATAGGCTGATATTCTCTCCAGGGGGCAACAGTTGAAGCCTGCGCCGGGCAAAGGTTGATTTCAGTCTGTTCTGCACTTGACAGCTACTGTCAATCAGCTCTCTGCCAGGAGAAGGTAGGGGACATTTAAGCATATTGCTTTTTTTATTTTTAGATTCTGAAAAGTCTTATGTCAGGTGTGTTTTATTGTAATAAGTTGCTATGGGGACTAGCTTTCCTGTATGAGGATGATGCACAAAAAACATTATTTTACTGACATGGTACACCTCTTTTTGCTTAAGCTGACATCAGTTTAATTGTAGAACACAATAAACACATATCTTAATTACATTTATGATTTTAAGGCTGAGAAATATGCACGCACTTGTAATTGTTGACATGTTGAGGGAAGTCATGTTTGTGACAAACACCTGACTAACGGAATATCCCTCATTTGATGTGGGCAGGCTGCCAAGCTTTTAATTGTTTGGTCAATTGTTTGGTTTCTTTACTGTAAATCACTCTCCCAATAAGATGTGCTCTATAAAAGCTAGACAAGCAGCTACAAGCATGAATTGTTTTATCCAAGGCTTACAGTCACTATACTGTACCTCGGTAACTACTTTTGACGTTTTCCTATGGGACTATAGGACGTCTTCTACACATTTTTACCAAAAGATTCAATATATCACTCAGTGTTCTTCAATGGTTACATCTGCTTTCTGGGTAATGTACAAATCCAAGTTATTAATGGAACTGAAATCTACTTTGCAGGGAATTTGAATTGATATTTGTAGAATATTAGACTTTGCCGTTGCCATTTCATATTGCCACACTGTAGTTTTGAACTTTGGTCCAAAGACATTTTTGACCAAAGTTATCTCCAAAACTAGAGGCCAGAGAGAGAATCTGCTGGGTTGACAGATCTTAATCCAAAATGATTTTTATGCCATATATAATTAGAGAATGTGTCGCTAATTTGCAGTGATGAAAAGTAACTGAGCACATTTACTTAAGTGCTGTTATTAATCACATCATTGAGTTAGGTAATTCAATTGTATGCTATTATACTTTCTGCTTCAACTCTGCTAGATTTCTGGATTATTGTACTTTTTACTTTACTTCATTTATCTGACAGCGGGAATTATAAGTTATTTTACAGATTTCAACATAATGATCAATTTATAAAATGGTATTCTGCTTAGATTTCATTTTTTTGTGTAGAATAAATAATTTTAGCTGTATGTAAGGTAATTAAAACCTGTTCCAGCTATTACATATTTACATGCTGCCTATGTGGTAAAGCATCAGTATTGATATGTGATCTATGTAATAACCAAACTCTCTGAAAGGAACCATTCTGTGTACATTTGCTGTTAATGCTTGTATAACCCTAACTTTAAATGAAGGGAAATCTTTAATGTATGACTTTGACTTGGAAAGAGTGTTTGAATTGATTGAACTCTTTACACAGTTAAGTTATTAGAAGGAACAACTTGAGATCTTACACAGTAGTTGATAGGTTTACACACTAGATGGCATTATTTCACAGTCCACACAAGGAACCCCTGAAGCCATGATCATGAATTTTCTACAATATTTACATGTCATTACATACTATTTTTCACCTCAAATTGTATTAACCAGCGATGTCGGAGATACAGCAACAGCATATTGTAGTGTGGGTATTTGGGTCAAAGGGTAGTCTACTATATCGAATGCATGCTGATGTCCTGCAATGCATTCTGACACAATATTCAGAGTTTGAACATTTAGCAATTGCAGCCTCTTGCTCTGACCCATTGTTGCAATGACTTTGGTGTCAGTCTTGTATAAATCACCAGAGCAGTTCAGTTTCATTAAAGATATTCTGATCGGCTTGGAGTAAAGGGTCTTAATGCTCATTTGTTTTTGGTCGTCCTAAAATTGTTTTGTCTATTATTCCAGCAACTACAAGATGAGTGTCCAAGAGGATTCGGTTAAGAGCAATGGTGTCGCGGTCATGGCTGAGAGGTATGTAAAATAATGCATGTCCCAAAGAAAATAAATCCATCATGTATATTTTATAGGGCCATTTGATTTTAAACTAGGTTTCTAAAAATGTTGTTCATCTACAGCAGCTGTACTCAGAAGGCTATGTCAGACTTAAAGATGAACTCCACTCTGAACGGAGAAGCCATCACATCCGAGCTCAGTTCAACGTCTGAGCTGGAGGAAGCCACTGAAGGACTTTCACTAGGTGAGAGTCTAACTAATGTGATGCATTTGTACTATATACTGCATCACTAATAGTGCTGTCTTTTATTGTGAAATTCTGATTATCTTTAAAAGCGACTGATGAGTTCTGAAAAGGCAGTATAACTCTTAAATCAAACACTAATGTCTTGAAACCTATGCAACCTGTGAAAGGGGATATTGAATAGACATTAAGTCTAAAAAAAGGTAAAAAGCCAAAAGAGTCACTGTATTAGTAGCTGCATTAAGGGTAGAGTTTGTGAGATATGTATTCATTGTGTTCTATACTTAAACAAACAATATGGGGATGCACAAAGTCTGTTTGGTGCCTAACCCTTCCAGCAGCATTCTGCAGGAGCTAAGAGGTGTGGTGTAGCCTCAGATAACACCTGAACATAAGGTTGACTTATGAATGACCCTCATTTCTAGCTTCAGGGTAGGATTGAGCAAAAATAGTTTTTTTCAGTTTGTAAATCTGATAGGCTCTCAAACAGTCATAACATTTTAGGTCCCTAGAATCTAAAGCAGGGGTGGGGAACCTTTTTCCTCTCAAGGGCCATTTCAATTTTTTCAACATCCTCCGAGGGCCGTACAAATTATTGACCTCTGCTTAAAAAAAACTAAAATCACAGCCCATTCATTTGGCCTTTCTTTCATGCTGTGCAAAGAAAAAGCAACCTCTTAATCCAGATATTTTACCATGACCCGCGCATGCACGTGCACGGTGTGGCATGACCACCAAAACAGAAAGATATGGACAAAAGATGTGTGCAAATGTATTTAGTTTCCTATCCATGTGGACATGATTTAAGTGGGGGGGTACCTAACCTCCTCTAGGGGGGTCCGGGGGCATGCTCCCCCGGGAAGATTTTTTTTTTTAAATGTTGAAGTTAAAAGCATCAATCTGGTGCACTTTGAGAGCAACATTAGGAGATCTATGGAAACATCTCAACACCCATTTGAAACAGAAGAACTGTAAGCATATTTACTTTTTCTTTATGGATATTTTACAAATCACTCCCCTTTCAAACTGTATTCTTGTTTATTAATAACAACTTTTTTTTACTATCATAGTATTTTATACCCGTTTACTTTATTCTCTTATTTTTTTATAACTATAATGATTATATAAAGATGTGCCTTTACCTCACTGGTTGGAGAAAAAGCTTCTTATATTCGTTAGCATAGCTAGCTAACCAGATGCTAATAACAACAAAGTTATTGACTGTAATGATCACTATGACAGTAGAACAGATCGCCACTGGGCTTTCAGCTAAAGACACAGCCACGCAAAAACTGCGGCATGTGTACGGCTCCTTATGGGTACAGCTTGGAAGTGCCGGAGCGACGTTCTGGTGCTCTCCGTCAGAACTGCACCCCTGTCAGACGAGACATGTACCACGTGATGACACGTTAGGCTCGTGTTGTGTTCAAGGACCCTGACCGTGGCCAGGAAAAACAGGCACTCGCTTTGTTTAATTTGTTTGCGGTCTAGATGTCTTTAACTTTTTTGCGTGTGTTTATAAATTACCTCGAGGGCCGTACCAAATGGTCTCGCGGGCCGTATACGGCCCGGGGGCCGGAGGATCCCCACCCCTGATCTAAAGGGACATAGCAACATGTACTTGTGGATAATATAACTAAAGAAAAGGGATCAATACAAAACAAGACGATAATAATAATAATAATAATAATAACTTGAATGTATATAGCGCCTTTCATAACCTCAAGGTCACTTTACAAAGAAACATACAAGGACAAGACATAAAACATAAAAAACATAAACATAAAACAGGGGGCAGAAATGGAAGTGTAAGTGGGGGGGGGGGGGGGTGAGTTATTGTTGGAAGGCGATGTTGAACAGATGAGTTTTAAGGGTTGATTTGAAGATGTTAAGAGAAGGGGCGTTGCGGAGGGAGGGAGTTCCAGAGGGTGGGGGCAGCGACACTGAAGGCACGGTCCCCGACGGTGCGGAGGCGTGAATGGGGAATGGAGAGCAGGCCAGAGTCTGAGGATCGAAGGGTGCGGGACGGGATGTATGGGTGGAGGAGATCTGTGAGGTACTGAGGGGAGAGGGCATGGAGGGATTTGTAGGTGAGGAGGAGGAGTTTGTAGGTGATACGGGACTTGACCTGGAGCCAGTGTAGGTTGAAGAGATTAAGTTAAGTTTTAGTGTATCCAAAAATAAGGTGGGAAGTAACTAAGTACATTTACCCAAGTACTGTATTTAAGTACAATTTTTTTGAGAGACTTGTAGGGGAGACCAGGGACAGTTGTAACACTTTTTGGGTTTTCTCCAATAAGTAAAAAGCCATTTACACTAGGATAGCCATTTTGCTATATTATACATTCTCAATGTGTCAACTACTGAAACAATGTATTTAAGATGTTTCTATGAAATAAGTACAGGTTGGAAAATGTATTTTTTTTAAAAACTCAACTGTTACAACAGGGACGGTTGTAACATGTTAATAACGGTTACCTTTTTTCACACTACATGACAAAAAAGAGGGAAAGCTGTCAAATTCTAAGGCAACAAGATTTGAATGGGGTTTCACACATCCTCCAATGAACATAACTTATAACAGAACACCAGATGGAATTAATCTGATTCACAGTTGTGGCAGGTGTAAAAGTCACTTCCATCTGTATAGATAGCCTATTCTCCTTTGAGCTGAGACCATAGTATAAATCAGCTGCCTCCATCAGGTAGAGTAGTCTCTCAAAAGCATCTCTTGCTCTGTTGAGAACACCTTCTTTGGTGTCCAGTAGCCTACTCTTTGGGGTGATTTTGATCCCTGACTCTCCAACCTCAGCCTCTTTGTATGGAACCGGTACAGGGTGACATGGCATATATCATGGGACTTTGCCACTGCCCTGACTGATTTGCCCTCCTGAACTTCATCTGAGGCCCTCTGCAGCAGAGGAAGTGGCACTCCCCTGTCTGTCTTCCTCTTTCTGACATTTGGCATACTGTAAACACACGCACACACTTTACGTACAGTATTTTATTCCGTTTATTTTTACAGGGACAATGCACACCAATCAACAATATTGATCATTCGAGCAAATGAGCCATCATTGTAAATGTGCCATGTTACAACCGTCCCAGATGGTCCGTGTTACAACCGTCCCAGGACCACCAGTCATGCTTTCACCCCCTGTGAACCTGCCTGATTGCTAGCTTGACCCATATTTAGCTAGTTATATGTTTAGCTTACAAAACAGTGATTCTAATAATACTAGTTTGGATTCCTAGACATTTGACCTCAAGACAGTATCCAAAAAATACATCATATAATTGTTGTTAATGTTATACCTCAGAAACACATAATAAGTAAAGTAACTAAACGTTTATTTTGATCATAATACTTTTGTACTTTTACTTAACAGTACATTTTGACATTTTGACTTTTACTTATAACAGAGTATTTCTACACTCTGGTATATTTATATATGTATTTAAGCATCTGAGAGTACTCCTCCCACCTCAGCCAGAAATTCAGTCAGATCTTTAAATGTGTGACCTTTAAGAAAATGTCAAATATTTTTAGAACCAGACTGAAGTTCTGTTTTTTTCACTATTTGCAGAAGAACAAAATAAGGTTTAGCAAAAGGAGCAAACTAATCATACCCCTACCATCCTAAAGTTTTGAGGAAAATATATCATTAAGTACAACAAATCGAAAGCAGATCAGAAAGTATGGGCCTATATGCATAGGCCGTTGTTGTGAGTGTGGACGGTCGGAGCATATACTGCGTTAGAAAACACGCATTTTAAAAGGTTTTTCGCCTGCCGTCTGTCTGCAGACTTGTCAAAGCATGCATTCATTGTTTTTACTAACCGGTATCAGTATGTTGTTACTTCAGCATCATTTTGAAACGTGTATTACAATTAAATCACGGTCAAATATGTTCATTTTGTTGTAGTTTCCCGCCTCAGAGAGACGAGAGAGTGTTTAATGTTGTGCCCCCGTTGAGCTCAGTCCCTCTGCGGGACATAGCAACTGTTGCAGGATAACATAAAATAGCATCTCATTGCCGGACCTATCAGCTATAGATGACCCTGCGGCTACACGGCCAAAGCTCATTAAGTAGCCTACCCTCAGACACTTTTCGGACAAAAGAAAAGGAGCTTCGCTGCCCACTGGTATGACAAGTACACATCCTTGGAGTATAGCATTAGCAAGGACAATGTGTTTTGTAAAATGTGCCGGCATAGAGAGGCGAAGTCCCTCCCTTTCAGGGGGAGCTCCATGGGAACTTATTTCGGAAAAATTATGTATTGAAGTCAATGGGGAGAGAAAGATTATCTTTCGATCCCGTTTGAATCGTGCCATGAATTACACATAATTTTGCAAGTACAAAAAAAAAACTGTGAAGCAACACTTTTTTTGTGTGAAACCGCTCAATTAACTACATCTCCCCTCTCGCACCATACACCAAGACGGCCGTCACGTTGGCACATTTCAATTCTTCCTTTCAGATTGAGGTGAAAAGTATTAAACGAGGTGAAAATCACTACAAGTCTGGGCATGTTGAGAGCTGTACATACACAAAAGGGGAGTTAGTCGGTTCCGTAAGAGCCAGCATGCGGGACCGCGATTCTGGGATTTGTCTTTAGTTGCGTATTTTTCATAGTCTTATATTTCAACAGTTTTACGACAAACTGTGACTTTTTGAAATGGAAATTCTTTTTTAAGATTGACAATTCAAACGGGATCGAAAAATAAGTTCTCTCTCCTCATTGACTTCAATTTCTAATTTTTCCGAAATAAGGTCCCATGGGTCGGAAGTAGATGGGCGGGACTTCGCCTCTCAGAGAAAGGCGAGGCCGGCGGAGAAGATACATTCAGTCGCCATGGTTACAGGGACTGGAAACACATCGACTATGCTCTCAGTAAACACGAATGTCATTCTAGGCATAGCCTATTTTTATTAGATTATTAACAAAAATCGCGAGAAAACATTTGAACAGGCCCAGCCGAAATTACATTGGCCCACCCACAATTGAAATCCTGGCACCGCGGCTGGTAGGCCTATTATGTCTGTGTTATTTGATACTCTTGTCAAACTTCCTCTCCACAAACTTGATTGGTAGGTATACTTGATATTCCTGTTGAGTATCTGGTATGTGTTTCCTCATCCACTGCACAGCTTGCAGATCGTGTTGCTCTGACACCTCAGGAGTTAGAGCCCACAGTCCAGAGATGTCTGCAGTCCTCTCGCTCACCTGACTCCTCTGAAGCTGACTGTGTCTCGGTGTGGTATCTTCCGTATTTAACCTGTAACAAATGGCGGGTAAACACGGCTGCCCATGTTGTCCCAATACAGAAGAGCCCAGGGCAGTTCCTCTGTCGACGGCCAAAGCACAGACCGCTCTGGCCCCAGCAGACCAGCTATGGAGCACCAGCAGAGACCAGGCGGTGCGGCTGAGGATGGAGGGCTCGGGTGCGGCCTCAGTAACCCCCATTACCATCCATCAGCTCTTCATGGAGACGGTGGAAAATTACGGGGATCGTCCCGCCTTGGTTTCCAAAACAGAGGGCCAGTGGGTGACCCTGACGTGGAGGCAATACTACGAGCAGTGCCGTGGAGCAGCTAAAAGCTTCCTCAAGGTTTGTTTGACTGCAACTTGACATGATATGCATACATTAAAAAAAAATAAACATCAATAATACTTGCGCAGTGGCAGATTATTTTTTGGAATGTTGTCACTCTCCTTCAGAACATTTTTTGTGTCTCTTAAGCCTGTGTATGCCCTACATTTATTAACTAAACTACTATAAGTCATTGTTTAAATAGGGGAATTTGTGTGGCACACATAACGTTTTTACCTGCGTTTTAAACAGTAGGCTACCCCAGAGTTTCCCCACTCTCTCATCGCGTTGTGTGAGAACAGGCTGCTGAAAAATAACACTGGGGCGTGTGAAATTAACAGCTTGTGTTTCATCTCTTGTTTCACGGACATGTTTGTGTCCCATAAGGTAGTCGCTTTTTAAATTAGATGTAGGTCAAGAGTAATAGAGACACAGTGCTGCTGCGTCATTGAAACATGCTCCTAAAAAAACAATGTTTATTCTTTAAGTTGGGGCTGGAGCGTTACCATGGTGTGGGGATCCTGGGATTCAACTCAGCTGAATGGTTCATCTCAGACGTCGGCTGCATTTTTGCCGGGTAAGATCTCATTTAAAGAACTAAGGTAGATACATTCTCATGTGGACTTGTAGAGATGCTTCAGCATTGCGTCACCTGACACTGCACATTTTGCTCTGTGCATGCTTATAATAATAATAATAATATATTAATTTTATATAGCGCTTTTCTGGACCCAAAGACGCTTTACAAAGTCCATCTCTTTGTCTCTCTCGACTCCTGTTTAGAACAAAACAGTTTAAAGTCTAAGGAAACCAAGTACTGATGTTAATCTTGTATCCAGCTGTTGAGTAACATTGAACTTGTGTAGTTAAGGCACGAATCACAGGCTTTTGACTGGATTTGTAGTTATTACAAACTTTAGAATTCTTCAAGTTTCAATTACCCTTGTATAAGTGTTAACTGAAACTGCCTATTTTGGCAAACACAACCTTGAAAAACTATTTGTTTTATCTTACTAGGCTTTCTTGTCAAGCTAAGTTTAAAAATGGCAAACTCCACAGTGAATAATGCGTGCCTTCAACAGAGATGAATACTCTCCTTTCTCTGATTTGTGCCACAGGGGTCTGGCAGCTGGGATTTACACCACCAACTCCCCTGAAGCTTGTCAGTATGTTGCTGAAAGCTGTGAGGCTAATATCCTGGTTGTGGAAAACCAGAAACAGCTTGAAAAGATTCTGCAGGTCAGGACCTTTGAAAATGTTTCACTTTTGGAAGATAGAAAGAAATCTGTCCTCACATGACTTTGTGTAATTCACGTTTCTCAACAGGTTAAAGATCAACTACCTCATCTGAAAGCAATTGTCCAGTATAAAGGCGAGCTGCAGCAGAAAGCACCCTTCCTGTATACAGTATGTTCCCTCACCAAACATATTGACAAAGTAAAACAAATGATCTGATAGTAAACTGTGTGTGATGCCTACAGTAGCACCATTTACATTTTTAAAGCTAAATTAGGATCATTAAAATGTATGTTTTAATAATTCACTTAAATGTATTAAACTGCATCAGTTACATTTTAGTCTGGGTTTGGACACATTTTTCACCAATTCTCTCTATATGTGTAGTGGGCAGAGTTCATGAAGCAGGGAGAAGACGTGCCTGACGAGCAGCTGGATGCTGTGATTGACAGTCTTCGGGCCAATGAGTGCTGCACCCTCATCTTTACCTCGGGAACAACTGGCAACCCTAAAGGAGTCATGTTGAGCCATGACAATGTGAGTTATAGACAATTACTTTATTTTTATTGTAGATTAGATGTCTCTCTAATTAAGTGTTTAGTTTTGTAAAATATGAAAAACTGACCATTACCATCTCCCAAAGCCAAAGAGGACAACGTGGTGTGAAAATGATTACTGGGTCAGGAAGAGAAAGACATTTGAAAAGAATACTGCAGGCCTTGATGTATATTCAGATTAAGAAGAATAAAATGTTCCCAAACCTGTTTTGAATTTTTGAAGATGTATGATCGTTTTAACAGAATCTAGTTCAGTGGTTCTTCTTGTAAATACCCAATAAAGAGCCATGTGGAACTCCTGAAACTGCTACATTTTAACATTTAATGCTAAAACATCCAAATACCATCAGACAGTCGGCCTCAATAGGGTATTCAGGAGGGTTTTCAAATGTAATATACATAGATTCAGTAATTGATTCCAACCTTTTTACTGTGATTTAGAGCAGCTCCTGAGAATGTAAACATCAAAAGGGCATCAAACAAGAAATTGTGGCCCCTCTCTAAACATCAATGTGTTTGCTTTGTGAAAATTAAAGAAAAATGTCTCTGACTCTCTGATGACTCCTACCTTTGTCTTTAATCTGCAGCTGACATGGACAGTCCGTACGGCATCTCTCGTGGCCGGTCTTAAGTACGGTGAGGAGGTGTTGGTCAGCTACCTGCCGCTCAGCCATGTTGCAGCCCAGCTAATTGACATGTGGATGTGTGTTTGTTTTGCCATGACAACATACTTCGCAGATCCAGATGCTCTCAAGGTATGGAAACCTTGAGCTGTATAAAACATTGAGTTATAATGAAGGTTTTCTATCTTGACTATAATCTCCATTCCGTTTTCCCAGGGCTCCTTAGTGAACACACTGAAGGAGGCTCGTCCCACTTGTTTCCTGGGGGTTCCTCGTGTGTGGGAGAAGATGCAGGAGAAGATGAAAGCTGTCGGTGCCAAGGCATCCCCAATGAGGAGCGCAGTGGCAGGCTGGGCCAAGTCCATAGGCCTGCAGTACAACTACAGTGTCATGAACGGGTAAGGACGAGCAAAGATTGTTTCATTGGTGCCATGCCATTTTTCGGAAATCCAAATGATCTGAAAGATTTCCAATTGGATCGAAAGCCCATTTTTCATGTAACAAATAGTTTTTATGCAGATGGCCCATACATGTAGCTTAGAAAATACACACTAGCACCAAACAGCAGCACATGGCTAATGATCACGCAAAATGATGTCATCGGACCTTTGCAGCTGCAATATTTGTATTCTTTTGTTTAGGTATTAGGAGTGAGGCACAGTTACAATAGCTAATCAGAGGAAGAGTTTGGCAGAGCATGCCTTCACAATACTAGGAAATAGATATAGCCTATAATAACTGGGATGGTCCAATGATGTCCTTCTGCATAATAATTAGCCATGTGTATCTTTTTGTTGTAATGAGAGTTTATACTATCAGAGCAGTCATTGATTTTATTATCAGGCAAATTGGCTTTCAGTTCGGACTTTTAGGGTTGCAAAATAATAGGAAGTCCAGCCTCATGTTTGCATTATAAAATGGCCGGTCACGCTGAACAGCTGATGCAGCTGAGGCTGACATTAGCTCTGCATGATTGTGGTTTGACATTTTGAGCTTATGATTACACCATATTAAGTGGAGATACCCACAGTGGCTACAAAACATCCTGAGGGGGAAATTGTTTATAGAAAATGTCATAGCAATCCATCCTGTAGTTATTTCGTTATGGGTCAATTTCAGCTCAACATTGCTACCTATTTTTTTATGGGCCGTTCTTAATTACTAACAATTCATGACTTCAAATATGTAACACATGTGACTTTGTATTTGGCTCATAGGGAAAATCAGGTGCCGTGGGGCTTCATGCTGGCTAATAATCTGGTCTTTAAGAGAGTCCGTGAAGCGCTGGGTTTAGACCGCTGCAAGTTCTGCTTCACGGGCGCTGCCCCCGTCACCAAAGACACTCTGGAGTACTTCATGAGCCTGAACATGCCGCTGTTGGAGTTATACGGCATGAGTGAAAGCTCCGGCCCACATACCATCTCTTCTAACAGCAGCTACTGCATCGCAAGGTCAGCAGCAAAGCATTATCTAACAAATCTAGTATATCAAATGTGATGCTGATATGAATGTGAGAATATTACAAGACTTTGTGAGATTCACTCACCTCTGTTTCCAAGTGATGTTACCTTAAGCAGTGTTGGTTGGAGCTTGCTTTGCCTCCTTCATCCCCATGACAACATTGCTCCTGTTGATAAGCGGTGATGATGCAGTGTATATGTTTTGGGCTTTAATTGTGAAAGTGAAATCATGACCCAGAGACGGACCGTTTGCATAGTGAAAGCAAGGCTTAAAGGCATCTAATCTAAATGCAGATAGTGTCATTTATTTACAGCCATTTATTGGTGCAATTAACATTTACTTCATAATCACAAGGGAGAGCTAAAGTGTTATCTATTGCCACTTAAAGTTACGTAACATACCTGTGTAAGATACCATGATCTTTTTCTAAACCTAACCATATAGTAGCGTAATTAATATTATGTGCTCAATCAGTTGAAGACGTCCTGACCCAGGGTCCGATGAGATGGGATTTAAGATGTGTTGTTTATTAATGTTTCCTCACTACTACCTTCCTACAGTATTTGCAATATGTTTATTATAAGCAGTTATAATCAGAAATTAAGAGGTCACAAGCCAAATAAGGTTGCGAACCACAGGTTTAAATATTCACTAAGGAGCATGTTTTCTTTTATTTTGACCTGAAAAATGTTCTTTCAATGATGTACATTGTAATGTATTATTTATATGTACTTAAAAGTTAAAGTAGGGGTGCAGTTGTAGTGCAACATTTGGTCACGGTGAGCTTGTTGTTTATTTATTTGTTGACTCTCCAGCTGTGGAAAGGTGATGCCAGGCGCCAAGACAAAGCTGGAGAACCCTGATCAGGACGGGAGTGGAGAGATATGTTTCTGGGGTCGCCACGTGTTCATGGGCTACCTGAACATGCCGGACAAAACAACAGAGGCCCTCGACCAGGACGGCTGGCTGCACTCTGGAGATCTGGGAAGACACAATAAGAATGACTTCCTCTTCATCACAGGAAGGATCAAGGGTAAGCTGTGTTCGCAAAGACAAAAAAACATTATAAATGTGATTCAACACAAGTTAAAAGCAATCAAAAGAACTTGTTGGTAACTGAATGGTTAAACGACAACGTTGCGTTCCCAGAGCTGATCATCACCGCCGGAGGAGAGAACATCCCTCCCGTACTTATCGAGGACTCAGTGAAGTCCGAGGTGGCCATCATTAGCAACGCCATGCTGATCGGAGACAGGCTGAAGTTCCTCTCCATCATGGTCACACTCAAAGTAACCCGGCCTCCACTTCTGCACAGGGTCACAGCTACTGAATAAATAAAACACACACAGTAATGACCCCTCTCTTTTTCCAGTGTGTGGTGGACGACAACGGCGATCCCACAGACGCACTGACCCCGGAGGCCTTGAGTTTCTGCCAGCAGCACAACGTCACAGCGACCACGGTGTCAGGGATCATAGCCAATAAGGAGCCAGCTATCTACACAGCCATTCAGGAGGGCATAGAGCGCGTCAACGCCAGAGCGACGTCCAACGCCCAGAAGATCCAGAAGTTTGTCATCCTGGAGCAAGACTTCTCCATCGGTGGAGGAGAACTGGGTGAGTTACTTTATTAAAACTGGGGCAAAGGTACAAACAACACTGTCATCAAGGAAGTATTCACTTCAGCGACAACCAGGTTCAATCAGCTTGAAATCGAGGGCAAGTCGTAATAGAAAGTATTGTGACTGTGTTGTCTGCCAGACAACATTCCACGAAAGATTGTTCGACAGTGATTAAATGTCTCATTTTGTGGGGGAAACTTCTGTGTAGCAATGCAGTGGGAGTCACCGACTCAGGAAGGAGATACGGGGAGAGCTGGAGCTTTGATGTCAAACACTGATGGTTTATTTGGAGCTTCGGCCAGAGAATTCACAAAACAAGTCACGAGTCAGAGGTTCTGACTTCACGGGAGAGTTGCCACGTAAAATCTGAAGAACTCTACCCCAGACCCGTGTATTTAGCTAGTTCAGAGAGAATAATCAACATTGTGCATAACAAGATAGAATCATAACACCTCTATCAGCTGACGCCAACAGGCAGGAACAGCGAGACAGAACACTTGAGAGCACAGCAGCCAAGGTCAGGACTTATCATGTTCTATCATGAACTGATAAACTGGGTCAAAGCTATGGACCTTGGAAAATATCTCCCCAACATCACCCAAAAACATTTCAAATCTGCAGTGGATCAAATGTTTGTGCCTCTACTTTGAGATTTAAGAACAGAACAGAATTAACCTGCCTTTCTTTTCTAATTTTCGTCTGTGCAGGACCCACCATGAAACTGAGGAGGCCCATTGTTGTGAAGATGTACCAGGAGAAAATTAACGAATTGTATGGAGTGGCCATGGAAAAGTAGTAGACTGTAATTGCACAGATAATGCTGAGGATAGGTGTTCTGAGAAACTGCAGGCATGTTTATGAATGTTCTACTGTGCACAGAGGTCATGTTGTGAAGTATATCAATCTCTTTTCAACTGAATGTTAAACCTTCAAAATACATTTTTTATTTAAGGGGAAAAATCATAAATCTGATTGTGTTTTTAATAGAAAAGTGTTTTTGCTGCTATGTTTAAATAAGCTTCTGTTATTATTTAAGCTGTTAAATGTACATACGGTCTCAAAGCAGCTGTGCACCTTTTGTAAATAAATCATCCAAATCAGAGCCAAATCTTGCCATTTCCCGTTGGCATATACGGAAAACACTGGATTGTGTCATTCATCATTTTTTTGTTTTTTAAGGAACTTTTGTTCTTCCACTGTGGCCTGAGAGATGAAACTCACTTGGACATAAGCTTACCAGAATGCTTACACTATGTTTGAAGCGGCGATTCATAAAGATTACTACTCAAAGATTTTACAGCATTAATCGCCAATTTCGTTCTCATGTTGTGAGATCATTCCAATCTAGCAAAGCTGTATACATTCCCCCTAAAAACTGGATGAAATATTTGATTTAAGATAAGAATATCAAGTTGATACATTTTTCCCAACACAAGTGCAATTTTAAAGCATACATTTTTATTTGTGCTTCTCCATGTACAGTTTGACAAATATTAAAATGTTTATTTTGTGGCAGATGTTCCACGATTGTCAATAAAGAGGGAACGAATCGACCAAACTTGTTTCAAATTGTACTTTGAAGAAATGAATCATTACTTTAATTTGTACAGTGCATATTGGAGGGATATAAACCACTGCTCTGCTAAATGTATTTATTTAGTAGGCACATATTAACACATACATAAACTTATGAATGTAATCATATGTATATGTTTATATATACTAGGGCTGTCAGTCGATTAAAATATTTAATCGCGATTAATCGCAAATTAATCGCACATTTTTTATCTGTTCTAAATGTACCTTAGAGGAATATTTTTCAAGTTTGTAATACTCTTATCAACGTATGAGTGGACAAATATGCTTTATGCTAATGTTTATTATCATTTCAACAATGACAAATATACTCATGAATATTAAACACAACAACCTCTGAACATTACAAATATTCGCCTCAATTCAACCTGGAACCTCTCATTCAATAATACAATACAAATGGGGTGTGTGTGTGTGTGTGTGTGTGTGTGTGTGTGTGTGTGTGTGTGTGTGGTGTGTGTGTGTGTGGTGTGTGTGTGTGTGTGTTGTGTGTGTGTGTGTGTGTGTGATGGATCGTTGGAGCTATGTGCAACTCAAGGCATATGCTCGAACGGGAGCTGCCTGGACCCTGAAATCATGTTGCGCACACTATCCGTGCTGAGTGTGCTGACTTTTCGTACAATGTCCCACTGTCTGGCTTCCTGCATAAAGTCAAGTGCTCGGCGCAGTTGTGGCGAAATGTATCCGTTAGCGCAGCTAGCTAGCACCAGATGCTAACAACAACAATGCACGTAAGGTCTCTCTCTCGCTTGCTCGGGCCACACATACACACACCCTCCCGGTCCTCCAGATGGCCAGTCGGTGCCTGCCGGTAAGCTTGGAAGTGTGGTCTGCCACAAGCGGGCAGCAGGAGCGGGGCTGTCAGCATCAGCTTGTAGATGGTATTTTAAACTCCATGCGCTCTGAAACTACGGGGCGGCCGAGGAAAAAAAATACACATGAGTTAAAATAATTAGTGGCGTTAATTTTTTTTGTTGCGTTAACGCGTTATTAACGCATTAAATTGACAGCCCTAATATATACATATAGAAAACAATGCTTTCAGTCCAAAACACTTTGTTTATTGTGCGTAGTGTCTCTTTTTGGCAATAAATCACACATTTGAATGTAAGAATGTACACAACATATGTGAATATTTTACATAATATTAACCTTTAAAGTACCGATATATCACCAAAAACTACGCTCTGCATCAGCCAAACGACTCGTTGCGCCCTCGCTGCGAGGGGGACCCAAGTTCCCATCGGCGAAAACACGTGGGTTTGCTATCCTGGCTCCAAGATGGTGGAATGAGCTCCCCATTGACATCAGGACGGCAGATAGCTTGCACATCTTCCGGCGCAAACTGAAAACTCATCTCTTTCGACTCCACTTCGAGCGTTAGAACGATTAACGAAGCACTTTTATACCAATAAAGGACTGGATTACCTAAAGCCAGTTGAGTAGCACTTGAAATGTTTGGCTCTATGAAACCTGATATACTTATATGATTCTGTTTTCTTCAAGGTTGTGTCTTCCTGGTCGAATGTACTTATTGTAAGTCGCTTTGGACAAAAGCGTCAGCTAAATGCAATGTAATGTAAAAAAACCTTATGTATATACTGTGTATACGTATATGTGTGAGTGTGTGTGCTGTAGTACAGCTCCCATACATAACAATGTGAAAAGAACATCTGCAAAAATTCCCTCTACTTCTCAGTCATATCAGTTTGCATTCTTAAAAAACTGGTTGTGTTGCTGCGGGAAAGTTACAATGGCATTTCTACGAGAAACAGACCCAGTTTAGCTGGACGTAATGACAATTTATCTAAACATCTTATCCTCCGGCATTGTTTTAAATAGTTAAACTGCATGTACAAGGTTGGGCTGCACATTCACTACTTGACGTCTGACAGACTGTACTGATATCAGTTCATATATCTGGAACATCCACACACTTGACATAGTTTCTTTGAACAGAAAGATGGATCAACTTCCTTCTGTCTGAAAGAAAACAGTATTACCCCCATTTTACCCGACCAACTGAATGACAACCAAACTTCCACATTTTCAACCAAATGTTAAATGTTCTACCAATCATACTACCTTCCAGTTAATATAAAACAAATATCAATAGAAGAAAATTATACTTTTTGGCCCATGACCAATCCACACAGCTTCCTGCACATTACTCGTCTGAGGCTGATTTAACCATGCACGTTGGAATTGTTAGTAATGGAACTTAAAACAATGAACAAGCTAAAAACACACATTATTATCCTGTAATTCAATTGAAACACTGACTTAAAATGCAGCAGCTAACAGTTTAACCAAGCAGGACCAATAAAGAGACACTAATCTTGAACACCCTGATCAGCTGAAGACACGTTTTTATCTTTGGTAGAAAACAAACACTAACGTCACAGCTTTGGGTGTGCTGCATACTTTTAGAAGATAATTAACAAAAATGTTCTGCCATGTGTTTTTTAGTGTCAGTTTATCAGAGGTCAAATCAGTTGTTGAACTAAATTGTTTACCCAGGAAACTTACACAACTGATATAATTTGAGTTGTAAGGCATGTTAGATTCATGCAATTGCAGAACAAATGATCCTTCATCAGGTTTATTATTGTGTGTTTATTTTACAGAACTGATACAGTACACATTTGGATATAGAGTACTCATGTGAATAAACTGTGCAGTATTATCTGTCAGTAACAACACAAAGCTGTCCAAATACAACCCTCTTAAATTAATAACTTGTTACCACTGATGTTATGTCCAAACACCAAAAGTCTTTGATAATTAAATTATCGATGAAGGTTTAAGATCATCTAAAAACAAGCGTATGAAAAAAGACATTCAGACATGTTAAGCTATTTAAGGCATAGAGATATATATTTTACACCATATGTTGAAAGATGAAAGACTGCACATTTGTTAAAGGGCCGGTTCACTCAAATTACAAAACACGAATGTTCTCTTTTAACTCTTTAACTGGGAGATATGAATTTTTAAGATTTCCAATCACTTCGATCCACATCCATGACATTTTATCACCTTATAATGATGTGAACTTGTGAAAAGAAGCAACAACAATTAATTGGAGTCATGCTTCTTGTAAAATGATGCATTCAAGTCCAATATTCACTCTTTGCTTTGCCTGTTTTTAAGTGCAGAGCAGGTAGCTTACAGTGGTTTTACCAGAGCTATGTCGCTGTTTACCACACCCTGCCAGTGACAAAAAACAGAAGGGAAGTGGACTAAAAATCTACATTTTGCTCTGTCGCATTGGAATGGAGGCAAAAGGAAAAACAACCTCAACATGTTAAGAAAAATTGGTAGATATAAATAATAAAAAAAGATGTGTTGTAGGCTACTTTGGGTGAACAGACTGTTTTAATCAGGGCAACACTGGCTTCTTATTTTTTATTTGGTAGTGATGGCGACTCCCTTGTTGACCCAGGCGTTGGAGTTGAGTAGAGAGAGCATGAAGCGAGCCACGTCTCCTCTTCCCACTGCGCTGCCTACAGGGAGACCACTGCCGTCGGGCACAAAGTACCCCTCATGGGTCAGAAACTCTTGAGCTGGAGAGACACAAAGATTACAAAATCAGCCGTTAGCTGTTAGAGCTCACAGCTCCTCATATCTGTTCAGAAACTGGACAAAAGTTAAACAAGTACAAACCACAGTCTGTCTGTCTCATGGCGAATACAGTCGCTGGTTTATTTATGTCTGTAGGCCGTTGTTGTGAGTGTGGACGGAGCATATACAACGTTAGCTTAGCCTGGTCGATCCGATCTTCATTCAGAAAAAAAGCATTCTAAAAGGTTTTTCGCCTGCCGTCTATCTGGAGACTTGTCAAGCAATATTTCATGTTTTTTACTAACCGGTATCAGTATGTTGTTGCTTCGACATCATTTAGAAACGTGTATTACAATTAAATCACGGTAAAATATGTTCATTGTGTTGTAGTTGTAGCCCCGAGCCTTGCGTCTTGTTTGAATTATGCGAATAAACCTATGGAGTAAACACAGCTGACAGCCGCGGTGAAACTCGAACGTTTAGAGCCGCGTCCGGTGAGAACGCAGTCTATAGGTGTGTCTCTTTGGTCTACTGCCTGTTTGCTTTTACCTGAAGCCTGCAGGTTCTTCAGACCAGGCGGGCGAACCACCGTCCAGCTGATGTCCTCGGTCTTGTGCAATAACTTCTCCATCTCATGCATGTTGGTGAGGACGCTGCGGATCATCGGCAGCAGGAGGAATCGAATCAGAAAAGATGACTGCGCTCCAGAGTTAGCTAACATCAACAAGAAAAAAAAAAACTTAGAAATTATCCTCTTACATTCTACAAATAATGTCAACAGAAAAAAACATTGTATTTAAGCTCTAATTGCAGTTCTTAGTGCTTACAATTCTAAATTAGAATGTAAAGTTACAGTACCCTGTTCTTCCAATGAAAATCAAAAAACAAATGTAAAACCAATATCCAAAATATAAAGAGGCAGTGGCCATGCTAGGATCTCTCTGAGTTTCTTTCTTGAAGTTTTATCCAAATCTGAACAAAATAATAAACACAATCATTTTATCTAGAAAGGCTTGATTGAAATCCACACTTTAACACTTGATATCTGAAGGTAATTTGAGAATGATAAACAGAAATAGATTACAGTTTATCAAAACAAAACCACTCCTAGGACATTGATACGGTGGACTTATTTCATTATTGAATCTTACAATGCATTATTACGTGTGCTGCACTTACGCTCTGTGTACCAGGAGGTCATGGTGATGATCTTGTTGACCCGGGCCTCTCGCATGGCACTAATCATGCTGGTCATGGACAAGGTGTAGCCCGAAACCCCTGAGAAGAAGGAGGCCGGGAAACCGAGGCAGGACATGACCACATCCTGTCCTTTGAAGTGAGTCTTCAGACTGTCTGCTGAGAAAATATCAGCCTCCACCACCTAGAAGTAGGGAAACACAAATAATTACTGAGGTGAATTTTACTTTTTTCAATCCTGCTGATGGATTTATTTGAGGCTTTATCTTGTATCATGTCCGTTTTGTCCATCTTTCTTCACTTGTTGTATTCTCTTGTAGCTTGGGTGTGGCACTGTACAGTAACTGTTTGCAAAAATCTTGTAAAATAGAAGAATAAAAAGCATTTGTTGGGGAATATTTGGATGGTGGATAACAGGGTCAACAGTGTAGAATATATCATTAAAGTGTTTTTAATAGGCAAGGCAAGTTTATTCATATAGCACCTTTTAACACAGGGCAATTCAAAGTGCTTTACAAAAAGAAAAGACATTAAGAAAATGGCATTTGAAAACAGTCATTAAAAAGCAAAGATAATAAAAATAAACATTAAAAGAAAAAATATATGCATAAAGATTACAGTGCAGTTTAAGATATGAAATGAATAGTTCAATTAAAAGCAGCGGCAAAAAGAAAAGTCTTCAGCCTGGATTTAAAAGTAGTAAGACAAGTAATAGCCAATAACACAGTTCTTTGGCTCAGAAGAATTACATGTGTCAGCCAATACTCAATTGCTATTATTAAGTAAGTAACTGTTATTATTTGGTCTTTTAATGGGATTTGTTCAGAGTAATGCAAAATAAAATAACACTGGGCTTTTTATCTTGGCAGTGCCCCACCTTCCTGTGTGCACAGTACCACACCCACATGTAAAAGTTGTTTTGGCTTATGTTAAGGAACATAAGCAGCACATGTTTTACCTCATACAACCATCCTTTGGACATGATAAAACATTTATCATTTATTTTATGACTGAACTTTGAGCCCAACATGCACGGAGCAGCAGCACAACACAACGACTACCACCCATTGGTTCCACATACCTTGAGGTTATCATGATGCACGGTGAGTTTGGCGGGGTTCCTGACGATGGCAGTTACGGTGTGGCCCTGCTGCAGCGCCTGGTTGACCAGATACTGTCCGGTCTGTCCCGTGGCTCCCAGCACGGCGATCTTCATCCTCACACTCTGACACACACACACACACACAGCTCAGTCAGGGCGGAAGCTTATCAATACACGACGCGTGACCAATGCTCTGACCCTGTTTCACAAGAGTACAGAAATGATTTATATGGTGCAATAAAGAAGCTCTCTCTTCGGAAGTTCGGTTTGTCATCTGATGGATTACGTGTTTAAATTGTGGATTCATGCTATACTGAATCCTTGTTTCTACAGGAGTCACTAAATAAAGATAAATACTTTTATAAAAAGGTCATGTTCAATGAAGACAATGTGTGGACGTTTTCTTAACATTTTAAGGGGGGCAAATTATAGTTTTAAATGTTAATACATCTACAATAATGTGTTTTAAGCTGTCCAGCCTTAATTTAAGTCCAACAAACTATTATAAAATAAATATATAAAACACAAAAATAGCAAAACCTCATACTTGCTAGCCTGGAAATAGAACATATTGAACCTGTTATGCCCCAAGGACGCCCTCGGCGGGTCCTTTTTTTTCACGACACTGTGTTTTAGGGGATCTTAATATTTAAGAACCTATTAATGTATTATACCAGATTAACGGGAATAATCTCAGCTAACTGACGACACAAACCATTTTTACCAAAACAAAACACAAGTCTCATAAGAAGCATCTAAATGACCCGAGCGAAAAATGCTAACACACTTTGGCACAGAACTCAAGATAAAAGATACCCTTATTACTTATCGTAGCTGCACATACAATATATCCGATTAAAGCTGAGGTTCCACAGATTATTTAGGTATATATATCATCACTAAATGATCCGAACTCGTGACAGGAGAAGCAAACTCAGACATCACAACACGTACCTTTACGTAGCTTTTACGGGAGATCCTCTCACCGTAGCTGTCAATCTGATCAAAAGACTTGTTCAATGGCATTAAAACGAGAAAAAACGCGGCTGAATCGGTTAATCCATAGGTTGGTAATGTTTCTGGGTAATACTTTTTTTAATTTATAATCCATAATTCAATTTTTATGTAAAAATCGGAGAGTAAAAGTTAGCTGCTAATGGTAGCCACCAGAATTATCGCAGCTTCCGGTCTTGGCTATGCGGCAGTTACACACATGACCAAATAAGGAGTATGTGGGAAATCCCCTCGACTCCATTGGCTCTGACGGTTAGAAAGAGATGTCAATCAGCAACATCGAACAAGGGGGGCTAGAGATAGGTCAAATCCACCCAAATGACCCCAGAAGTGTTTTTTGTGTGCTAAATCTCTCTAAAAAGGTCACATTTAACTTGTTTTGCATCAATCTTGATACAGGGTACTTATATGTTGTAGTTTGGATTCCTAAAGCTTTTAGTCTGCCATCCCATCATTCAAGGATGGTTTTCACTATAAGTAATTTTTTTACTGTGTTCAATCTGAATATACTTTAAAATAAAAACATCTATATTGATTCTGACACTTCTACATCCAACTCACAGGTGTAACCTTGCTTTGAGAAAAAAGATTATTAATTTAACCCTTTTAGAAGGGAAGATATGGTCATTTGTTCTGGGAATGTCATTTTCGAGCCTGAAACCTGAAAAGCAGGCTCAGGGTTTAACAGGATTGAAACAATTATTAGATTGCCTACATTTTTGCAGGGAATTTGACATTGGATTGCACATTGCTATCAATCGTATATGTCTTATGGGACTTTACACAACATTAAAACAACAATTCATTACAACTTTTTTTTAAGCTGTCACAGCTGAGTAACAGGAACATTTAAAATGGAGGTCAAATATGGACACACAGTGTGTCTTTGTTGAATTTGAACAGATTATCATTTCTGCAGCAGTGGAGGATGACGAGTGTGTGAGTCAGATGCTCTCTGAAGATTACAATAAACTGAATTCATCTCACATTATGTTGGTTAGGCAACCATTTTGAGAATGTATTTCCTGGAAGTAGTAGCTGCTATGTTTAAGTTTATTATCGTCAACGTGGAGCCACATGCTGCACTGTGACATCAGCAGAGTTAAATAAAATGCAAGGATGGGCTATCATTTTATTGATTTATTTTCTATAAAAATGTAAAACCCTTGTTATGGGACTGACTTTTTTCTCAATTGAAAAAGCCAACATTCATAATAGATAGATTGATAGATCTTTAATTTGTCATTGTACAGGTACAACGAAATTACAATGAACTCAAGGTGCCAACACGCAACAACAAGACAATATGACAATCTGAGGTGGTATCTCTTGAGTATTCTCAGGAAGTATAGTCTCTGCTGTGCCTTCTTGACGGTTGCCGTGGTGTTGGTCCTCCAGGACAGGTCCTCCAGGACAGGTCCTCCGCCAGGTGAACGCCCAGGAATTTGATCACTGAGACTCTCTCCACACAGCCTCCATCAATGTACAGGGGCTGCATGTCGGTCTTCTTCCTCCTAAAGTCAATGATCATTTCCTGGATTTTCAGCATGTTCAGCTGCAGGTTGTTTACTTTGCACAACGCTAACAGTTGCTCCACCTCGTCCATGTACGCGGTCTCGTCACCCCCTGAGATGCAGCCCACCATGGTGGTATCATCAGCAAACTTTGTGATGGAGTTGCTGGTGTGGGCGGGGACGAGATCATAGGTGTAGAGGGCGTAGGGGGGCTCAGCACGCAGCCCTGTGGTGACCCGGTGCTGAGACTGAGGGACGTGGAGGTGTGGGTGCCTACCCTCACTCTCTGGGGGCGATCAGACAAGGAATGGGATACTCCCAGGACTGATAGCTTGGTCACCAGTGTCATGGAGGATGGTATTAAATGCCGAGCTGAAGTCCACGAAGAGCATCCAGGTGAGACAGGGTAGAGTGGAGAGCTGTGGCGATGGCGTCCTCCGTGGATTTGTTGGCCCTGTAGGCGAACTGGTGGGGGTCCAGACCGGGAAGGAGGGATGAGACGATGTGGGGACGGACCACCTTCTCAAAAACGTTAGCGGGGGTGGAGGTGAGTGCCACTGGACGGTAGTCATTTAGGCAGCCGATGTTGTTCTTTTTCGGAACCGGGATGATTGTGGATGTTTTCAGGCAGGATGGGACGATGGCCTGGGACAGGGACTGGTTGAAGATCTTGGTGAAGATCCCCGCCAGCTGGTCAGCGCAGTCTCTCAGCACCCGTCCTGAGACTCCGTCCGGCCCCGCTGCTTCTCTCGGGTTTACTGCCTTCAGTGTGCGTCTCACCTCGTGCTCCGTGAGGATGCTGAGGGCAGGTGGGTGTAATGGTGTGGGTGTAATGGTGTGGCTGCTTCCGATAGCCCCGTCTCATAGCGGGCGTAGAAGGAGTTCAGCTCCTCCGCCAGCTGAGGGTCACCCCCGTCGGCCGAGGGGTGGCTGGGTTTGTAGCTGGACCCCCTGCCACACCCGCCTGGAGTCGTTGACCCGGAAGCAGTCCTCAATCTTCCCCTTGTAGTCCATCTTGGCCCGCTTGATCCCCCGCTTCAGGTCGGTTCTGGCAGTGCTGTACAGCTTCCTCTCACCAGTCCTGAAGGCGATGTCCCTCTCCCTGACCAGGTGCTGCACATCTCCAGTCATCCACGGCTTCTTGTTGGGATGAACCCGGATGCGCTTATCCACAGTGACGGAGTCTGAACAGTGCTTGATGTATCCCAGGACTGCTGATGTGTACTGTTCCAGGTCCTCATGTTCGAAAAAAACCCAGTCGGTGTTCTCAAAACAGTCTTGCAGCTGTGGAGTGGCGTCTAAAGGCCAGGTTTTAATTGTCTTTATAATGGTGGAAACACTTTTCCTGATGGGGGAGTAGGCCGGAATTAGGAGAAGGGACACATGATCTGACTGGCCTAGGTGCGCTTTAGCTCTGTAGCCCCCCTTAATATTCGTGTAGACCTTGTCCAGTGTGTTATCCCCCCTCGTGGCATATTTAACATGCTGGTAGAGTCTGGGAAGCACTACCTTTAAGTTGGCATGGTTAAAGTCCCCCGCCATGATGTGGACAGCCTCACTGTGACAGCCTCAGGATACATGCTTTGTTGACTGCTAATAGCATCATGTAGCTGACTTAGCGCCGCGCTAGCATTGGCATCTGGTGGAATTAGGGCTGCACGATATTGAAAAAAAACTGACATTGCGATATATATTTTTTTCCCCTGCGATATATATTGCGTTTTTTTTAGCTATATTTAACCGGATGAAGGATTTTAGTCACGGACGACTGGATCTTAACTGGTTGACTCATTATACCTTAAGTCATGATCTAACATGTCATGATAATGCATGTTGCTTACCCTCAAATAAGGGGGTTCATCTGTGAATGAAGAAGAGAAGAACCTTTTTGTATCCAAAATAGTTCCAGATGGCAGATGTTGCTTTTCTTTTTGGAAGTAAATCTTCATTCTCGCCGGTATTGTCCTCCTGTTCCTCGCTAATTTTTTACCGGTGTTTTGATGGTCTGCAAACTATAGTTTTGCAGACAAACTATAGTTTGCAGACCAAACTATAGTTTGCAGACCATCAGGGGCCTGCTGTGATCTGATCAAGAATGATTGTGATTGGTGGTTTGCTGTGCATGCAGAGCCTGCATGTCACTCACTCAAGTACCCCAGAGCCGCGCAAGTTTTCCTTTTGTAGCAAGCAGCAAAATAATTGTAACATGACGTGTTTGAGTTAATTTACCTACTTAATATCGCACGTCCTAAAAAAAAAAAAATTATAATTTTTTTTATAAAATCGCACGTCCCTGCGATGTGAATATTGCGCATGCGCATATCGCGGTTATCGCCATGACACGATATATCGTTCAGCCCTAGGTGGAATATATACTGCAGTCTGCAGTTATCAATACAACATTGAACTCCTGTAATCCTGAGATACTAATGAAAGATAAAATGTATCAAATATTGTATGTATTATCCATTCGTTATTGATTCAAACTTGAATTCAAAAAATAGAATAAAGTATATTTTAGGAAAGTTTTTATACTTTTTAAAGAAATAATATGTTACATTTCTCCACTAACATATCTAAACCCAAATACATCATTGCAGACAGTATGTCACCCAGTTTTTCAAAATAAAAGGTGGGTGTGGTCCATGAGCATACTTGCCAACCTTGAGACCTGCGAGTGAGAGGTGCCTGTCATCTACAGTTTTGAAGCTTTTGTGCTTTTCTTTGCCATAGTCCACTTTGGACTATATGAAATATTTCAGGATTGCACTTTTAACTTGAAATGTTCTCACTTGCTTGGTTTCAAAACATAACAAAGGCCATAATCTGTTCATTGGGGACCATCAATGCTATTTTTCATTGCTGTTGCCGCCACTATTGCTCATGTAAACCTACTACTGCTGCGCCCCCTGTAATCTCAGAGGCACCCTGAGTAATTTTGTTCTGGAACCGGGCCTGTACATGGCCATATACTAAACAGTAAACACACTACAGAGCCCGTTCCGTGTCCCGTTAGTGTTTACTTCCTGTCTGCCTTCTTCTGGTGATTTATCTGACGTCCAGCGCTCCGTCTTTTAACCTCTTTTCCTTTCTCTTTCCTGATCCTCTTTAGCAACCTTCATTATAGTCCTTGACAGTGGATTAACAACGAGTCACATGTTAAGAATTTATAATCAGAATCGAGTATTCAACTAAGCCGTGCAAAGTTGTTAGTATAGCCTTAAGGGCCTACACAGTTGTTATGCTATACCACATTGCCCTTCACTGGATGTATAATGAGCTGCACTAAACTACATTTTAGCATTTAAAATACCTAGCCATTCTTTTGCGGTTATTTTGGTGAAAGTAACTCAAAAGTAACTCAAAAGTAGTGTAACTCATTACATTTCAGAGACAGTAATATTGTAACTTATTATTTTCAAAAGAGAGTAATAAGTAATATGTAATATATTACATTTTGGAAGTAACTTGCCCAACACTGGGTATATTGATAAGTAGGCCTAAGTATTGCAAAATAAATGAACTTTCTATTAATACAAGGCAAGGACTGTTAAATATATAAAGACTGTTGAACACGATAGCATTAGTTTTAAGTACCGAACAAGCTGTCAATGGAGTTAATGTAACAACCACATTGAACCTCACATGAACCCATAACAGAACCTGTGTTTGTGAGCGACTCAAACACACCTCCTTATGCCATGCAACACGCGGAGCAACACACGTTTCTCCTACATTTCTCTTAAATATGACAATTCGCTATTAATTGATGTCAATATAAAACACAGGACAGCTTGCTTTTAGCTTTTTAAAAGGTTTCTAGCCAACATTAGCTAACTCACCTCCGCCATACGTTTGCAGTGCTGCGGGATGCGTTCAAGAGCCGCGGCGTTCAGGTATGTTTGTAAAGCAACGTAATGGGTTTTATATATTAAATAACATGTCAATTGATGTTGGTCATAAACAGGATGATGTTACATGACCCTTTCAAGTTAATCTCGTAGTGAAATTGCATCCCAAATATTTGATTAGCACCTAGCGTTATAACGTTGTGTAAATGATTAGCCATTCGTTGGAAATTAGCTTAATTATTAGCCATGTGTAATATTGTATTCCTATCAAGTTCTAATACATTTTATTTATGTGGTCATTTTTCAAGATAAAATATATAAATAAATACAGCTATAAAGATACAACTTTGGACTGGTAACCTTTGGTGTACATTTGAGCTTTTTTCATTTAATTTAATTGTAATAATAATGATTCAAAGATGTAACTGTGTGGGACTTGCAGCAAGTGAAATGAAGTAATATTTTTAAATTATGTTCTAAATCACTTGTTGGGGTTTACATTGGGGAAACATTTGAGGGGTAAAAACAGTGATAAATTAGTTAAAGTTAATACTGAATTGTTTTTGGGGAGACATACTTTTTATTACAGCCTGCCATGAACATAACTCTAATGTCAGACAACTATCATCGTTGCAAGTGAAACATGGAGATTACCTTTATTTTGCTCAACATAAGGTGACATCTAACAAACATCATCATGCTTAGGTTTGGTAATACCTTACTTACTTCATAGCACACAATCCAAAAAAGAAGCCCATGTGATCAAAAAAGACCAAAAACACATCCTGGCCGCTTGTTAACTATAGTTTCCCGCGGCACTTCACCCTCTTCCTATAAAAAGACCAGTCTAGTCGCATCAAGTCATTAGCTCAAGTAATCCACTTCTGACTCTGTGTCTTTCTCATACGATCACACACTGAAGCACTAAAGACTAAACCAGCTTCAGCACAGACTCACGGAGCTTGATGAGGCCTCTGTGCTGAGTTACTGGGTTTTGCTGTCATTCTCACATTACAATGATGGTCTGATAGACATCCTGCAGTTCTTGACCTGTTGGACTGTTGGAGGATGAAACAGAGCAAATGGCTGTTTGAACATTTATTGAAACTGCAAGCCAAACAACTTGGGAGCTGTTGACTGGATTGAAGAGGTGACCACGTAAGTACACTGCTGATTTAAAGATCTCGTATTTCTACAGCAGTTAGATCAAGTGAGTTAAACCAGAAAAAAGCAGATAAAGACAGAAACATCTTCATGTTCCAGATCTGAATCAAGAGCTTCTCAAAATGTATTTTAGTCCACTTAAAATGCCAGGCTTACATTGTAGTACAGATCTCTTTACATGTTAGCAAAGTCACCCATCTGTTCCTTTTAAAGTAGGTCATAACCAGCAAGAGAATTATGTGCCACCCAATTCAATGAAATGTATATTTTAGGTTTGATTGATCAACCTAAAATACAGATTGATCAATCAACGGTTGTGTACATTGTAAACATTCATTAAGGGATTATTTGTTTACCGTATACAACAGATGGTGATTTAAAACAATAATTTGTCCATTTCATAAAAACTACTTCAGTCCATACAGATATTTCCTCCCTTTTTCACTTTCATAGATGGTATTATTTTAGTCTACATTAAAAAAAGCCCCGTGCTTTAAGATTGAGGCCAATCACAGAAGTGAGGAGCCAGCAGTAATGAGATTAAAAGGTTGAACGTCTTCCAACTCCAGCTCTCCAGCTGATGACCAGCCACGCTCAACTTTCCACTCTGTCAATGAACAGGGTCAACTGGACTGTAGCAGGTTACTAAGTTGTTGTAAAGTCTGTTTTGTGACTCCAAAAAAGTAATGCACTCCTCTGATAGCTTTTACATAATGTGATGTTTGGTGCTTTGAACAGGAACAGTCATGGGATGTGGCGTCTCAAAGTCCAACCAGTTCCACAAAAACTCTGGAAAAGGTAACCATGATCCTTCAAACATTGACCGATACACCTATTTTTCTCTCTTAACCTTCTGAGATGTATATAAATCCTCACCACTATGTCCCACTTGTTGTCTACCATAGTTTACCCTTCAGATGTAATCTCCCTGTTGTATTTGTTGTAATAATCTGTATTTTTCTTTGACCTTTTTCCTCTGCTGCTGTCTGCAGCTGTTATAAGTAAGCCACACCTTGCTGTGATTGTTGTTGTTGTTTTCCATATGAGTATGAGGGCAGGTGGAAGCAAGATTGAATACCCAGCTTAAGCAGAGATGTTCAGATATTTCACACAAGCTAAACACATTTTTGTTGTGGAGGGAATTTCCAGTTGTTGTGGTGAGTCTGAAATGATACATACAAATAATTGAGTTGAGAATTGAACTTAAAATAAACACCAAAGAGCTACAAGCTTATAGTGATAATGTGGTAAATCTTATTTTTTTACTTCCCTTCTTGTTTTGTCTGTTATGGTCCGTGCCAGATTGTTGGTCTCAATACAGGGCAGGGCAACCTAGGAGGATATCACAGTATTGTTCAAAAAGATTTTTACCGGTGTTGACATAAATATCAAATGTTGGCAATATCACAATCTCTTATAGGCTCCTTTTCAATACATAACAAATGTCAAGTTTGTTTTAAGTCATAACTGAACCAGAACTTTCTTTTTAAATGTGTCTCCTAATAAGAAGGATACGAAGAACGATTATTAACTAAATGTTGGAAAAGCAATAGCATGTTGTGAACAATTCTATCATTTGAATATTTTCTGATCATCTTTTGTCGTCGTTTCAGCTATAAAATCTGCCGTTCTGATTCAGCGATGGTACCGTCAGTTTGTCGCCCGCAAAGAGATGAGGCGGAGATACACCTGGCACATCTTCCAGTCCATCGAATACTCTGGAGAACAGGCTCAGATAAAGGTGAGAAACAACAGGGATGGTCCTGTATATGTCTCTAAATAGTAAGAATGAACATAAGATCTTAACTTTCACGTCTCCTCCACTTGTAGCTTTATAACTTCCTCGGCTACCTGATGGACAATTTCACACCTGCAAGCAATGAGCGTAAGCTTTGACATTTTAACAGACAGTTTATTTGACGAGCATTTCCTGAATCCCTGACTTTGAACTGTCCTCTTGTCCTTGCTTCCAGGGAATTTGATCTCGCACATCTTCAGAGAGAATGAGGTCTGTCGGGATGCAGAGTGGGAGAGGTACTTCTGCTACAAGAACATCGAGGTGCCAGATCTTTACTCAGGACCCCACCTCACCTTCCCTCTGACGGTGGAGCAGGCGGTGGGGCTGGTGGAGGCCTTCAGGAACAAGAAGGTAGGTGCACACCTCCACTTTACAGTCCAGCCTTAAAGAAACATGTACCTCCGTCACAGTTCATGAACAGACTCACTGGTTTTGTATCACTGCACATGATAGTCTACTTCTCGTGTTTCACTGGACCCGAAATAACATGACCAGAATTTAACATTATGAAGTTTTAAAGAAATCTGACAGGTTTGCAAGATTTTTGGACAGTCTCAGATCCACAACAGACATTATTCTATAGAAACATGCTAAGGTGTGTCAATTGACCACTACAATCATGTGTATTCATTTAAGAAGGAGTCTGCTTTTTACTTAACAAGTATTTCTTGGTATTAATTATATATATATAAAAAATAAAAAACATCTGTATCTTCATTGGCATGTTATCATTATGACATTTTCCTTCTTAACTTGTTGTTTAGTCGGCAGAAAAGCAATCTTTAAAAATAAATATCATTTGTTTATTGTTGTTGTTTCACATGCTGTGCTATAAAAAAATGCCTAAAGCTCAAACCTATGAATCAAAATATCACTGCTGTGGTCTTACCTGTTCATGTGTCTAAAACCTTTTTGCTAATAAGTCTCTCTCCCAGTAGCAGCTGCACTCGCGCTACGTCCTCCAGCTCCTGCTTGAAACGTGGAAACAGCTTCGGCTATTGCCAAATATCAACCGTATCTCCACCTGCCACAGCAAAGAAATCACTATTTGTGGTGAGATTTGATCAGTTCATCATTTTACTAACTTAAAGTGATCTGATTCCAGCGTCTAGATTGCTAACTGAATCTTTTGGAGTTTTAGACTAATCAAGAAAATTGCTCTGAAAAAAAACTGCCTCTCTGTTGTGAAGCACTTTCTGACTGTAATGTAGGCAGTTTGTTTATGTTTGTTGTTATTTATTCATCAACATATATCCTCTTCATTACAGGAGATTTGCATGGACAACTGGAAGACCTGCTGCTGATTTTCTACAAGGTACATATTTTCTCTTCTAAAATCTAAAACTGATAGAATAGCTGACGTGAAAATGTTTTTTTCTCATGAGCTATGATTATTTAATTTTAAAAAGAGGCATCTATAGAAATAAATATTTGATTGAAATCTTCTACTGTTATTAAAACCTCCAAAACCTCCTTCTGTACTCCAGGGCCCGATAGTAGTTATCAGGTTGCAAGTAAATTAATTATTGTTTATTATTTCAATTTAAATGATTGAGTGAGTATTTATATATCATGTAAAATAAATATTCAAAAACACTAAGGTGTCTTCAAATGTCTTGTTTTGTCTGACCAAACCTCGTTTATTTTTATTTTCATGATTTGCAATTGAGAAAAACAGATTTATTTTCTAAAATGAAACTTGAATGATTAATCATTTTCAAAACGCTATCAGCTAATCGTTAAATCAGTTATGATTCGTTTTACTGTCAAGCTGCAACATGCTGCATTATTCTACATTTAGAAAACACCGAATTAGTGAACCAGGATCAGTGCTGTGGCCTGTAATGTGTTTACTTTGAGATTACAAAATGACTCACTCCTGATGGCTTCATTTGTTTACATCACAGAATGACATGCCGTCCTTGGAGAAGCCGTATCTGTTTAACGGAGACTTTGTAGACCGCGGCAAAGACTCCATAGAGATCCTCATCATCCTGTTTTCATTCCTGCTCGTCTATCCAAGTGAAGTGTACCTCAACAGAGGAAACCACGAGGACCACATAGTCAACCTGAGGTGAAACCATGTCTAACTGGGGGGGTGAAGCCTAAAATCAGAGTTTATAACTGTCATCCTGTGTGTCTCTGGCTGATGTAGGTACGGCTTCACAAAGGAGGTGTTGTCTAAATACAGGGTAAGTTGTTAGCACCATACAAACTTTCCATGCACATGTTTGGTAAACTCCAACCCCTGCTTATTTAGTAATCCCGCCTGCGCCTACACACTCAGTAAAGCTTGATACGGGCCAGATTCCTTCCTAATATAAAAAGGGACACTCCTCCTCGCGGCTGAGAGGATTTGACGTCTTTAAAGTTGACTGTCTGACGTCAAAGATCCACAAGGGAATCCCCAGATGTCCCAAATGTTTCAGGTTACTGTCCTTAGTTTGGATACAATTATAAACAAGTATTAAGCTCACAATCTGGAAAAAAACATTTTAATTGGAGCCATACCCAGACCAAATGTATTAATCAATAAGAATACAAATACTTTATCTTCTATACTTTAAATAAAGATAAAGAACATAAAGTAGAAATGTGCGCGTTGTACTACAATTGTAAACGTATGTCCTACAAACACAGATAAAGACAACAACAGCATCATGACAAGAAAAATTCATAAAACAAAGTTAGAAAGTACTGGACAGGCGATGCAAAATCAGTGATCCTTATCAAGAAAGATGTTCAAATGTCAATGTTAAATAATGACATTTTCTGCATACATTGTTCTTATCTTAATGTATTTGAAATCAATAAAAATACAAGTGTGGATGTGGAACCAGTACTGGGGGTTATTGTTATTATTGTTATTATTTATTAATTAAACTTGTTGATGTTGTTTTAGATGACAAGTTGTGGTTGCAATTCATTTCCCCCCCTCCAACCCTATTTATTTAATTCCAAAACAGATAAAGCTGAATTATTAGATGGCAAATATATCAAAAGTAAATGTTCAGCCACAACAATATAAGACAAATAAAATCATTCTAATAATTTCATAAAAAATAAACAGAATGTGGGCTTGGTGTTTTGTGTATGATGGCAGACAAAGTGAATGAACAGGTTACATGTCAAAGCAGCGCCATCCTCAAACAAGCAGGACATTTGGCATTTCCTAAATATGTTTGCTGTCAAAGTGTGGGAATTCAAATCTGGTGAAATTATTGTGTAAAATGTAATCCTGGAATAAAAGGAAAAGAGTACAAACTTAACTCGGGCTATAAGATATGGCTCCTCTTTCATATTGGCAACAAACTCTAAAACTGAAGAATAAAGAAGGGATGGGGAATTTAATTCCTGTTCGTCCTCAGATGCACGGCAAACGGATCCTGAAGCTGCTGCAGAAGATTTTCAGCTGGTTGCCGTTAGCGACTGTAATAGACCAGAAGGTGCTGGTTATCCACGGAGGGATCTCCAACACCACCGACCTCAGCGTCCTCGCCAGAGTGGACAGACACAATGTGAGCCTCGAACACAGGCATGTTCATTTTAAATGTTTTATCAATCATCCTGAAAGCCATTGAAATTCCTGCTCTGTTTTTGTTCCAGTACAACTCGGCGCTGAGGCCTCCGAAGAAGAGACACCAGAACGTAGCGGGGAAGTCCATCGACTCGGACGAGGAGGCGGGGTCCACCAACAAGGTGTTCCAGCGCAGACCCTCCCTCACGTTTCCCAGAACTCTGACCAAAGACTGCTTCCAGAACCGCTCGCTGCAGGACTTCTCCGACCGGCTCAGAGCGAACACGGTGGAGGAAGTGGAGATCCACAAGAGGCTCCCGGGCCCCTTAGGACCAGAAAATGACACGTCTCAGTCCTGCGAGTCTATCAGCAGCGAAGACGAGTGGAGACAGGTGAAGAACGACTAGTGAGGGCTTTGCTCAGATACTTACAAATATATAGCATGGAATTACACATTGAGTTTTTTTTTTTTAAACCTGTGACACCTGAGGGTATTCATATGAAAACAGATGTGAATGTCAGGGGATCTGGTTATTAACCTCCATTCGGGATGGGTGGTACTCTATACTCTTACATCATGCCAAAGTTGGGTCCAGCCAGTGGCTTCTTCTTCAAATCAGCAGCTGGGTATATCAGCTTGGTCTGAGTCCGAACACAAAACAACATCGCAAAATGTATCCAGTTCAACAGATAAAGATTGGCCACTGACATCGCCGAACATCATCATCATTTCTAAGCTAGGTCGACCTTCCAACCCTCAACCATCCTTGTCTTTTGTTTTGTTCCCAGGAGACCCTTAAGTCATAACCCTGTTTGAGTAGAAGGTCAACACTCATTAATGGTTTTACGCGAGTATGGGGCTTGTGTGTTCTTCTCAGGTCTAAAGTTTCCTGAATTAGATTTTTAATTAGTGACGTCATGAGAAAAAAAAGTTATTTTGATTGCGAGGGCTTAGTCAGTCCTGAGTCACACCCTGACAGACGCTCCATCAGTGATCAACACTCGCCTGCTGAGGATTGTTGCTTGTGTGGAGCTTTAACGTGCTGTAATCCAGCGCATCATGAATCCCTCTGCAGTGTGTTCACCACCGTCACAACCTTAAGCACGATCAGGAGAAGTCAGTGGTCTCATTTGACTCTGATACTTTGGTACATCGTTGTAAACAACTCAGAGTAACTCATTCAGTAAATTGTTTGACCTATAAAGCGCCTTCCGCTGTAAACACGAGTAACAGCAGCTGGAAATAACTGGTATTTAATTGTTGAAATTCAGAATAAGATATTTTAGAATTGCTATTCCAGTGAACAGTCAATCAAATCAACACAGGGTCCGTTAGTAGCTGTTGTGGAGATCTTGATCTTATGATCTTGCTCAGCAGATGGAGTTTGTAGATGTTATATTTCCCTTTTTCTAAGGATGCTCTATCCATGTTGGCTTGAAAACATGTTTTTTTCCTTATCATGACCTTGTGTTGTCAACTGCTATTTCTGAGGGTTCCTTTTCCCTTTTTATGTCCCTTTTTTTAGAAAGGTCTGAAATTCTCCAATTCAATTATTTTTCATTTTCAGGTGTACCAGTATTTCATTTTGCACACAAAAAATCTGAAGGTTTTAATCTAAATCTCTCTCGTCTGTCCTTCCCGTGTGCCTCCAGATCCTGGACTTGCTGTGGAGCGACCCCATGGCTCAGGACGGCTGCGTGCCCAACGAGGTGCGGGGCGGGGGCTGCTACTGGGGCCCCGATGTCACTGAAGACTTCCTGAACAGACACAACCTGCAGCTCATCATCCGCTCGCACGAGTGCAAACAGGAAGGTTACGAGTTCTGCCACAACCGTAAGGTGAGCTCAGACTCTGACAGCCCGAAGACCCTCTAATGTTTTCAGAATTAACTAAATGATTTTCTTTCATTTCACCTAGGTCCTCACACTGTTCTCCGCTTCAAACTACTATGATGTGGGAAGCAACAGAGGGGCCTACGTGAAGTTGGGTCCAGACCTTGTGCCTTATTTAGTTCAGTACCAGGCCAGCAGCATGATCAGAGAGCTCAGCGTGAGACAAAGGTACAACAACACTTCCAGAAAGTCTTCATCTAGACAGTGGGAGTCATTGGTTTATTATTTATGCATTTTATCAGTTTTTGGCTATAGAAATGTCAGAATATTTCCTGTAACACTAACAACAAGCCTTTAATTATTTTTCTGTGTTTTATTTGTTGTTGTCTTGTTTGCAGTGCGGGGCGGAGCGAACGCTCAGCCAACAAAGTCCTGCGGGAGCAGCTGTTTGCACATAAATCCGACCTGATCTGTGCCTTCAAAAAGTTGGACAGTGGAAACAAAGGTGTGTGTGTGTGTGTGATTCCAGCAGTCAGATCAGGTGTTATTTAATTGTGTTGAAGTTCTCTTGTGTACTTGAAGTTCTCGGAGGACAATGTGTGGCTAGGGAGAAATATGAGCTCCCAACTGTTATCCCTATTCAGATAAAAACTGTGGGCTGACCCAAAGTCCATTCATGAATGTTTGACAGTTTCATAGAAACTTGTTGTCTTGGGATTTACTCGCTATTCTTGATTCTCAAGTACATTATAAGCATATCATGTGTTTTTTATGTAGTTTAGCTCATCAGTTTGAGTTATTTCACTTCAAATGTACTTGTTTACAGGGGAATATTTAGTGTAATTTTCAAAGAATATGATTTTTAATGGCTTTACATTTTATTCTGGTCCTTAGAAATAATACTTAGCTTCTGAACGACAGGGGACGTTCAGGTGGCAATAAAAAGTCACACACTCACTACATAACACGTAATGGATAATCAATTGAAATATATTGTGAAAATGTTTGGCTTGGATCATTATAATGGAAGGTTATGATGGTCAACCCCATGTTTTAAAATGAGTTGTTGAAGCAACAGTTTGTTATACAGATTTGGTGCTATAAAAAAGTTGTTCTCCATTTAAAAATGGTCAACATCCATTTGAAGTACCACAGGAAGGCCTTAAGGAATACCATCAGAATGCATGCTGTGATTTGGTATAATAAACGTACGATAGGACTACAATCAAGCATCCATTGACATAACTGGAAAACAGTTGTTGGATAAATCAGGTGACGGATGACATTTCCTCCTCCCTCAGGTCGTGTCAGTCTGGCCAACTGGGCGTCTGCGGTGGAGAGTGTGATGCGCCTCGGCCTGCCCTGGAGGATAATGCGCTCTCAACTGGTCACCGGTCGCTCTGCCGACAGCTCCATCGACAGCTCCATCGACTACTACGAGTGGTTCAACGAGCTCGCCATCAAGGGAGCCAACGCGGACGTGAGTTACCGAGCTGGAGACAGAACGCCACAGAAATAATGCAGTCTGATTTGATATCTGCTTGCATATGTTGATTCAGACACACTCTAACTTAAACACACTTAAATACTGTTTAAATAACTTTCTTGCAGCATATTGACCAGAGTCTGCTTGAGACTTTGTATCGCCACCGCTCCACCTTGGAGACCATCTTCAGAATCGTAGACACGGACAACTCAGGTAAAACTATTTATTCATCACTGGAAAAGAAGTTGCACCATTTGTGCCCAAATACTATATTTGACATATAACAAAAAAAGCCATGTAAGACAATATTTTGGCCGAGCATCTTACTGTACAATACTTCAAACTTTTAGCAATAGTTAAATGCAGGGCTGCCCCTGACCAATTTGTGGCCCCACGCAACATTGTGTGAAGAGGGTCTGTGTCACTCCCGTTAGCACCGGAGCCTCGCAGCGGGGAAACTGTGGCGCGCATAGTAGCACCGCATTTGCGCATAAGATGAGTTACGCCACATTTGCGCATATGACGAGGCCCCCTCCGAAAGATAAGGCCCCACGCAGTCTGCCTGATGGAGGGGGGAGTAGGGAGGGGTTGGCCTGGTTAAATGAGGAAAGGCTTTCATATAAAATAGTATTTTAGTCTACATGTGTGCATATCTTTGATATTCAGCTTGTTCTGAGTACATAGATTTTTTTAGATTTTCATGGTCTTTGGGCAAATGGGACTAATGATTAATTCCTGAAAATAGGATGATGTATATAGAAAAAACTATTGTCCCATATGCCCAACGATTAAATAAAAAGTTTGTTAACCCATTATACAAAGACTTTTCTGATGCACAGACCATCCAATGAGAGACGGTGTTCTTCAGTGGAGGTGTGAAGTGTGTCAAGGCTTTGTAAAGTGCTTATCCACCTGTAGCTATGTTTAGACGAGGATTAACCCACTGATCTACTGGCCTCCCCCTCCTCTCACCGCGCACACTTTTGCCCCTCTCAGCCGGTTTCTATCACAGCATCTTTAACTTCCTCCCTCCACCCAGGCTTCATCACCATGGAGGACTTCCGGCAGACCTGGAAGCTGCTGAGCGTCTACCTGAAGATGGAGATCACGGAGGAAGCCATCTCGGACCTGGCCGTCACCATCGACAGCAACCAGGACGGCAGCATCGACATCGAGGAGTTCATGGAGGCCTTCCGCCTCACGGACAAGAAGAGCCGACTGGAGCGAGGACGCAGCATGTTCATGGGGACGGCCTCCGACCTCACCAAGCTGGAGGGAGACCCCAACATCTGAGCAGAGGGAAACACTGAAAACTGACCTCAGCTCAGATTCCTCACCGGGTAGCAGGGGGAGGGGAGACGGGGCAGATAAAGCCAAGCTGCTTCTATGACGCACATTGAGATGTAGGATGCTGCAGAGCAACAGCCGTGTTGATCACATGGGATTAAGGCGAGGCTAGAGTTCAGGGTATTTGACAGCAAATGTCCACTTGACATTTCAGTGTAGTTTTAAGGTGAAACCAACTGTTTATTTTATTAAGATATAATCACACAAAAAGTGTTGCATAAACCACAAACACAGAAACAAAAGAACATCACATTTAGGCTGAATTGTTCAAATAATAATAATATTAGATTCTGCATTTATTAGCCATATCTGTCATTATTTTTATCAAAAGACTTTAAAAGTGAAAAGAATACTGCAACTGACTCGCCAATTTTTATTTAATTTTCTTAAATCAAATCCCATATATAATCAGTAGTGAATGTTTTTCTAGATTTTCTAGATCTGAGTTGATTTCATGATTTTTTTTTTGTCTGACCAGAAAACCTAAAACTCCTAAAAGTATTACATTTAATACATTGTTAGGCCGACTAAAATAAATCAAATTTGACACCCCTAAACAACAGAATGTTTGGATATAACCTAAAAAAATACTCAAATGATTAATCAATTGTCAAAATAGATGTACATTATTTTAAAAATCTTTTAAACTAATTATTGCAGCGCCTGTTCATAAGAGGCCAATAAAATGCATTTCTCTGATGCCCCTTCAAGTGACTCAGTTTAAAATGATATCAAACCAAAAAACAACAAATCCACACAATTATCATAACATAAAACTGTGAATGTACCCCTTTTCCTTGAAATAATTATGATTATGTTTCTGTTGAATCACTGATTGATGACTAAACTGTTTGTGTCAGTGTGCAGATGTTGATTTCAAATGGCTTTGCATCTCCATATATGTGCAGAAACTACACTCCTCTTAAAGGCTTTAAGAAACAAAACAACATTGTACGATACAACAATTGATCATTGTGCAGCTTTACATCAGTTGCACTAATTAATTGCAGCTAAAGTGTTGCAGGTGCCTTAGCGAAGAAGTGTTTTAACTTCTAGAGGCGAAGTTAAGTGTACACTAATGCTGTTTTGTATCAGTGCCAACTGCCAACAAGTACCGGGGTCCCTCCTGGTCTCAGGCGGGATTCAAACCCTCACCCTGTCCAGAACGGTGAACTCATGCTTTTGTTAGGATGTATGTCTCATACAGTTGCAGTGTTGTAAATGAAGATGTTCCTGTCTCTATGCTAAGCTATGCTAACCGGCAGCTGGCTGTGGCAGCATATTCAATCTAGAATCAGTCTTCTATTGTCGAGAACGCAAATAATAAGCAAAACGTTGTACTATTCCTGTAAGATATGTCTCTACTGTAGGCTATTTTTATTATATGTACAGCACTTTGGCTCGACCAAAAATCGTTTATAAATGTGCTATATAAATAAAACTTGATTTGATTTGATATGTAGACAATATGATGTTTTAGGTTTGGTATATCTTCTCTGTCCATTATTAGATCAAGTTCCAACATTGTTTCAAATATTATTATAACTAAACGAAATCAGGAAATCGCTCAGTGTGCATGTACAACATTTTGATGTATGGAGAATGTAAACGTTATTATATGCGGGTTTGTTTTTGCATGCTGACCCCTGTAAACGTTTCAGCATTCATTTATGAGTCTGTTATTTAATTAAATGGTGTTTGTTAATTTGAATTTTAAGAACCATAACTGATCCAAACATTGTATATTAACCACATGTCACTGAAGGCCTTTAGAATTGTTCCAATATAATAAGTATTATAACCATGATATTTTACCAAACAATATTTTAATATATATAATATTTTCTATTAATGTATTTCTAAACCTCAAACAACAGAAAGGTGCACTGCACTTACTTTAGGGCTTCAATTAACTAATATTTTTCATAAATGATTGATAAATCTGCTAATTTTGTGTTTGTTAGAGTTTCTTCCCCAAAACATGCTTAAACTGCAAAAACAGATCGAATATCTACAATCGTATTACACATTGAAAGATTAAATTCAACCATATGAATAATCTATTAGTTTAGTTAGAAGGTTGAGGTGCTGTTAAATATCTTTCACATTAAAATCAGGCCACATTCTCAACTCAACTCATCGATGACCATTCTGTTATAAGGATAGTAAGATTGGTTTTCAGAAACACCAGCAGGGGGCACAACAGACCAATTAGTACAACTTGTAGTCGTACAATTACCTGGACTGATAATAGAATTAACAGAAAACTGTTATTTTAAAGACACAATTATCCACAAAAAGTTATTAAATATTATTTAAAAATAGTAGTTAAATTACAGCTGGGATCCTGAAGGCATTACCACATCATGAATGTGAGCTGCAGCCAGGGGCGGACTGGGGGGAAAAAGTGGCCCGGGGATTAATTGACAGACAGGCCCACTTAATGCGCGGATGTATCGGCCGGCCGGCGACGAAAGTATGTTACTTAACAAAAAACCCTATGCATTTTATGTTATTTTGGACCATTATTCATATAGTCATCACATTACCTGAGCCCTTGAGTTGCCTAAGCAAAATAGTTACAGCATATATTTAGTGATTTTAATGTTAACAGATCATTGATGCAATAACATTTGGACCCAATTTGCCTGACTTGACGCATGGTATAAAACATGGGCGTAGGAAGCATCCTCAATGTGGGTGAGACAATTTGACAGGGGGTGTGGGCAGGTGGTGGACCTCACCTCCTCTAGGGGGGTCCAGGGGCATGCTCCCCCGGGAAGATTTGTTTTAAAATGTTGAAGTTAAATGCATCAATCTGGGGCATTTTGAGAGCAAAATTAGGGACTAAATCTATGGATACATCTCTCAACACCAATATGAAACAGAACTGTAAACAGATTTACTTTTTCTTTCAACATTTATTTGAACAGCAAGTGGAGGCAAAAGTGACTGCACCCAGAACAATAAACCTGCTCGCTAACTAGCCTAAACTCAGTAACAGAATGTGGGTTCTGAATGAACGTTCTTCTCCACAGCCGTGCGACCTCTGAGTCAGACGTCACTTCCCCCTTTTCTATCCTACGGGTGCAGCCACTCCCCCTGAACCCCGTTTTCCCCCCCCTCCCCTATGCAAGCCCCTCCCTCTGAACCCAGGGCTCGCTACAATACTGTATACACATACACAACAACAAAAAACACTAGAGGGCAGGGCAACATACTTATAAACAATAAGCCCTGTCAATACTTCCCTCTCTACCCTTTTGGGTCTATAAGTGAGCTCATCCATGTGTTGCTTTTAAAAGGAGGAGGCTGGGTTGAAGTGGTTGATTTTCACATTGGGAGCAAGGTTGTAGAAGTCAGTCCCCTCTGGAAAAAATAGGGTGGCCTATGGGTGAGAGACAAAACATATATGCATGTTATGTACACATTATCGAAGAGATACTGACATCCACCTGAAGCCTTCATTAGAACAAATGTCATGTTTTTAATGTTGTTTAATAGTCTGCAATAATCACTAATTTATTAGTGTCAAGATTGGGAAGTCACATAGTAATAAATGTAAATGTATTATTACCTCACTGAATTAGTAGTTTCTGCAGCAGCTCACTTTTCTCTGCAACACCATCTATAATTTGGTCACTATCCAGCATCTTCAAAACATCTGGTTGAGTAGCCATGAGCATAAAGGACTCCAGGTTCTGTTGAGAGAGCGAGCTCCTGAGCCTGTTTTTGATGAATTTTAGTGTTGAAAAGCTTCGCTCGCATGCTACCTGTGTGACAGACAGGGTAAGCAGGAACCTGTATGCAAGGCCAATGATGTGGTATGCATCTGTCAGGAGGTTGTACTGCTTAAGGATACGGTAGCAACACAATGGGCAGTCCTTGCAAGATGAGCACTTTTTATATACCATCTCCGCTTCATATTCAGCATCCTCTGGCCCAGCCTCTGTTGTCTTGGTTGTGTATTCCTCAAATACAGATGTCTTCAACCTATTCCACTGTCCTGCCAGACTGATGAGCTCACTCTGTAATTTGGCCACCGTTGCTCTGTCATCAAATGGCAGCAAGCACTTGCTTAATTCTTGGAGTGCTGCCTCTGGGAAACCACCGGCATAAGATGTTACCTGGCTGAATCTTTTTGGGTCCAGAAGTGCCAAATCAGCATACAAAGTGCCATTTTTGAGGAAGCGCTGGTGCATGCTTCCTGTGACTGTGTCCATGATTTGATTATGGACATCAATCTTGTATGATGTTTCAGCATCAGTCACAGCCTCATCCTTGGACATCTCTCCAGGCATGGTTTTCTTCTTTCTACCCCGTTTCTGTGGCAGAGCGGCCTCAACCTCCAGCTCAGTCTCCTCACTCTGCTCCTCTGTTTGATTGTTGGCCCACTGGACGAATGTGGCGGCCGCCGTCTTGACTTTCTCGAAGTCTCTGGTCATATCTTTCAGCTGTGTTTCTGCAGCCACAATCATCCGATGAGCTGTCAGGATGTCCATTCCACTTTTCTGAAGGTATTTTGAGACTGGTGAGGTGACCTGGAAAATTCTCAGGAAGATCTGAGCTGTAAGTATTGTTTCATACCTCAGAAGCTGGGTGATGTATCCACGTGCATTGACCCGTGCAGTGGCGTTGATGGTCTGTCCATGTTGAATGGCGGAGAGGGTATGAAGGACATCAACATACAGGGCATTATCTGGCTTTCCAAAAGAGCCAAATACCTTAGTCACAGCAACGTCTTTGGACCACCAGCGTGTCTCTCCAATCGGGGCGAGACGTCTGTGTCTTGGGTCTTTGCTCTCCTTCTCCCAGATGTTCATCCTCTGGTAGGACACTCTGATGAAGACAGCGATGTTGTTCAACAGGGAAAAAAGAGACCCACTTGCCAATACACATTGTGTTGTGTCTGCCAGGACGAGGTTCAGGACGTGTGCGTAGCACCATACATGGACATGGGTGGGGGACATTTTGGCGAGCAGTGCAGAGAAGCCTTTATATTGGCCTTGCATATTGGAGGCCCCATCGGTGGAATTTCCAATACACTGCCTCACATCCAGTTTCATGGTCTCCAGTACTTCATTCACAACAAGTTGTGCAAAGTACTGCCCAGTGGATGCCTCACATTTAATCACAGCAACAAGTCGCTCATGAACAATGTCTGTCACATATCGTATGACAACAGAGCACTGATCTTGGGCTGTGATGTCCTGTGTGGGGTCAATCTGGATAGAATACATGCCAGATTCCCGGACTTCAGTGGCGATGGTGGCCTTCATTAGGCGTTGGATGGTGGTGATGATGTAGTTGATGGTTGTTTTGGATAGGAGAGTGACAAGGGAACCTCTACCTTGTCTTAAACCAGACTGGTGTATTTGCTTGCTCTTTTCTATACAGAGAGTGAGGTGTTCCTTGAGACACACATCATATTTTCCCAGCAAAACAATCATCTCTAAAAAGTTACCATGATCAATGGTGTCATCATCTAGTGTATATAATGCCTCCGCCTGCGTGCCCCTGTAGCTCAAACCCCTTTGACCAATGAGTTTCAACACATCTATGATGCGCTCCAACACTTGACGCTTCCTGCGGACTTCCTCTCTGTGACGTGACATCTGAGGTCCCATGAGAAGGTCCTGAATTGTGTTTTTTGAGAATCTGAGGAAATATGCCTCAGCGCAACCTCTGTGAGCATGGCTCTGCTCATGCTCCTCGACTCTCTGATGTATGTGTGTGAAGTTGGTCATGCCAGTGATGAAGGAGTTGCTATCTCTAGGATTAGCAAAAGCCATACAAAGGGAGCAGAAGAGTACTTCTCTGGCTTCACTGTATGATAGCCATTTCCTGTTTGTGCCGTCTTTGCAAAAAAAAGCCCTCTGCACTACAGCCTTGTCTGCCTTCTGCTGGGGGTGAAAACGGAAGAATAGGTCTAATGTGCCTGACATCGGCCTGGTGAAATAATTAACTGGGGTGGCACTGACATCCTGGCCTTGACTAACTCTGTCAGTGTCAGCAGCAGGATCATCTTCAGCCTACATAAATGATTAGTATTGATTAGTATGTTACGTTATTATGTTACCACCATGTTATTATTATGTATGTAAACCAAGTAAAGTCTTAAAGACAGTAACAGGCTAATTTCCACCAGACAGTAACTTTAGTTGCAGGTTGACAAATAATGGACCCTTTCTTATTTTTAGTATTAATAAGGTAACCTAACGTCTAAGCTAATCAAACAAAAGACAGTATAAGCAATCATAGTAGTCTCATTGATTCACCAGCCCAAGTCAAGTGGCTATAATGTTCAAATAGATTACCGTTGTCAATGAGTGAAGCAAATCTACCAGCAGCTTGCATATTTCACCAGAATTTGGTCAGTGAATGGTGTTAATTTTACCCTGCCCTGTGAACACACAATGTACTGTAGGCAATAGGCTAGCTAGCTAATGCATTAGCTGTCCCTGTGAACACACAATGTACTATAGGCAATAGCCTAGCTAGCTAGAAATAGGCTAGCTAGCTAATATTACCTCATCTGCTACATTAAAAATCAAGCTAGCATTAGCCAAATGAGGATTTTCACTTTCAGCATCAATCATAACATTAACTTACCATCATATCACTGCTGGTACTGGGCTCTAGATGCCGCTGTGCTGTGTCAGTTTCATTGCTGGACTCACTGCCACTGGGAATGGCCGCTGTGTCGGCTAACGTTACATCAGCTTCTCCGGTGGTGGTTGTACTACAACTAGAACCAGCTGCAGGACCAAACGAAAAGTCTGTAATTTTTTTTGATTTTGCTGAACCTTCCTCAAGTGCTTTCATTTTTTTATCCCTAAGTTTTTGTGCACCTCCTTTACGCTTTGGAGCTTGTTTATCCATCAGTAACTCACTCCTGATCTTTCACTGCGCAGTGACAGCCGCTACGGGCCTGATGGGGAGTGGCCGGCCCGGAACACTTACAAATGTGGGCACTTACAAATGTGGGCCGGTAGGATTTAGTTAAGCAAAAAAAAAAAGGGAGTGGCCGGTATACCTACAAATGTGGGCCGGTAGGATTTAGGCAAAAAAAAAAAATGTAAAAAAAAAAAAAAAATGTATTTATTGTTTTGGCCCTCCGGCCCACGCACAGCACCGGCCCACCGGGGAAACTCCCGGTATTCCCGATGGCCAGTCCGCCCCTGGCTGCAGCAACAGTTAATGGACACCCAGGGTTAACAGCATGATCTCTCTGTAAGCCCCTGAGGTCGGGACAGTAGTTTTCCTTTCAAATTATAATCTTTCAAGTGGGTGGATATTTAAACATGTCCGGAGCTGCCTGCAGTAGGTTGGATTAAAAAGGAATTGAAACGCACCCATTGTTTACCTGCACTGTAAAATATTACCATGATTTCACAATATTTAGCTGTAATATTTTACAATAAATTACTGTTTTACCACTTTACAGTCTTTACCTGTGATGTTCACAATATAATACTGTAATTTTGAATGTCACAGTGAAATCAATGCAGGCACAGTTAATTACTGTGAATGTACAGGATAAATGATTACCAGGATTTCACAACATGTTACTGTATTATTTCACAGTACAATACTGTATTCAGACCATCCTCTGTGATAACACAACAAATTAAGTGATTTTCTTGCTTTCATCGCTCTTGCTTGGCTTTAAATACTCATTTCTTTCTTTGGTGCAGGTTTTACTTAAATTGAAAGTGGCACCGCTGCATGTGCCTTAAAATAAACTATGCAACATATAAATCTATGTAAAATTGAAATTGGTGTCTTGGCTTATTGTTTTCAGGGGCTTCCTGGGCATTAATCCTGAGATGGGCTCGAAAGCCAAAAAGAGGCATGGCAATTTAAACCCCCATGTCAGCACATTCTTCAGAAAATTGTTGACTTCGAGTGGATGTCTGTGTAGACATGTGCTCCCCTTCTTGTTTTATTTTCTGTCTCCCTGCTGCGCAGGTGCACCTGGTCTGCCCCTGGCTCCGCCTCTGCCCAGGTGTTCCAAATTCCACTCAGCCGTGTATATATAAAGAGAAGCTGGAGGAGAAGGATGTCTCGCCTATCCTAACGCCGGGAGACACTCTCCTTACCTCTTTGCCATTTTGAGCTGTAGGCCATATTTTTGCAGATGTGTTTATGTTTAGCCTGGAGGACCTGGTAGTCCAGTTTTCGCGGCTTTATTGTGTTTCTCATAGGGTTTATAATTGATTTCTGGTTAGGGGGGGGGGAATTCTGGGTCCTACGGCCCGTGGTGTGGCTGGCTCGGGTTCCCTCCTTCTGTTTGTTCCTTTTGGCCAGTCCTCCAGACCTCTTTTTGTTTCCCGTTTCGCTTGTGTGAGCAAACGGCTGATTATCAATAAATGCTCGTTACCAAGTACCGGTTATTGCGTGTATTCTTTCATGTTGCGGGTCTCAGCACGAGCCACTATCGCCGAGTAGAGGTTGGGGCCGTAACAACATGTCCAAGACACTGTGAAATGCACTTTGCACTTCAATGGAGTAATAACAAGTTAAAATGGACATTTTCTTTGTTTTTCTTTGTTGGTTGAGCTGATTGAATTGTGTAGTTATGGTACAATCCCAGTTAACTAGTCAGATTTACAATATAATATCGTATTATTTACATTTTTATATTTACAGTAAATTACTGGCAACTGTGTTGCATTACTTCTACAGTAATAGTGTGAAAATACAAGTCATTACTGTAATTTATGTACAGCAAGGTACCATAATACCACAGCTCTGTACTGCTATATCACAGTAATTCCATGGGCATGGCAACTGTAAAGTCACAGTATTTAGTCGTATTTTTATTCTAATTTACTGTAAAATATATACAGTAATTTACTGTGAAATCCATGCAACTAGTAGCCAGTAATTTACTGTAATTTTACAGCCAAACATTTTACAGTGTGGAGAGGAGTTTGTTTAAAGAGTGGACTGTATTTTGAGATTCTCAAAATGACTTCAGAAAAACGTTAAAGGAGATGGAAAAACAGCTTCACAGACACACAAAAAGATATACACAAAACAGCTTCAAAACTACGAAGAAACAGGGTTCCATTATTGTATTATTTTCCAGTATTGTATTACTTTTAGCACATAAGCGGATGTAGTTTTATTCACTTTCCTGCCATTTAGCTACAAGAGTAAACTGATACTGCTTGAGAGTGTTACTCTGGACAAAACAGCAAATCCATAAAACAAATAAACAGTTGTATGTAAAAGTACTACGTCCAGTGTTCAAAGTCTTACTTAATTTAACTTTACTTTAAGTAACCTAAAGTAAAAGTAAGAATCAGTGGTAAACTAAATGAAAAATGATGACATGTTTTGTTGTTAAATGTTATTCCAAAAGAAACTAACTAACCAACTCAAACAGTTTTCAGGTTAATGATCTCTCCAAGAATTCCCTGTCAAATGAAGTAAAGTAATCTTTTTTATAACAGGAATTGATTCCCCCGTGATGCTTTTCACTCAGCACCACCACACAGAGACCCACACGGTGGTGACAAGCAGGACCAAAGAAGAAGGCAGTTAGACCTATTTTTCTAGTGTATTGGAGGAGGGGGACACACCTATTGTTGTCTGTCTGCAGGTGGTCTTACAGTTGTAACGCTGCTGAAGCTTTACCTTAATGGAGACGTTTGAAAGAAAGATTCTTTGAATCGTCTCTGAGCACTTGCTGTGATAAATAAGGCCTCTGCCGAGGGCCCAATTACACTTTGAAACAACATTAAAGTCCTCCGCTGGTCTTTAAGGGAGCCATTAGTCTATTTAGATACTATTAGATATTATGCATTTTTGGAGCTCATTGTGTCTGTGTGACTTTTTGTCATCATGTGTACAATTGTATTCTCCGTTTTTACGCTGATATAAAAACAATTTCTTTAATAGTCTCCTCAGTGAGCTCCAATTGTATCTCCAATGAAGGTTTGTGAACTGACAGAACACAATAAAAGTGGGCAAACATATTCATTATATCATGTTCAAAATGTGTGAAGCTTGGTAGATGCATAGGCCAAATATGAATACTTTAAACTGGTTATGCCTTAATGGGAGATAAGTCAGACTTGGATTTAAAAAAAGAACATGTCCTGCATGTGATGTCAATTAGCAATCGGCAGCAGAGACACAACGTCAGCAGAGAACGTTGAGTCGTCAACCCTATTGAAGGTCAATAAAGTCCAAAAATGAATACTTTAAACTTAACGGAAAGCCTGAACGAGACAGTGCGTACATGCTGACGCCTGCAGGCCCTGAAAGGATAATCTGAAGGGCAAAAACACGTGAGGTCTCAGAAGAGGTCAGACCAGGGAAATGTAACTTCGCCCGAGGCCACAAGTTAGGATACAGCTGCAGCTATGTGCACCCTTTATGTGTTTCTGTATCTACACCTTAAGATGAATAACACAACCTCCTATGCTCCCTAAACACCTGCATGAACTTGTTGCAGTTCAGCCGGAAGTAAAAGCACTGGAGGGCTCCTGGATGAGTCACAAACCTTGTTGCAGCATAAAGCATTATTACTTTTAGCAATGAAAGGTGCTTTAGAAATAAAATGTATTATTATTATTATTATTATAAAGCATGGGTTTTACCTGAATGTATTATGCATACAGGTGAGTCTAAAGAAGATCATGTGTGTCAGTTGAGGTAATCGCAGGAAAAATAATTAAACTTTATCAAAGCCTTTAGCCCAGTAAGGCCTATTGCAAAATGCTTGGTCATTGTTAAAAAGCGAGTTCCCTTTTTCAAAGACAGTCAAGTCATTTAATCAGTTAATGTTTAGAACAAAGTGATAAAGAGAAGACAGTATACAGTGACTTGTTACACATAGCCTATGAAAGCAATACAATTACATAGGCCTGATTATCCACATTTTACAAGCAACTGAATTTTGACATTTAACTTCTAATATATAAAATAATTGTGACATTTAAAGCAGTAGGCCTACCGTAGTTATGGGGGGGGGGGGGGGGGGGGAAGCTAGCGTGCTTTCTGTCAGAGTTTTGAGAACTACCAGGAGCAGCCGGTTAGCTGGGGCTCTATGATATTGACTATGAATGTATGTGTTTTTTTTTCTTTCAGTATTTATATACATGTATGTACGTAGGTAAAATGATTCCTTATCGATTAATTTTCTTGTAATATTATCTTTTACATTACTTTATTTGTACCAATAGGCTATTTATCTATTTACTTTACTAGCTAGGACCGGGAGGGGAGGGGGGGAAAGGGAAACATATTGACTGTATAAATCTAAACTCATTGTGCCTGACTCAATTAAAAAAAGAAAATGTAAGACTGTAAACAAGTGTAAGCTTGCCTGGCTCTGTCCAAAGGTTTCAAAATGTCACAACCATCAGCACCTCTATGACTCTATGTTTAACTTGTTATCTCTTGTTTGCTTAACCTTTACAATCGCTGAAGTGTAAATACATCACATTGTGGTGTAACTTGGTAGGCTACCTGTTTTAGTGCAAGGATAAGTTAACCTGCTCTAGCTTTACAGCACAGAAATGTGTACAACTTAATTTATCTAAATGTGTGTGTTGGGTTGTGAGTTATATTTCTACTTATTAGAAGGTTCTTTCAAGCTTTTTCATTCCATCAAAATGTTATTAGATGTAGAAAATGCACTATGTTGCTGATCTGAAACTCAGTGAATTACATAACTGTCAAAGTAACCTGATGGGATAGGCCTGATGATTGTTCATGTCTTAATTTGAAAGAGTAACTTTTAAGTTTGTGAATATTGTAATTGTATTTTTTTTATCTGGACTTGTAAAAATAACTTAAACAGGTAAAGTATTTAAAACCATGAAGCAAGAAGTTGTCTACTTTAACTTCTAGTGGAAGTCAAACCACATAAACTCAGAGAGATGCTTTTGAAGGTTACATCTTTTAATGCTCTAAACTCAGTACATTTCAATAAAGTATATTCAGTTTAAATTAAGCTCCAAAATAAGAAGTGAAGTTGCTTATAGTTTCCCCATTCATGTATTATCTTCCTCTGTGTTTATTACCACTAACTGGTTCATATATCTCTCGCCAACAGAAATACAAAAGACAGCAGAAAACAATGTGAACTTTGCATTTGATTGCAACTTTAATTTTTTTGCAAATACACTATAAATGTTTACAAAAGCACTGTAGAAACATCTGTGCAGTGTAAATTATCAAAACTAAAAATGGATATTACTTTAGATTCATTTTGCACCTCACATGACAAGGACTGTCCTATTCAGCAGCAAAACAAATGAGTATATCTCAAGAGGAAACGTCCGTTAGTGATTTCAGAACATGGGGAGGTGCGGTTTGTTACACCAAAGAGCAAATTAAGGAAAATTATAATAACGAAAGGATGGTATGGCACTAGTGCTCATCCCTGAAGGAGGGCTTCATTCATCTAGATAGTTTACACAGCATCAATGCTTTTACTTTACGCAGTCATCAAGATAATCAGCCTTCCAGTAAAAAAATCACTCCAGTTTGACAGAAATGGTGTTTACAGGTCCACAAACACAAATTTACTCATACAGGTTCAACACCCAAATCTTAAACCATTCATGAACACTCTTAGACATTGTACAGCTTCCAGTGTGAAATACTGGTCCATCTTTTTTAGTTATTTCAGTGTGAAAAAATGTAAATGATCAAAAATGAAATGTTGGATATTACACAAAAAAACGACAACTAAATAACGCTACAGAAACAAATACTGCTACACAACAAAAATCACAAATTTCGGGAAAAACCAAATCAAATAATATACATAAATATTGTGTGGCCCCTTACAACATTTTTTATTTTACACAACTCTGTATTGCTTTGACTTACTTAATACTGAGATCTGCTCATGAAGAGCATTGATTACTTTTATTTGCTCTTGCACCAGGGGACAAAAAAAGCAATACCCATCAAACCAACTTGTGAAATTTCTCTCATTTTCTTTCTCTTCTTGCCTTGTTGTAAAAAGGCACATACATACATGCGTTCACGCTCACACAACACTGCTGCAAATACTTCACATAAGTGGTGGCACAATTTTAAAAAGAACAAGGTAGGGGGTGGTTTTGTGGCACAACCGTTATCACAGAGGAGAGTAAACACGGTGTTGGGGAAGATCTATGTGTGTTATCTTTGGTCAAGCAGGGACGAGCCAATAGGCTTGAAAGATTGGACTCAAAGGTCAGTGTTGTAGAAGTCAGACAGCGGAGGAGTGGTGGCTCAGGCGTGTTTAAACAGACACGCAACACTTGGGATTAAGGTCTCATAGGTTCAAGTTTTTGAAAGGTGGATAATGATGCACTGTGAGTTTGCACAAGGCGGCGTTTGCTTGCATTTATGTGGAATACAAAAGGCCTTTAGTGAATCGATTCAACCTTAAAGGAATACTTTCGACCTCTCCACCAGTGTGATTATTTAACCCAGACTTCTGACACCAATCTTTACATGAAGAGGAGCGCCATTATGAGGCGCCTCCGGCGGATTGTTACGTTTACTACTACTACTATAATAAAATTATAACAATACATGTGATATGATCATCTGCTAATAAGAGGAATAAGTGTGTTAAGTGTGATAGATTTACAAAAGTGTTGCTAGTGATAACTGTAACTGCTTATTCCAATAAATGGCAGCAAGCTTTGGGCTTTGTATCTTGTGCTCAGGTGTCAAAAAGGTGTTGGTGACACAGAAAGCCTTTAAAGAAAAAGCTTCTGCAGATCAACCTGAAACAATACGAGCACGTTTTGTACAAATACAAGTCCAGGTTATGGCATTTCTTTTTTTTTTTTAGCAGCAATAACTAATACAATAGTATATCAAAAGAAGACACTCCATGTGGTGGAAAGCAAGTAACACAGAGGCACGGATGTGCATTTAACATCCGTCCTAACCAATACTTACAAGGACAAAGAAACAAAATGTATTGAACATTTGGACCACCTTCATTGTAAAGAACAGGACAAAAAAAAAAACAGTACAAATAAATTGAAATGTTTTGAACGTATGGACCACCGACATTGTAATGAACAGAACAAAAGAAAACACAAGGAAATAATTGAAATGTATTGAAGTTAGGGACCACTTGGCTTGTAATGAATAGGACAAAAAACAACAATGAAAATACATAGGGCACAATTCCAGGCAAAGTGCAGGGAATTTTCCACGTTGACATTATTATGGCCTTAAATTCACTTCCCATTAACAACTACCGCTGTTGGGTTTGACGTGACAAGACGAGTGTGGCAGACAGAAAAACAACGACGCATGAAACATAAGACAAACAGTGATTCAAGTGCTGTGTGCTGCGTTTTGCCTGAATGCCTACAGCTCCTTGGCAAACTGAAAGACTGCACAGCGGCGAGTGGTGCCCAAGGCTCCCTCAAAAAGCCCCAATGATTCCACTTTTTTTGTTTAATAGTCACTGCACTTTGATAGTGTCTTTGACGGATCAGCTGTTAATATATATGGTAACAGGATGAAAACAACCTGGTATCCTTGTGAGGACTGGTTTTAGCCATCCAAATTGTGCTTTCTCTAATAACAGTGTAGACTTGCAGGAGCGTGTCGACACCAGAGCAACGTTAGTGTCTTTCAGCACACCTAGAAGGACTGCCTACTGGATTTTGGTCAGAGGTATCTCAACATTTCCCCTTTTACATATTTACAATAACGAGATTTCCAGCTTATTTGAACACTGTATGAACATTAAGAACACACTGAACCATTATAAGGCAGAAAGCAGGTTCAAGTCTCCCTTTTAAGTTCTGTGGGTGTTTTTTCTCCTTTTTTTATTTGAATGTGTGATGAGGCCTAAAAAAAAGGCGCAATTTTATCAAGCTACTGGCAGGAGCCCTAATAAATTCACAGCTGAGTAGTCATCAGCTGACTACTTCTAACTAGTGTTCTGGAGGAGGGGGGGGATGAAAATCACAAGTATTCCAGGTGTTACTACACTGTGCCTGCATCCAAAAAAATAGTTTCCCAGGACAGCGTAAGATAAAAGGTGCACACACACTTTTACTAACTGATACTGGAAGTGCGCTGCATATGTGTGTGGGTGCACCAATTCATCTTAGGACCAAAAGGCAAAAATGCTAGAAATGGTTCGGCTCAGTGTTTTTTCTTCTTTACAAAAAGGATATGCTTAGCAAAACCATTTTATTTTCTGACCGCAGGAGCTAAGAGTTTCGTCCTAGGTTTTCCGATTACGGGGTCTTTCCTTTTAATCTTTCAGCTGCAAGTTTTCTCCTCTGACATAGAGGAAAAGAGCGAGGATGCGACGCTAACAACAGCAATTGTTGTTCAGGTGAACAGTAAAACTCTCTCAGAGCGGTATCAGTCGGCAGAGTCTGTGTGCGTCAGTGTCACCTAAGCTACTGTGTTCCCACAGAAGAGTTATGGAAAAAAAGGCTTGTCCTGGCCCAGCCTCTTGCCTGGGTTCCCGTCATCATCTTTAAAAAGGCCGACCAGGACGGAAACGAGGAATGAGAGTTTTTTAAGTTGCAGTACGGCAGGCGGCGAGGGCCATGCTCAGCAGGTAGAGAAGAGGAGGACAGACAGTCAGAGGGCTCAGTTTGAGGAGCAATGTCTTTTTTGTCTAACATTTACCGGGGCTTGTGTCCCACGCTATTCCTTTTTCCTCCCCAACCCCCCCACCCCTCATAAAAATAAGAGTAAATGAGCCTGCTGTTTATGCAAACCCACCACCCGTGGTAATGTAACACCCCTGTGCTGCTCCCTCAGCCCCCTTCCTGGGCTCCACACTTGGGGAGGGGATCCTTGATCAACACTTCTGGGCCTCCACTGGAGACATGGCAATGTAGGAGCCGTTCTTCATTGGCTGATTGGTGGGCATTTCTGACGGCTCGTCGGGTTTGTCGCTGACCTGAGTGTAGGCCGTGTCGTCTTTCACCGTCTGCGCGGGAGGACAGAAGGCGTGAGTACAAACTAGCGAAGTGGCAAGATGTCTAAATATTATTTTATGGACACAGACAACAATGAGAAGAAATGCTTTTGAGTGAAATGGCCACATTAAACCACAAACATCTAAGTATTCACAAACACCACTGACAACTTTTACTTTAACTAAAAGAAGAAATACACTGTGAGGCGGTAACTCAACAGATAAGGAGTATCATGTCCCAAATTAATTTAAATTATAACAACCAGAGATGATGGATAACAAATTAAGAAGGAGAATAGCAAACAAGGCAAAAATTAAGACTTACAGCAAAAGAATGAAAAGCTTCAGTAAAATCAATACGTTTTACTTCATTCTAAAACAGAAAAGGGGAAAAAGGGGGGGAGGTTACAGAAAATTTAAATTAGAACATGGTTAATACAACACTTCTTCACAGTGCAATTAAGCATGTCTTTAACATTTTCTCTTTCTTCTCTAAACTACTGACTAAACTGTTGCATGCTAAACAAATAGTCTGGGGAGATATTTCCTTTTTAATGAGATTGAGATGAGGAGATTCATACCACTCACGTCTGTATGCTAACCCTGATGCTACGGCTAGTTAGCTTAGCCCGAAGCTTTGATCATTTTCTGCTATTTTCATGATTTTATAACAATACCTTGTTCTTTTTCTTTATAATCTCATTATTCTTTTACACTTTGGCAATATTGTTCTTGTTGCGTTCATAGCAGTAAACTATATTTGATTGAAATGACTGGAAATAGAGGAAAAGGCTAGCAGGACTTTGCCTATAATAATAAAGTCCAGATAGGCCTACATGCACCTCTTTAAACTTACTAATTAACCAGATGGATCTTGTTTGTTAAAAAAATCCAAGTACCAAATAGTTAAATTAACACTGTTTTAAGATAAAGACAAAACAGATCCTGGAACATATTTATCAAACAGACATAACTGAAATCAATCTTCCCATCTGCCCCACATTAACAAAAGTGAATATTTTACAGAATATCAAACTGCTCCCTTTGAGATGTAGCATACGACTCTCTGGACAGTGAATAACCTAAACTGCAGTAGTCTGAGGGCAGTGCCAGTCAGGGTTCAAATCAATAATCCTGCACTACCGGAGATAAGAGAGCTGAACATGTGCTGGACATTATTCTCAGTACGGCTTTAGCAGTTCAATGCACTTTGTTACTCGATATTGCAAAGCTAGCTCTTAGCTACACTGAACTGGAACTAAGATACAACGACTGTTAGAAAACATTCAACAAGGAAAAAAACAAACATTTAATTCAGAATTGTGGGAAAATTGTTCATGCTGGCTTTGCTGCACAGGAATCATGCAATGTGTTAGTTAACATGCTTTGGGGTTAAAACCTGCAGCAGCTCATTGAGGAAACCGTTAACCATGCTAAAACTGTTTACTGTGAGATATTACCGCAGCCTTTATACTGTGAGCTAATGTCAGTGGGTAGCACAAGCCTTTTCGCTAACTGAATTAAAAACTACATTTTACTCCACAGAAGCACAGGGGGAGAAGAAGCTCCTACCTTCTTCTGGCGGTTTCGACAGAACAAGACGACCAGCACCAGCAGCAGGATGATGCCCATGCCCACGATGAGCAAAGGGAAGTTTGACACCAGAGTCACAATCAGGAGAAGTGTCCTCATCTGGGATGCAGAATCATCATCGATGGTTGCAGTCTAGAATTGAGACATGATGATTATTGATTTGTGATTAAAAAATGATGAGAGCCGGATTCGTGTCGGACATTTGAATGAAAATTCTCACCTCATTGACGAACATGATGGGGAAAATGGTCTCATGGATCAACTTGGTTTTACTGAAATTGAAGAATAGAGACAGATGTCAGGGAGGACATTTGGCTCAACACGTGACCATAATGAGGACACAAGTGTGGCAACAGTGGACGGGGTCAGAGTTGGACAAAGATCGACTCACGGGAAGCCTGTGACTCTTTTCAGGATGATATTGAGCTGAGCTCTCTTGCAGGCACGGATGGGAACCCCTGAGGTCTATAACAAAAAGATAAAAAGCGTTATTTATTATTGGGCTTTTGAATGCGTGTTTTGTCCTAAAATACGAGTCAAGCACTGGTGATGTTGAAATATATATATATATATATTTTTTTTTTAAAAGGTAACTTGCTGGCCAAAAAAAACACAAATAAAAGCAGAGCTAATTCTATGGTGACTCAAAAGAACTATTGTAATTTAGATAAAAGGCAGTTAACAACCAACAAAGCCAGCCTCTACACAGATCGCTGCGCAGGGCTGTAATCAGTAGGGATATTAAATATTAGTCATACCGGTTGCAGGTCCAGATACGTCTCGTGCTCCTCCTTGTTGGGGTTAAGCCCTTCAACAGCATTGATGTACTTTGGGTCGGCTTGATAAAAGTGGGGAAAAGATACCACGATGGGAGCACCTTGAATAAAAACAAGAGACAAACATTAGTGAGGAACAACTCAAAACCACAAGGCCGAAAAAAGATTCAAGAAACATGATAAGATTAAATTAAATGGTATTTAGTAGATAGTGGTATAGTGCAATGATAGTTGGAGAATGTTTATAATCCTAAGGAAAGATAAGCTGGAAAAGTAAACACAAGATTGTGTTTCAGCACTAAAAACACAGTTTTTCCCTTAATTTAAAATGTTATCCATAATTTAACTGTTTAAAATTGGATTTTCTTTTAAGTTACATTTCCAAATAAAAAGGTCTTATTACTGTTTGTAAGCCTTGCCTACAATGAAAGGAATTAAGGTCCTGGTGGAGACATTTTGAAATCTTTATTTATGAATGTGTGGACTAAAAGAACCAAAGTATATACTGCTGCTGAAGCTTAAATATGATTTTTTTTTTTTTTACTAAACTGCTACAGAGGAGGTCATCAAATTAATCACAAATTCAAATTGTGTTCAGTTGACGTACAAACTGTGAACGATAAAAAAGACACAGATAATGATTTTAACCACAGAGGCAGTTTCAAAATGACACCCTTGCACATGACATGACAACAGGGCTCGGTCGTGATTGGCTCTCTGAAAGCATCACAACAATCCCTCCAATCAGACGCCTTTGCCTCATATGAAAATGAGACGCTGATACTACAGCCAATCAGTTTCAAGCACATACATCAATACATATAGTGATGTGTTTCTCGCACTGGGTTTGTATGTGTTAGAACAAAATTACAGAAAAATAAGCATCCTAAAGAAAGTGGCTGTAAAATAAAACACACAACAGAGTTTTGTGGCTACAGTAGCATATCTGTGGGCACACTGTCCTCGTGTGTCAAGCCTAATCAGAGCAATCCCACTCCACTCAATGACCATTATAAATACCTCAATGGCCTGCAAACACAGACAGTATAGTTAATCATTGAACCGTGTATTGAGTGAAAATCAGGCATGCTCAAACAGTGGGAATGTCAGATAGCAGACAAGGGGACACGGCTGCTGACTGAAAGGACATTTTTTGGGGGTAGAATAAGGAGGGGGAACGGGTAAATGGGTCAGACTCTCTGGCAACTGAGAGGGGTGTGAGAGGGGGGCAAGTCCCTTACCTTCGCGACAAACGCTGACTTTAAGCACCCCGGTGCCGAGACAGTCTCCAGCTGGCACACAGAAGCCTGCGTTGGCGGGGTTTTCCTTGGGGTTCATGAGAACATCGTTTGGGGGTGCAAAGCGGTACGCCTGGATGCCTTTCACCTCAACGTCTTTTACGTAGGCTAGATGGATAGACCTGAGGAAAGAAATAGATTGTTATGATTGCGTTTATATGGCTTTTTAAGAATAAAATCAAGCACTTTCAACCTAAACTAATGATTTCCAGGATTGACAAGCCTTTATCTTCACATTTAAATGCAATAGCTAAAGAAAAGATTTTCAGAATGTCACCAATGTGTAATGTGGCTTTTTACCAGCTGTTAATATGAACTTAAAATCTATGTTTTCATCATGGTCATTAAATGCTTAGCTAGCTCCAGTCCGCTCTGTGACATGGGTGAGACCCGGGGAGACAAACTATAGGATTTCTTCATTGTAGATATTTGAAACGATTTGGGGTTTAAATTGGTAGATAAAACACATTATGAAATATATAAAGTTAATACTCCTAACCCTGAAAACATAGCAGTGAAAATCAAGCTTTTCCTAACTTCCAAGACTAACTCTGTAAATCTAGAAAAAGTAAATAGCTGTAATGTTCCTTTTATTCTTTAATCTTCTGGGCATCCGAAATACGTAAATAAGCTTCCTGCTCCAGATGATAACTTCCTGTTTAATCATCCCTTCGAGAGTCTTGACTTTCCCACATGTGTTTTGAGTTCATCAACAGTCTTATCAGCGGTCGTAAAAACTACTACTCATGTCCTTATCAGTCTCTGTAAGCATATTGTAGATGACTCGAGTGCAATTTCGTGACTTGGGAGTTCTCGTCCTAGCTGCGCCCGGATTGCTATAATAAACATAAACAAATGTATAACCACGTGCTTACCTGCAGAGATCAGCAGCAAAGATGTAGAGCAGCTCGTTCCTGTTGATCAGAGGGTGGAAGACTGCGCCGTCTGTACCATTGATCATGTTGCTCGAATTGGAAGACCACCACGACATCTCCCTATAAATTCAGAAAATGACTTGAGTACAACTATGAGGTATTTTGACATGACTATGTTAATCTCAGGCCATTTCATGAGTCGACTCTGCTCTTTCAGATGAAACAAAGTACTTGCGCAACACTATATCTGCCGGTTATTGTTGGTCATTGCGATTTCACACAGCCAACACCCAATGACAGATTAAGGTCATAACAAAGAAAATGCTCACCTTTACATATTCAGAACTTTGTTAGTTATTCTTTCACACCAAATGAATCGTCTCACTACATGTTCCCCCTTTAGAACATTATATTTATGACAGAGGCCACCATTCTGCACAATGATTACAGTAGCTTGTGATTTTTGGAAGTCATTTTTTTTTCTGCTAACATCTCTGTTTTGTTTTGTTTATTTTATAGTTAAGCATTTTCAATTTGGTTGAATATGTTGAGCCACGGTGTACTTTCAGTTAAGAAAAGGATCTACAAACTAAACCTTCTGATTTAATATAAAGTCACTTTGATATCCAATCATTCATTTTGCAATAATGTTCAACGTAGAGCCAGTGGAGCAAAGGCTGACCCCCTCTGGACTTTCCAAACGGGTTTTGTAACTACTGTAGGTGAATGTGAATATCACTACTGGGAGGAAGTGGAAGCCCTGCGCCGACAAGACAAAGTATTTCCTATCATAAAGAAAGCAGGAAAAAGGAAAAATTCCGCATGACATGCCATTACCTGAGGCCGTTCCACGTGTCGATCTTGCCGTAATCCATGTAGTTCTGCTCGCCGGTGTGGAACACAAACTCTCCTTCATGGGTGCCATTTTTCTGCAGAAAACAGGACGAGGTTCAGAGAAACAGCGCCAATGTTTCTTATAGGACAAACGAAGGAATGTGAGACAACTACTGCTTTGTATTTTTTACCATAAGCAAGCCCATAGGACTAGACTACAACAATACATTTGTGGGTGTTTTCAAATCATAATTTTCGACCTCTGAAAAAACGTATACTGAAAAATAAGTTGACTAATCTGCCACTTATTGCCTGAAATCGTTGATTTAGCATTTTGTCTATTACATTTCAAAATTGGGAAAATGCAAATGTTCTACTTATACTTTCTACAATTGGACATCTTTAAAATTGCTTGGTGGTCCGACCAATAGCCAAAGTACTGTAGACATTTGATGATAAATCTGAGAAAAAAAGGATCCATCTTTCACATTTAAAAAGATGAAGGCTTTTGATTAAAAAAAATGACTGAAACAATTGTTAAACTGTTTTCTTCTGATCAACTAACAACTCATTTATCAGTAAGTTCTAAAAATGCTTCACTCAGGGTCACAAGGCTGCTGTTGTCACTGCCTGTGCTAAGTTGCAGACGTTGCTCTATAAACAGGAAGTACAAGCATCTTCCATCAGCATTTGGCCAATCTCACTTCTCGTACATGACGTTGCCATAAGCACGCCTCATGTCCTAATAATCCCTAACAACCTTCAAGCAATAACATCTAGCTTGCATCGACAAATATATTCATGGAAGGGAGTGAAACATACCTTCCACATCAGCCCAAAATAATCGTCCACTTCTGGCTTGAGGGACTTGACCTTTGTGAGGACAGGGTCTTTGAAGCCCCACAGAACCTCGTGGACAGTGCGGGTCATGAACACCTCAACGCCCATGCTGTTCAAGTACATGGAAACCATAGTTCGCAGGAAGAAGGAGTAGGAGTTCAGCTCGTTCATGATGGCCTGAAGAAGATAAAACAGAGTGGAAAGATTAGTCCGGTTTCTGCTTGCTATATATCTTTTGTTTTGTGTGGAAAATCTCATGAATTAATGCTCTATTTAGGTTCACTTGGTCTGAAATGAGTGACATTTTAACCTGACAAAATGTCACAATAAATCTAAGAGGACCATGGCTTGGAATGTGTTAAAGGGACAATGTGAGAAAACATACATGCCAATCAAATGAGTCCAACTAAAAATCTAAGGGACATGATTACTAGCTGCTGCCAGTCCTAATAACACACATTATCCTCTCCAGACACAATGTCTTACCACAAACGGGATGTTGACAGTCCTGATAAGGTCGACCTCAGGGTTACCAGCTGACTTGTCAGGAACAAACACAAAGGTTTTGGGATTCAGTGCAAAGAGCTTGGTCCCGTTCTCCAGGAAAGTGATGTTCTCCCGCGGCCTGAACTCCCTGGTGTGGAAATGTCAGTTAGTCCAGTCTTATGTTTTGATGTCACACATTGGAAACAGAACGATCCCAGATGGATAATGCAAGATATCTTTCCTTAAACAGGGATTTTATTACAAACATGGAACCAGTGTCCATCACTGTTTATTACAGCTTCATTTCAAAACGTACCTGTAAGTATACGGTCCGATCTGTTTTAAAGATGCCTTTCCGCCTGCCAAGAACACCTCAGGATTGGTGACATTGAAGAAGTAATACTCCATATAAACGGGTGGAGGGGGATTCTTCCATGACTCAAACATTTTACTCTTCTCTGTCAAAGTTATTTCCTGTAAACAAAAAAATACATATTTAGAGTGAGAATCAACAAAGGAAGTGTTGAGGAAAAGACAGGTTTTGAAAGCTCAAATTGTACACTTTGGGGAAACAACAATGTTTTATTCACAATTGGACACTTTCAGAGTGCTATCTGAGAGCACACATGGCACTTTTCAGCAAGGAGTTGGTGCTGAGCCAAAAAAAAGCAGGGAAGTGGAGAAAAGTCCTTCATAGTTGCAAAAACAGAAAAACCTCAGGACAGGCAGAAATGTCTCGTTTTATGGTTTTTTTTGTCGACGCAAAGTGACCACAGAACGTAGATGATGGTTTCGATCTGAGTGGTGTCACAGATGTTTCAGCTGTGATCATGTGGGAAAAGAGTCACCAGTGAGTAACCTTGTATGACATAATCTGCCACAAGAGTAACATAAACTGTTAACATTCAGCTGTGAGAAAACAAGCCAACCTTAGTGTAGAAAAGCTTCCAGTAAGTTAACTAAAGGCGTTTGACACTGAGAAAAAAAAGCATGCTTTTTCCAGGTGTATTTTTAAACTAGGGAAAGGATAACCCACTTTCTTTGTGTCTATTTAATGGTGAGTTCCTGAAAACCTTCCGCCACTGGGTACAGCGAGGTGCACACTCGAGACGCTATACAGGGTTTTTTGCAATCAGTAGTTGCCGTTGAGAAAATATAGTTTAAGGTGTGGCTGGCACTTCCTGTTTGGCTTTCAACTTCAAACACGCTGTGCTCTATAGTATTGTTTGTTTGCAAGGTTATATTGTAACATCTTCTTTCCTAAAACAAAAAAATCTCAGAGCGGTTCAACCAAAAAGGGAAAATGGGCACATTTCTCACAAATGATGAATTACAGCCTTCACCCTTTCTAAATATGTAAGTAAGGGATATATATATATATGAAATAGTCCAACAACAATACTGAAAAAATGCTCTTCTTGATGTTCAAGAGCCAAAAATGATGTATTTGAATGTATTGTCTTGTTAAACAAAGCCAAAAGATTTACAGTTAAACAATGATATAAAAAGAAAAGAAAATCTTCAAATTGAAGAAGATAATTAATCACTTGACTATTGCAGCACTGGGAGTGTTGCTATTCTGCGTCCTAAGTGTTCTTTTTGTTGTTGTTGCTGTATTCTTATTCCAAATAATGACCACTTACAGATGTTGCATTGCACAATTTCAGATTCTACTCAGGACACTATGTCAGTTGTGTTAAAGCCCTAAATTATGAGCTAGAGCTGCGTCACAGTTGCACAACTACTTCTGAAGAAATAGAACTTGAGGTATTTAAAGAGTGAGATTCTCTTGAGTGGATCATATCATATTCGTCATCTTAATTAAGAGCTGAAGGGAAACCAGGTAGTGCAACGGAAGTGCATGACCATCATGTACACTCTACGGGAGTCCTATAAAACATTATACCAAATAAGCAGAAATTACCAAATGTGTTCCCTTTCAAAGCTAAAAATGCAAACTGACACTTTTGAAACGCTTCCGTCTCGTCTGGCTTTCCCCTGCAGCACTCTGTGGGACTGTAGCTCATATGAATCCCTGTGTTTGTCCACCTTGAACAAAGGTCTTTCAAAAAGGCCTTCATCAGAGTCGGGCTATATAACCAATCATTTATCTCTTCGAAAGAAATCCTTGATCTATCAAACAGAAAAACAAGTTAAGGACAAAGTGGAGAGGTTTGTGGGTGTAATCAAAACACAGGTTTATTTATTCACTGATGGAAAGGTAAAATAAATAAGGACGACACATTAAACTAAGAGAACCAGCCCTTAGCCAAACAACTTCAGGCACAGCTTAGGTGTGACAAGATCCTGCTTTGAACCGCACATGGAAAAAACTCAAACATCCTTGTAGGTGCCTGTTCTGAATATTCAACATCCAAGTGTTGCGTCATTGCAACATTTTGAGCTAAAACACACTGCGTTTATACCGGTATGACCTTGTTCTTGAACACTTTAAAGCTCAAATCAGTCATACTACCTTGAAAGGTCTGCTCTCCTACACAGGGGTGAGAGGAGTGTTATAATAAGCGGGTGTTTTTCTTTTTAAGTTTCCGTGTCTTAGCAGAACAATTTGGGATAGGCCGAGCCTGGAACAACAACAAGGAACAACGAGGCTGCTCGCAGGCAGAAATCATGCCCCTGAGGCCATGAAGTCTGTCAAATTGCTTGCATGGCTTTAACACCGCCCCCCTCTGCACCCAGCTCAGAAACACAGAGTCTGTATCCTGGAGGTAACTTGTCCTGAACAACTAAGCTACATCAGTATCACAGAGAGGATTAGCTATGCTGTCATTTCATGTAATCGCCGGCCACATCAGAACTATGTCCCCCGTTGATGAACTTTGAATAACTCTTTTAATTTGGGTCCCCGGGGTCGCGGCCGTGATTCAGAATCAGACACAAATGAGCCCCCGACCTGTATTTAACCGCAGGAGGGGGAAACTGTGTCCGGGGGGGGGGGGGGAAGTTGTTTTTGAATCCCGAACTTGGAAAAATAGTGCCTGGAGCTTTTCTGATGAGCTTTTCTCTACTTAATAAGTTTGCGTGGGGGTTACGGAGAGACACAGAGCATCCAACAATGTGATGTATGTTACTTAGATGAATGCAAGGTATTTTGAAAGGGTGGATGGCACAGAGCATCCAACAATGTGATTTATGTTACTTAGAGGAATGCAAGGTATTTTGAAAGGATGGATGGCATAGGGTGTCAGCTGCCAAGCCACCCCATCACCCCATCACCCCAACACACCCTAAACTGAGGCACCAGTACCCAGAACTGTAGACATGAAACCAATTTAGGACCAGCTGAGGTCGGAAAGAAATGTTAAACCCTACTTTACTACGAAATGTCAACCTGAATGGTAAATCGTTAGTTCAATAAGGAATTCTATGTGTTGGGTTAATGATTTACAGTTTGTCTCAAGAAAGGAAAGAGATCACAAGATGGATTTGTGAGGCAGTAAAGACTAGCAATAGACCAGTATTGCATTTCTTTTTTACACACACTAGGAAACATCAGAAGGACACACATTATTTTGCCCTTGAATCACCATGTATCCGTGTTTAAAGAAATAACACATCATGCAAATGAAAGTAGATTTGTTTTGGGTTAATACAAGTTGAACAGAGATGGGTGCCTGGCAGTCAGGGACTGTCCACTCACACAAGCTCCCTTCCCCCATGATGGCAGAGCCGGCCCACCTCCCCCTACCACCTTCTCCCTCCTTGCTGAGATTTCTACTACTACTACTACTACCGGTAACACTCCACAGTTAAGTCAACCATCATGCAGAAATGTGTCACCCTGCCATGCGAGCAGCACTGGGCAGGTTACCTGAAAGCTCCTAGCAGAGAAAACATATTGAGCATTTTATCTAGACTCTCTTCCATTCAATAGTTGAATCCTGTGATGAGTTGTCAGAACATATAGCTAGCTACAAGCTGCAGATCATTACAGTAATGCGAAAGGAGATTGTTTTAAAGGACATTTTCATAAATGGGGGGTAAGGTCATGATGAACTCATATATTTGAGTCACACCTTCTTAATTCCCCTTGTGGGAGTTGTACGGGATTTCTACCTGAAGCGAAGCATTTGTTTAATTGCAAGCTTGAACAAAACACAGAAGCTGCACAAGATGCAATATGACTTACGTTGCTTGGCTTAGGTGGCTGAAGAGAAAGCCTTTAAGTTTATCTGACTGAGCTGCAGAATTCAGCAAAATATAATACACCACTAATATAAACAGCTTAAATAAAAAATATTTTAAACTGCATGATCTTGTGACAGATAGGCTGCGATCAGTGAGTGGCTGAATGCGCAGTATTGCCCACTGCAGATTACATGCTTTAACATTCAAAACCCTGATATATGGGAGAAGTGAGAAAGAAGGAGAAAACATAGAGAACCATTGGCGATTTTTAAACTGATGCAAACTCACCTTTTTTAAACGGCTGTGTATCATTGTTTGGAAGACTTGAGCCACGACCAGGGCGATTCCCACTATCAGGAGGTGAGCGCACACGATACCGGTGGCGTAAATGGCACAGGATCTCCGAGTCATGATGCCGGACGGATGTGTTGTCGTCTCAGGGGTGGATAGAAACTTCACTGAAGTCGATGAGAACTTCCCAAAAAAAGATATATAAAAATTCGACCTAGAGATAGTGATGTGTAGGACCGTGGGACCTCGGATCCGCCGTCTCCGGAGTACCAGCAGGGGATTAAACTTCTCTCTTCTCCGCCCGGTGGAGTGCTCTTCCCAGTGTGGCTGTAGGGTAGAACAAATGTCAAAAACGTTATCAAAATCTGAGATAACACTTGAACCCAGAGAGAGAGGGTGGACTAAGCTGCTCCGAGGCGGTGGTGAAATGAAACAGCAGCTCTCAGCACATCGTAGAAGAAGAGCGAGCTGTCCTCCTCCTCCCCTTTCTCTACATTAATGAGCCCAGTGAGGCGAACAGCGTCGCTTTGGAGAAGCTGCATGGGCGGTGTGTGTGTGTGTAAAACAGAGAAATGCAGTGATGGTGCTTTGCCTACATGGCTGATGTCACTATATAAAAAAACACATGATAAATCAACTACATTATTTTCCCTATTTTATTTATTGGCGTCTTTATGCACACGTTTTGATTCATAACAAACTTTACGCTTGTTTTTTGTACTGTTGTGATCTAATTTAAAAGTTACTGGTCATTAAGAGCAGGAAAGAGGATTATGATTCATGAATGAGAGCAGCAACGTGTGGTAGTATTTCACCTTGCTTTGCTAATCAGCTTAACGGGGTTGTCTCGATGCTTAAATCGAGGGGATATTATTTACACTTTGACATAACATCCCATCATCCTCGTATTACTAAACTCTCACTCTCACAGAAAAAGTGAAGCTGATGAGATCAGATACCTTTAAAGCACTCCGCTATCTCACCTCCTCATCGCGTCCTTAAATAATTTCAGCTTGGACATGAATAATGTGCCATCAGACACGACGTGTTTTCCTTTGTCCGACCACTGCGAGCTTCTGATTGGCTGCTGCCCTCCCGGACCACCGAACTAGACCACTCCTCTGCGCGCTGATTGGTCAGAGAGTCGCGAGTGTGACGCTGAATTTGATCGACTGATTTCGGGGCGGGGCTCCAATAAAGGGGGAACCGACGGCGTGATGCTCTCCACCCGCAGAGAGACGATGTTCAGTGGCTGCCGCTTCAACCACAAGTGATGCTGTGGAGGAATAACAGAAACATGTGAAAGATAACGGCCTGCATTATAGCCATCATGGAAAAACTAAAAGGACAAAAAGTGAATCTAAAGTCTTATTCATGGTGGGACAATTTCACTGCAAAGCTGTCAATAGAGAAATGTAACCTTGAGAGGAGGTGTTAGCAGACAAACGCAAAAACACCCACTATACCTTAGTAAAGCAAATAACACACAACAAAAACCGGATGTTGCAGTAATTTCAATTGAACTGACTCGTTGACATTTCTTTTTGGAAAGTAAAAGTTGAGACGCCTGATCAAGTCTTTCAATATTACATCCAGCTAAATCCAGGCCAATATGTATTCATTTTAACAGTAACATTTTATGAAAGGCCCTGGAAAACCTATTTTCTCAGTCTCTCTTCTTTGGGCCATAATGGCCTTATACGAACTCAGGTTTTTCTATGAGTTCTTCTCACTGGTGATGTAATGTCATGTCATGCCATTTCTGTGCACCACTTAGCATTAAAGACACAGCATCATTTACTAATTGATTTAAAAATGCTTAAAAGCTTGGCTTGGCTGCCAATTTTTACTGAAAGACGGGCCCAGCAATTATGATGCAGCCATGCTGCACCTTCTTAAATGTCTTTGTTGTAAATACAACTGTGAATGCAGTAGCCTTTGTTTTGAACTGACAGTTAAATATTTACATCACTTTTACCACATATGTCATTAATATAAGTAGTATCTCAATATAAACAGAGGCAGTATAACATCTCAATGTGACCTGCAGAAGGAAAATAGCCATGACATTAACTTTGCATGCTACACAAAAAAAAATCAATTTCAAACACAGATCTGTTCTCCCAAAGCTTTGGTCCAGTGTATATGATTTGGTCCCAGCAGCAGCAGTCCTCTAGCAGAGTGATACTTTGTTCACAATGGTAATGGCACAAATATAAAACGCAATTTAGATTTCTTCGAATGGAAAAATGTATATATGGTAGCAACCACCTACCAATGTACTTGGTATATTTTAGTTGAAGTAATTTTGTTTCAGCAGAGGTAAAAAGTGAAATGTTTCTGGGATTCTTTAGGGTGAATTTCTGGCATTGGAAGCATGTCAGAGAGGTAAAGCTGGAAAAGCTGAACATCTAGTAGCCACTGTCCTTATTTACAGACAACACCAGCTGCTTATCTCAAGAGCCTTTACCAATAATTCTAACGGACACGATGCCAGTAAAGATAAGAGGAAGGAAAGAAAGGCTGGCTAAATTTGTCTCCACTATCCGTCATCCATATTCACCGAACTCGTCGACAGGTGTATATGGGGTCTGGTTGGTGGCCTACAGGTAAGAAAATATCTTGCTGTAAAAAAAATAGTAATGGACGGACTGAGAGGTGAGCAAGTTCATGCAGCTCCCTCTTCCATTCATAAATAACTTGAAACAAAGAATTACACATTTTTCTCAGGAAGCGATATACATCATAACGTTTGATATTGTTTATTGGAAGGAACCGACTGGGCTGGACTCTTAGCATTAATGTAATTGAGTTTCACCTCATTGTACAAAGCCTTATAGCAATCCCAGGGGATGGGGGCTGCAGGAGGGGGGGGCGGCATCTGTTCAAACAAGAGAAGTAAAACATGCTAAAGAAAATCATCAGGGGGGAAGGATAACAGACAAGTAATGCAGCAACATTGTTTCTGCCAAAAGAAAGGACGGGAGGGCGAAGAGGGGTAAAACAGTTCAACCTTTGTAATGGTCTCTTTTTATGTTTGGTCAGCAGAGCGACACTGATTTTTTTTCAGATTTCTTGTTGTTGGACTTGTTAGAAACTGAAGACACCCAGCTTTGAAGGCCTACACAAAGCTATTTGATGACTAGAGATTGTTTTTTTGTATGTGAATATTTCTATGTACAGCATCATGAAAGGGATTCATGGAAGGCATTCATGCATACCACAACAAGGAGACTTTTATCCAGAGGGTAAATAATTTTGAACTTGTGTGTGTTGTCCCCACAAGTAACTCATTGTGTTCTAACACACTTTGACCCCCACCAAAAATGCACCCATAGCTTTGAAGACAAAACTTAAGTGCAGCTGTGGCCCAATAGCAAGACACAAATGGCTATTCAAGAGTTTGGGAAAGAAAGTGTTCTCTAAATGTTTTACACATTCTGCACAGTCAGCTTTCAGAGTCGTCACTGATAACAGTGCAACATGGCTACGGGCTGTGGGCTTCACTTCACATTGTGTTTAAGGTCCTCATCATCACACACCCAACAATTATAAGAAGAGTGCATTGAGACTCAGTTACTCACTTGGTGAATAGAAAGTTGTTATCCAGTTGTTTGACTGCAAACATGATTGAAAAATCATTCGGAAAATCGTACAAATGTTGTCATAGAAAAGCCTTAAAATCTTGTGTTTAAACCATGTTAAAATTGCACGGTAATGAAGAACATATCAAGAAAGCTTTTTTGGAAAATGAAATTGTGAGGAACAACATTGCTACTATCTTTTAGAATAAGCATAGATCTAAAAAAACATCCACTCACATTCCATCAGCTGTCCTCCCTATCTGCAGCTCGCTTCTTATATCAACACAAAAGCAAAAACATTAACTCTTTCTGTAAACACTTGGAAATCGGTGTGCTCCCACCCATGGGGCTGCACCCCGGTGGAGCCTGGTACCGAACATTAAGTCACGGTACTTTAAGGCTGAGACAGTCTTTGTAAGGCCACAGACTGATATACAGGCAAAGCTGTGGACAAGGAGACTTGTGAGGCCTGGCAGACCTTTTCACTGGAGGTGATTAATGCAAACGGAGCCATAAACCTCTATGGGAAGAGTACACTACACTGAATTTATTTCTGGGTTAAACCACTCCTTTCTCACCTTGGAGAGTATCACAGTGACCGAAAGAACTTGCTGGGCTGTTGCAGAAAAAGAAATCTTAGGTAATATGAGAAATCTAAGATCCAATGTCCAAAACTTCAACAATACTGCAGTTGTGGGAAATAGCCTAACCTGGATTATTTTACTCAAGTACTTTTCTTGAGTATGATTTTGAAGCACTTCACTTTTTTTTTTCTTTATACTTCTTCTTCAGTATGAAACTTTACGTTAATGTCACTCATATTCTTATAAAATAAAACAATCTAGCAACCTCTGGTTTTGGCGCTTCGCCATGTTTTAGATGTCTATAGGTAAATGGCATTTCCATCCAATGCAAATGTTCCTTTTGCGAATAAACTAATCTGAGTTGAAACACCAAATGTAGCCTCATGACTCCTAAAACCTTTTGAAAGGGCCTGATCCTCAGGCTTGGAACTTCTACTAAATCACCTGTATATTCAAGTAGTGAAATCTGCTTTACCTCAAATTTACCTTCAATATAAACCTAATAAATGACCCTAGCTTGTTCTTGAAGAACCATTTCTTTAGACCAATATATTTAGATGTTCTACCTTAATTACACGATCTCAGTAGTAACTCCACTGCTACTGTATTAACCTAACACTGTAACTAAAACATGACATACTCTGTACTAAAGAACAATCAAGGTGTTTTTTTTTCCATTGTATGTATATGCTTTCTCATGGTATGCTTTTACTAGTTTATTTTTCAATCAACAGCGATTAAGTGATGGATTGACCTTAGAATTCCTTTGTTTACGTAGGTGTGGTTCATTTCCCACCATTCAGCAAAGTGTTTGGTGACAGGGGACAGCGACTCATTGTTCCTGCATGGAGAAACAAAGCGTAATGTGAGAATTCAAGGAGATACTGCTTTCAAACCATATTACAATATCAGACAACAAATGATCTCCATAATGTTGTTCTGAAAACATATGCATCGTGATTTTTCCCACGATGACCCCGTTTTGCCCAGCTGTCCCCAGTCTTGAGAGTTATGCAACAATGTATGCATTGTTCATCAGGCATAGTCTGACCAAGCAGGCACACAATTATGCTTCATTCATTCAAATGTAAGGTAAAAAGTGAGGTTGCAAGACACCCAGGAGGCTGTATCACAGTCAACAATGAGAGTAAATTATGAATAAAGTCATGTGGAGGCAGTAGGAATGGTAAAAAGCTCAAAGCTAGAAACTGTGGCAAAGACTTAAAACCTTTGTGATATTATTTGGCTGCAGTTTGTTAATACAGTAGTCAATGCTGTACGAAGTTGATCCATCTGCCATTTCATTGCAGAAGAATAAATGGCTACAATTTGATTATGGATTAATTGTTTAAACTATTTATTTGGTGCTCAAATGTGAGAATTGTTGGCATCCGTCCTTTCTTTATGGTCTTATTGTAAACAATGTACATTTGTGGGTTTTGGGATACTGCTGGAACACACTTTAAACATGATTTGAGCTCTGGGAAATTGTGATGGACAATCAAACAATGATTGTTAGTCACAGCTAAATCTCTAAGTTTACTTCTATGTAGGCCCAATTATTTTCACCTTATTTCTTATAGTCACATTGAGAAACAACCCCATTGAAAATAAAGGGCAGACTAACGTTACCACAGTTCAGAAAACAACACACAAAATGACATGAGATAAAATGTATTAATAAAGACAAGTGGCGTTGTGGGGCCTTGACTTTTTAGGTTCTAAATAACATTACTTTGTCATATTGTTCCCGTTCAAGTTAATACTTAAGGAAGCTATTTTTTAACCAGTCTATTCAAATAGCTTGTTGTGACTCTAATTTGACTGAAGACTGAATGTTTTTGGGTATGGTGTGTTTATAGAGACATGTTTTGTAAATAATTGTTATAGATTAAGTTGTGCATAACATGAACAGAACAAATAAAAATGAAATGAAATAAGGATGAGGAAATTAAATTGTATTTCACCTCAAATTGACCGGACCCTGACCACAGGACATTGACGAAACGGCAACACCTGTTGTGCCCAATCCGTAAGACATCCTGTGCAGATAGGGTGTTTCGAGGTTTGCACATCCTTTCAAGGGTATTGTTTTCCACAGTTGCTCAATATCCTAAAGGCGGTAAAATATTGTTAAAATTGTCAGTAAGTAAGAAAGTAACCAGCATGCTGCCAAACTCTCTGATTTTCCCATAAACAACAACATTTCCTGTGTAATATATCAGTTTCCCCCAATTGTACGTATTCTGAGTAGAAAGTCTCTGGAGGGAAATTAATATGGTCTTTGTTTTTGTATTATTGTGCTTGTGTGGAATAAATAAACAACATCAATGAACGCATATCTTTGAACAAATATACAACATTAGCTGAAATAGTGCATCCAAACGCTTGAAGAAGAGTTTTGTGTTAGTATATTAATTATAAAAAAAAGGGATTGGTTTTAAATTGTACACATTTTATTAATTAAACATCAGAATTTAGCATGTGTTAGTAGACCCACTCCCCCACATCTCTCACATATTTTCCCAAATGGGCAGAGCTTTCCCCAGTCACGCCATCATGGTGCAACCAGTAAGAGAGCTGTTTGGAGACAATTACTCAGTACACAGATATCAAATTGCAATGCTTATAAATCAGAATGTACACAAAGGAAATCCTTGTGAAGAGGAAAGGAAAGTATGATAGGTACAAATCGGGAGTATAACAGTCAATCTATCAACGGATCAGCACATTGCGTGCATGCAGGGAGCACATTACTGCGTGTACGTTTGGGCTTATACAAACAGGATTACATTCCTAATATCGCAAGGACTGCAGATATTTCCCGATTTCTCAGAAGGCCGGTCGGTTAAATATAGGGTTAAATATAGGGTTAAAAATAGGGTTAAAAATACTGAATAACCTGCATCAGAGTTGTGAGCGAAAACCTTATTTTAAGTAATGTTGAGAGCCGGCATAACCTCGCAGTTTAACATTTAGGACAAGGTTTAAACAAATAATACATGGTTGTCCAAACTAAAGACATTTTAAGTTGACTAAAACTCAAACAATTTTGTCAAATATTTGATCTGTGAAACAATGTTCTTCACAAAGAATCATGCCAGATTGTCACTTCAAATCTTGTACAATGAACTAAAGAAATCTAGGACTAAGACTCAAAAGACCAAATAGATGAACAATCAACAAGGGGTAGCAGCCCTAGGTTAAATAGAGTTATCTCCAAATGTGGCTAGTTTTAAAGTTTTAAAAACAGAAGGAGAATAGCTAAATAGTCAGCAGACCAGAAAGGAGAAGGAAAAGCCTGGCGTGACACTTGGCCTTTGCAGGTCACTATATGTCACCCAGACTAGTTGAGGTATGTGGGAGAAAGCTGTTAAAACACTTTGTTTGGAGTCACATGATTGAAGCTCCATCCTCAATATAAAGTAGGAAATTCCTCAGGGAAATGGCGCCACACTGACGTAACACTGTTTTGCCTATGCATTCGTAGGTCTGCTTTGTTGCTGCTGCATCATGTCAGCAGCTCAGAGCGACCCTGTGACAGCACGAGGAATCTATAGGCAAGAGGAAGAAACTCTACGTCTGGAGTGATAAACAATCCCATTCACAGCCAACAGAAGCTTGACATAGATCTTATTGGAAGCTGGCACAGAAATACCAACATACTGTTTGGTAAATGTTCATGCTTGCTTTGTGACCAACTACAAATCACATATACTGCCCTTTAATCAGCTGATGGCTTGTTTTTTGGGGCTTTTCAAAAGCATGACAAATTGTGTATAAAAAAAGTTCTTTCAAAACAGTTTATAAACTAGGAAGAACTCAACAAATGCTACTGCTATTACAATTCCTTGATAACATGATTTTGTAAGCTTTATGCAAAGTGTATTACTCAGTTTACATGGAACTTCTCAAATTCGTCAAATCTCAAATGTGTATTCAAATGTCACTGTTTTATGCCTGCACTCAAACTGGCTTTGTCACTGGCTAACAAATGATCTGAAACCGCGCAGTTCACTGACTGCATTGAAACTGTTTACCACGTTAGTTTGTTGGTATAAATAGCAAATCAGCTTTGCGGAGAGGAAACACTATTCTCTCTGTCCCAGCAGTGTTTTCCCTGGTGTTGGAACAGCAGGAGAGTCCGGGGATCTGAACTCAGGCTAATTAGCTAATTCATCGGCCCTGTAGGGAAGGACATGTGATTAAATCCAGTCAACAACAATCACTTTTCTATGCTGGAGAAGTTGTTATGAATTTCTTCATAATCTTTGCAATTTCACACAATTATAGTAAACTCAGTGGTTCTATCTGCTATGTAAGAAACAGTTCACAGTGAGAATGTTTAATGTAATTAATAGTACACAGAGTTAGTGAAATATAACTAAGGGCATTGGTTATATAAGTACAGTGTACTTTAGTTTACATTTTGCTGTACTTGAGAAGAGGCACATATTTTACTTACCATTTGGCTACAGACTGATAATACTTGCAAATTGTAATAGGCTACATGTTGATTCTTGTATTCAAGCTAAGCAGGCTTTAATAACACTTTTATTTAAGTAGTGGATTTCTGAATTTAATAGTGTTTTAAAGAGTGACTGATGGTAGCATGGTGCTGTGGTTCAGGCTGGAATTAACTAAACTGCATATGATTTAACAAGGAGAGCCCCCTAGTGCTCAGATACGTTAACAATGAGGAATTTTGATGTATTTGTTTATTATAACTTTTATAAATGCTCCAGGCTTGTGCACTCATACTGTAGGCTAAAATTAAGTAGCAGCTAACTATGTAGCCCAATAGAGGCCACCTGTCACATGACAACAGCTGTAACCACATTGTTAAACGCCACTAATATCACCACTCATACTTACTAATGTTTAAGTCTGCACACGGGCTACAAGTAAATCAGTTTACGGTTAATGTATATTCCTTTAAGAGGATATGTTAGATATTACTTCGATTATAAACACATACCTGGAAAGACTGCATTTACTTAACTGTGAAACGATTATGAACTGAAGAAATACAACAACTACCATACCCGTAGGCTCTTTCCCGCAGTTGTTGCCATAGTTACCACGTACCAAGCGAAACACTCGGAACAAGTCAGAAAACATTATTTTGTATTTTGAAGCCTTTGTCCTTTATTCATCCATCTATGATCTATGACAACTCCAAGGAGTGATGGAAACAGAACGCACGCGGCCAATGTTCCCATGGTGAGTTACATTTAATGTATTTGTTTTACCAGAGTAGTCACTACTACATTTTGGCTGAAGAATATTCAGCAGTCGTTTAAGTAAACGTCCTGTACTCAAAATGTAACTCATGTAAAGTATTAAAGTATAACTGTATACACATCAAAATGCAAGTTAAATCCTGCTTAACAACCCATTTAAGAAAATAATATATTATTGGATTGGTATTATTATTATTGATGGATTCATGTGTTCAGCACTTTAAAAAGTACATTCTAAAGAAAAAAGTTAAGAAAATAACCTCAAAATTACATTTCAGTTATAGTAATGTTGAAACTGCATAGCATATCAGCTTTAAAGATATGTAGGTATCTCTGTGTCTTTATTACTTTACTGTTCAGTGTGTTTATATAACAATGTGATGGAGAACAGTTATAGCTATCTGTTTGCTCACCCTAACTGAACCAAAAATAAGGATGGACGAAAAGATTGCAATGAGGGGAGGGGAGAAATACTTCAAATTCAAAGGAGGAGGCAAAGGGAGAGGCAGAAACAGATGAGACACATTTATCACAGTATAAATCTGCAGGCAAGTGAAGACTGCTGGTTAAAAGGATCACTGAACAGCTGTGTGTGTTCATGTCAACGGGCAGACTGATGTATTCCTCTACAGTATAAAGTTCTTTAGAAATAATTTGAGTGTTTTGCATGATCAATCCACAATCTATTTTGTACAATTGTGTACTCTTTTACTGCTGTCCAAAACATAAGCTGAAGTTCTGTATAATATCTGTGGTATGATAAAAAACCTCAAACTTCAGAAAATAAATCTGAAAACACATTTCTTCACAAACTGGTGAGAACAGGTAAAAGGGAATTACATAACTATTGCTTTCTTTCAGGATAAAACTAACACGTGACCTGAGTTAAAACTGTCCTGTGAAACTACAACATATAATATCTGTAAGAACTACAGTAGTCTTCTCTGTACAAGTTAACAAAGATTAACATTAAATCTGTGTTTGAGGTTCTATGCATCTATTGGATCCTGACAGAATAGATCCAATGAATGAAACAACATGAAGAGATGACACGTCCAAGTAGCCTTGCTATCAGGCCCTCGATAGAGGATATACATTGTCTTATCTTCTTCTCTTCTGTAAGAGATGCAACTCAGTGAATGATCATCAGTCAAGTCCTGGCTGGGTGTCCAACTGGCCAAACATGAAGGAGGATATAAAAAGACAGCTCACAGAGCACTTCCTGCTCAAACAAGGAAAAATGATATGCTCAATGCAAAGTAAAACAAAAAACTCTTTCAGAATCTTCTGAGGTGCAGTCAGATATGTTTGTTCCTTTGTTTGATCCATTATGTTCATTTGAACAGAAATTACAACTGTGATGATAAGCAGCAACTCATAATCTTACTGTGTGAATATGTTCATTAAGAAATCAATAGTCAACTCCAAATTTGTTTTCAACTTGTATTCTATCCAAGTGGTTTCAACTGATATGTATTTTTTTTAAACTGCTCTATAAGATTAATACAGTCCTTAACTTTTTGTGAATCCTTAGGTACAAGGAGAGGTTGGAGACCAAGTATCTTAAAGCCCCAGCAAACAAGATTTCCTTGGTCGGCAGTTGTTGCCGTTTTGCCAACATGAGACTCGATGACTTCAGTGAGTGCTCGTCAGATTTATCCAGGAACCAGAGAGCTGTCTCATCGGTTATTTTCCAGCGTGACACTTCAAACCACAACTCCAGTCAAAAGCATATAAAAGGCCTCTCTAAAGAACACACTTGCTTTTCAAAGCAGATGATCCAAAAACAGATTCGCAGAGATTATGTGGCTGCTGTGGAGGAGAAACTCAAACAGCATCCTTTGGCTATGTTCCCGCACTATAGAGATCACATGACCCCAGAGGTGAGTGGACACAACATCAGTCTGGACTACCAACCTGTTTGTCACAATCTGTCTGTGTTTTATTTTGTCCCGTCTAGATCTGTCTTTGTTTTCCTGTTTTAGTTTGAAAAGTGTTCACCCCCCGTCTTGTCTGTTGCTTCCTGTCTCTTTGTTCCCTCCTGCTTGATTACCTGACACTGTTATGTATCAGCACAAGGAGGCTTGTGCTAAAAGTGCTCAAACATACAGGGTATCTTCATCTCTCTCCAGTTATTCGATAAGGTGGTATCCGTTTTGGACCCAGACATAGGCGAATACAGTGCCTCTGCACTTCCTACGCCTACAGAAGACCATGCGGAGGACGAAGGTGAAGAAAGCTGTACAGTGCCAAGGAAGGATGAAGGGAAAAGAGTAAAACAGGGAGCTTCTGCTGATACAATGCAAGTATTATTTGATTCATGGTATCAGTATCATCTTAATTATTTTGATAAATGAACTGGAAAAGAAACAACTGTACGCTATAATAAGGCTACACTCTATGCTATAATAAGGCTACACATGTCAATCATTTTAAAGCAGCCCTGATGTCCAACATGAAAGTCACAGAAACCCTTATATGCTACAAATGAATGGGAATGGTTCCAAGAAAGGCCGGACGGGCAAACTATATCAACTCAGCAAACACAAGGACATGAAAGCAGCCGCCACCATATTCAGCAGATGGTTTGCCTCTCCCGTAAGTCTCCACAGACACTACAGTACCTAAGGAAAAGATAACATCAATCGTACTGTTTTATCAGACCTTACACAAGAACCAGTATATTGTTAAAGAAATGATAAAATACACTTTCACTTTTGCAGGATGAAGAGACCAATATTACTGAATCTGCAGTACACTGAGCCACTGCTTCACCACGATTCCCTGTTCAAGCGGAGGGCAGCAACAATTACTAAGGTCAAGAATGACATTCTGTCCAGGCCACAGAGGGGACATGTTTAAAGCAGCAGAGCCAAACAGAGAACACAAACGGTAAAGTTAAGAAAATCTTAGAAACCCACAACGTCGGAAATACCCCCCCACTGCAGTTTAAGTTCCTTCCATCAGGATCCAAACATTAGCCAATACGAGCAGATACACATTCTCTATCAAACCATTTTTTAAAGTGCGGGTAGCATCAGCACATCTCCAACCATGCTTGTTTCCCCTTCCTTTCTTTCTTTTTTGCTAAATGTTGTTCTTTCCTTTATTCACCTTTTACTCTTGTAATCATAATCTGACTGTGAATGTCCTTTTGATCTTTATCTGTTTGTTTCCCTGTCTTTATTGCTACGGCGGCAGAGCCAATAATCCCTCAGGGACAATAAAGGATTTGAACACGAACAAAGAGTAGCAAAATATTATTTCTAAATCGCTTCTGATTTAGAAGATGTACAGTGAAGACCCTGTTGGGTCCAGACACAGGAAGCGATGTGGAACAGTTGGTTTGTTGACAGAATGAGGACCAGAAACAGATGTATGTAACCTTAGCTGTGAGGAGTTACGTAATGCACAATGGACCAAGGCTAAAAGGCAAGACTTTACATTTAAAGGAGGGGTTTCTGTGTATGGAGTGTTCAAACCACAGACATGCTCTTCAAAACCACACTGTAAAAAAGGAGCAAAAGAAGAAGTGTGTCAGTGCTCAAGGAAACCACTTCTGCTTGTGTCAGTGGAGGTTTTATGTTTAACGGGTGACTAAAATGATCTTGAACAGCCAATATGCACTCAGTGGACACTTCATTAGGAACACCTGCAGCTAGGGCATAAATCCTGCCTTGACAAATTTGATCATGTTCAGTTTGTCGACATTATCATATCATATATTTTGACCATTATGTATTTATTATTGAGGTCCTATATTCAATTGCATTGTATTGTTCTGTGTTTCTAATTGTCAGCCCACTCCTGTAGCAAAGACCCAACACGTCTCAATACGATTTAGTCCAGTCTAACACCACCTTTAACTTAATGTTAAAACATATAATAAACATTTATCATAAAACTAGACATACACATCAATTGTAAAATCAAATCAAACTTTATTTCAGCAATAAATTAGAAAAAACACCTGAGTGAATCTTTTGACAACTTCATCTAGGGAGCCTTAAAAAAAAAAGCAGTACAAGGGGAGCTCCCTGAAAGACAAAACATTTGAATTTAATTAATTCTGAGAATTGTGAATACAGAGGTTTTTGATCAAACAACATTAACACAATTGTATGAAATGTTTGTGAGGCGCTGAAGGACAGGTGTAACAATGTAATGTGAATTTTTTTTGAATTACTATAGTTGATCCAATATCAGAGAATGTCTCTGTGTCCTATAATTAATTTTTGATCCATTGTATTCAAATAATTGACTTTTGTGTCATTGTTGTTCAGTAACGCAGTGTTTTTCAACTCACTGTTTTTGCTTTCTTTTGACCACCACCCATATTACTCTCTTCATCTAGGTTATCATTTTGTAGAGGGCCCAGTTCGGAGTCTTTTTCCTTTTCAAATATTTATCCATCGCTGCACGTCTTGTCACGGACACCTCTCGTGCGCATCACTACATCTCTTGTCTTAAATTAACAAGGTAATTATTGCTCTACTGCCACTCACTGGGCAGGTCAGTGCATGGAAGAGTATTTCATTACTTCGCTAGTCACTACATTGCAGGAACACACGCACAACCATGGCAAATTATTAGCAGTAACTAAATCATATTTATATAATATATATAAGTTGGATAATTTCCCACGGCACACCTGACGATCTCTCACGGCACAGTGGTTGAAAATCACTGCAGTAATGATACAGTATGTGGAAGAATTTCCGAACGACACAGTCAGTAAATATATGATTCACATTATTAGCAACTCACTGATAAGAGCCTGAGGGCCGATGTGAACAGTCTATGGTTGTCACTGTCAGCTGTTCGGGTCAGAGGTCAGCAGAGTGTGGACGGGCGACCTGCGGCCCAGTGAGAGCAGCTGTGGGAAGGAAGAGTACCTCGCTGCAGACGCTGTGTTTCCAATGACATAAAGAAGAGAAAAGCAGGAAATAACAAGAGTATTTGTACGACATCAATTATTTAAAAATATTTGCAGGTTATTTTCCTGTTTATTGACTAATCATTTGATTACGTTTTATGGCAGAGGAACACTGTATAGAATAGATGAAGCGTACACTGACATATATTTTAGAAAACCTTGATTTGCATGAAAATTACAAGGTAGTAGACCAAAACTCACTCTCCTTGAAGGATTTGTTGTTGATTTTTTTCCCGTTGAGCTCAGCTGCATTCAGGAAAAGTGGCTCGCTGTACACAGTAAATGCACAAACAGACACACATTACATCACATTACACAGCCTGTAGCACTTTGTGGTGCTTTGCATGTTGCATGAGGTCACGTGGGAAGATGGTGTGAGCTTCTCTTATCCTCAAGACAAGTCGTAATCATGACATATAAACAAAAAAGACGACCCTGAGGTGGTAAGGTTTGGGTGCGCTCTCTACCTGCCGCAGGTTTTTCTTCTCAATCTTGAGCCGACCTTTACTTCTTCCTCCTTGTCAATGTTGCTGTGGGTGCAGAAGAATAATTAAGTATAAGTAAGACACATTCCAGGAGTCCACAACATATCTTATTATCATATCAAATTAAGTTTTAACTATACTACGTCAGAGGTATACGTTTTTATCTTGTCCACGATTAAGCTTATTTGGAGAGCAGTAGGCCATTAAGTCCCAATGGTTGTGGACCCGAAATACGATTTCTCTTTAATCTTTTAGTACCTAAGAAATATCCTAATAGGTCTCAGTAGAAGCAACACATACCTCTGGAAGACTTTCTCTCTACAAATAAAGAAAAACAATTACAAACCCTCCATCTATCCTCCTCCTTATCAACACAATCAACTCTATAGCTCAATGGAGAAAAATGAATTCCACTTCTTCCAAAAGAATAAGGAGATACATAATGGGAAAATGGGATTGTTCTAATCGTTTGAACACAACTCTTTCTCTTCTTTTTTCAAAACTTTTTTGTATTCATCATGATCGGTGCCTTTTTTTCCTTTAAATTCATTAATTGTTAATTGTGCGGTAATGTAAAAAAAACTAGACAGGGTCAACAGCCTGTATGATCTACAGTAGTACAGTAAAAGCCGTGAAAGTGTGGGTAACGAATCCACTCAAGTATACAGCCCCCCTCCTCCTCAACTCTAAATGACTTCCTGTTCACTTAGTAGCATCACATGATTTTCAGATGTGACCTAAGCTAGCCTAAGAACCAAGCTAATCCTTGCAGTGTGGGAACGGAGCCAGGCGTACAATGTGGTTCTGTGCACTTTCTCCGGCGCAGACCTCCTCCTGTTATCGGTGTGTGGTCTGTGCTTCCCTGAAACCGCTCCTCGAAGCCCTCTAACCAGAGACCTGAGCTCTGGGGAGGGGCTTTCCTGCTGGAGGACAGAAAGACAATGTCAACCCAGTGCAGTTGTGATGTCTATATTACAAAAAGCTGGTCTGATAAGCTTGTATTTCAAACAGAGGAAACAGCGGATAAAGCATTTCTGTGACAATTAGCAAGAAGTTCATTTATTCTGAAGTCAGTAGTAACATATAAAACTGCAACCCTATGACAGTTTAGGACAAAACCACAAATACTAATAGGTGCTTTTTTTTAGATTATTAATATTGAGGTTTTATTGCCTGGCCACAGGAATGTGATGGTGTGCATGTTTTTGATTTAAAGGTTGAGCAGATGTGCTGAGCTTGTGTCTGTGCAGCCAAATAAACAATGAGTCACACATTCACTTGATGGGCTGGAACAGTTCGGGATAGGCAGGCAAGATATAAGAAGTTCCTGAGTGTACCGTGATCTGGGCGTTGGAGGCATGCTGGGAGCAGGGTGAAGCAGGGAGTGCAGATGGGGAGTCCAGGACAGGTGGATGTACATTCAGAGCTGTGTTTTGACCTTGGAGCTCCTATTGAAAAGATAACATTGGTTATAAGGAGCTCAGATGTAATGAAGCTCTTAGAGTAAGTCTGATTAGGTCAAACAGATTGTTGTGCTTTTATTTAGGTCTTAATGTGTGTATATGTATAAATGTGTCTTTGATTGTTTGTGTGTATATATATATATATATATATATATATATATATATATATATATATATATATATATATATATAGGTATATACATATTTGCATAGTGCATACATATTTTTATATATATTTGTTTTTGTATTCAGGATTGTGGGAAACGGTATTTCGATCTCTCTGTCTGTACCATAGGGTCTGTACACACAAACTGAAAGATTGACAATAAGGTTGACTTTGACATGTATGATGAAAAGAAAACAGCACAACATTCGATAAAAGTATGCTTTTTACAAATATAGACATACTTTGTATAAGTGGAAATGCCCTACTCCTTCTCACAAAAAGACATTTGTCTGTAAACAGCCCTACCTTCAAGTCCAGGGCATGTCGGAGTTTCAGACGGAAATAGTCCTGCTCCTGCAGCTGGATGAAATCTTGACAGTCTGCAAAGCTTTCTGACAACTTCGGAAGGATATAGAGCACATGTAACAGTGATGGTCACAAACAGAGCCAGAACAGGACAGATAAGGTTCTTTATTTACCCGATAACACAAACTAACATTTCGTTTTTGTTCCAGTTTAAAATGATAACTGTGACAAACATCGATAGTTAAAAAAAGTTCTTCAGATTGTGTCATATTATTATTAAGCTGGTTATCAGCCCATTTTAAAACCTTCTATAACAAATATTTGAGTATTGTATGCTTTAAGTAAATAGCGGACAGTAAATAGGTGATAGTAAATTAGTGGAAAATAGGGTGGGGAATTGAATGCAAGAAAACTCAACTAAGTATGTTTTAGCTACTTATCTGCACTTAGAACTGGAAGCCACAAACAGATCTTTGTTGAAGAATATCACATGCGTAATTCTCACCTGTAACTTTCAACATGTATTTCAGGTGTGTGTGTAACCATCCTATCACAGCAGATGATTTGGTGGTAATGTAATCACAAAGGGAAAGTGTAGATGAGCCCCACCTTGGTAAGGATGGCCTCCAGCTGGCCGATCCGCTCCCTCAGCTGGTTATCTTTGGAGCGAAGGGCCTCCTGCTCAATGCCAAGTTGTTTCTTCTCCTCCCTGACGAAGGTTAGCTCCTGGAGCTGCCGCTGGTTCTCCAGGCTCTGGTAGCGCTTCTCCTGGACACGATTGGGAGGAGAGTAAACAAATGATGTTGGCATGTCAAAAATGAATTTTATCATGTTTTGGGAAAGAGTTGTCTGCGTAGAAGATTTGGTGTTCAATAAATAAAACCAGAACTATAAAAAATATGCTCAAAAGAATTCACAAATAAAAAATGTATTTAACTTGATCAGAGAAGAATAAGTGAATAATCAATAGAAGTGCTGAACATTAAGGCCCAAATCCAAACCACAGCCTACCCACTCCCACTCCGTGGCAGGGTGACACTTGCAGTTTAAGGAGGCTCCCTTCTTTCAGAATGAGAGGGTAAATACAGCGACAAGCAAGAAGAGGAAACAGGAAATGCTGTAACTTTTCATAACAATGGTTTCAAATCATCAATAACAAATAATAACTAATGTCAGGGAATAATTCTGTATACATGTTTACCTTTTGCCCTCTGACGCAGATGCCCAACCTTAGACAGCCGCTATCTCCCTTAAGGAGGGGCTGCCCTAGCATTTTGTTGTTGTTACCAGTTTATGACTGGGCAACTTCGGTCAGAGATAGTTATTGTTTTGGGACACCTGGAACACATCCTTCTCGGGGTGTTGATGACCCGAGCCATAAGTGACGACAAATGGGATTCAGTTTGTGTTAGTCTATCGTATCTATTGAAGAATGTTGACTATTACACTCTGAACTAGTTAGAACCTCGAGCTACAGGAGGGTTCTTCAGAATTGATGTGGCATCTCAACCGTGTGGTCAGACCACGCGTGGCCCGTGACATGTCTTGTGAATTCTCCGGCCGAAGCTCCAAATAAACCGTCAGTGTTTGCTATCAAAGCTCCAGCTCTCCTCGTGTCTCTCCGAGTCCTGTTTCCATTTGCTTCAGAAGTTTCCCCCACAAATTGGCGTTGTCGGCAGGATACCAACAAATCTTCAGAACTGGTAAGTGTCATTTCAAATCCACATTTGGACATTGCCTTACCAGAATCTATGATTGACGGTATCCTAAAATTACCTGTGAAACTGAGCGGCTGTGTTTCGTTTTTGGTTAATGAACATCTGAGGCTTGGAACGCCCAGGGAATCAGTGTCTGGGGACTTTGTCCTGGCTGATTTTCTCTGTGTATGCTGCTCGGGACGGAAGTTCCATACAAGCATACACAGCTCATGTTCGGAGAAACCTTAAAGAAAGGCATCAGTAAAGTGGAACTTCTGTGTGAAAGAAATGTAAAGATTTGTATTGGACAAATTGCCAACACAAGCAGTGTTACATGCTACAGCAGTGAGCAGCAGAGGTGGGGAGAGGCGGGGCTATGGCTTCATCGTTATCAGGAAATGATTGTATAGGACGAACACACTGAGCCGTTTGGCCCCCCAGAGCGTTCCGTCCACAGATCTATCCACCTTGGGACCCGTTATCGTTTTAGGGGTCTGTTTCCGAGGTTCCGTTACGGCCTTGTGTGAACGAACGGGCTATACGAAAGACAAAAGTAGCGGATACAACCCGTTTCGTTCCCGTGTAAACAGCATCTTAGACCACGCCAGACAGAAGCAGAGTCGTTTGCTGAGAGCTGGAGTTTCTCAGAGTATTGTCGTTTAGTATCTCTCACTGCCTTGCTAAAGACGTACTTCGACTCTCTAAAGCGTGCTTTATCGCCACTCCTAAACGCCTCCTCCTTTTGCAGTCTTAGCAGTTTCAGTTTAGGTGTGAAGTGAACCAGGGCTTGTTGTTGTTGTTGTTGAAACTCACCCTAGTGCGTGTTGGTACACAGCTGTCCTCGCAGAAGCTGATGATGTATGATCATATATATCACATAAGTATGATGTCACAGCCTCTGTATATTCATCCAGACTTTGAGTAGCAGTCCTAAAAATGTCCCAGTCAGTACAGTCCAAATGAGAGAGGATTATTCTCTTCACCTTTCTGCTCGGGGGGCTCAAGCAGACAACCCTGCAGGACGAGCGAGGGTTTCAGAGGCTTCTATAATACAAGGTTCCATGTTTCTTGGAGCAGTTTGATGTCTTCCTAACCTCTCCCATCACGGGGGGGGACACCTGGATGCATCACTAGGAATACGCAGTTGCACTGCTCTCAAGCAGATAGCAGGGGTCAATTACACAGCCACAGGATTTAGACCGATAAAAAAAAAAGAAAAAAAAAAAAAGCAGATAGCAAAAGGAATGCAGGCAGATGAGCCTCCGTTTCACTGGGGGATCAGCTACAGTGCTCACTGAATGAGCCACAAAAGCAGAGCAATTGGGGGGGTGAAATATGGCGCTCTGATGAAGAAGAGTTTGAGTCAATCAGCACCTCAGTGCTAATCTACAGTATCAGGATTCCTTTACACACCAGACATTCTGTGTCATAAAGGGAGGAAGACTGACGGACATGTTCTTCCAGCTCTCGTACAAAGATGAACTTTGAATTGAATGACCAGATGTTTACAGATGTACAATTAATGATTGTTTTTATATTTCCAATTACCAGACATGTGTTAAATAGTGGTGATTCATATATTTTTGTCAGATCAGATTACACTTTCGCACTAAACAAAATAAATAAATAAATATTCTCAGATGATAAGGTATTGAATAATAAGGTATTCCTAATATTATAACAGTTAATGTTAATATCCTTAATCATCCAGCAATCAGGCTTAACAACACTACACCCATGCACAGACAGACCTAAAATGGTGTTTCAAGTACTGGATTAATTTCAGTTTTGGACCAAAACAAATATTTATAATAATTCATATAACAATTACGTAGCATATTTGATCCTCAAATTAGAGAAGTATAATTTAAAGAAATTGATATTCTATATTCAACATTAGATAAACACAGAAGAACCCTTTCCAAGTACCATAAGTAGATGTTCAGGTAAGCATAGCTAATAAGAATAATTGATAGACTTAATTTGGTACAGATCAGTGGTAGCATTTACTAATGTATGAATTAAAGTTTTAGGAATGCTTAATCCTTCCTTTCCAGGTTTTTACAAAAGTCTTTGAATATTTGCCTAACTTTTCCTTTTCAGATTGTTAAACATTTTGAGAATTGTTTCCCTTCAGATTTTGAAATGACATAAGGATTGTAATTATAATATATAATATTATATATATATTATATATTATATAATGTAATTATGTTATCATGCCATCGTCTTTTGATTTAATATTTAATGAAGCTAATGTAAATATAATCCTAAATTGAAGACACTGCAATGTTGCAGATTACAGATTGATTAGATCACCAGTGTGAATTTGTATACCTTAGCTGGATCTCTCATGATCCTGATTTTTAAATGCTTTGACTAGTGTTTGCCTTGAAGTAAATCTTTAAACTGCAAGCTGGTTTTGATTTTATAGTTTGATAAGTGAGATTAACTAATGATTAAATGTTAAAACATATTAGTTTAAAAATTGTTTTTGCTATTATGTATCTGTGATTTTATGTGTTCATTATTATGCTTTTGACAAAAAGATGCGCCAAACACTGGCGAGAGATGATTTTTCTATTGTGTCTCAATCATTGTGATTGAATGTTTCAATCTTATTATGTTGTTATTGATGTGATTGTTATTGATGTAATTGATGTTGTGTAAGTCCACACTCAAATCTGAAGATTCCCATTAATTTAAGAATTGAAAAATTATTATTAAATTAAGGTTTTAGGTTATCAAAATTGATAAAAAGAGAGTCACTGTCAGGGAATAACTCTGTATACATGTTTACCTTTTGCCCTCTGACCCAGATGCCCAACCTTGGACAGCCGCTATCTCCCTTAAGGAGGGGCTGCCCAAGCATTTTGTTATTGTTGTGGGACACCTGGAACACATCCTTCTTGGGGTGTGAGATGACCCGAGCTATAAGCGACAACAAATTTGATTCAGTTTCACCAGCTGTTCTACTGAAGAATGTTGATTATTACACTCTGAACTAGTTAAAACCTCGAACTACAGGAGGGTTTTTCAGAATTGATGTGGCATCTCAACCGTGACATGTCTTGTGAATTCTCCGGCCGAAGCTCCAAATAAACCGTCAGTGTTTGCCATCAAAGCTCCAGCTCTCCTCGTGTCTCTTTGAGTCCTGACTCCAATTGCTTCAGAAGTTTCCCCCACAACTAACATTAAACTCCAAACATTTTTAATGGTCTTTTTTGTTGAACTCGTTTTGTTTTAAAATCTAATGTTCGTATTCTGCTTAGTTTGTGCAAAAGTCCCTGTGAATATACAAAACTTGTGTAAGCCACACATTTACCATTTTTTGTAGACTAAACACGGGCATATGATCCTAAGTTTATAAAAAAAACGATAAAAAAAAAAATACTATTAACATCTGTTTGTCGATATTAAATGTCTATCTTGTTTTGCAGTATATCAGTAAATGTTTGCACGGAAATATTTGTAAGAAGTGTGTTTCATGACACACACACACACACCCACACATACACAGCATTGAGTCGGTCAGGTAGTGCAGCAGGTGAAGTCAGGTGCCATGCAGACTCGCTGTTAGAGGGCTCCATAACCCACTACCACTCAGGTAGGTTGTAGGGGGCGGTTTGGAATTGGGCCCTAAGTGTTTTACCTCGTACAGCTTGTCCATTATCTCCTCCAAATGCTTGATTTTGCTCTGCAGGGAGTCGACCTGCTGTCTCCGGGCGGTGATCTCTTTCTGCATGTCCAGGGCTACTTGGAGGCCTAAAGTGGAGACAAACCCAGAGGACAGAAGGAGAGCGGGGAAGTGATCAAGCTAGGTAGGAAGTACATCATGCACATATAATCTCAGAACATATAATCAATCACAGAACTTTAATTTTGGCCATGTGTTAGTAGTTACAGGATTATACCTCAGAGTGGAATACCGCAGAGAAGGTTATATAATAATGTTGCAATTTAATCAAATATTTAATTAAATGTTTTGTGCAAGAATCAGACTGTTATCTCGTTACTTCATCACAGACAGAGTTAAATCAGAGGATGTTTCTTCTTTATACATGAGATCTTTTAATGAAGTCTCAGATGAAATGATGTCATGTATCTAACCGTGTCCCTCAGCTCCTTCCAGCGTCCTCAGGGTGCTCCCGACCTGGTCCCGCTCGTCCCGGGCTTTCCGGAGCTGACTCTGAAGCTTCAGCACCGCGCCCTCCTGCTCCTCACTCCTGCAGCTGTGGAGCTGCTGCAGCTCCATGTGCTCCTCTGAAACCAAGCCCGCACAAACACACAAATCACATCCACTGAGAGAAATCCACTTTAACGCACACAATGATAGAAGGGCTTGTTTGACAATGAAAACATACCAAACATGGTTCTTTGTTTTTTTTAACACAGCAGGACAAGAGGATCATTTGATTTGGCAGAAAACTGTGAGAGCTGAAGTCTTTCTAGAAACGGCCCTGTGTAATTCCTGGTCAATGAAAATGTGTGGTAACACTAGACTGCAATCCAGATGTAACATTAATATATTAAAGTCCACATGAAATATAATACCGTGATAGTATTTTACCATCCAGGATGACTACCAATTAACAATGTCATTTTAAAAAGGTGAAAACTAATAATGTTATTATCTTCTGTACAATATATCGTAGTTCGAAAATAAGTTTGATAAAGGGTCAAGTTCCAGATCTGATTACAATTAAAGATGGAGCTTTATTTGAGTACTTATAATAACAAAAAATAATGTTATGCGTTTATGTCTGTGAAGAACTTTGTTGGCTATATGAGTAAATAACATTAATGTCCAAAGCATGTTAGACAAAAGCCTCATAACGCACAATGTATAGCAGACAAACGAGGTTCACATTTTTTTTGAACTGTAAATGTAGAATTCTGTTGCAATATGACCTTTATATGTGAGTTTATTTAAGGCTGTATGCATACATTTATTTAATTGTTAAAAACTGCTGGGACACTTTATGTATTGTATAACTTGCTGGTCGGTTACCGGCATGTCAGTTTGTTCACGATGTGACCGAACAATCCCAGGAAGACATGTAAGCTGCATGTATGAAAACTATTCATTTATTAATTTAGTGGGAAATGAAGTTATATTTCTTGTCTAAATGATGGATATTGATCTTGTTTGTGGTTGATGATACTCCTTTAGTAAAGTTAAACTCACGAGTGAGGCTGAGTAACTGCATGCGCAGCAGCTCCAGCTGGATGTTGAGCTGCTTTTTCTCAAGACTTTCCTCCTGGACACGCTGCCTTTGTTCAGCCACAGAGGCTTGTAGCTGGCGCCGCTCGTGCTCTGCAGCAGCATCGGCTGACTTGTGCCAGTCTAACTCTGCCTAAATAAGCATATAGAAAGGAGGAGAGACAGAGAGCGTCAGGTAAGTTATGAAGTTTGGTGGGGGAAGGCTTGATAAGATGTGATAAGGAAAAGCTTCCTTAAGAGATCTCATCCTATTTGAATAAAGTTTCCCTCCTCTCTCCTGACCCTGAGCTGCTGAATCTCCATCTTGAGCTGGTTGCTGAGGAGGCTGTTCTCCTGGTGAAGGTCGTGGATAGTGCGGCCATGCTGCACTGTCATCTGTACGCTGCTCTCTAGCAGCTTCAGCCTCAGTGTCTCTCCTTCTGCCTGCAGGGCCTGGCCTCTGCTTTGGGCCTCCTCCAACCTGGCAAGATGCTGGAGAAATAAAGTTTCAGATTAATGAGACTACAAATTAGGCACAGGTTACTAGATCATGTTGTAAAAACCATATAGACTCATAATGCTTGATCTCCTCTAGAACATTACGAGCTGTGCTTCTCGCTGTCTGAGCTGGAGGTCTTTGTGTTTCTCCTCCAGGAGTTTCTGGGATGTCCTCCCCTCCTCCCCGGCCGCCTCCAGCTGTCCTCTCAGGGCCTCCACCTCCTCCTGGAGCTCCCACTGCTGCTGCAAACCACACCTCTGTACAGGATGAAGCAGGAGACATAGTGGGATGATTGTAAACGACCAAAAACAATAATCTTTTGACAGTGGGATGAAATATGATCTCACTGAAAGGGAGAGAAACTGGCTTGAAATGACATCTTATTTCGTAAGTGCTTTCTTCAATTCTAAAGTTGTATAATAAAATATTTAATTTACAATATTCTAAGTGTTTTGATGATGGGAAGTTCACCTGACACCTGCACTTTAAAGCGTTTTATTCAATGAACACAACACAGGTATCTGTATTAGGACTTTCAGTTTTATAACAATAGAAAAGAGATAGAATGCTAAAAAATCACCTTCCGTTGGCCAAGCTGTAAAGATCGCTCTCTCTCACTCTGGGCGTCCATCAGCTGCGACTGAGCCTGAATGAGCTGCTGCTCCAGATGACAAATCTACAATGTCACAAATCAAATTTCATTTTAGTTTTCATTCTGGTATAGGAGGTAGAATCAGTGCTACTTTTCCATATTGTGTTTGTCTAATCTCCAAACCAAGGTGGATCCATATGGCTGGTTAATAATAACTTGTATCAGCCTCATTATCTCTTTGCGTAAATTATTGCTCATCATCTTACTGTACATTCTTCCTTACCTGATCTTTGTGGCTGCAGAGGGCTGACTCCAGTTCACTGATCTGACCCTGGTGCAGTGATGTCTGTCCCTCTGCAAGTTTCCTGGGTAGAAGGTATGTATTATTTATTTGACACATATACATTAATTCAGAAAATGTATCATTGTCTGATCATTTATTTAAATAGAATGAAAACGTCACTGATAAAACAGCCACACAAGGATTTTGGAAAGATACTTACTTTAGCAGCTCTAACTTGACATTCAGGCTGATGCTGTTGTTTTTTGATGAGGTCAGTTTGTCAGTCAACAGCGCCATCTCCTGGCCAAGACTAGATATCAGGCCTTCCATTCTAGGACAGAGAAATGTGAACAATGCGGTCACATTCTATTTATAAAATACAATGCTACTCCATTTTCTGTCTCAATCCATACACTGCAGTTCTCCTTTAAATTACCTTTCTTTTTGCTTATTTACTCCACTGCGTCCCTCACTCCCCAGATGGTTAATTGACTGCCAATAACAGAAGAAAATATATTTCAGACATAATAGGAGAAAATATGTGAGTCGAAACATAAAGTAAACTGAACGTGACCTGTAGATGACTTCTATTACTTACCAAAAAAAGTCTTTCCTGTTGCTCCTCTGTCTCATCATTAAACATATCAGTAAACCGAGCAGCCGGTGTTGAACTTGTATGGAAGTTAGGACTGCTGATTGCATTGTCCCCACGTTGTGTCTCCTGATATAACAGTGAGTACATCTGCTCTACATTTTGTTCCAATGCCTCTACTTTTCTGTTAAGTGCCAACGTCTCATCTTCCGTCTCAAGTAGCTCTTGGTCCTTGGTCCTTTTGATGTTTTGGATCTCTTCCAACATGAACAGCATCTTTTCCATCTGACCAACGTGTGTCCTTGAATCCTTCAATCTAAAAATAAAAAAGGTCTGTGGGTCAAAGCAATTTAAACACTTATTTAGAGGAGTAAAACTTGATCAGTGTCTTTACCTGATGTCAGACAGGCCGTCCTTCTCCTGCTGGACTTTGTTCAACTTAGTCTGCAGGTTCACGATGGCTTTGTCAAACCTGAACGTCTCTTGTTCTGGTTCATCGTGCATCTGTGTTTGAGAGGGTCAAATAATACATTATACAGGGAAAGCAGTACCAATAATGAATTCAGACCACATCAAACAATTATGATTCATGGCTGAAAGAAAATGATGAACCTTGTTGAGCTGCAGGTCAGACAGCTGTTGAAGAGAATTATCTATTGTATTTTCCAACACCTTCTTTCCAGGAGAGCTGATATCCGTTTGGTTTAAAATATCCAGATCACAGACCAGTGGCTGAATCACTGCCTGCTGCTGAGTTGAAAGAATAGAGGAACCTCCATCGTCTGCCAAAAAATCAAAAGATGTTTAAAATAAACACTGTATGTTGTGAAAGTTAAGGGCTGGTAAAACATGCGTTTGTGATACAACAGGGATATGTGCTGGGCTCTTGGCTTATGTTTCATACTTTTTTTTATAAATACTATGCTTTCAAATGTTTTTTATGCACACATTTGTATATCTAGTAGGAGGATTTATTTTAGATGAACCTCCAGCTTTACCAAATTGAGTGGTTTTTATTGTGTTGTGAAAGAAATAAGCCCTTGCTTAACACATTATTTGTTCATCTTTTTGGCTGCTGACACATAAGCAAAATGTTGTGTGACGCTGCTTGCACTCACACTCATTAAACCTGTAGTTGTGGTTGCTCCTTCCTGGTGAGCTGTGGATGCCAAATGTGCAGCCAAATCTCTCCAAAGTTTCTTTGGTTGCGGTTTCCACCTCTTCCTGAAGCCTCTGGGTTTCTTTGGTGCGCCTTTCAAGCTCCTCACTGTAAAACAAACAAATCAAATCTGAGTTTATAAAGCCCAATATCACAAAACACATTTGTTGCAGTGGACTTTACAGATTGACAAACATAGATGACAGTGTTAAAAGATAAATAAAATTACAAGAAAAATATTTTTTTTAAAACTAGATAGAACTTGAAATACAAATAAAATTGATAAATAATAAAACGAGATCAAATACAATAAAACTATCAAATGTAAGACTCAGGAGGAAAAACATAGGGTAATCTTAGACGTCTCTAACTATAGGCTTTATTAAAAATGAGGGTCTTCAACACACTCTTAACATTTTGGACACTGTCTGCCTCCCTAATAAAAACAGGAAGTTGGTTCCAGAGAAAGGGAGCTGAACACTCTGACTCCTGATCAAGTTTTGCGGACTCTGGGAACCACTAGAGCTGCACTCTTGGGGCATAGGGCCCTAGAGGGGACTTAAAGGTATCATTAACCAGGATATATGGAGAGTATTACTCGTAGTGATGCCATACCACTGTGGAAACTTCTTTTAAATGCCATGAAGACAAAAATAAGAAAGACTTCTCAAGGTCAGGTCAGAGTTAAAGTATTATTAGTAAAGTGAGAGGTTGTGTAACATCACCCCAGGTCTGGCGAGACGAGGTTAACATTCTTTTTATATACAATTATTTGTACATACAACTATTTTTATATACAACTCTCAGGACATAGTTCCCAACCTGTTGAACGAGCATTTGTTTTTGCAAGGGTCAGGGCTTATTTAAAACAGTAAATGTTCAAAACAACAAATAGAGCCAGAAATCTAGGTGTAGTCATGGACTCTGACCTGAGTTTCAACAGTCACATTAAAACAGTTACTAAATCAGCCTACTATCACCTAAAGAATATATCTAGGATTAAAAGACTAATGTCACAGCAGGATTTGGAAAAACTTGTCCATGCTTTTATCTTCAGTAGACTCGACTACTGTAATGGTGTCTTCACAGGTCTCACTACAAAATCTATTAGGAAGCTGCAGCTAATTCAGAACGCTGCTGCTCGAGTCCTCACTAACACTAAGAAAGTGGATCACATCACTCTTGTTCTGAAGTCTTTACACTGGCTTCCTGTGTGTCAAAGAATAGATTTCAAAATACTGCTGCTGGTTTATAAAGCACTGAATGGTTTAGGCCCAAAATACATTTCTGACCTCCTGCTAAATTATGAACCATCCAGATCTCTCAGGTCTTCAGGCACTGGTCAGCTTTCTGTCCCCAGAGTCAGAACTAAACATGGAGAAGCAGCGTTCAGTTATTATGCTCAAAGCTGCGCTGCGAGGGGGACCCAAGTTCCCATCGGCAAAAACATGTGGGTTTGCTGTCCTGGCTCCAAGATGGTGGAATGAGCTCCCCATTGACATCAGGACGGCAGATAGCTTGCACATCTTCCGGCGCAAACTGAAAACTCATCTCTTTCGACTCCACTTCGAGCGATAGAACTATTAACGAAGCACTTTTATACTAATAAAGGACTGGCTTACCTAAAGCCAGTTGAGTAGCACTTGAAATGTTTGGCTCTATGAAACCTGATGTACTTATATGATTCTGTTTTCTTCAAGGTTGTGTCTTCCTGGTCGAATGTACTTATTGTAAGTCGCTTTGGATAAAAGCGTCAGCTAAATGCAATGTACTGTAATGTAATGTAATGCTCCAAATATCTGGAACAAACTCCCAGAAACCTGCAGGTCCGCTGCAACTCTGACTACTTGTAAATCCAGGCTGAAGACTTTTCTTTTTGTCGCTGCTTTTAATTGAACTATTCATATCTTAGACTGCACTGTAACTTTTATCCATGTATTTTTTCTTTTAATGTTTATTTTATTATCTTTTCTTTTTAATGACTGATTTTAAATGCCATTTTCTTAATGTCTTTGGTTTTTTGTAAAGCACTTTGAATTGCCTTGTGTTGAAAGGTGCTATATAAATAAACTTGCCTTGCCTTGCCTAAATGGTGTGTTGATCCGATTTCAAAAGGCAATTTTATAAAAATTGGTAAGAAAATCAATGTTCACACCAGCACTTTCTCTTTTAATACATAAACATATCTTTATTTCACAGCTCAACAGTACATCTTCAATGAAATATCAATTGAGTCATCACTTGGTTTTAGTGTTATTTACAGTAAATGCTTCAATGCAGATTTATTTTTGTTAAGTTTAAATGATTTGTTTTAGTTTTATTTTTGACTACATGTTATGGCGCATTTGTTGTGAGCAGTGGCTGCTCATGAGTTGGTATTGAGGTTAACATAAAATAGGCTGATGGCTACAAAACAGGAGCTATGTTTAGTATTTAGGCACAATGGTTGTAACTACCTCAGTTCATCCAGATTCAAGCTGTTACATCTCAGCCGACGAGGGGCGTCACGGGTCTCTGTAGAGGAAGTTAAACAAATTACTTTAGGAACTGAACTACTCAAAACAAGTTCACAAAACTGGAGGTTTAGCAAGTAAGCCAACATAGATTTCACTGGCTTTAGCTTGTTTACTGTAACTTACCAGCTGTCCCTGATGGGTTAACGCTTTGTACAACTTTAGCGCCATTATTGCAAGAAAGTCGAATACTCTGAGGGTCGGGGGTCTGAAACCCTGATGACATCTCTTTTCACAATCTCCTCAAAGCTAACATCAACAGCTAGCTAGACAGTGCGTTATCGTTAAGCTATGTTCCATCACCATGGAAACTACATCAGTGGCTAACTACTAGCTAGCTTTATGCTATTGATAATTTGCTGTATCGTGTTGGCGTTAAACCCAAACGTAGTTAACATTGTTTGGCTGTCTATGTTAGTCTTGTATTCCGTTAGGTTAACCTGAAGCTGAAATGATTAGCAAAAGTAACGTTAGCGCCGACACTTTGAAACATTCCGTCAACATCCGCTTCCCCCCACCCCACGTTGTGACGCAAACGTGCACCGGAAAGGCGTTTCCAGCAATGGATGATGGTCATTGTAGTTTATCAGCAGATCAGCAGTTGTTTGTTTATTCAGGGCGGACCCTCTCTTTTCTGCAGGGATTCAGGGATCGTTTCTTTTAACGTTCACTGCATTGCATCAAGATGGAAGCATGAAGTATTAAGAGGTGCAATTCAGTTGCATCACTTTTATTACCCTGCACGTCTGCGGCTTCTGGGCAAGGTAAGACGACGGTTTGTTGATTTTCGCTAGCAAGCTAGCTTAGGTAATATTGACATATTTTGTGTTAGACGCATTGAGCGTTTTGGTATTTACAAGTGAACAGCCTTATTCTATTCATTCAGCCTTTTCTGAAATGTGTAACAGTGACCCGTTATGATTGACCTGTTCGTGTTGTTTAGCAGACATCTACATTTAATCCAAACTATTGTCAACATTGCTTTTACGACGCTTTTTCGACGCGTATTCCCAATGCAGTAATCAAACCAACCCTCTTATAATACAACAACAACAACAACCATGTTATGATCAGGAATGTGTTGTTTTTGGGCGGTTTGGCGAAAATCTTCCAGTGACACCTGACACCAAGTAGGTGTGGTTTAGGACAGGGGTTCCCAAACGTTGCCATGCCAAGGACCCCATATAGAGCTTAGCGAACCGCAGTGACGCGTCCTAAAACCCGGATGTAAACTCCTTCCGGTTCCTTCGTCAAAAACGCAATGCAATTTCTCCATAGGATTTTGGAAAATAGCTCGAAATAAGGTCTGTGGTTGACACACATGTAAGAGACGGATCACGTTTTGTTCAGCCGGATAATCTCCACATGCCTATCCTACTTTTATAATTTTTGAATCATAAATCTAGTCGCCAGAAGCAAAATGCTAACGTTATGCTATAAACGAACTACAAAAAAGTACAGCAGCAGGGTCACACGACTTCAACGTCACGCCAACTTTAGATCGTTTCAACTGACTTTCGCGCGCTTGCATATTTTAACAAAGCTTTTCATTTGAGCCACACTGAATTTCACTAGAAATCATGGCTGTGTCAATTACCAGTCTGATATCATTTTACAAAGATGACAAGAAGAGTGTAGATAGAGGAGAGAACCACTACAAGTCAGGACACGTACAGTAGTGCAGCCTAGATGAAGGTGTGCTTACCGGTGTTGTCAGGGCTAGCATGAGAGACAAGGTTTATAGAGTGTCGGTGAGTAGTGATAGCAAGAGTACCGTTAACCTAGAGTTCATTTATTCACATTAATTCCCATCAACAAATCCGTTTTATGTGTCACATGAAATCTTTATTACAAATATTACACACCAGAAAACACAGAAATATCCATGAAATAAACATACAGTATAGGCTATAAACAATTAAAGGGATAATTGGGAAGGCATTACAAATGTAAATATATTTTAAATAATAAAACAATCCCACCACCACAGGTATCTACAGGAGAAGAGGGAATTCTCTCCACAAAATGTGAATGCCCATGTGGAGAATGGAAATGCAGTCATGCAGCTGCATTAGCCATCTTTGCCATCCACAATTTCAGCTGCACTGACACCCCCTGTCAGTGGAAGAAGCCAAAGGCAGCTAAACGTACGCATTCAGTGGAGGAGCTATTTCCTCCAACCAATAACTAATTCAACCCGCTGACAAGAGAGCCCACCTCCGAAGATCGTGAATGGCTGAGGGACAGACTCAGGGGCAGGTTCTCAGGGATTTATTGGCTTCTCTCCCCCGAGCCAGAAGAGGAACACTACAACTTGGAAACACTTACTGTTCCTGAAATTATCAAATCTGTTGGGCATCAGGGACGTGAGGCAATTGTGGCAAGCATGGCATTGTCTGAGGAGCAACAGAGGGCAATTCAGGTGGCTACCACTGGTCAGCGAACCAACCCAAACTGGCATTTGTTCAGGAAAGGAAGGTTGACTGCCAGCAACTTTGGAGCTGTCCTGAGGTCAAAGCGTGTGACTGATTCCCTTATTGCCAGGGTGCTAGGGCAACAACAGGCCCTTGATGGTGTTTTGTCTGTACAGTGGGGGACAATGAATGAATGTAAGGGCGTCAGGGCATTCACCACTGCAACCCAGATGCAGGTCCATGAGTCAGGTTTGTGGCTCTCCCAATCAGGAGTGTTGGGGGCATCTCCAGATGGTCTGGTAGGGTCTTCCGCTGTGCTGGAGGTAAAGTGTCCCTACGGAGCCAGGGAAATGAAAATTAGTGAAGCATTGCAAATCAAGGGCTTCTGTGTCAGTAAGGAGGGAGAAACATTCAGCCTGCGTGAGGAACATCCTTACTGGCACCAAGTGCAAGGTCAGCTTCACCTCACTGCGAGAGACTTGCTACTTTGTGGTCTGGACTACGAAAGACAGTGTCATCATTCCGATAGCCCGAGATGACAATTGGCAGCCTAACCTGTTGGCTCTTGAGGACTTTTTCAAGGCCCACATGCTTCCAAAGCTGGCACTGCCGGAATAATCACCTTTGTCACTGTTGTGGTTATTTTCTGAAAAAGACAGAAAAACAAAAAGGCATATTAATTGACTTGTTCTGAGTAAAATAAAATATTTTTTTTTTAGAGAAAACTCATCTTCAGGATGTTATGGTTCCCCTTTGAAAATCTTTCTTGTAGCTGCTGCGATCCTTGTTTGAGTCGTTCATATGTTCGATGAAAAACATCATAAATCTATCATTTTCAAATATAGTAATTTTAAGAAATTGTGAATCGTTTTTAATTTACATTTACTCACCTTTGCAATGTTGTGGTTGTTAGAGTGTTAGGTTTCTGACTACAGAGAATAACATATTTACAAAATAATATTTCTTAATAAAAAAAGGCAGTCCATGCAGAAAACTATTGTGGTTTCTTGATTCAAGCCTGCCTCTGAATCCCAAATCACAAACCATTCTTTGGAGTAACGTTTTTGATAGAGAAAGACAGAAAACAAACATGAGCCTACCCGAGAGGCCAGACTTTTCAAGGTAAAAAGACAGTTTAAAGATTTATATTTGCAGATATTATCAGCACATCTGAGTCAAATTAACATGTGTATTAAACAGAACTTAAATAAAAGAAATAAAATGCACCCAGTTTAAATACATTGTTTGAGTTTAATGATGAACTCAAAATGTAAAACAAAGTATGAAACATGTTTCTGGATTGATTAAACAGCAGAATCTAAATAAAAGAAATAAAATGCACCCAATGAAAAGACAGTTTGAGTGTAATGATGAACTCAAAATGTAAAACAAAGTATAATAATAATACATTTTATTTATATAGTGCTTTTCTACAAAGACGCTTTACAGTATGAAGGATAGGCAAACAAATAAATATAGTAAAATAAAAGAAACAGAAAAGTCAGTCAAGAGGAAGTTGATTGAGAGGGGGGGGAGGGGGGCTTACAGAGTTGAAAAGATGTGTATGAAACATATGTGTTTACATGTGAAAAGACACTATTTTTCTGCCACCTCTTTTATGAGGACGTTGGAAGTTCACTAGTGCGCAACATACCTGCACCAGTTTATCTGCGAAGTGCCTCAGGTGAGATGGAATTAACTTTAGGATCCTAAATTCTTTCAAACGAGCATTTGCTCTCTCGACGTGAATCCTATTTTGTGCGATAAGCTTTGTAGCCTGTACTTCGCTGTGTGTCAGTTGGCCATGACAGAGGAATGGGGAATGTTGACAGTGACTCCTTCAGGAAGAATGTTCTGGATTAAGAATCCCTTGTCAGCCAATATCAGATCTCCAGGTTTGAAATGCTGAAGAACACCAGAATCCTGTACTATTTCTTTGTCACTTGTTGATCCTGGGTATAGTTTGCTGCAGTATGTGATCACAGCATTTGGTGCTACCCCCAGCAGTAGTTTGAAGGAGTGCATGCCACAGTAAGCAGAGTAGGTCTCTTTCTGGATATCCATTTGCTTGGGGATAGCAATTTTGATGTCCGTACAATCCACTATCATTCTGCAGTTTTGGATGTGCCGAAATGAAGAAGGCAAGCTGGTTTTATTTTTCTCCCGGCTGGGAACAGTACTCATTATGTCCTTAAAAAGTAATTTATGGAGAACCTCTATAAATGTTACAATCACATTTGCAGTGCAGTCAGATGAAGGTGTGTGTAATTATGACGCAGTTTCATGAGGGTCATGAAAACTTGGTCTTCAAGACTCAGTGATTTGGGGAACCAACCTTCTGGGTATGTAATGGAACCCTCAAAACGAGCAACATAGTCACACACAGCACTGAATGTGTCTATCTGGCAATCCTGTCTCCATCCGAAGAATGTTTTCCCTCAGCTGAGAGGCAGAATACTTGTCACGGCAGTAACTCTGCTTTGCCTTGGACTCCTCTAGCTGGATCTCTAGCTGCATTATGTGTCTTTGCTGAGATTGAAGTTTTTCTTCTACCGTGGTCGCTTGCTCCTCTGCATTCTCAGATAGTGGTTGAGGATCTTCATTAGCAGCCGCCTGTGTTGATGGACCTGCTTCCTCCTCAGTCATTAGACACGCAGCTTCTTCCTCCATTCCATCAATTATCCCTCTCAGACAGTAGGAATGCTCTTCTACATTCTGTGCTTTAAAAGGAAACAGGCCTTTTTCTCTTTTGTAAAAGAAAATGACAGCTGCAGATGCGGGAACAGGCATTGGGCTTCCTGTCAGCTCGTCTGTTGGGAAGATATAAAATATTAGTTTCATGGAAGTCACACCGTCACATATAAGAGCATTACAGTACATAGGCTAAAACAAAACATCTAAAGATATAACCTTGCACTTTGATAAGTCTCGTGAACATTTTCACTATTTTGACATTTGTATAGATCGATTGAACTAAAAGAAATAAATGGTAGATTAATCCATATTGAAAATAGGTGTCAGCTGCTACACTAATTATAATAGTTAGATTTCTTAATTAAGATAATATATTACTTTATTGATCCCAATTTGGGAAATGTTTGTGTTGCAGCAGCATAACAAGAAAATATAAGTTATTATATATACAAAAGTATGTGAGGGATGGAATATTAAATTGAATATAAATGTAAAATGTACATGTGATTTTACGTCCAAGAGAAGCTATGGAGCAGAGTTCTCTGCCAGCCAGAGGTGATTTGTTATTAGTTCAATATGTCAAACTGATTTCCCTGACTACAATCTTTAGTTACATGGTGAAACGTTATGCTGCTTGTACTAATTAGACTTATCATATAAGCGACACAGGTTTTTAATAGGATTTATTCATTATCTTTACTTATGTTGCGGTCTTTTCAGCAGCGCCATCTCTAAAACGGCGATACAGTCAGTACTCAAGTTGTAAAAAAAAATCAGGGGGGATGGTGGATTGTATCATATGGGGACATCATTTGTGCTGATAACCCGCCGAGGGTGGAGACCAACCAGCATAAAGATAATTATTATACTCCTAAAACAACATGCATGTTATGGATGTTCAGATACTCCTTTCATTGCTCTTGACCAAGGCACCTCAGAATTAGAGTCGGTCCCTGGGCTGCCATGGCACCACTAACATTTAGGGTCAAATGCAGAGGACAATTAGTGCAAAATCTTTTTTTCACTTTAATTTAAAGGGGGGGAGGGAATACAAAAATGTGGTTATAATGGAAGTATATGGTACAAATCTTGTAGGTTAACAGTCCCTCATTTATTATTCAGATGGATCAACTGATTATACTAATAATAAAGTCAAAATACTTTTTAGAATATTGAATTATAGTGTATTTTTTCAAAAAAGCAGTTACTGGTATACGATCAAAACTGGTATCTAAAGGGTTACATTTGTATTGTAATTAATTAAATCATTATGTAAATTAAACACTTCATGAAAAATGTGAGGAAAAAAATTTGAAAAAAATTTATCCGTCATCATTTTATTGCAGTTCAAATACAAATATTTTATGTCAACATTCCCAATGTTACTTTTTTTAACAGGGCATTAAGTGCAAATTGAAATTGTTTACAAAATATGAAAATATATTAAAAGATTATACAGATAATACAAAATAGGACCAATGTTGTCAATGGCTGCCTACTACACTCTCCCCCATCTCATAGAAGTTTCCAAAGATTTTCATAATCATGCTTTTTGGTCTCAATTTTTCTGGCTCTTGCTTTCGGATTGTTAGCTAAGCAATGGCTTTGAAGCCAAGTCTTGACATATACCTCTGGTCTGAACTTGTTCAGTGGAGGGCCAACACACTTGATGAAAAGCAAGGCTGACATGCTTTTTACCTCTAGGGAGCTTCTAGTTGTGGTTAAAATGTTCATCTGACTAAACCCACGTTCACACTCAGCTGTGGAGATGACCAGAGTGTTCACTGCTTGAAGGAGGGGTTTCAGCTCTTCTGGTGCTGGTGGTATAATTTCATCAACAGTTTTGAGTCTTACCAGCTAGCTAACACGAGAGAAAAACGTAGCTAAACTCCAAACTAAGTTGTTATTGCTACTTATGTCCATAGATTCCATCTTTGGTGACTAAAGTAATCAGTAATGACTAAGATTAATGACTCTTGACTTACCTGAAATGTTATTTTTAAATATGAAGTCCCTCAGATCGCGTTGTCCTCCTGGTTGCTTGGCCATTGTGATGACCGTTACCTGCGCTTCTGGCATCGATCAAACAGGCGCATCACGGCGCTCTGGCGCCCTCTAGGGCACTCGCATAGTATAGCGTCAGTGACTCGGTAAAAATGTCATTGCGTGTGTGCGTGCTCCCTCGCCCACAGTATATTACTCAAAATGCGCAAAATTCATGTTGAAATAGCAGTAATACCAGTGCCACGTTCATTGATAAAATTACATAAGGGATGGAAAGGGGGAATGGCAGTTTTAGAAGGGGGATGATTTTGACCGTTTTTATTTCAGGGGGGATGCCATCCCCCCCTCAACTCGAGTACTGGATACAGTCACTACCCATCATTTAAATGTCACCGTGACATGGACACAAATGTAACGTCAGCTTACCTCATAGCACGAATCCAGACTCTCCTTTGGAAAACATTGGCCGGGAAACGATAGAACGAGCACGTTTCATGCGAAGACCTGTGGCTGCAACCCGGAGCAAAGCAACAACCCATTGCGTAGCTAACTAGTAGCGCTAGCTTTAGCTAACGTTAGCTAACGAAACAAACTGCCGAGTAAACTTGGAAAACACTGGTAATTAATTATTCTATAATTTGTAAAACTACGGTGTTAAAAAAAAAATACAGATTCTAATGGTCAGATATATAGATATACAGATACTAGAGATAGGCAGGTACTTGCTTTCAAGCAGAACACGGGGGGAAACAAACTTAGCTGGAGTGTTTACGTGTTGGGCGTAATGACATACAACGGCCTCGACAATGTCTGTAGTCCTATTCAGCCACTCGGTAACAACCATTGTTTTCCAGACACGTAAACTCTTCAAAAATCACCAGTGGGGTCACTGCTGATGCATTTAATGTCGTAGAACAAAACGTGATTTATCTCTTAAATTTGTGCCAACCACAGACCTTATTTCGAGCTATTTTACAAAACCCTATGGAGAAAATGCATTGCTTTTTGACGAAGGAACCGGAAGTGCTAAAAATGCTAACTTACTTCCGGGTTTTAAGACGCGTCACTGCGGTTCTCTATAGATGAGAGTAACAAATGCGTCACTTCCGGGCAAAAATAACGGCTCCGCCCACTTTTGGGGGAAAACAACGCTGTCAGTTGAACGGCGGTCAATACAAATTCTGAAGTTTTTGCCAATCCGATCAGAAATGTAAGAAAACCGGAGACTTTTGGATCTTCAAAGAGCCCGATTCCAATGGCCAGACAGGCAAACAATTGCATTAAGCCATTATAAATCGACGATCGGGCTCGATATATGGTTAAATATAGCAGTAGGCTATCGATTTTCATAGATGAGAGTAACATCTACGTCACTTTACGGCCCCGCCCACTTTTGGTGGAAACAACGCTGTCATTTGAATGGCGATCGAGCCTGAAGCCACAGATTGATTGATTGATTGAAAAGTTTATTAACAGCTTGTATATTGGGTACAGTACAGTACAGCTCAAAACATACAATTGTTAAGGGGATGCAGACCAGAGAAAGACTTTCGTCTTGTTTACATCAGGGTCCCCCATTTCCAATTCATCATGCCATTTCCAATTCATCATGAAAGAGCTCTTCTGCTACTGTCCTTTGTTCTTAGAGGAAGTTCAGAAACACTGAACTCTTGATTATTTTTTATGTTTGAGGTGCAATAAACGACACAGCAGCTTTTTGGCATGTTAAAACTATTATTTTCTGCCTCGCTCATGAGAGTAACAGCTGGAGAAATTACAGGCTCGCCTACTGATTTTAATTTAACCATATATCGAGACGGATTGTCGATTTCCAATGATCGAATGTAATTGTTTGCCTGACTGGCCATCGTAATCGAGCTCTTTGAAGATCCAAAAATCCACGGTTTTCAAAAAAATGTGATCAGATTGGCAAAAACTTCAGAATTTGTATTGACCGCCATTCAAATGACAGCGTTGTTTTCCCCCAAAAGTGGGCGGGCCGTAATTTTTGCCCGGAAGTGACGTAGGTGTTACTCTCATCTATTATCCTCTGGCGGAGACCCCCCTGTTGCAATTTTTTTTTAAATGATGAGTACATTATGATGGAAAATATGAAAAATTAATCATACAGCTTAATACATTTTCTTAATATATATATTTCTATTAATAATTAATAATCAGTTATTCTTCTAAAAAAAAAATGTATTTATCTTTTGTTTGTCATTCATTACATTCATTGTGTCTTCTGTTATAAACATTCTTAACACAATATTAAACAGTAATATCAACAGCAAACATATTTTTAAAGCATTTTTAAAGTGATTTCTGTCTTTATAATATTATATAATTTTGAACAGTAATATGAACAATTAACATGTATTGGTGCCCCCTGGCGGCCCCCCGGGGGGTCGGGGCCCCCACTTTGAAAAACACTGGTTTAGGAGACACCATTTATAAGCCCTCTCCTCCTCTCTATAACCTGGGGAAACAGTTGTTGGATACTTTCTCTTGCACTTCAATGCATAACCATTGAAATATGTTTTGTTTTAGGATGAGGGATCATCAAGCCATTGACAGCTGGCTCCTGAAAGAGTTGAAGGCATGTTGTGCAAAAGAGTACAACTTCCTTCCCAGAGAGGCTGGACTGAAGCTGATGGAGTCGACTTCCACAGAGGTACCAACTGAACTACTTCTGCATTTTGGGCTGTCTGCGCAGATTTTTTAAGATTTAAAAAAAAATATGATATATTCCCAACAATGACTAATATATTGTGCTTTATTTTTAGAATCACAGTGGAGTGTCTGAAAAATGCAGAAACACCAGAGTGGAAGAACTGTGGGGCCTGACCAGTTTCTTTGGATACAGCGCTCAAACGTTTGTGCAAGCTGTCAATTTGCTTGATAGATTCCTCACCACTATGAAGGTAGGAATAAATTGTTGTTATTTTATTTCATGTGAAGCGTCTTTGAGCGTTAGGTAAAATACTAATCCCATGTATTATTATTTATTATTATTATGTTTGCACCACCAGATGCCAAAGCAAATTCCTTGTCTGTGTAAACATACCTGGCAATAAACTTGATTCTGATTAAATAATTTAACTATAATGTGTTAAAACAAGTTAAAACTTTGCATGTTTTCATCTCACGATCACAAAAAAGAAGAAAACACAACAACAATGACCTTGAATCATGGGATGTTGACTCACACTTATCACTGTTGTGTTATGGTGTCAGGTGCAGCCCAAACACTTGCCCTGCATTGGAGTCTGCTGCCTTCACATTGCAGCAAAAATGGTCGAGGAAGAAAGCAATGTCTCACCCACCCATGAACTCATTCGCATCAGCCAAAGCAAGTTCACGGTGTCTGACCTGTGTCGTATGGAGAAGATCATCTCAGAGAAGCTGAGCGTGGAGCCCGAGGCAGTGACAGCTATAACCTTTCTGCACCTCTACTACCCAGCCTTTACATCCCTCTCAGCTGGAAGGTAAGCTTTTCATTTTTGTTTGCTTACTCTTGTTATTATTGCTGATACATTGCTCCAGTTTGCATTGAGTTGGTCAAACACATGCTGCCTTATGAGCTTTTTACTGGCGGATCACATTAGGATTCCCTCTATATTTTAAGGGAGGAGATCCCAAGCATTGGGAGACTGGAAGCCCAGCTAAAAGCCTGCTTATGCCGGCTTGTTTTCTCTAAAGCAAAAGTAAGGATTGATATCCGGAGAACATTTCATAGCATAGCAGACCTCACACTGTGTCATGTGACTTATGAATTTACTGATTTCCTTCTTCACAGCCATCAGTGCTGGCACTGTCCCTCATTGCTCAAGAGTTCGAAGGCCTCCAGTCCATCACCTTGTTGAAGATTGTACAGCAATTCCAAAGACACCTAAAGGTATTTAGGATAGGGCTGCCACAACTCATTATTTCACTAATCACTGATGTTTACGCTGTAAAAATATCGACATAGTGTAAAATGGCCATCACATCTCCTTATAGACCTTGGTGTCGTAAAATGTCTGAGAAATAATCTGAAACCACTTGAAAAAATGACTTAAGCAATTTGTTATCCAGCTTTTAGGCCACAAATATTCTATAGATTAATTATAGACTAAATCAAATCGCACTTTTTAAAGTTACACTTTCATTAGGCTTCATAGTGTCTGATGTGAAATCTATATTTTTGATAAATAATCCAACTTCTTTCCTCTATGTTTTTCTGGACTTTTTTGTCCACTGCTGTCAGACTCTTGGATTCAATTTGTTTTCACTATCACATTATGTTGAAAGACATATTTCACAGCATTTAGCTCTCTTATATGGCTCATATTTTACTGTTTTTTTCCTTTACTCCATTACTTCTTACAACAATCTTACCATACCACGTCAACATGTATGTGGGAAAACTGTTGTTGATGACTTTTAAGACTGTTTGCCACCTCTCAGATGTTTCCTTTTTTTTTTTTCATAGATCAGTGAAGGCGAGCTTCTCCACTGGAAGGAACTTGTGGCAAAATGCATGACTGAATACCGCTCAAGTGAATGTAACAAACCAGACAACAAAAAGCTTGTTTGGATCGTTTCGAGGAGGACGGCTCAGAATCTTCAAGCCAATCACTTCTCCGTGCCCGGCCTGCCAACGATTCCTGAGGGGAGCTGGGACGAGAGTGAAAGGTTAATATTCCAGTTTTCTTTTTCCCGAATGCCAACACACACATTTTTAAGTTTCATGGAGGCCTCCAATTCATGACTTGGGCAAATCACAGCTGCTAACATTAAATACATGTTTGCTGGAAAAGACAGTCTTACCAATCCAAGCCTTAATTTAATACACACTCTACATTTGAATATTTAGCCCTGGCTCAATAGCATTTTTAGACCTTTCATGTAAATAGCCACATGTTTTATACTTCACACTTGAAGTTTGCAACACATGCTTTCTGTTTTTGAAAATGTGTCTCCTAGCCAAAGCCGAAAAAACTCCATAGTTATTTTTCTTTAAGGCAGAGCACATATAGCTTTGGAACTGGAGAGTCGCTGGTTCAAGTCCCAGAATGGACCAAATACGGAGTGTGGACTGATACTTTGAGAGGTCCCAGTTCCCCTCCTTGTTTCTGCCAAACTGCCCTTGAGCAAGGCCCCACACTGCTCCATGGCGAACTGCATACAGTTAAATGCAGAGTCTAAATTTCACTGTGTTTTGAGGATGAAAAAGTAGATTTGAATTGAATCCTTCATTTCCATTACACAACATGTTCTGTCTGTTCACTCATTGATTAATCAGCACTCAGTATTAACGGCATCTTTTACTTCCCTAGCGAGGACTCTTGTGAGGACATGAGCTGTGGAGAAGACAGCCCATGCGGCTCGCCAGGAAGTGACGGCGAAGGAGCCTTCTTCTCCTCTGCCTTTCTCAACCGCCAAAAGTGACGAGTCCTCATTGTGAAGTAGTCAGAAGTGTGTTTGTCCCCTGAACTGTATCTGATTTAAGGTGGTCCTCATGTTTCTGAGCAAACCTGTGTTTCACTCGTCATACCACCAAAGGTACGACAAGTGACATGTTTCAATCAAGTGCCTGTGTTGATTCAGTTAACTGTCGTTTTTTTTTATGTTATAAAAACATATCGTATTAATGCAAAATGGAAAATTGCAATATCTTGGCAGCTTGATGGTAATATGAATGTCTTTTTCCGAGATGTTCTCTTTTGTGTTTGTTTGTGTCCAAGCTGGGCATACTCCAGGAAAAGCAGTGAAGCACAACGGAGAAATAGTGTATATCAGTCATGAGGTACACTCACTGTTGAATACCAGCTAACACACTAACACATTCTCAAAAAAAAATCGAACCCATTTTTATAATCATTACTTTAAATATACACATTATTCTGCAAGTGTATGTTATGTACACAATCCTAATGTGGCAAATAGACCTTTGTAGTGTGAAAATACCAGACTGTATATGCATGGAATCATAGAATATGTGATGATGAATGGATGTTTACCAAAATAAGCTTACTGTAAAAAAAAAGTTTAAAAAAATGTATATATCATGTAAAAAAAGAAGGAACAAATATGTTTTGTGAATGCTACATTATGAATGTTGTATTTGATTACGTGTGAGTGTGTTGGAAGGTTCAGAAACAATACTTCCAAATAAAAAAAGCTTTGTATACATGTTTTGCTTCAATTCACTTGATTGTATTTTGAATTGTCAACTGGTGGTGAACTGGAGCATTGCTCACACTAATATACTGAAGGTGTCATAGGCAGCTTTATCACAACAGAAATGTTTCCTGAATACAATTACAAACCAACATCTGGTACAAAACACATACTCTAGTGACAGGAATGTATTTGAGATCCTATGGTAATTCATGCATGAAACCAGAAGTTTGGCATGTGTTGCAAAAATATGTCCTCTCTTACTAAGTACAATGTTCGCCTCTGAATGGAAAGTAGGATTATAGAATATAAATCAAGTAAAATACCCCAAGTATATTTGGTTGTTTGCACAAATACACATTAATATATAAAAGTATGAACATTGTCTTAACAAAGAATAAAAGATTAAAAAGGAAGGCTGCTCATGTGCATTAAAATAGGTTTTGATATCCTTAATAATGAAGGTCCTTTTTAGATTGTTTTAATATCAATAATGGAGATGGAAGTAGGTTGCTCCTTTGTTATTTCACTAAATATATTAAATACATTGTTTGAGTAATGTTCAGATTAAAGATCACAGGTCACACCAGAGGATTTGACAGTATGATCTTTCCTCCCTCATCTCCCTTTTTCTCTCCCATTAAATGAATTATCATTTCAATATTTGTGTGAGAGAGAGGGGGTGGTGGTGATGATGATGATGATGCTGCTGGTGGCAGTGGACGGGGCTTGTCTCTTTTAGCTGGCTGGATGTGTTGACAACTTGAAGTGCATTTCTGCTCCATCTCCATGATTAAACCGGCAGCTCGGAGGGGAGTCCCAGCGGAGGGTGAAGCACCAGCAGCAGCAGCAGCAGCAGCAGAAGAAGGAGCAGTCAGGGGGAATGAGAGCTGATCGAGTCGAGGCATCTTCACTATCATGCACCCGACTCCAACCACCAGCCGTCCATTTTACACGATTATATGAGCCCAGGAGCGCCAGTTTGTCTGTGTCCTGCAGACAGCCAGTGTGCAGAATACCCTAAAATGACAAGATAGGCCAACGCCTCGGTGCAGCTACATACAGGGAATGAAAACGCTCCCAAGATGGTCCGCATCGCAAAGGCCCTGGGTTTGGTTATTCTGTGCGTCGCCGTGCTCATACTGTCGCTCATCAGCTATGTGTCTCTCCGAAAAGACAGCCTCTTTGCCTCCTCTAATTTCATTGGAGGCCCGAGGATTATGTTCCACGCAGGATTTAGGTGAGTAGTTTTTGTTGATGTGATGCAGATAATTATTGTTGGGGTAAAATATAAACACTGAGGCCTTGTATTGACGATTCAACTTGAATGTGATGCACTTACAAGCGCACCCCACCACTTTCCCTTCAATTTGGTTAAAAAATACCTTCTGTCAATCAGACAGTGAGCTGTCCGAGATGCTGTTGTTTCCCTGGGCGATGCATGTCGTGATATACAGTGAAGTAAAGTACTTGCACTGTAAACGTTTGCATCATCAGCAGCTCCACATCCTGAGCTCAAAAGTACTTTTACTCAATTACTGTGCTCGGGGGTTATTTTTGAGTCACGTGCACTTCATTTGTATGTTTAGTATAATACTGTTTCTTTTTACCCTGCTACATTTATTGGACAGTTATAGTTCTGATTTGTTAGGTTGAAGACCATTACATAACCATAACAGATTACAGTGGTGGAAAGTAACATGTATCATTTTGAGGTACTAGTACTTGAGTATTTCCATTCCATGTTTCCATTTATTTCACTTTTTACATAAATAAAACATATGGTATATAATTTGATACAATACAGTAGTAAATTATCTTTACTATGGTATTTAAAACATGTAAAATGGGCTCGACTGACAAGTTACAACATTAAATTACTCTTGAATGGATTCGTTAGTTAAGTGGTGAAAGTTGGCTTTACCTCATCCAGCTAAAGCCCTTTCTAACTAAATGTGTAATACAAATGTTGGTATTATATTGTCCATGACTTTAAGACAGAGTTTTCAATTAATCTAATGTGCCAATTGTAAATGTTAGTATATTTTCAATAAATGGAGTTTGGTGCAGATCCAAAGCAGACCTTTTCTAGAACAGTCCTACCAGATAAAGGAATATTTTACAACCAGGCTACCTACAGTTATTGACGATAAAGATCAGATTAATAATTAACTGATGCATTTATCTTTTCAGATATATAAAATGTGTTCAGGTTTTCTGTTGCATTTGAAAGGATAAAGAAACATTTAATTTAAACATTTTCCAAGAACATGGAGACAACAAAGCACAACCATATCCGACATTAATGCTTGTTTGTGGCTTTAGGAAAAACTCCTTATTTTCCCAGAATGACCACACCAGATCTGCGTGGATTTATTGTTCAAATACCTCAATGATAAGACAATATCAAACATAAACAAATGCGAGAGCAGTTCCCACATAGCACACAACACTGTCTCAGAATCATATGTTTTAAATCATTGTTGTTCACAGGTCTCAGTTTGCCTTGAATTTCCTGGACCCCTCTTTCATCCCCTTAACTAACGCTCTGAACGAAGAGCTCCAGGGAAAATCGTCCAAATGGAAGTTCAACAAGACGGCTTTTTATCAGCAGAGGTGAGATATTGAAATTCTAGCTATTTACAACCCTACTTCTACTTATACTGTAGGCCTAGTTTATGTCACCCTGCAGGATACGTTTGTAAGGTTTCTCTGTAAAAGCTATTTTTTGATACTTCCCACTTTGATACTGTAACACTGCAGAGAGTGGGATCAGAGTACTTCTTCTGCCACTGCCTGTCACATTTATTTTCTTTCTTCAGGAAAGATATCTTCAGCTACATTGACATTCCCACCAACTTCTCCCTCACAAAGAACAGTGTGCGTGTCGGCCAGTTGATGCACTTTGACTACTCCAGCCACAAGTACGTCTTCTCCATCAGCAACAACTTGAAGTCCCTGCTCCCAGACACCTCTCCAATCCGCAACAAGCATTACAGCATGTGCGCCGTGGTGGGCAACAGCGGTATCCTAACAGGAAGCCACTGTGGCCCCGAGATCGACCAGGCCGACTTTGTCTTCCGCTGCAACTTCGCCCCCACAGAGATCTACTCCAAGGACGTGGGCAAAAAGACCAACCTGACCACCTTCAACCCCAGCATCCTGGAGAGGTACTACAATAACCTGCTGACCATTCAGGACAGGAATAATTTCTTCCTCAACCTGAAGAAGCTGGAGGGAGCCATCCTGTGGATCCCTGCCTTCTTCCTTCACACCTCAGCCACAGTTACCAGGACCCTGGTGGACTTCTTTGTGGAGCATAAGGGACAACTGAAAGTGGAACTGGCCTGGCCTGGAAACATCATGCATGATGTCAACAAGTAAGAGTGTAGATCTTCTTGATAGTTCATTTACTGTCAACCAACGGGACATTGCAGTGATTGTGTTTTTATACAATTTACCATACGTGAATTGGGATTATTGTGTGTCATAATGATGAAAGATGAATCCTTTTTATTATTCTTATTCTTTAACATGTCATTTCTGATTGTGGATGACTTACTTGTCTTTTCTTCTTACAGATACTGGAAGACTAAAAACCTCTCCCCCAAACGTCTCAGCACTGGAATCCTAATGTACACGCTGGCCTCCGCCATGTGCGACGAGATCCATCTCTACGGCTTCTGGCCTTTTGGATGGGACCCCAACACAGGCAACGATCTGCCGTACCACTACTACGACAAGAAAGGGACCAAATTCACCACCAAGTGGCAGGAGACCCACCAGCTGCCCACCGAGTTCAAGCTGCTCTACAAGCTGCACAGGGAGGGTGTGATTAAACTCAGCGTGACGCACTGCTCGTAGATTTGCCATGGATGAGTCCAGAGACCAGATACAGCCGCTCAGCTCACTTCTGTTGTGAACCACAATGCATGATAAGTGTTAATGCAAATTTCTACACCCTCAATCGACAAACACACATTCACATCATGCTGTAACTTCACATGACGATGTCACAGACTTATCACAGCGTTGTAACTCATTTATTGGTATATTGTTGTCTTCAGCACTGCACAGTTAGGGCTTTTTACGTCGCTCAGTTGCTTACATTACTCTCCTTTGCATGGCTGCTGGCCGTGGTGACACAGCTTGAACTATTTGAAATGAGGTTTGCAGGGGGATGCAACAAAAAGTTAAATCATACAGTTCAGTTTAACACAGTATTGATTTATTAATCGCCTTTTACAGCAGTATACTGATTCTTTACACTGAAATCACTGCCTAATCTCAGGGAAAGAGTTAGATCAGTGTATTTTTGTAATCAGATTAAATGCCTCAAGAGAGGTGCAGTTTCTGTTTGCAGGCCTTTTTCTCCCCATGAGGTGTCAGACAATCTGCACTGCTCTAGAAGATGGTATTTGTTTACAAGACTACACCCCATATAAATATACACACACACACACACACACACACACACACACACACACACACACACACACACACACACACACACACACACACACACACACACACACACACACACACACACACACACACACACACAAATGTTGTTGTTCAATTTTTCTTTTGATTCTACAATTTTTTTTAAAGTTATTTGACATTCCAACAATAAGCCATACATTCATGGACAGTGCGTTGTCATTTGAATACAGCATTTTAGAAAGTGGTATTGACCTACATTAGGTTCTGCGACATTTAAAAACATCTACCATTAGCAAGTCCACAGCCATACTAGCGGCTACATTTGAGTCATTGAACTTCCAAAAAAATAAATACCCAAAATGCTGTTTACCAACACAGCGTTTTCATACATTTATTTGAGTTTGGCACCAATTGAGCAAGGACCATTCTAGAGGTTATTTTATGATATTTAAAATATATCTTAAAGGCAGTACGTTGGGTTAAAGATCACAGGGTATTTATTTTTCTGTCAATTACAATTTTAGTTCTATGAAGCGAATGTGTCAATGCATGAGAGTCACAAAGTGGGGCTAAGGTTGCTCCAGCTCTACGTAAATTCATTTCTCAGTTTGTCCTAATTAACTAATAGCTAGTTTAAAAACTCAGGAAGAAGGCCAAAAAAAGTAGCCCCCCATAAAACTAATTTTGTTTTGCTTTTTGCACGTTTTTTTGTACAATTTAAACAAACGAGGTCTATGTATCCTTTAAAACCCAATATCTTTGCTAATAAATACTTTTAAATGTGTTAGGGGGTCAACAAACTGACAATCCTGTGTAAACGTTGGTATGACTATTGTTATATGTATTACCTACATAGATGACAACATCATGCAGAAATAATTATGTTTTTAAGTAAGGCTAGTAATATTAATGCAGTTTAGCACTGCAGATTGTCAAATGTCCGATCATGCTAATCTAGCATGTTTTTCGGTCCTTAAGTCTGACTTTCCTGGCATATCATTTTGTAATTTGAGGTATTTGATAAAGTTTACATTTTAACACAGTTTAGATGTGTCAAATTCAATACTATCTTTTTTACTGCTTAATTCAAACTGATGTTTGTTAGCAAGCTAACGTTAGCTTTGTTAGTTGGTTCAGTTGAAGTTAGCCTGCACCTGCAGTTAAGTCAGCGTATATAGAAGTAGTATCAAGACAACACAAACATACTTTTTTGAAGCTCATGTGTTTGAAATGATCAAAAAGGCTAAGTTTGAATTTACGAACAGCTGCAACCAGCTCCAGAAAACAAAGCTGTTGAATAATTGAAAAATGGAGACACTATTTTACAATTCTTACCAATAACAAGGCAGAACATTTAAAGTGAATCCAGAGGGTACCAGACCATCTTGTGACCTAAATTGCAGTGCTAGCGTGGCAATTATAAATAGAAAAATAAATCATTTTGGACAGTTTTTTTTCTCCAAATATATCTATCAAGAGGAAAATACACTATTTGTTACATATCTTTAGTTGGAGGGGGGTTAATCATCCATCATGTACCATATCATTCCAATATTTGTGACATAAAACAAGGAATTTAGTGAATGTTATATGACTTAAGTGCATCTCGTATAAAGAGCATGATCCATTTAAATGACATTGCATGTGAGGCACTAACAAATCTTTTAGGCTAGTTTTATACAACCTTTTTGAAGATTGTTTTGAGGGTAAAAATTTAGTTATTTGCTATTGTTTGTACTACTGACGGTGTATTCCTCAAGGATAACACCAGTGTCTTTGTATAAGATACTTCCGAAGGCTAAAGAAAGAACCCTAATATATTTTACATGGGACCAAAACCTATAGATAAACTTAAAAATGAACAAGCTTTATTTTTTGTAACTCTAGATACTCTTGGGTTCTCAAAAACAGTGTTCCCTGTCATGCTTCACTGATGCAGACATGGGGGGTGGGGGTTCAAAGCTGGCCACATGACTCGTCTCATGAGTCTACAATGTGGTCCTGGTTGCAATACCCTGGCTGAGACTGAGGTTTGAAACATCGAGCTACGCAGTCATTCATACTTCCAGATGTGTGCTTTTGTGCTCATTTAGATAGTATGTGAGGCATTTGATTGGCATGCTGTCATACTAGAGTTCCTTTTGCTGTCTCATTTTGGCAACATTTCAGATGACGTTTGTGTCTCGTCTCCGAATAACAGTGCAGTAACAAACATGAAACCACATATCGGATGATAATGTTTGAACTTTAGCTGAATTTTATTGATGTCTTTTATGTCTACATTAAAGGATATTTTCTGTAGACCCTTCATAAGAAATGTGTACACCAAAGACGAAGTGTTCAAAAAGGAAATGTTTGGCTGGATAAGGATTGGTTTGGGATTAAGGAAGCCAAATGACAATTAACAACAAGTATTATTGTAACAGAAATAGAGTTTCCTTTTTATGGTGTTGAATTTGATGTTGAATATCATTCTTTGTGGCACAACAATAATGTCAAACTTTTTGTTTCTTGGCTTCAGCCAAATTAATGTGGTGGAATTTATTTGTGACTCCATGAATGTCCTAGACAGATTTGTTTGAAAAATCCACTGACATGAATGCGGGACATTTTTAAGTTTCTCTCTTTATTTAATTAAAATCAATGTGTAGAATGTGTGTAAACAATAACAATGCTAACAAAGTCTGCGAGGATTGTATTTCCAGTCAGATTAGCAGTTTATCTTTGTGTGCATTACATTTAAACGACAAGACAGTGACATGTACATAAACATAAAATGTCTTTATTCCAAACGCAGCACTATACAGGTTTTCGTTCCAACAACCCTTTAACATTCTTGTACTTGTGTTTGATCTGCATGGCAAATATTATCCATAATGCATAAAAAAGCTTGGCTGCTTATGTACATGTCGTATACAATTCATAAATCATATAAATGACTTATCTATCTTGGTTGTTCTAACAAAATCATCCATATAAGAAATGTAACCATGTCTTAAATGTTTTTGGATTATACTCCATGATAAATATACGTTATGTGCCTGCATATTCTTCCATCAATGTGTCAAATACAAACTTTATTTTTTCTCTGATATGACCCATTTTAATACAATAATTGACTGTTTTTCACATCCAAAACATTCAAGTTTTATAACAATACCTGTACATTATTACTATATACAGTTTCTAGGGGCTTGTACTCCACTTTCTCACAGACTGTGAATAAACAACATCACACAGCAATTTTTAAGAGGGGAATTCGCATTGTCACAACAATATTGGGCCCGAAAAAAAATGTAATTTAATTTTTAAGATCTTAAAAGATCCCGGCCTCACCTATTAGGCACCCAAGTTAGGCTTTATAAAACAGCAGCATTTTGAAAATATTGTAATTTGGGGCAAACGTGAGAAGAGTGTCTACTGGTGGTAACATCAGCAGGCACACGTCCTCCTCACAGGAGCCTCCTCCACCTCATGGCTGTTGATGGGGCTGCCGTTGGGTTCAGAGCTGGGGCCTCCGGGAATGCTCTGCTCCATCCTCTTCATCACCAGATCCAGCAGCGTGGTCACTGCCTGGTCAACATCATCACCAGTCATTGCACTCGTCTCAAAATAGGGGATGCTGAGGAGAACGGAGAGAGAGATTAATGTGCCAGTTTTACCCAGAGAGGATTTTAGTGTGTTGCTGCTGCTGACTGACTTGAGTAGTTCAAGTTGAGTAGTTCAAACTAAAAAGTATTCTCAATGTACTTAATGGGGCAAATAAGTAATTGGCCTGGTGCTAGGGTAGGGTATCGAGAACCGGTACTAAGTCAATACCGGTACCTGATTGGACGGTATCGGTATACCATTAAGCCGCTGGACAAACGGTGCTGCTATCGGTATGTGTTCAGTATGTGTTCTATGTGTTACGTCTACTTCCTTAGTTTAACTTTAAACCATTCTGGTTGGTTGGGAACCCTCATCCCGTGTGATGTATCCGGTTTGAGACCCCTCTGATTGGCCACTGTAAATGCCACCCGTCATCTCTCTCAACAGCGCTCTTATGTTGAGAGACTCCCGCAGGCATGGCGGACAGAGCGAAGCGATCGAAGGTCTGGGTGCACTTTAAAAAAATGTAGTGGCGATAGTAGTGCAAGGTGCAATCTATATACTCAATTATTTGCTTGTAAAGGTGGTAACACAAGCAACTTAATGAAGCATTTGCAAACGAGACAATCATTTAATCTAAAACGGTGCAGCGTATTTGACAGCCTAAACAATGTGGCTGCTAGCTATAGCGGGCTTCAGCCGCGCCGTGTGTAAATATGACCTGAGCGAAGGCTGGCAGGCAGGTTAGCTGCTGCGCACGGGTAATATGTTTTATTTACCTGAGTGAAGTCTTGCAGGCACATCGCCTTGTCTTTTTTTAGTTTATTAACACTGACAGTGTATTAATGTGAGCTCCTACACCTATAATAATTTGGCCTTTCATTGAATGCTTTATAAACCAGTTAAACTTACATTTGTCATTGTGAATTGGAAAACTGCATTTAAATGTTGTTAAAGGTCAACGTTTCAATGTATGGTTCAGCAATTGTTGGTCGTTTACTAGGAATTGACATATTTTAAGCTCAAATACTTTGTTCTATGTTTAAACCTTCAGACACATTTTGACGTGTTTCAGTTCAGCACATCATTTATTTTGTGATGATTTAAAAGTACAATCCAGAATAATATACGTATTCGCCTTTATCTTTTTGCCATCTTAGCCTTTTTACCAATTTCTTCATATCACAGTTTTGCATGATGTCACTGTAGGACAATGTTTTAAGGATCTCTTGTCGAGCTAGGTTGTCAGTTTGAAATGTCTGGATGAAGATGTAACTGATTTATAAATGTTAAAAAATGCCTCTTTTCATCCTCTGTCTGAGAGAAAACCCCAAAAAGCATGATAGGGCGAGCCAGGCCCCTTTAAGTTATTTTATTTATTTGTGTCTGCTTCTGAGAAGCTAATGTATAAGTTATACAGTTATTTCTGCAAGAAAATTACAATAAAATGACTGTTTAATTTTCACATCTTGTATTCATGTCTATAATTTTGTGCACCAAATTATCGAAAAATACCGATACCATACCGATAAGCAGTACCGGTATCGGTATCGATAAAATCCTAACGATACCCATCCCTACCGGGAATAAAGAAAATAGTATCCCAAACTTCTGAAAAGGCCTTTAATTTATACAACTTGATGGATTTCTTTTAAAAGCACCTCAACTTGTTAAAATATCTTTCAATGTAGATTTTACATTACTATACATTTTGTATCACTACTTTTCTTGTTTTTCTAAGTATCCATTTTCTTTGTACGTATGATTATTGACATTTAATAAATAGGGAGGTATCTTCTTAAGCCATTTTTGGCTTTTAACCTCTCATACAATGTTCTAAGATTGAGTTGTCCTACTATCTACCGTTTTCTATAAACTCATGATCCTCAAACTTGTATCTTATGACCCATTGCTGGGGCCCTGACCCAAACACTGGGAAACTACTGTGCTCAATTAAATTACAAAACCCTAGGAGGAAGATCCATGTTAAAAAGAGCTCACTGCCATCATCCTGTGGTGTACTGGTGAGAGAAGTAACATGAGGGGGCTGCAGCACCCCCATCTGCGAGGCTCCACTAGCTAAATGTTCTGTAACTAAAACACTATAGTCATAGGCGGATTTTGCGGTGGGGGCAGGGGGGGAAGTGGCTGAAATATGTTACAGCATTACTACGTCTAAAACTGTTCCAATACAAATATTTCGTATATCAATATTTTAATAAGGTAGGACACTGGTTAATAATATTGTAGCGTGTTCAAGTAACCAAGGGATATAGTAGTTATCAAATAAGTATAAGATGGGCGGCTGTGGCTCAGTGGCTAGAGTGCTGGACTTCGAATTAGGGGGTAGCTAGTTTGAGTCCCACTGCAGTCAGCATGTCGTTGTGTCCCTGGGCAAGACACTTCACCCCAAATTGCTCCTGTGGGGATTGTCCACAGTACTGAATGTATGTAAGTCGCTTTGGATAAAAGCATCTAACAAATAACATGTAATGTAATGTGCACAGTTATGATACGTTTTACAGTTATGTAATGCACTGTTGTAGGGGGGAGAGACCCAACATGAGTGTGTGTGTACGGTGGGCATGAGTTGTGTTTGTATGTGGAAAAGTCATACTCAGTGCGGTGAGCGCAGGCTTTATTGCTACTGTATCCGTAGCACCCCACGCAATAGTTGGAACTGTGTACTGACGTCAGTAAAAAAGGTTTGCCCCCCCAAGCGCAAATGTCAAACTCCACCTATGACTATAGTGCTGTTTGCAAAGCCTCACCCGTATCTGTCTGCCAGGTCTCTGGCCTGTCTTCCGTGAACGTCCCTCACATCCTGGAGGTCTGCCTTAGTGCCCACCAACACGATGTCTGGACTATCACAGTACGCGTTGGCCTGTAGCTGACCTGAACCAACACAGAGGAAGTCCTTTTACACCCATGTAATGCAAATAGACACACATGAGCTTCAAACTCTCTTAGTTGACTTTCTCAACTCTCTAAACTCTGTGGCAACAACAGAGAGAACATTGATCCAAAAGAGTATTTATCTGAAGCAAAGCAGTGATGCTGAGATGACACATACTCATCCAGTTCCTGACGTTTAGGAAACTTTGCTGACTGGTCAAGTCGAACATCAGCAGGAAGCCCATGGCGTCCCTGAAGAAAGCTGTGGTGAGGCTGCGGAACCTGGAAAAAGATTAGTTTCACAGTATGAAGCTACCATGTGGAGATTTGATCCACCGTTAGGTCAAGATAGAAATACCTCACCATCTGCTGGAGGGTTTGTCATGACATTTTTCTACAGACATTTATGGAGGGTGAATCCTACTGATTTTGGTGGTACCCTGGCTTCTCTAGCGCCACCAGCAGGTTGACACGTTCAGTTTATTCCGAAATTGAATCCACATCTATCATATAGCAAATTAGATACATCCTACCAACTTTGGCGACCCCACAACTTTTCCTTTGAAGTTTGGCAGCCCAATGGGCTTGAGATTTCTAGTTTTTAAGTCAAATGTCTTAACAGCTTTTTTACCTCAGGCTAGTGATTCAGTCTCAATGTATAATAAAGCCAAGCAGTCCTTTCTATAAGACTCTGCTATATCTATAACATATGTTGTTTGTATTCCTAGAAGCACTGCTGTGTGTGTCTCCCTCTCTCTTTCTGTTAACTCAGGCTTATTGAAACTTGACCATCAGCAGCCCTGGCAAACTCTCTGTCTTCTTGGTGTTGGTGCCTTTTTACAATTAATTAAACATTTTTTTACGATGTTGTTTTATTATGTATTGCCTATCTGTCTGTTCCAGTAAACGTTTTTGGGGGGTTTCTCTTTATTCTTTCTTTCTTTCAGTCTTTATTTCGAACAGATTAAAAAATAACAAATAACAAATGTGAAAAACAGAATACCGTATTGTTATAATACAGTATTTATCCACATTCATGGTAATATTTGTATATTCAACAAAAAAACAAAAAATGTCTTCATATTAATAATAAATAATGTGTCCGAAAGGGAGTAGGAGGAAGCAAATGCTTATTAATTCCCACCACTTACTTGATCAATGATTGTCCTTTAAATCATTATGCAAGTTATTCCTACATACATTTATATTTATACATACATATACAATCATTTCTCATCTTCAATCACCTTCTTCATTCTCATAGTTTTCCCAAAAAGTGTTTCTGTACATCCTTTTAAACTGAATTATGCTTGTGCTTTGTTTGAACTCCTGCTCCAAACCATTCAAAGCAAGGGTTGAAAAGGAAGAGGCTGTTGTATCATATCGTATCGTTGTATTGTATCGTGGCTGTATAACATTTGGCTATTTTATTTAATATGAAAACAAAATAATTTGAGGGTCAATTAGGCTCTAATCTAAAGGCAGACACATTTTCAGCATGCAAACATGTTCTAGAAACCCAAAATGTAAGTGTCACCATGCAAATGTCCATCACGTCCAATACTTTGTTATCCAATACCAGCTAAACTAATGACATGCCCCTCAGCCGCAACTGCAGTTTGTGTTAAGTTGGATAATGCTTGAATGCTAATATGCTAAACTGAACTTTAGTGTGTAGTCCACACTCACAGAGCTGATAGCATAGCATTAGACTGTTTTTGTGATTATAGCATTTTTCAAATAATTCTGAAGGTACTTGCTTTCATTAGATTTAAATGAACACGTCCTAATGTAAAATATATAGTAAACATCAAGGTTAGGTTTACCTCTCTTGTCCCGCCGTGTCCCAAAGCTGAATGTGGACATTGAAGTTCTTCTCAGATGCCCCATCAGCACCTTTCCCAGTGTACATCTGAACCAAAGCAGGGAGAAAATCTTTTGACTCAGTTACATATTATTTGATATGAAGAAACATGCTTGTATGCAATGCTTGTATGCATCACTTATAGGCATCACTCACCACTCTCTTTTCCCTGAAGTCAATGCCCACTGTGGTGGTGAACTTGCGGTTGAACTTCTGGTCGGTGTACCTGTAGAGGAAGGTGGTCTTCCCCACCCCTGAGTCCCCGAGTGCCAGCAGCTTGATCAGATAGTCATAGTCCCAGTCAGCCATTGTGCAGCTGAGTGCCTAACCTGCCACAGAAGTGAACTCACAGTACACTGCTATAATGGTTTGATGGATCATGTAACATAAGAGGTGAGAGAAAGCTGGCATAAGTCAACATTTCCAGGTTGAGTAAACTAGAACAGGAAGGTGAAATAGTTCCACTTAAACTACATTTTTCAGTCCGAGGGTTCAGGACATCACACAGGATTAAAGCAAGACGTCATACCTCCACACAATGCATTAGGCTCTGATCAGAGAGGGGTGAGCACATGACCAGGGCTGGCTTCCACATGAGCAGTCAAATGTTTTGCCAGTTTTCTCAGACTTTGCTTGGAAAAAAACAGGGGCCTGTTTAGCAGACAGAACTCCTATGATTGACTTTAAGAGCCACAGTCAGACTGCTAAACGGTGCGTGACACCACTGAAGTCACCGCAATGCTTTGATTACACTTTCAGCTCAGAGGCAGAGAAAAATAGCATTTATTTCCTTCAGTTTATTCAACATTTCAATTTGCGAAGGAGCATTCAGAAAATATATAGGGTTAACTCAGATTTCAACACCACACTATGACATTTGGAGTTATTTCCCATGTACATGGTATTGTATCCTTTGAATCAGATGAGTGAGGAGAGGCTGAGTCATCAACACCATACTGTAAACTGCAGAAACAACAGTCCCTGTCTTTATCTGACAGAACCTTATCAAAACGATTTTCCTCAAATACCCATTGAGACAAATAAAGCTACCTTAAAATGACAAAAAAGTAATATACCTTACCAGTCTATCTGTAGGTAGTGCCAATGCCCATTCAGATATCACTCAACTCGTCCTGACAGAATAACGTATCCACTATCATGATGCTATGGCACATCCTGAACCTTTCCCCCTTCTTACATGTGATCCAGGGAGGAGTTTCAGATCAGCAGGAACTCAGCGAGGCTGCACTCACAGACCTTGTGTTTTCTGGTATTTCTCATGAAAGGGGGAAAAAAGGGCTCTTTGAAAACTTGATGTGGACGATATAAGCCTCTGTGGATTTCAGCGGAAATCGTCCAACCAAGGAACGAGGGCCCCCACTTCCAGAGGCTAAGCCATCCCTAAGTAATCCTGCTTCTTTAAACAATGGGGAAATACAAAAACAAGACTTCATTTCGGTGCCCTTATAATTTTGAAAATGACTTTTATCCATGTTTGCAGATTGTCACATAAGATTACTTTAGGTAAAATGAGATTGCAAACATTATGTGTAAGGCAGAAACAAATCAAGCCGTTTGTAAACGTTTTGAAATCAATATAAAGTTGTATAAACAATAAATGTCTGCATATTAACACTCAAATACAGGAGTGGAAAGAAAAAGAGAAACCCCTTAATCATAAACTGTCAGAAATGTTTATCAAATTCAACAGTTAAGCATTATTTATTGACTTCATAAGTCTGTAGTTTCTTATATGCCATTAATAGGCAAAATCAATGACGCATTCATTAACTGTGTAATGATATGCTGTTGTGGGTCTTACTGTGTATTATTTTTGCTATGATTTTTTTACTTAAAGAAATACTGTAAGTAATTTTGATATTATCTTTAATACGTCCGAAATTATTGTCATGTTTTAATTCACAGTGGTATTACTTTTGAACAAATGGAAATATATTTTTTAATAGAACATGACAAAATAGATCACAAGAGATGACTGTAATAAGTTACCTTACGCAGAAGTAACTAGTCCCTCTCTAACTGGGTTTGAAATACTTGAACAGATTGTTTGCCTGACTGCCTTTGCCTGCAGCCTTTCTGTCTTTGGTCGTCAGGCTTCTTCCTGGTTTTTTGGATGAGGGTGTCTTCAACACCGGCTTCTTTTGCTTCCATTCAGACATCAACTCCCTCTGAACATCCGGCGGAAGCTCTGAAAACACCTTAGGGTCCACATTTCCTGGAAAATCGCAGTCAGAAGACCGGGAAAATGACGCTCTCCCTTCTTCCATGACGTTCTCTACTGTGCCCGCAGGCCTCTGGTGATTCACGGTGGTTGGCCTATCAGATGAACCTAATTTGTTCAAAGCCTCTTTTATGTCTTTTTGCGAGTCATTAAACGACTCGTGTGTTGTGCAGGGGGGATCAATAAGAGCTGATGAGTTCACTGAAGTACCTGGGTGAGAGTTTGTGTAGGCAGGGGATAACAGCTCCTTCTGGATTTCCACAGGGAGAAGCCTGAACACTTCAGGGTCAAAATGTGGGGGCAATTGATGTGTCCCTGGTACATCTAGTTCTTCACTGTGTGACATGCAGGATACTCTCCGAGTGTCTTCTACAGCAACAACAGGGCTCTGTTTTATTGTAGTCCCGTGTAATGCTGCCTCAGAGCTACGAGACCTTTTAGTGGTTACTGTCTTTTTTGAGGGAGGTTGAGTAATCACGCTGTGTGTGCTAACCGGATGATCCAAGCAGTGACTACCCCCGTTCTGAGAGGAGGAATCCTAATGGAGAATCAAAAAAGAGTTGATTTATTTCAGGAATTTCAAAGTACTGACACACAATTTCTGAGAAGAAGAAATCCTGTAAGAATCATGTACCAGCACAGTGTGAAATGTAAGCATTTTGAAGATCTTTTTAGTACCACATAAATGCAGTTTATTACCTGCATACCACGTAAAGTATGAATGTGTGTTGGAAACCAGTAGGGAGGGCCTGGAATGTTTATATCAAAAAAGGTAAGGAAGGAATAAATCCCGAATTCCATGCTTTCTAGAAAAGGTTTTAAGTCCTCCAGATACCATAATGGAAATGATCTTATCAGTATTTAAAAGAAAGATAATACAGGATTATTCACTGTGCTACCTGGATTTGTGATGAGCAGATTTGTTGTGTTTTTCCAGGTGACGTGCTTTGTGTGAAGAAGGATGTTATCGAGCCCTTTCCGCTGACGGCAGCCCCCTTGGTCTGCAGGTTGCTGAAGCAAACGTTAAGTAGGGTGAGGTGGAAGGCGGCGCTGCTGTCCACCATCTTGTGGAAGAGCTTCATGGCCAGAGGGAGCAGCAGGACCAGAGCATCTTCACTGCTCTCTGTAGAAACATTACAGACAAAATACTTATATTCAGGTTTTTGAAATAAGTCTGCATGTCTGTTGTCATATTTGAATGATGTCATCTCCCTAAAATAACAAAAGAAAATCGTTTTTTGTAGTTATATAAGTGTAATGTAGTCCCTTAATTGTCCAGTGGGAACAAAGCATTTTTTGTGTTTCTCACGACACTATAATGATTGGCTGTCAATAAGAAAATATGAAGACCATCTATTTATATATTTTTTTATTTTGAGAAAGGGGCAGGTAATATTAATTTATTTTCCCTGCTTCTTTGCGGGTTTGGTGTGTTGACAGACATGTTGAGTAAATAATTGTTATACATTGAGTTTGTGCATACCATGAACGGAACAAAAATAAATAAAATGAAATGAAGAATAATGAAATGGTGTTGTTACCAGGCTGTTAAACTACCCCTGAAATACAGGTATGTGTGTTTCTCTTTGTGTACATTAAGAGGGAGAGCAGGGTTTTGACTGCAGTTAAAATCTGTTTTTCTAAAGGCTCTACCCCAACCAATTGATAGGATTGTGCAAAAATACCAGCTTTAAACAGAATGAATAGAAATACAAAAAATATTGATCAAATATTGATTTTGAATGTCAATGTGATGAATGTGACTTTAAACAATTCCATACAGCCATACTGCTTTATATGCTTTCAGGTATGTAGTATTCAGTGAGTGGAGGCCCTAATAAAGTTTCTCCATGTGCCATCCTGAGCTCTTGCAGTCCTTCATGGAGCTGGAGCTTACCGGAGGGGATCTTCTGTCCAACGTGGTTTGGGATCGGACACTGCCGACTCTCCCGGTTGAACCACTTATTAGTGGCAGAGTATTTACGGATGGTCAGCCTGAAGGTTTGAGGCTGCCTGCCATCATTCCGCATCCTAGTTTGGAAAAAGATGATAACAGTTTAGATGCAATGGCCTTGAGCAAATAATCAAGAAAAAAGACAAGTATCTCACCTCTCCACCAGATTGCTCAGGAGCTCTCGAGTCTTTTCCAAAACTTCTTTAGTTGATGATATCTTCTTGAAAGAGTCCTCATCACTAAGAGACTGAAACAAGAAAATGATACTCATTAAGGTAAACTAAGGTGAAACATTTATATATATTTTTTTCTTTTTTGGGATGTCCAGACCTACCTGAGGGGCCCCAGTAGGGGTGACAGGTGACTCATCTACTCCTAGGGCCAGATTCTTTAAGCGCTGAGCGCTGGGAGCTCCAAACTCTCTCGCCAAATCATTCAATGGGAAGAGCTGAAGGTCTTTCACGCTGGCCAATCCCAGGGCTTGAAGTCTCTTAGAAGTTTGATAACCCACCCCTAAAAAAATATGTATAGTTTTAGCAAATGCAAAAATATGTATAGTTTTTCCAAATGCAACCAATTAAAATCCTCTAAAATAAATTCACGCATACATCTTGGGCCTTTCAGAATGTTATCTTAAACAATAGCATCTCTAACGGTTCTATTTTACATTTTCATCTCTTAAATGATCTACAAGAATTGCAAAAATCTTAGTTATCCTTTTTTTATCTATCAAATTATATTCACGATATGGAATCTTTTAATAGCTTTTATTATTGTATTATTGGCTTGCTTTTCTTTCTATTGGTATATTTCTATGTGTTGTTTTTCTCTATTTGATTTTTTGTAGTTTAGGTGATGTCAGTGAAAATGGTGGTTGTCCCTGAATAATATCTTAAATATATATAAAGGTTAAATATAGATGTATTGATGAGTAATTCGTTTTTACACTTAAGTGGAAAATCTATACCTGGTACTTTACGGAGACTGCTCAGGGAGCCTATAATGTCATCAATGTTCTCTGTCAGCAGGGTGGTCTGCTGATTGGGTTTGAAGGTGCCACACACCAGTTTGGCCAGTAGTTTGTTGGTGGCGATGCCAGCGCAGCCAGTGAGTCCCAGTTTGCCTTTGATGTCTTCTCTAATCTCTGCTGCAATGTGTGAACCTAAAGCCAACCTTGGGTGATCCTGGGCTTCAAGTTCTGCACCTGGGCAGGAAAAGAAACACAGAATTACATCTGTGGGTGTAAAAACCTACAATTCTTCATGAGAATACAAAAGTAAACGTTTCATGAGGTGAAGAAACTGAGAGTGCAATGCAAATATTTTTAATTTATTTGTTGCTTTTTCACTACTCATTTCCTGGTTTCAATGTATAAGATGTAATGAGGTGGAAAATCTTGAGTCAATACTGGACTTGGGATTCTTGGGGTAAGCACCGATTGTTGTATTTGTTCAGTAAATACAAACACATTTTGAACAAGACATTTACACACTAGAGAAACAAAAGATTACTTACTAGTATGGTTGTAGACGTGTCCTTTAAATGAAAAGTTGTTAGACTCTGGTGTCTCTGCTAGCCTTCTTTCTACAATCTTTGTAATGTCTACAAAGTTTTCATCAAATCCAAGCCTCTCTACCAGTGGACAGTAGGACATGAGCAGCTCTGAACGAAGACAAGAGAAAAACAAGGTAAATATGAACAGACAATAAAAATGATGCAAGCTAAAATATAAAATAGCATAGAACAATCATCAGATAATAGAGTGAGCTTGTTGAAATGCCCATTTGAACCACAAAAACATGTATCCAACTCGTTTTAATCTCACTCAACTATTATTTTATACCACTTAACAGCCATAGATCAACATGATAAATGAATATGGGGCATGAGTTTAAGTGTGTTCTGTGTTGGATTATAGCCTACTCTTAATACTAAACACAGTATTTCATATTTAGATTACAGCTTTATTTGGGGGAAATCGTGCCTACCTGTCAGTTTATAGGACATTTCTCTGTAGTGTGTCAGGTCTTCTCCTTTAACCAACACTAGTTGAGGACATTTCTCCTTTGCGTCAGTCACAGACATCAGTTTAGAGACCCCCAGATCTCTTGCTACATAGTTACAGGTGACTATGATGTATTTCTGCTGAATACCTGATGATTTAAGATATATACGTTATTGAAGCACAATGAGTGTATTCTTCCACCACAGAGGATCTTTTGTAGTGAATCTGTTTACCTAAAGGGACCTCTCTCAGTGCAGGGTTTCTGATCATTTCCACCTGAGCATAGAAGCAGTCCAAGTCAAAATGCAAAATGACTCTGTGTGCAGGCGTTGGTCCTGATGTCCTATTGAGGCTTGGATCTGAAACAAGACATTAGTCATACACAATTCACCATTTAACACACATAGGTGTGACACAGAGACGTTTTTTTGTATGTATGTTAAAAAGCAAAATGAAAGCGGAAATAAACTGCAGTTAGCCAAACATTCTCCCTTTACCAGAAGCAGCAGCGGGAATGAGTGGGATTGAATCCACGAAACTGTATTTCCACTCGGTGTCATCCTCTTCCTTTTCATCCTCGCTGTTAGCCATTTTATACAACTCAAATGGTGTGCGTTTTGTGGATTAAATAGGTGGTTGTGGTTGGTTGCGACCTGGAAAGTGCACCAAAACAATGAAAATACTTTTTCATGTTAGTCCCAGATCAGTTCTGTTCAATAGCGCCATTGGCGGGTTTGCGGCGAAACAAGGAACTACAAAACAGCCTTGAAATGTATTATATTTATTCCAGTAGGCCTACTCAATTAATTGTACTCTAATACAAATAATATTAACAGGAATAATAATACAACTGTACCCTAACAGTGCAGTATAGAGCACACGTGACCCTGTATGAGGATTATACATAAAATACAGCCGGTGTTATGCCGTCGGTTGAAGCCTTGCCGTGGATTGAAGCCCTGTTCGCGGGGACGCGCAAAGGTGACGTCATCGCCTGTATTGAGCGTTCGCCGTTTTCTAAGCTTTTTTCACCCTTTTCAAAGCTTTTTTCTCTCTTTTGAATGATATATCAGATTAAACAGCAAACGGCTGAATAAATACTGTGCATACAATTGCGAGGAGGCTCGTTTTAAGGACACGTTTTTCAGATCTGTGACAATCTTCGTATTGGAATAAATTTACGTTTTTGAGTGTATAGTCCCACTCTGTTATATTCCTCCTTCCTACAGAACAGACAATGACAGGATAATATGTGATTTGTCAGTATAGTCCTATTTCTTAAAACCTTCTCTGTTGTTTAAGTGTCTGATAACCACGAATAGTAAGCAATGATATAACAGTAATGATATCACATATATGATCATGTCAGACACTGTGTTATTTTCAATCAAGTCTAAAAGATAATATGTTCAAACTGGCTTCACTCACTTGAATTGCTCCTTTGAATATCATTTTTATATATTCCTACTCAACACATGTTTGTATTGTAATGCCACTATTTTTTTTAATTGTATTTTAAAGTCCGGCCAAATATGTATGACATTTTACTCCACAAAAGTATACATATTCAGGGACAGAACCTTTATATCCAGTCTATGGACAGAACACGTTTTATTTCGCATCTGGAAATATATATTTTAGGGGATTCTCGCGCCCTGACCGGTGTCTATATATTGGTGGCAGGTGTCACCCAGCTTCAGTAGGAGCCTGCACCTGTTGACGGCTCATTAGTCACAGACTGTTTGTTGCGTATCGAGAAGAAGTGTTGTGTTTGCTGATGTTTCCCTCGTCTGGTCTTTTTGCTGATATAAACTGTCCATTCTCAAAACGTGGGCTTTGTGAGCGACCTCACTGTTTGTACAAACATGCCACGGAACTGCGGGATAAGTTTGGCGCCAAGTCTGCCAACTATAAATCATCGATAGTTGATTTTGCAGGTCAGTGGTTTAAGCTAATGTTATCCTAGCACCATGTGCAGGTGTGCATTAGCCCGTTGTCTTTGCCTGGTGCGTTTTTACAATTGCAAAGTAATTGAACTGTAAAGTGGGTTGAATAATGATGTGCTTTTAAAGGTTTAAACTAGTAACTTTTAAAGATGACTCAACTTAATTGTGTAATGTTAATTACGTTCCTAAAATAAGGGTTAGAAATGTACTTGAACACTTTAAGAGCAGTGGCCACTCTTGTTCCCTGTATTTTTATTTGTAAATGTTATCAATTTTCACACATTTATCTTTAACTCTGAAAGAGCTCTGTATTATTTACCAACATGTCAACAATGCTAATTGTTGACATGTTGGTGTTAATGCTAAGTCCTATTTAATTTCCCTTTTGTACAGGAGTTCAAAATGGCTATGCAGTGAATGATGAGACCAAAGATGACTGCCTCCAAGAGCTGGAGAGGATCAACAAGGAGATTGAAACTGTAAGGCATGAGGTAGAGCAGGAGCAAAAGCGACTGTCACGCTACCAGACCGTACAGGCAGACAGCAAAAACACTGCTACTCTTTCCACGCCTGAGACTGCAGGTAAAGTTAAAGGTACCTGTGGGCGATCTTCATACACAACCTTTACAAAAACGTACTCCCGAGAACGGAAGTACGTAGTTGACAATTCAAAACCAAGGACTGATTTGGAGTATGACCCTCTGTCCAACTTTTCTGCTGGCATACGGTCCTACAGCTCAGCAGGTAAAGAGCAAAAAGGGAAACATGGACAAGGTTTGAAAAGGGCAAGAAATGCTGTTCCTTGTGACCAAAATAAACCAGTTTTATGTCAGCCTGGGCCTTCCTGCTCGCCTTCTCCAGAGCCCCTTGATGACTCTAATGAAGACAGCGTCCTGATTATCGATATTCCTCCCTCGCCTGACAAAAAAAGAGTGAGAGCTCAACAATCTGGTGATTCTCTTGCTGGCAAATACCTCAAGGAAGAAGCAGACAAATTGGAGGTTAAAAAAACACATATTTTACTTCTAAACACTGAGGCGTGCAAAGTAACATCTCAACCCGCATCAAAGATAAAAGGAAATAGACTTTCTAGTAACTGCGTAGCTGAAAACACGAAAAGTCATATTAATGTTTATGAGAACAGAGAATGTGAAAATATACCAGTTGATGGGAGTGTGGTTGAGTTAACTGGCTTTTCAGAAGACCTGCGATGTGAAACTCAGGAAATGACTCACTTTCAGGCTGCAGAAGAAGTATTTGAGAAAATTACTGGACCTGCAAGTCCTGCCAACTTAGACCAGCAAGTTAACGACTGGAACGATCTGGTGTTTGAAAAGGAAGAAGACACGTTTCAGTTTGAATTTCCTCAGTGTGAGCTCCCCAATTTTGCTGATAAAATGATTCTACTGCAGTCGCATAATTTTCCACCAAATAATTCACTTTTTTATAACGCTCCAGATGCTAATTCAGGCTCTCTGTGTACGCAACAAACTAAGCAAGCCCAGGCAGCAGAGCAGCCTGCTCAGAACAGGGTTAGTTATCAGCCAGGACAGATGCAGGGTCAAGCTGCTGCACCTGAAAACTACCTGGAGCCAGCAGAGCCCACTTCAGACCATGGCAACGGTCAAGCTTGGCATGAGTCATCGGCATCAAATATGATCACTGGAGCTGAATCGGTAAGCCCATCCAATGAACAGCTTTTGGTGAAAGAAAAGACCGTGGGGGAAATACTCATTAGTTCTAGCTCTGATGACGACGATCAACTGAACAATTCGGATATGGAGCTGTCGGACAGTGACCCAATGGAGGAATGCTACAGGATCTTCATGGAGGCCAGCGAGAATAATGGAAATGAGGAGCAGCCCAATGTATCTGTATGTATGCTGTGGTCACTCCAGAACCAAGATAAAGAAATGTCTCCCAGAGTATAAAACTATTTTTCCGTCACCCTGTCATTTTTAGGTTGGAGCTATGGAAGAAGAGAAGACGAAGTTAGATGTCAAACAACAAGCATTGCCAGGAAAGAAGAGGCTGGCTCATGAAGCCAAACGTATAGAGGTACTTGTGCATGTCATGGCTGATGTTGGGGGAGGCACTCCTGAACTGGAGGGGAATACTTCAACAAAAGCTAAAAAGATTCACTCAAACAAAATAATATAAGATTCAGCAAACATTTTATAATATATTATTTTTGTCGTAGGCTCATTTCTATCTCAAACAAGTATTCTGGAAATTATAAACGTTTACCATATGAAAATTAAGATATCATTTATGTAAATTCCCTATTACTGATCAAACAAATCAAGATATCCACACATGTACACAAATCTAAATATTTTTGAATGGCCATTACCCCTTTTGACATAACAAACATATATGTGTAGCATTATTTTTTGATGAATCTGATTTGTTCAGCCAGCGAGTAAGAGCAGACCTCAACCCCAGGTGCTGGTTCCCCTGCGTGGGCCTGCGGTGTCAGGATTTGCCTCCCAGCCCTCCATCACCCCTGAGATCCAGCAGGTACAGCAGAGAGCCTCCATGCTGATGGCTTCAGTTAAAGGTGTTCAGCCTCTGGTTCACTCCATCTCTCAGAGGAGGCTAGAGACCCAGGTTGCACCTTTGCATTCAATTCAAACACCTGAAAGCCTGCAGCCTGCTCCTGTGCAAAATAGTAAGTATCATCAGCTGTGGAGGACGGGTTTGATTACGTTTTTTTATTTTTGCTGTTGAAAGATTACCATTTTAAACGTCAACATCAGATGGTTTCCATATAAAAAAAAGTTAAATAAAATGTAGGGAAAACTATTCACTTTATTTCTAAAGTTTTAAAGCCTTTTTAAATGTTATTACTCCTTTTTTTTTTTTTATCAAATGTTTTTATTCACACACATTTAGTAAATTACAATCACAACACAAATTACAGAAAATGCAGAAAAACAAACAACAATCAGACAAGAGGACAAAACTAAGGAAAAAAACAAAAAACCCCTCCCACCCCCAATCCCAGGACCTCTCAGGACCTCTCAGGACCTCTCAGGACCTCTCAGGACCAATGACTGCAAACAAATATATCGGTTAAGATAGCTAGATCCGCTCCTTCAATTTTTCAGCTGTCGACACCCATAAACCGATATTGGACTCCTTAACTCCAACAGTTCCATGTAGACTATGTCAAGAAACGTTAGTAACCAGCAGGTCACTGAGAGCTTGTCAGGTTGTTTCCACCTCATAGCAACCAATTTCTTGGCAGCCGTAAGTCCAGCATAGAGGTCTTTTCTGGGATAAGTCATTTAAAAGAAAAACAGACACAGATACAGTCAAATTGTATTGTCAGTGGGCATGTTAGAATATATATGCGTTTCCATCCACCTGTTTTTCCAGGTTTCTTCATTGTTTCTCACTGTTTGAAGTCCCATTAGTCCACTTTAAAGGATGTCTTGTTGTGCCCTTTGGCAATCGTTTTCAGACTAGAGAATTGGCGCCACCTACTGCTTATCTTAATGATGCAATTCCTAATGATCACATAATGTTAGCTGATGGAAACGAGCGTTCATTCATTTGCTTTTACTGATTTAGCCGACATTGGGTTTAGATGAGATGGAACTACATTTATCCCCGTAGGGAGATTCAGGCGTTTATAGCAGCAACAATGACTGATTTGAATGAAAACCTTGCAATAGACATTTTACCAGTAAAACATCTTGAGACACTACTGTATGAAGATCAAGCAGTATTTAATTTCTGGGTTTCTTTGTGCAAAATCTTGAGTAAAATGGTTATCCTGTTAAAGCAGCTTTGCCCAGTGCATAATATCTGCACGTGTTTTTTCTTTTTGTGTTATTCCACAGCTTACATGAACTACATATCTTTGGGAACGGCTGTGATCGGAGTGGGCAACAACTTGCACTTGATCCTCCCAGAAGGCACCTTTCCTCTGCCTGTCACTTCCAGTTCCAGCCAAGTTACTTCAGTGCTAACCCCAATCAGTCATTTGCCTACAAGCTATGGCGCTGTAAGACAAATGTACCATCTACCTGCAGTAACCCCCATGCAAAGATACCGCACAACAGCACCTGTGCTCATCCCTGCGCCGGCACGTAAACCTTCCCTGACCTCTGCCTTTGCAGCAACACTTTCAAGTCCAGCCGCTTCCACTACCTCTCAAACTGCTGTCCATGCTGGCCTTAAGGTGATGTATGCAAAGCAGCATTTGTTGTGTCTGAACTGAAGAATTGAACTAAACTTGTCTTATGTCAGTTGGCCATGTTTCATCTTTTAAATGTACTATAATGAATTGATCCTTTTAAGCTGGTGCCTACTAAACGTAAGATGAAGCAGCAGTGCGAGACGGTCAAAGTTCCCCATGACACCCGACAACGTTATGTCAACTTGTTTACAGAGGAGTTCCTCAAGACAACAGCCAATGTTAATGATGCCTTTGAAAAGGTGAGCTTGTGCCTCCATATGTCAAATTCACTTACACAGTTTACATTTGAATTTCTATCCCTTTTGTGGGTTATAGGCACTTGCTGAAGAGAAGGCTGTGTATAATCGCAGTATGAACAAACTCAAATATATGAGTGTTGCTGTAAATGCACTGAAGAAGCTGAAGAACCAAGTGGCTGTTGCTGATAAAGGTGAGCATTTTTGCGAACCCATTTATAACCGTGAAACCGTCATAAAATGTCAAAGCTATATTTGAGTTATATTTAATCCCTTTTTTTCTGGTGCAGATGAAAATGAAGTTAACAGCCAACAATCCAAAGGCAACATTCCCCTTAATCTGAAGTTGAAAGGAAACGGTAAGAATGTTTTTTATTATTTAATTGCGTTTTTCAAATATTTCGACAGCTTCTCAGAGAATACATTTTTCATGCAGATGATACGGCATTGTATGAGAGCTTGAAGGAATATGTTTTGTCTGAGGAAACGCTGGTTGAGAGCAACTTTCCTGTCCAGCACCCAGAGAAACCTGGCTGTGCTGTTCTTTTTGCTGACAACAAGAAAGGCCACGCAGACCGTAAGTGAAATCAAAGCACAACTTGATGCTATTCTCATATTGTATCACTAGAGGGCACAAGATACCTGTGCGGTATTTGCCATGAGGGGTTATTTGCTCTGCACACTTTACTCTACTGATGTGCTTTTTTGGTTGTGTTTGTTAAAGCCCTCAAGAGGATCTGCTGCCGATGTGGTGCTACGTACTCTGTGAGCCAAACGGGCAAGCACATTCGTAAGGAGGAGTGTAACTACCACTATGGGAAAGGAGTTACAAAGAAAGGTGAGTTTACTGTAGTTTAATGCTCTGAAAAACAATGTAAATGTTACTTTACAGGTTACACCAACAGATGATTGTACACACTTTGATGTCACTAGTGCCAGGTGGAGTTGAGACGCGCTACAGCTGTTGTGAGGGAGTCATGGGAGCACCTGGATGTCAGGTGTTTAAGGTAAGAAAAGGTGGATTGGGAGATTATTCCATAACTTGATAGCCCCTAAAACATCCCAAAAGGAATTGGCAGGTAAATGTCTGACATTTGTATTTTGTCTTCAACAGCTGCATGTCCATGACTTCATCAGCATGGATGGGTTTGTGTCGACCGTTCCCAGATGTCCCTCAGATACGAGCTGTCCTGGGGTCTACTCCTTGGATTGTGAAATGGTAATCGGCTTTTTTTAAATCTCCATTTGATTACCAAAGACATTTGTGGACTTTTTACAATAGCAATATGACCACAGCAATTCTTACAAACAATGTAAATGAACATGTTTTTTGTTTTGCTGTTTGAATGTATAGCTGGCGTTGAGTCAGTATTGGGGGAAAAACAATGTATGTTGTGTTCATTTTTCTCCTCAGTGTTACACCATTCATGGCCTGGAGCTGTCCAGAGTGACTGTAGTCAACTGTAATCTGCAAGTTGTCTATGATGCCTTCGTCAGACCTGATTATGAAGTCATTGACTATAACACCAGGTAATGTTAAAAGATACTTGGCTTTGTTTTCGTCCCTGTTTTTCCTCTATAGGCTCAAACACATTCTGGTTAACCAATTTAAAATCTGTTGTAAAACTAATATGGAAACTGGCAAGAACCAACTCAACTGGTTCTTAAATGAGCAAATATATATATATATATATATATATACATATGCAGTTAAAGCAAATGGTCTTACCATGGAGACTGGACATTATCATTATATATTTTAAAAAGATGCAAGGTCTAATCATCATTGAAACGATAAGGTTCAACTACTGTTCAATGTATTGTAATTAGGGCCGGGACTCGATTAAAAAAATTAATCTAATTAATTAGAGGCTTTGTAATTAATTAATCGCATTTTTAATCACATATACATATTTGCAATTTTTTTCACATGGATTTTAGTATACCATAAGGCGCATTCACACCGCAGTACTTTTCCCACAAAGGTTCATGAGAACTTAGTTCATGAGAACTCTTTGAACCTGGGGGTGGATTAGGCAAATGAAGCCACTGACGTCACTTCTTCTTCTTCTGCTTTGGGTTTACTGGCAGGCCGCAAACCACTTCACGGCGTATACTGCCACCCAAAGTCCCCGGAGTTGGGGACTGGCTTCAGTAGAAGCTGCTGGGAGTCCCAGCAGCCTTCCGAGTAAATCGCCAGAACGCCGACACCTCCTCATCTCCACCGCTCCCATGTTTTATTTTGTGTTGCCATAAGTTAGTCTCTCTGCGTTTCTGCGCTGGGCTAATGCTAATAATGCTAATGCGAGGATAATAAAATGGCGGCTTCACAAAACTTTTTGGGAGTTTTACGGGGCGTGGTTTGCAATCCGCCCAGCCAATCAGAAATATAGCTCTTTTCTCACAAGAGAGCCGTACGAAAGTCCCTGCTCTCTAGCAGCTCTCTGCTCTCTAGCAGGGACTTTCGTGGGGGTAAAAAGGTTCTCATGAACTAATTTTAGTACCGGTTCTTTTTGGTGTGAACGCGATAAAAGAGGCTAACGTCCACGCTAGCTGCTATATGTTTTTGCATTGAGGTGATACTTGAGGCTTGATGTGCTGCGGTGATATGCGAATTCCTTTTTGCATAATTTGCACACAACCGTGCTCTTATCGACGCTTCCATCCGTCCGTCCGTTTTTTAAAACAACATTTCCCACTGTTGTTCTTCACTGTGGTTTGTTGTTGTCTGAAGTCATGAACGTTAGTTGGTGCTCCAGTATAATCGGTACGCCTGAAACTCATCCAGTGAGAAACGTTCCGCGGTGCAAAAATAAGTGCGATTAAAATGCGTTAATTTTTTTAACGCGTTAATTTTTGTGTAATTAATTCATCTTAATTAACGCGTTAAAGTCCCGGCCCTAATTTTAATTGGAAAAGGTATTGTGTTTTTATATTTAATTGGCAACCTCTATTAGAAGCCTGTGTGACACTTTACTTGTAAAGGTTTTCAGGCATCAGTGAAGAAGATCTTAAAGGGAACCACACCTCCCTCAGAGAGGTGCAGGAGACCTTATTGAGCTTCATCAGCACTGACACCATTCTTATTGGACATGGCCTGGAAACAGACTACTATGCCTTGAAGGTGACTTCTATAACTTTGTTCCAACATTATTGGTCTTCTTTGGCACGTAATCTTCCACAACATGTCGTATTTGTAATCCTGACTAACCAGTGAAGTCCGTGATTTTTTAAAACAAAGCTGAAACTAAGCAAAGCCAGTAATATTCATTAAGATCACATGCTATGCTCCAAGCCATTTCCCTTCAAAGAGCCCTTTTTTAATGTCACTTCATATATGTATCCCTTTGCTTATTTCATGCTGTGATATATTCATTTCACTGCCATGCCACATTTTCGAAGCATGATGTTCAAAGGCCAATAGTGCATTTTTAATGGCAAATTAGTGTTTGGATTATTGATAACCTGAGGGTGTTTTTTTATTTTTATAAAGAGTTACCTTATGAGAAATATTCAAACTCTGAATATACTGTTACCTGTTAAGGGAAAGTCTCATTAATCATGTCTGACCAGCTGCACCAGACACACCAGAGGAAGTGTGGCCACAAGTTAGAACAGGTTTATACTGTATATTCAATAACTTATAGTTAGCATTCAACATTATATTACTCTTAGGTCAAAGTTCTGAAAGTCTGTAAATTTTTCATCAGGTATACTATTTGTTTCAACTATTATACAACTGGTTTGACTTTGAATCACCATCAGTGGAACAAAGAGGCTAGACCCAGTCATAAAAGCCTCAGATATTTTCCTTTTTGCTGTAGTTGCTCCATGGGACGGTGGTAGACACATCAGTGGTCTTCCCACATCGTCTGGGCCCCCCTCACAAGCTGACCCTCAACAAACTCACCGCTGATTACCTCAGGAGAATCATCCAAGAGAGTGGTGGGTCATCATGGATAGCCACATCCACCACACAAATCACTGTTTTATGTCTACTCAATTTCAATTTGACCTCTTTTTTTTTAAATATGGGAAAAAAACGTAATATAAATAAAGATCGGCAAATGATGATGGAGAATAGATCAACATGTGTGTAATTGCAACAGTTTCATGTTTTTAAATGGCTAATGCGTGTGTTGGTAATGTGTACGTTTATTAAAATACGTTGTGTTCATGTTTCTCCCAGTTTGTGGCCATGACACTGCAGATGATGCTGCTGCCTGCATGGAGCTTATGTTATGGAGGGTCAAAGAAGATGGAAAATTCAAAAAATGATGGAAATAAACCATGATAATCGCCACACTTTTCATACATGAATAATAAAACGCATGCTGTCATGCAAGTATGTCACATCTATTTTGTTCTAAAAACATTGGAGGGCTGTTTCTGTTATTTGTTTACATCACTTGATTTATGTTAGTTACAGTATTTTCTGTACGTTACATTTTGATTTGCAGCCCATGTATCCATGCCTGTATACATAATTGTGAAATCCTGTAGGATGGGGTGTCATCAATATTTTCCAAGTAAAGGCACATAATGAAATCAATTTGTGTGATATATATATTTTTTTAAAGAAGCTCTCAATAGCCAATGGGCATTCACCATTTTATATCTAATTAGCCTCAGGTGTGCTATTACAAATAAGAGCACACCTGTATGTAATTACTAGTGATTTAAATACATGGTGTTTGTCTATGTGAAGGCTAAGATTGTATTGATTTTTTACAGACTGCTGACTTGAATTCATTGAAATGTATAGATTAGGGGTGTCAAACTCAAATACACAGTGGGCCAAAATTAAAATAAACGGTACTAGTCGAGGGCCGGACTGGTTCAATGTTTATTGCAAAACGTATTGAAATGAACTTATTGCACATATTAAACCTGGAACTAACAAAGCTTAAATGATTGCCTATAAAAACAACATCAAACAATCAGTTGCATTCATTTCTTATGGCTCTATCTGCAGCTTTTCCGGAGTCATTTCTTATGATTACATTTTTCCACAGGCCAACAACAGCTTCAACAAAACTATTTCCCTCAAAGAAAAAACCAGACATGCCCTGTTGTCGTGAGAGAAAAAGTGCAGAAGGAAACATCCATTGAAACTCAGTTTGTTGCTCTAGTTCAAGCCAGATACTTGGCATCTCATCTTGGGTGCAGGTTCATCAACGTTTGGGGGTCGAGCTGAGGAAACCCTCAGGATTGAGTGAAGGTGTGCGTGCAATATACCGGCGGGCCAGATCTAATAGTAATTAGAAATTATCCTGCGGGCCGAAATTAAATCCACCACGGGCCGGATTTGGTCCCCGGGTCTTGAGTTTGACACGTGTGGTATAGATCAACACATGGCACATAGGAGTTTCATTACTATGCTTAAAACTGATTTGAATTGTTTTACTCTTTTCAATGTATTGCTTTAATTTCTGATGTCTTAATTATTCTTCTTAAGCCACAAATAAATCCATTGTGGAACATAAAAAGATACTAGTGAACCCATGTTTATGCCATGACCATTTCCTTTTTTACCAGCTACATTTCAAATCAGTCGTTTACTCCGCCTTCCTCTTTGTCTTTCCCTTTCTGCCACAGCACCTACGGAAGCAGTAACTGCAGGTTTTGATGAAGAGGAGTATGACGAACAGAGCAATGGCGAGGAGGAAAGCCAAGACATCCAGGCTGTGATACTGGTACCAGGTGAGTTCATGGGCCTGGACCCTCAGGTGCTTTGCTCCTTTGTTTCTCATGGTGAACTCGATCCAGAACACCGCCTCATCCCGAGGATTAATTGGTCTGTCGTGGAAGATACTGGACAGCCTAATGGCATTCTCCTTGTACCTGTGAGTGTGGACATAAAGGTTTCATGTATTTTAAGTCAGGAGTCTCTAGCAGGAACTATTGCTTACACTGCTCCCATGGTCACAGGGACACAGAAAACCGTCCACCAGGTTAAGAGGCCAATTATTTGTGGGGACATTGTGATAGCTCTAATAACTCACTGAAATAGACCAAGTGCAGATAAGAAAAGTAACTTACGATTTATCATTGATTACAGTATTGAATGCATCTCTAAGTTCCTCAGTCTTCATGAAGTTTAAGTCCGCGATTATGGCAGCTCCTTTAGCTTTCATATGGACCATGTTGTCTGGCTGGTCAGCGAACTGAGGGAGGCCCACCATGGGAACACCGTGGTAGATGGCCTCATAAATCCCATTTGTGCCACCATGGGTGATGAAAGCTCTGGTCTTGGGGTGACCTGACAGGGTTCCAAAAAATCATGAATAATTATTTACTTCTTCAGACAAGAATTGGTGTTTATGCACATATTTCTACTTCTCTATGTTGACTAATACACACATATGAACATTGGGCTTGTAAGTGATGCTGGCTCTAATCATAATAATCCATTTTATTTATAAAGGCGCCTTTCAAAGCTCTCAAGGACGCCATACACAAAACAAAAACAAAAGTACAAAAACAAGACAATATAATCAAACAATAAAAACGGAGGACGTGTGATGTGATCAGGGTGGATATGCCAGTGTGAAAAGATATGTTTTGAGACGTGATTTGAAAATGGAGAGAGAGTCAGTATTCCGGATGTCAGGTGGGACGGAGTTCCAGAGGCGGGGTGCAAAGCGGCTGAAGGCTCTGGACCCCATGGTGGTTAAGCGGAAAGGTGGTGCAGTGAGGTGGATGGAAGCAGAATATCTGAGAGTGGAGGTGGATGAAAGCAGAAGGTCGGAAAGGTATGGAGGAGTGAGGTTGTGGATAGCCTTAAAGGTGAGTAGCAGAATCTTATAATCTATTCTATATGGTATTTGACAGGCGGCCAGTTAAATTGCTGAAGAACAGGAGTGATGTGGTGAATGGAGGGGGTTCTGGTGATGATGTGGGTGGCAGAGTTTTAGACCAGTTGAAGTTTGTGGATGGACTTGAGAGGGAGACCAAAGAGAAGAGAGTTGCAGTAGTCGATGCGTGTGAAGTGACCAGGGCGTGAACAAGAATGGCAGTGCTGTTAGGTGTAAGGGACGGGCAGAGGTGCTTGATGTTACGTATATGGAAATAAGCAGACCAAATGACATTACTGATGTGAGTTTTGAAGGAAAGTGTGCTGTCGAAGATGACACCCAGACTCTTAACCTGAGAGGCGGGTGTGACTGAGGAGTTGATGAAAATGGAGAAACTGTCAGGTTTGGTTAGGCTGGATTTGGTGCCAATGAGGAGAACCTCGATTTTATCACTGTTAAGTTTGAGGGAGTTGTTGGAGAACCAGGATTTGATTTCCTGTAAGCAATCAGAGAGAGAGGTGGGAAGGAGGATGGAGGTTGGTTTGGAGGACAAATAGAGCTGGGTGTCATCCGCGTAGCAATGAAAGTAAATGTTTGATTTACGGAAGATATGGCCAAGAGCAAGTAGATGGATGATGAAAAGAAGAGGCCCCAGGACAGAGCCCTGGGGAACACCGGTATTTACTGGAAATGGCTGTGATTTGAAAGTTTTGAGTTGGATTAACTGAGTGCGGCCAGAGAGATGTGATTTAAACCAGTGCAAGGGGTGTGTCAGTGATTACAATGGAGGCAGGTCTGTCTAGAAAGATGCTGTGAGAAATGGTGTAAAAAGCCACACTCAGATCGAGGAGGATGAGAATGGTTAACAGTCCTGAGTCAGCAGACATGAGGAAGTCGTTAATATGGTTGGGTATCGTTTGAATTTCTACGATTCTGATTCCGATTCCGATTCTACTTTTCGATTCCGGTTCTTAATGGTTCTCAATTCCGATTCTTTGAGGGGCAGGGTAAAAAAAATGATACATGCTTCTTCCACCAATTTTTTTTAATTTATTCGAGAAACTTTTACACAGGTTAGTTTACAGTAATATTCACATTAATCAGTCTGTTTATATTCACTGCTATGTAACTGTAACCTGAGAACCACTGAAGCTGCAACAGTCCAACTTTTAAAGAACAGTTCTTGTTGAGAAAAACAAGCATATCTGCCTTCTCAGGCATACTTGGAAGAAATGTTTGAACATTTTAAAGTAAAATGCTTCAATCTGGTGCACTTTAAGCAGAATGACTAGAGACTAGATCTAGGGGGTACAACTCTAAACACCCATATGAAAAAGATCGGTTTACATTTTAATAATTAAATAAGTATGTGAACATAACCAATAACCTACCATGGCCAATAACAAATACATGTAACGTAATTTATTTTTGTTGTTCATTCATATCTTATTTTACTATTTTATTTATGCATATTTTGTTATCTCTCCAGTTTAAAACGATATGTTTGGTTTACTGTCCTATAGTATACATTGGAATGATTTCAAACCTGTTTTATCCCAATCATTATAAAGGAGTGCCTTGGAAATATGTGTTTACATAAATTGTGATCAAAACGTTTGAGACCCACTGAGATAACTTAGACTAAAGTGAACTATCTAAAACCCTCAGAGTCCTTTACCTCACTGAGCTGTAGTTATCAGCCTCTCAGTCTGACTGGAGAGGACTCTCCCTCCACATCATTGTAGAAACATCTTCTTCTTCCGTTAGAGCAGCTAGCACCAGATGCTAATAACAACAGCGCTGGTACCGGTGCACCCTCCCTTTCTCCCTCGCTCGCTCCCACGCTCACTCGCACTTTGGCTGTGAGCTGCGGGTGCCAGATAAGCCAACATCCCCCATTTTCATCACTTACAGCGCCCATCGTACAGAGCAAATTAAAAGTGTAACCGGGATGAAAAGGGTGTTACATTTACTTAATTATGAATGTTGTTACATCAAGGCCGAAAATTAGGATGAGCCCCAACGGTCAAAACATTTGTTTTCCCTTCCAGAGCTGTCAGCGCAGCGCCTCCACAGATCTGGCGCCCTAGGCGAACATGGTTACGCTGTAGGAAGTGTAGGTACAACGCTACATTTCCCGCCCCGCCGCAGTCATACAGTAGGCTACGGAGAGCAGCGAGAAACATTTCCTCAGGCATCGAAAAGCGGAACCGAAATTCACATTTTTAAATGATGCCGTTGGAATCGAAATGTTGGAACCGGTTCTCGGTACCCAACCCTAGTCGTTAGTGATTTTCACCAGTGCTGTTTCTGTGCTGAGATGGGGGCGGAAACCAGATTGGAATTGTTCGTAGAGGTTATTGTCAGACAAGTGGGCATGGATCTGGGACGCAACTGGTTTTCCAGGATTTTTGAAAGAAATGGTAGGTTAGAGATTTGACGGAAGTTATAGAAATGGTTGGGGTCTGCACCAGGTTTCTTAAGTATGGGTATGATGGCGGCTGATTTTGAAAGGTGAGGGAACAAGACCAGAGGTGAGGGAGGAGTGTATGATGACAGTTATTAGGGAGGACAGAGAGGGTAGACAGGCTTTTACCAGGGGAGTAGGAAGAGGGTCTAACTGACAGGTAGATGGCTTGGATTTCCGTATGAGGTCCGATTTACAACATAGGGAAGTATGAAACGGGAAAGTGAACGAGAGAGGTTCCGAGAGAACAGGAAGAGATACACTGCAGGAGGTGTTATGAGTCAGTTGTTGATGAATCTTGTGTATCTTGGTATCAAAAAATGACATTAGTGAGTCTGATGAGGTGCAAGAGATATAAAGCGCATATCTTTTTTTGTAAAACTGCAGAAAACAGTACTGTGACAAAAAGTGCCACAAATGTCAAACTCATTGTGGTGTTAGAGAAAAGTCAGAAGGATGACACAAATAATTAGAATAAGCTGTCAGATGGTTTTGAAATCGAGCTCATGATAATGTGCTCTCCCTCGTCTTTAAATTGATGTGCAAAGAGCACTCGTGTTTCGATGCATGTGTCTCTCTAGCAGTGCTTCTCAAAGTGTGGTCCGCGGACCACTGGTGGTCCGTGAGTGCCCCCTAGTGGTCCGTGAGTATATTGGTAACATTTCACATTTGAAATAAATAAATACATTTAAGTTTTCCGCACTCTCGCGGGAATATCTCCGCAATGGAGCGAGCTTATGTTTCACTTTCTATTGCATGATATAGCCCAGAGCAACACCTTCGTCACACATGTTGCCATCTGTTCGTACCATTTTCAGGCGATTTGTAATCTGTTCTAGAAAAACTATGTGATTTGGGATATTTGTGGAGTTAGGTGGTCCGCGAGTGTTTTTTTATTGGTTAAGTGGTCCTTGGTATGAAAAAGTTTGAGAAACACTGCTCTACTGTATGTCCCTTTTATGATTGTTTACTTTCAAACTAAATAACAAAAAAGCAACACAATGTGGCAAATACCCTGTTCTAATAGTAAAGGAAAAGTCATATGGATCACTGATTACGAAGGTTTTTATAAAAATGTTACTTACCCAGCAGGTCATTCTGAGGGATCCAGTTGTATATTCTGGTGTTGGCACCCAGAGTTGCTGGTTTTTCTCCACTGTATCTCCACAGCACCTTAAAACCATAGTAAAAACACTTAAACCCTGTGCTAATTCAAGGGTTAGGTTAGTGCTTGGGGTCATTCAAGTCAGCTCCAGTACCGTGGAGATTGTCCTCTTACCTTTTGTGGGATCTGAGCGAGGGCTGAGGCGATCATGTTTCCCTTCTCTGTAGTAATGTTCTTGATGAATGATCCCAAAGTGAAGACCACAATGCCAGCATCACCAGAACTCTGCACAAACTCCTCCATATCCTGCAAAAAGATAAAAAATGTCTTGATGCAAACCAACCAGCTCCGTCTTTTCTCAGCATTGTAATGGTCAATTCTCTAAATTGCTTTAGTCATCAATTACCTCTGGTAAAGGTTTAGCCGGTCTGCAGTGGATTCCACCAACAAATTTGAAGTTGGGAAGGAAAGGACGAGGGAAATCAAAATCCCAGTAGGTTCGCATCAACCAGATATCTGCTCTACCCATTGTCTCACAGGCACTGGTGGGTGTTCCTGTCACAATGCAAAAGTTATGGATACAGCTGCCCATTGAAACGTATCCCCAATAAATAAGATGCAAAAGCTAAACATGGCATTTTTTCTTGCTCATTGGGGAATATTGGTTCTAACTAAAGTAAAGTGAACAGTCCAGACCTGATCTGTATAAAACGTGTCATGTCTTAACTTCTGTAGATATTTGGTGTTATATCAAGCTAATAGAATTTACTTTAAAATGTGGTGTTACGCAGAGGTTTTTGTTTCTGAGTTACTCACCTTTGACTTCGGAGTAGTATTTATCGAGTTCTTTCCAAAAAACGTTACCTATCACAATGTCTTGCAAAGCGTAGAAGAGGAAGTTCCACACTCTCTCTGAGAAGTCCATCTTGTCGGTCAGTTTGCTCATAGCTCCAGGGACAAAGGAGGGAGGAGCAGGGAGCTGACCACAATATCTCTCCCAGTTGTGGGCTATGGAAAAGCGGAGAGAGTACACCAGGGGGATGCCCAAAAGCTCTGCTAATAAGTCACCACCGGGGTAAATGGGGTCAACCAAGAGAAGGTCATATTTTCCGTCCTTCAACTTTTTCATAATGGTTTCTGATTTCAGCACACCGTCCGCGAACTTCAAAGTATACTGCAGGTCGATTCTCATTAGATCCATGTATTTGATGTAAAGCTGAACGTAGCTCATATGATCCATCTCATACATTGAGAAGCGAAGATATTCTTCAAAAAACTCTTCCATGGTCTCTATTGAGACGGAGACGTTAAAGGGTTCATAGCCAAAGCGAGAAGGTTCACTAGAGTTCATGAACATGGACGTGCTCGGCACCAGCACCTTCACCTGGTGTCCCCTGTCGACCAACGTCTCCAGCACAGGCTTCATGTTAATCCAGTGGCTGCCTTCAGTGAACCACACCAAAATGTTCCCTCCATTTGCGCTCCATGTCACAGAAAGTATCAGCAGGACACAAACGGAGACATGCTGCTCCGGCTTCATGGTGCCGGTTTGTCAAGACGCTGTGGCCTGATCCTTGTTTTAAACTCACTCCTAGATGAATAATCATTAACAGACAGAGCTGAACTCTGACTCCATTTGTCTGCTGCTCCGCACAATGGATAACAGGCCTATACCAAGCAAGTTGTTAGTCAAAGTCAAAGGTCAAAGTGAAATGTATTATCAATATCTGTGATTGTGTGTTACAAACAGGGAGACTGAAATTCCCAAAGATGAATAATATACAGAAAAAGATATATGTATATGTACTGTTGACAGATCTGCTGTTTAACCCTTAAAGGCCGAGCGAGCCGCCCGCGTCTTCAAAGAGGTAGCGTTCTAAAATGCTTAATAACTTTTTAACCGCTAATTCTATCCATCTGATTTAAAAAGTGAGGTAAAGCGGCTATTCTAGGCTTTTTGCTGGTATCACTATGTCCTTTTCCGGGATTTAGAGGCTCCGACGTGATCGGGGGAAAGTTATCACATTTTACAGCCTTGATTCGTCAAGGAGACCCACGCGGCCCCTCTGTCTGAGCCAAACAGCCAAGGTTTTAGACTAAGTCCCACCCCCCTGTGTCCGGATAGGTTTAAAATGTAAAGGTCCAGGCAAACCTCTGCCCATGCTACCATCTTCTCGACCAATCAACATAGGTTGCTGTGTATGTTTTTGGCGGCGGGAGATAAACAAAGAGAAACAGAGAGACGAGAGAGTAATACTAAAGAAGAGTAATTCTGCCAGCGTAAGAGAAATACATACAACACGAGATATCTAGATACAGTCACACACACACACACACACAGTCACACACACACACACACACACACACACACACACACACACACACACACACACACACACACACACACACACACACACACACACACACACACACACATACATACACACACACACACACACACACACACACACACACACACACATATCCCAAGACAAATTCAAACCAACATGTCAAAACGGCGTTACACTACGGAAGAAACCGTAGAATTTATTTTGTCTGGCGGACCGCTTAGCGATGCAGCGGTGGATTCCTCAGATTCTGAAGCTGACAACTGGCAAGGAAGAGGAGTATGATCACGGGATTGATCCCTTCGAAGATAAAAAAGTGAGTAACTTTGCTTATTTCTTATTGTTTGTGTTGCATTTATCGGTTGTTGTTGCTGTATAACGCCGAAAATAATTAGTCCTAAGAGTTTTTATAATGGATGGCCATTTGCCGTAATTGTGTCATAAAGTGAAGTCCTGAGCTCAAGATTCACTATCAATAGAGGCTACTATTTATTTCAGTAAAAAAACGTCAAGCAATACCTTTCATTTATTGCCTCATTCCGCTTGCCCTCTTTGGTTGTTTGTTATGAGGTCTAATGTTATTATATTCATTGCATTACAATTCAGTTACTGATTCCATCAACTAGTAATGTTAGCAGAGGGATAAAGTGTGAATCAAATCAAAAGTTGAGACTGTGTTTAGAAAACAGATAGGATGACACTGGAGAAATAAAAGCAATAAAGGAAATAAAATAAATTCAGACATTTATATCTGTATATTTTCCTCCCTTTTATTTTAGGACAGAGGATGAGAGAGGGGATGCACAAGCCACTGTCCCCATCAGTAGGCCTCCTTCAAACCGAGAGGGAAAAGAATGTGGCCAGGAGGGTGCAGCATCCAGAAAAAAGGCCAAACCAATGCCAGCCCCCCTGACAGTGAAAGGGAGAGGAAGAGGAAAAGGGAAAAAAACATCTCTGACCCCAGAAGAGCCAGGAGCTGTTTGGAACGGACCTGAGGTGCCAGATACTGCCCAACAACTACCACACTTTTGCCCGAAAAGAGCCCGTGGAGTCCAAGGTTTTGTTGGTGTGGAGTATACTCCTGCACAAATATTTAGAAATTGTTTTAACAACCAAGCTGTAAATATCATCTGCAAGAACACAAACAAAAATGCTGAAAAGGAGCAGGCTAAGGGGGAAAAGTTTGTTTGGGAAAGCCGGTAAAATTCCTCATGTATGTCGGCCTTATGATGTTCATGGCACTTCTAAAACTGCTCAAAGTAAGAGACTACTGGAGGAAGGGATCACACCTGAGTGTTCTCTTTCCTGCTTCTATCATGACAAGAGACAGGTTCATGGCAATCAGCAGAGCTGTACATCTGAGCGACCCAGACCATGATGAATCTTGATACATTTCCTTTGCTCTTCATATATTTTTCTAATATTTTGGTTATAGTTTGAAGATCATTTGCTCTTTGTACTTTTGCACTTTCTATATATTCCTAATACTTTGTTTATAGTTTTAATATAATTTGCACTTTGTTAATTTGCACTTTGAATTTGTTTCACTGTTTGTGTTTGTATTTCAATGTTCAAATTATAATATATATCTCTGAAACAAGTTATTTTTGTTGCAATGTCATCTGTTATGGTTTAATTGTTTACTCTCTCAACCTTTTTTTGACAGAAGAAACATGATCAGTCATTTAAATATGGAAATACATTTCGTTTTAATTATTCCATATGATCCTAGGCGTTTTTCAGTGAAAAACGCCTAGGATAATATTGTAATAAATAGCTGTAACTTGCTCAGGGAACATAATATGCAGATGAAATTTAATTTGAAAGCCTAAAACATCTAAATGCAGCTTTGTAAATAATAAAAAAGAAAATCCCTATGTTCCTGGCGGAGTAAACAGTAAAAAAACACAACATTTGTACTGGCGTTTTTGAAAAGTGCTGGTAAATTCAGCCATTATCACACAAAGTTATGGTAAAATTTGGACTTCAAATTAGCCAGACTTGAACTAGAGGTTCTCCTGAATCAAATGAGGTAAGGCACTTGATGCTGACTGCAAGAAAAGGTTAGAACAGGTTAGGAGAAACAAATAAATACAGGAGAGTCAGGCAGGCGAAAATTCCGTCTAGGTCTTTAAGGGTTAAGTGGCCGTGACAGACCTCACCTACCTCACCTACCTCTATTCAATTTACCATTGATAAATAAATGCTGAATTGGCTTTAGTTTGGTTTGATGGAAAGGAAGTATTTCTCAGAAATGTCTTAAGGCCCTGACACACCAGGCCGATTTCGGCTGTTTTCGTAAGTCGGAAGACGAAGCGTGTCCTGTCGCCCAAACTCAATTTGGTGTGTCCCGCACCGTCGGCAGTGACACTTATTTGGACTGCCAGACCCGATGCATGGCCGATTCAACATGTTGAATCGGCCATGAATCGGGTCAGGCAGTCGGACCAAACAATCACTCTGATTGGCTGTTCAGCTAGCGAATCAGTGCATGAGAAGCGAAACGGAAGTGAGGGACGTAAACAAACGATTTAAGAAGGCACACACAGACTGATATTCATTTTCATCTCATCATGGCGATCTGGAATGACGCAAACAAAGACCTGCTCATCACCTTGATCCAGGAGAGGCCAGCTCTGTACGACATCACAGAGAAAAGGTACTCGAACCGAGTAGTGAAAACCGAACTCTGGCGAGAGATTGAAATGCAACTTGGTTTCTCGGGTAAGATTATCTTTTTCATCAATTGAGCTCTTTAGCAGATACTGTTGGCTTTTTATTTTTATTGTTTGCCAGCGTACAGTGACGTTAACATGAAATGTAATTTGTTATTTCAACCTTGTGCTAGCTGTGCAGTTTGGCACTGCATATAGATATGAATTGGACATGCTAACTAGCCACAATGCTTACATCGTTTATTTGTGTGCTTCAGAGAAAGAGCTGAGGAAGAAGTGGGATTATATGCGAACCCAGTACACCCGGAACAGGAGACTTGCCCCTTCGGGTAGTTGTGGACCACAAAGGACTGGCAGACAGCAGTGGATCCTGACCAGGTTGCAGTTTTTAGAGCCCTACACAAGAAGGAAGGAGAGTACTTCGAACCTCACCATCACGGTAACTATTTTATTTGTTGAGTACAAATAAGTGTTTCTTGCTTCTTTCATTTACAAAAACATTATTTTCATTCATTTGGTGGTTACAGTGTTAAATATAACAATAACAGAATAATATATATATTATTGTATTATAATTATTGATGTGCTCATCACCTTAATGTTGCAGCTGGTAAAGGAGGAGCTAATTGAAATTACATGATATACTGCTGGGTAGCTTATGAAATTCACCATGGGATCAATAACGCTTTTATCTTAACCTATAATAATACATGATAAAATATGTCTTATATTTTGTAGTGTTCTGAATCTTCTAGAAGTATGTCTTTAGCATCTGAATAGAGCCATCACAACGTGTCTACAATGTACCTCTCACACTTGACCACACCCCAAACTAATGGCACACACATTTCAGGGTATTGTTTTGTTATGAATGCTTAGTAAACAGTTTTAAGAAGCCATGGTATTAAATCCAACTAACTGTGAATTTATTTAAAAAATGTTAAGGAACAGTCCGGTGGCTGCAGAATCAACCCCCGGTGGCACCAGCAGTGAAACCTCGACCAGCACCACTGAGGAGTTCTTCCACTTTGATGCTGAGCCCTGCACTCCCCTGGCAGAATCCACCATCTGCACCACACCGGCACCGCTCGGAGAGAGGCCAAGCACACTCAGCACTCGAAGGCCTCCGGCGAAGCGCAGGATGATGCAGGATTCACAGGAGGAGTCCGCCGTTGAGGCGTCAAAAACATTGCTGGAGGACATCAAAATAAGACTGGAACAGTTGGCCCCGAGTGGACTTGATGATGAAATCGCGGCCCAATCCAAAGTGTTTGAGCACAGACTGCGGCTGTTGCCACCTCATCAGATGCGACGCTTCCTGAATGTGGTTCAAAATAGCTTCTTTGATTGCTTAGAGGAAAATGAAACCTCAAGTCATTTCACTTGTCTCTAGACATTTCACTTGCCCTGTATTTTTGTACATAAAGTTCACTAATTTTTAAAGATGTGGCTAATTAATTTTTTTCAGACAGTTGTGGCAATACATGTTGTATTGCATAGTATTTTTATTGTATTGTATTTTTATTGAATGTTTACTTTTTGTATTATTATTGTTTATTTGGATAATAAACCACTTTTTACCGATACTGCAAATTGCAAAACTTTATTTCGTACCTTCATACATTCATACCTCCATACATTCAATTTAGCAAGAAGTGGCCATTATTCAGATGGGTGTTTCTGCAGGATAGGCAATGCAAAACTTTATTTCGTACCTTCATACTACAGCCATTACATAACACAACATCGAATGATTTATTTCTGCTTCAGAGAGCTGAAGTGGACGAGCTGATTTAAATTACATTATATGAAATTCACCATGGGATCAATAACATTTTATCTTAACCTATAATAATACATGATAAAATATGTCTTGATTATATTTTCTAGTGTTCTGAATCTTCAAAGTTAACTGAAGTTATCAAATAAATGTAGCGTGGTATAAAGTACACTGAATGGGAGTGGAGCAGTAATATAAAGTTGCAGGATTAGTCTCAAGTACCTCAACATTGTCCTTAAGTACAGTGTCTAACTAAATGAGATACTGTCTACCGCTGTTCATTGTTCAAGATTTAAATGGGCAAGCCGGGTTTCTGCCCCTCTATTCACATGGAGCCTTTCATACGTGATGGTTTCTTCATTCTTGAACTGTTGTGGAGCAGAACTATACAGTTGCAGGATTAGTCTCAAGTACCTCAATATAATTATAGTATGTCTGCACTTATGTGCTCATTTCATCATTCATGTATTTTATATTCTACTAAAACTGAATCAAACCATAAACAAGGTGGCCTGTTGGGATTACTATATATATATATATATATATATAATATATCTGCATTATTTTATCCCACTTTATGCTTTGCTCTTGCTGCTTGTTTTACACTGATTTTATATCTTATTTCTTACTGATGTTAAGCACTTTGAACTGCAATCCCCTGTATGAAAGGTGCGATACAAATAAAGTTATTATTATTCAGATGGATGTTTCTGTTCATTCTCCCATTATCCTCCTCAATCTGCCTAGAAGTATTTTAATGTTGTAGCTGTTACTATAACCAATACTAATGCTAGGGCTGCAACTGACAGTTCTATTTCGTATATGGCTTCGCCCTCTAAGGCTATCGCTATTGGGTTTACCCTTCTGCGCCCCCGCGCAGTACTGAAAACACTTGTAGTCCACGCCCACCCGCTAGGTGGGCCCCACCCTCGGGCCTCCTTCCGGTATAAATAGGGAGGTTGCCCGGTGATCTGCTCCCTCTTTTCTTCAGCAACCAGCAGTTTACTGAAGCACGAGAAAAGCAACATCATGAGCAATAAAGAGTGTGTCCGTATGTGCCCTTCGTGCAATACGGGCTACATTATGAGCTACGATTTGCATCCGATATGCGCAGCCTGTCTGGGGCCAGAGCACGCGGACGCGGCTCTCAGCCAGCAGGTCGCATGTCCTCACTATGTGCGTCTTCCTTCATCCGGCAGGAAGCGAAGGGCGGACGCTCTAGCTGCTGCGGGTGAGGAAGACGTCTGGGGTGGGCAGGAGCCCATCCAGAACACACCACCGTCGCTGTGCGCAGCCATGGCGGTGTCCCAGGCGAGGACAGCCAGCGGTGAAGCAGCAGTGACACCAGCGGCAGCAGTAGCAGCCAACCCGGCCACAGCGGCAGACGGACAGACACCAGCAGCAACAGCAGCCGAGGCGTCAGAATCGTCCGTCAGCGGCGGCCGGGGCACCCTAGGGAGGTGTTCCAGGCACGTCCAGCTGGGAAGAGACCAAGGGGTAGACCTAGGACCAGGTGGAGGGATTATATCTCTTCGCTGGCCTGGGAGCGCCTTGGGATCCCCCAGTCAGAGCTGGTTGATGTCGCCAGGGAAAATAAAATGTGGGGCTCTCTGCTGGAACTGCTACCCCCGCGACCCGACCACGGATAAGCGGGAGAAGATGGATGGATGGATGGATGGTTCGCTGCAGGGTTCTGGTGGTTATAACTTTCGGTTATTAAACCACAGACCTCGCGGCATTCCTCTATCCGAGATACGCCACCTACACACGGTGACAATAAGCCATGAGCGCCGTGGTAACGCCTCATGTGGTTATCACTGCACACACCTCCACCCATCCTCTGAGCGTGTACGCGCATCATGATGAGAGGCGGAGTGAATGCAACGTGTGGAGGCGTCCTCACAGCCTTTTCGCTAGGCCCACCTTGGGTTGCCTCGCGGGGCCTCCACCCCCCCACCAGGAGAGGGGGGGGTAAAAAAAGGGAGTGAGGTACTCCCGTTCGGCGTCTGCTCCATGAGAGCCGCCGAGGAGACAGAGCGGCCTTGACGGTTTGGGAGGGAGTGTGAGGAAAATAAAAAGAAGCTTATTTTCCAACATGTTGGCTGAGTCATCAGTTTCAAATGTGTTTCACATATCCCCCACTCTGGGTAAACCAGCTGCCTATGACCTATCGGTTAATAGCCAGCAGGATTCGTTACAAAAGCCTGCGCTTTTTAATCTATCGATTAATAAGCTGCGGAGCACAGTAACTACACCAGCTGCCTTCAATCTGGTGATTAGTAGGCAGCATGGTTCGCTGCCTCTCTGAAGAACCAGCACCTTACCGTGGTAGAGAGGTTTGTGTGCCCTGATGAACCTGGGGGCTGTGTTGTCTGGAACCTTGTGTTCCTGGTAGGGTCTCCCATGGCAAATTGGTCTCAGGCAAGGGGCCAGACTAAGATTGGTTCAAAATACCTCATGAAAGAACAACAAAGAAGTGAGGATACCCGGCCCGGAGGAAGCCCGGGGTCCCCTTCTGGAGCCAGGCCCAGAAGGAGGACTCGTCGGCGAGCGTCTGGTGGCCGGGCTTGCCACGGAGCCCGGCCGGGCCCAGCCCGAAAAGGCAACGTGGGCAACACCTCCGCTTCTCCGTCCCTTGGCCCACCACCTACGGGAAACATCGATGGGGTCGGGTGCGCTGCCAGAAGGGTGGCAGTGAAAGCGGAGGGTCTCGACGGACCAGACCCGGGCGACAGAAGCTGGCTTTGGGGACGTGGAACGTCACCTCTCTGGGGGGGAAGGAGCCGGAGCTTGTGCGGGAGGTGGAGCGTTACCAGTTGGATCTGGTTGGGCTCACCTCTACGCACAGCGTCGGCTCTGGAACCTTACTTCTGGATAAGGGTTGGATTCTATTCTTCTCCGGAGTTGCTCAAGGTGTGAGGCGCCGGGCGGGTGTGGGGATACTCACAAGTCCCCGGTTAGGTGCTTCGTTGTTGGAGTTTACCCCAGTGGACGAGAGGGTCGCCTCCCTACGCCTGCGGGTTATGGGGGGGAAAACTCTGACTGTTGTGTGTGCTTATGCACCCAACAGCAGTTCAGAGTATACGGCCTTCTTGAAGACCCTGGAAAGAGTCCTGTATGGGGCTCCTGAAGGGGACTCTTTAATCTTGCTGGGAGACTTCAACGCACATGTGGGCAATGATGGAGACACTTGGAGGGGCGTGATTGGGAGGAACGGCCCCCCTGATCTGAACCGGAGTGGTGGTTTGTTACTGGACTTCTGTGCTAGTCATGGATTGGCCATAACAAACACCATGTTCGAACATAAGGATGCTCATAAGTGTACGTGGTACCAGAGCACCCTAGGCAGAAGGTCCATGATCGATTTTGTTATCGTATCATCGGACCTGAGGCCGTATGTTTTGGACACTCGGGTAAAGAGAGGGGCGGAGTTGTCAACTGATCACCATCTGGTGGTGAGTTGGGTCGAGTGGCGGGGGAAGCCTCTGGATAGACCTGGTAAGCCCAAACGTGTAGTTCGGGTGAACTGGGAACGTCTGGAGGAGGCCCAAGTTCAGGAGGCCTTCAACTCACACCTCCGGCGGAGCTTTTCGGGCATTCCTGTGGAGGTTGGGGACATTGAACCAGAGTGGTCGGTGTTCAAAGCCTCTATTGCCGAAGCCGCGGCGGGGAGCTGTGGTCTCAAGGTCCTAGGTGCCTCAAGGGGCGGTAACCCTCGAACCTCCTGGTGGACACCGGTGGTCAGGGAAGCCGTCCGACTGAAGAAGGAGGCCTTCAGGGATTTGTTATCCCGGGGGACTCCCGAGGCAGTTGCAAGGTACCGACAGGCCCGAAGGGCAGCAGCCTCATCCGTGGCCGAGGCAAAGCAGCGGGTGTGGGAGAAGTTCGGAGAAGACATGGAGAAGGACTTTCGGGCGGCACCAAAGTTGTTCTGGAAAACTCTCCGACACCTCAGGAGGGGGAAGCAGGGAACCATCCAAGCTGTGTACAGTAAGGATGGGACGTTGTTGACCTCAACTGATGGAGTGTTAGGGCGTTGGAAGGAACACTTTGAGGAACTCCTGAACCCGACAACTCCGCCCTCTATGTTAGAGGCAGAGCTGGAGTATGACGGGGGATCAACACCAATCTCCCGGGGGGAGGTCACTGAGGTCGTCAAACAACTCCACAGTGGCAAAGCCCCGGGGGTGGATGAGATCCGCCCGGAAATGCTGAAGGCTCTGGGTGTTGAGGGACTGTCATGGTTGACACGTCTCATCAACGTTGCGTGGAAGTCGGAAACAGTACCGAAGGAGTGGCAGACCGGGGTGGTGGTCCCCCTTTTTAAAAAGGGGGATCAGAGGGTGTGTGCCAATTACAGAGGCATCACACTACTCAGCCTCCCCGGGAAAGTTTACTCTAAGGTACTCGAAAGGAGGGTCAGGCCGATTGTCGAACCTCAGATTGAGGAGGAACAATGCGGATTCCGTCCTGGTCGTGGAACGACGGATCAGCTTTTTACTCTCGCAAGGATCCTGGAGGGGGCCTGGGAATACGCTTATCCGGTCTACATGTGTTTTGTAGACTTGGAGAAGGCGTATGACCGAGTTCCCAGGGAGTTACTGTGGGAGGTGCTGCGGGAGTATGGGGTGAGGGGGTCTCTACTCAGGGCCATCCAATCTCTGTACTCCCAAAGCGAGAGCTGTGTCCGGGTCCTCGGCAGTAAGTCGGACCCATTTCCGGTGAGGGTTGGCCTCCGCCAGGGCTGCGCTTTGTCACCAATCCTGTTTGTAATATACATGGATCGGATTTCGAGGCGTAGTCATGGGGGAGGGGGTCTGCAGTTCGGTGGACTAAGGATTGCACCACTGCTTTTTGCAGATGATGTGGTTCTAATGGCTTCATCGGTCTGCGACCTTCAGCACTCACTGGATCGGTTCGCAACCGAGTGTGAAGCGGCTGGGATGAGGATCAGCACCTCCAAATCTGAGGCCATGGTTCTCAGCAGGAAACCGATGGACTGTCCACTTCAAGTAGGGAATGAGTCCTTACCCCAAGTGAAGGAGTTCAAGTATCTCGGGGTCTTGTTCTCGAGTGAGGGAACAATGGAGCGTGAGATGGGCCGGAGAATCGGAGCAGCGGGAGCGGTACTGCAGTCGCTTTACCGCACCGTTGTGACGAAAAGGGAGCTGAGCCAGAAGGCAAAGCTCTCTGTCTACCGGGCCATTTTTGTTCCTACCCTCACCTATGGTCATGAAGGATGGGTCATGACCGAAAGAACGAGATCGCGGATACAAGCGGCCGAGATGGGTTTTCTCCGCAGGGTGGCTGGTGTCTCCCTTAGGGATAAGGTGAGAAGTTCGGTCATCAGGGAGGGACTCGGAGTTGAGCCGCTCCTCCTTCGCGTCGAAAGGAGCCAGTTGAGGTGGTTCGGGCACCTAGTTAGGATGCCACCTGGGCGCCTCCCTAGGGAGGTTGTTCCAGGCACGTCCAGCTGGGAAGAGACCAAGGGGTAGACCTAGGACCAGGTGGAGGGATTATATCTCTTCGCTGGCCTGGGAGCGCCTTGGGATCCCCCAGTCAGAGCTGGTTGATGTCGCCAGGGAAAAGAAAGTTTGGGGCTCTCTGCTGGAACTGCTACCCCCGCGACCCGATCACGGATAAGCGGGAGAAGATGGATGGATGGATGGATGGATGGATGGTTCGCTGCAGGGTTCTGGTGGTTATAACTTTCGGTTATTAAACCACAGACCTCGCGGCATTCCTCTATCCGAGATACGCCACCTACACACGGTGACAATAAGCCATGAGCGCCGTGGTAACGCCTCATGTGGTTATCACTGCACACACCTCCACCCATCCTCTGAGCGTGTACGCGCATCATGATGAGAGGCGGAGTGAATGCAACGTGTGGAGGCGTCCTCACAGCCTTTTCGCTAGGCCCACCTTGGGTTGCCTCACGGGGCCTCCGCCCCCCCCACCAGGAGAGGGGGGGTAAAAAGGGAGTGAGGTACTCCCGTTCGGCGTCTGCTCCATGAGAGCCGCCGAGGAAGCAGAGCGGCCGTGACGGTTGGGGAGACAGTGTGAGGAAAATAAAAGAAGATTATTTCCCAACATGTTGGCTGAGTCATCAGTTTCAAATGTGTTTCACATATCCCCCACTCTGGCCGGTGAGCCAGCTGCCATGATCTATCGGTTAATAGCCAGCCGGGTTCGATACAAAAGCCTGCGCTATTTAATCTATCGATTAATAAGCTGCGGAGCACAGTAATTACACCAGCTGCCTTCAATCTGGTGATTAGTAGGCAGCAGGGTTCGCTGCAGGGATCTGATGGTTATGACTCTTCGGTTATTAAACCACAGACCTCGCGGCATTCTTCTGTCCGAGATACGCCACCTATACACGGTCATAATAAGCCCAGGAGCGCAGTGTTAACGCCTCATGTGGATATTACTGCACACACCTCCACCCATCCTCTGAGCGTGTACACGCCTCATGATAAGAGGCGGAGTGATACGCAGCGTGTGGAGCCCTCCGCACAGCCCTTTCGCTCTATACTAGGCCCACCTTGGGTTGCCTCACGGGCAGCGGCGGCGAGGGCTCTGGCGTGGCTCGTCGTCATGACAACCACAACACATCTCGAGCATGCGGCCCGCTGTCAGAGTGTTTCTCGGCGTGGCAGCGCATGTGTTTGATGGACAGATGGATGAACAGGCTGATCAGCAGAGGGTACACCCTGCAGTTCGCCTCCCCCCCCACAGTTCAACGGGATACAGGTGACATGCCTAACATCCCGTGAACAGTGTCTTGCGCTCCAAGCAGAGCTACGGGAACTCCTGTTGAAAGAGGCTATTTCCAGGGTTCCCCAGGAGGAAGAAAATCAGGGGTATTACTCCCGCTATTTTCTTATCCCGAAAAAGACAGGGGGAATGAGACCCATCCTCGACCTGTTTCACATGCTGACGGTCAAAAAGGTGCTAGAGTGTGTTCACCAGGGAGATTGGTTCACCTCTATAGACCTAAAGGATGCATACTTCCATGTACCCATCATTCCGCAACACAGGAAATTCCTGCGGTTTTCATTCCAGGGAATAGCGTACCAGTACAACCGTCTGCCGTTCGGCTATTCCCTGGCTCCTCGTACTTTTTCAAAGTGTGTAGAGACGGCGTTGCAGCCGCTACACAGAGGAGGGATGAGAGTACTATTTTTACCTGGACGACCTGCTGCTGCATGGCTCGCTCCAGGGAGGAAGCGGCTTTACAGACGGTACAACTCATATCGTATCTGTCAAAGCTGGGTTTCATGATAAATTGGGAAAAGAGCTGTCCCATTCCAGCCCAGAGTATTGTTTACCTGGGTGGAATTGAACTCAGCCCGCATGAGAGCACGACTCTCACGGCAGAGAGTGGAGTGGACACGCTGACAGCTCTCCTTCGACGTGTCACACCCCGCAGCGTGGTGACGAAAAAGCCCCCCACAGTTCAATGGGATACAGGAAACACTCCTGTCCTCCCAGAAGCTATGTCTTGCGCTCCAAATCCGAGCTGCTGGAACTCCTGTTGAAAGAGGATATTTCCAGGGTTCCTCAAAGGGAGGAAAATCAGGGGTTTTCACTCCCGTTATTTTTCTAATCCCGAAAAAGACTGGGGCAATGAGACAGGGGCTGGAATGTGTTCACCAGGACGACTGGTTCACTTCCACCTGAAGGATGCATACTTCCACGTACCCATCATCCCGAAACACAGGAAATTCCTGCGGTTTCTCATTTCAGGGAATATCAGACCAGACAATCGTCTGCCGTTTGGATATTTCCTGGCTCCTCCCATTTTTGTGTAGAGAAGGCTGGAGCCGCTACACAGAGGAGGGATGAGAGGGTGGTTTCCTTTGGACGACCTGCTTTGCTGGCTCGCTCCAGGGAGGAAGTCGCTTTACAGACGGTACATCTCATATCGCATCTGTCAAAGCCTGGGTTTCATAACAAGTTGGAAGAAGAGCTGTTCCCTTCCCTCTCAGACAAACGTTATCTGGAGTGGAATTAAAAACTCAGCCTGCAGCAGAGCGCTCTCTGGCAGCGAGTGAGAAACTGACAGCTCTCCTCCGGCGTGTCACAAACCACACAGCCCACTCCATAACGCAGCTGCTCGGCATTAGCGTCAGCTGGTCACGGGGGGGATTCCCCTGGGTCTCCCCCACAGGGGGAGTCTCCAGAGGTGCTTCATTCACTGCAGAAGCCATGCTGTTTTAACCTATTGGTTTATAAACTGCAGGGCTCGAGGCATTCCTCTGTCCCAGATATGCCTTACACACGGTCATAATAAATCCACGAGCACTGTTATAACGCCTCGTGAGGACAGCATACACACACCTCTCATCCTCTGGGCGTGTACGCGCCTCATGATGAGAGACAGAGTGGAATGCAGCGTGTGGAAACTCCCTCGCAGCTTTTTTGCTTCACGGGCAGCAGCGGCGAGGGCGTGGCACGTCACCATGACGACCATTACGGCACATCACAGAGAAGCCTCTCCCCCCAGCAGTTCCATGGGATGCAAGAGGTCGGAGGAAGAAGAAACATCTCATCTCCTCTGGCCGGTGCGCGCGCTGTCTGCTATGTAGCGCGCACGGCGGCATTGCGACGTTCTCAGCGCCTGTTTGTGCACTACAGAGAGCGCTCGATCGGGCAACCTCTGTCTACACAACGGCTGTCACACTGGCTGTGTGAGGCTGTGTCACAGGCATATGTCTCCTCTGGGGGGGAGCCCCCGGAGAATATCAAAGCGCACTCAACCAGAGGAATTTCCTCCTCCTCGGTGTTGCGCGGAGGAATGTCAGTGGAAGATATTTGCACGGCTGCATCTTGGTCTTCCCCCTGTTCATTTATTCAATTTTATTTGAGGGATGTCTCCCTTTCCTCTCTGACACGCCCTGTACTGGGTGTCCTGTCAGAGTGAGTGACGTCAGGGATCCAGCTGTGCGCCTCTCTCCTGCCTCGCGGCACACAGAGAGCGGCCCTTTTTCCCCTCGTAGGAGAGGGACGTTCCCCTTCCTCTGACACACTTCGTAGGGAGTGCCTGGTCAGAGTGAGTGACGTCAGGGATCCAGCTGAGAGCTCTCCTACCTGGCTGACACGGAGAGAACGGCTGTTCCCCCTCTATGATCGCAGGACAAGGTGGGACCTTCGTCTCTACTTTCTCACAGCGGTCGGTATGTATTGTTCCTAGCCTTCACCCCGTCAGGAAAACAGGTATGTTTGCTCCAGGGACGGGGATGTGCCATTACGCATGGCACAACAGGCAGGGGGGTGTTATTAAGCAGGTATGTCTGTGCTTCTAGTGCTGGACGGACCCAGTGGGGCGCAGACTACATCATGCTTCGCCCTTAACCCAATAGCGATAGCCTTAGAGGGCGAAGCCATATACGAAATAGAACTGAGGTTACCTACTGTAACCCAGCTTCTATGAGTATTGGCGCAGCCCTCTAAGCGCTGGGCCCCACTGGCTCTACGAATAGCTGAAGAAAAGTTATATTGTATGGGAGCAGATCGCCGGGCAACCTCCCTATTTATACCGGAAGGAGGCCCGAGGGTGGGGCCCACCTAGCGGGTGGGCGTGGACTACAAGTGTTTTCAGTACTGCGCGGGGGCGCAGAAGGGTAAACCCAATAGCGATAGCCTTAGAGGGCTGCGCCAATACTCATAGAAGCTGGGTTACAGTAGGTAACCTCAGTTATGTAGGCACATTGTTATTGTTTCTTATCGCTAACCCCTCTTATGGCTGATAGCCAGGGTCGGCGTCATGGGGGGTCATTCGAGGGCCATGCCCCCCCAAATGAGTCACTGTGCCCCCCCAACGCAGGGTGGGCAAGCCTTGCCACTTTGCCGTTTTTTTTTTTTTTTTTAATCATAGAAGTGAAAACGTTTCCACTAAAGGTTTTTTGTGTGAAATACATCAGAAATAAAGAATACAAATATAAAACACAGCCTGAGGTGTGCTCACTGCTGCTCTCTGATTGGTGTGTTGCTTGACCAATGACCCCCGACTTTTGTTTTGTTATCATTACGTGGCTGTGTGTTTTAGATGAAAGCCGGTGGCAATCTGTTCATCTGTTACACTGATTATACAGTAAAGCCATCGAAAATAATATGATATACAGTACAGTACAAGTAGCCTACTTCTGGGTCTCTGTGTTTCATTCAAGCTCGGCTCTCTGTGTGTGTGGCACGATCGCATTTTGTGAGTGTGCGAGCGGTAACGTGGAATGTTGTTGTTAGCATCCGGTTAGCTAGCTATGCTAACAGATATAAAGAGCTGTTTCTACACCAAGGTGGAGGAGAGTCCTCTCCTGTCAGACTGAGAGGATCGTATAACCTCAGCTCAGTGAGGTAAGGACTCTCTCAGTGTTTAGATAGTTCACTTTAGTGTAAATTATCTCAGTGGGTCTCAAACGGTTTGGTCACCATTTATGTAAACAAGTATTTGCGAGGAACACATGTATATGATCATTAGCCTATAGTCTAGTTATTTAAAAAAATAAGAGAATAAATGAAAAACGGGTATGAAATACTATAGGACAGTAACACAAGAATACAGTTTAAAAGGGGAGTGATTAGTAAAATATCCATAAAGAAAAAGTAAATCTGTGTACAGTTCTGTTTCATATGAATGCTGAGAGATGTAGGCTATCCATTGATCTCTTCATTTTGCTCTCAAAGTGCACCAGATTGATGCATTTAACTTCAATATTTTAAAAATAATCTTCCCGGGGGAGCATGCCCCCAGACCCTCCTAGAGGAGGTTAGGTCCACCCCCACCTAAAACATGTTCACATGGATAGGATACAAAATACATTTGCACACTTTTTATATGGTGGCCTATGTCCATATGTTTCTGTTTTGGTGGTCGTGCCATAACCGTGCATGTATGCACAAGTCATAGGTGCGCTAGGAAATAGCACATACACCCCTCAATGTGTGTGAAAGACAATAGACTTTACAGCATGTTTTTTTAATTGAAGTTGCGTTGGTGTTTGTGTGTTGGTTGTTGATGGCAGTGTGTGCCCCCCTTGGTAAATGATTGCCCCCCCATTCGATTTGTTCTAGAGCCGACCCTGCTGATAGCTCCAGTGCCGCACGAAACATGTTTTCGATGGACGAGAGTGAAAATGGAACGCACACGCTATTTGTTGTTTGTTTATATCATGCAGTCTGTTCTTCTTCTCTGTCTTCCGGTTGTTGCCTCTTTTGAATGACGAATACACACTACCGCCGCCTGCTGGTAAGGAGAGTTATTGCCACTCACGCACTGAAGTCTTTGCGGTGTGTTCCCGTGCGACACATGGCCAAGACGCAGGAGGACACGGCGACGCAACAGCCGGCGTCGGCGAGTCCTCTGGTGACTGCTTGGTGTGTCAGGGCCTTTACTAGACATATGAAACCAGACATAGAACATCCTGAACTTTTGAACTGTGCTCATAGTGCATCTTAAAATTTGCAAGCCAAGCATAAAGTTTCCACCACAATTCTAGGAAGGCCTTGTGGTTTTTGACACCTTGAGAGCGGTTACAACGGTTGAAGAAGACAATGCACACAGGACTTGAACCAACATCCTGGACCAACAAATCTTCGAGACAATAGAGTGGTGCAGAGATGACGTATTTACCCGGAAGTAAGCTGCGCATCGGTTCCCTCAACAAAAAAGCAATGGGATTTCTCCATAGCATTTTGTAAAATAGCTCGAAATAAGGTCTGTGGAAAACGAACCTGTTTGATTAATGCACGTTTTGTTCAGCCGGATAATATCCACATGTCTACCCTACTTTTATAATTTTCGAATCATACATCGAATTGTCAGAAGCAAAATACTAACGTTATGGTATAAACGAACTACAGCAGGGTCGCACGACTTCAATGCCACGCCAATTTAAGATCGATATTCAAAAATACAGATTCAAAATTGTACAAGTTGAAGCGTTTGTCTTAGCACACGACCAGGAATGTTGCCAGGTCCAGAAGCTTGGCAGGGGTTAAACTGTTGAGATGTCCAATCTGCCTGTTTTACACACTTTGACCAACAGGGGGGTTTGTGTTCAAATGAAGCCCATGATGAAGCCTCATGAGATGAACCCTTTTGCGAACCAATTGGCTGGAAAGCTTCATAAGGCTTCATCTCGCCATCACTATTAATGAGCAGCCATAATAAACATGCACGCAGCATGCACCGATCACATGAGCACGGAGACTCTGCAGTCTGCATTAAACCCCATCGGCACAGAAGTTATCACAATAATAATGAAGTGTAGAACAACATAACAGGCAGCACTGTGGACAAACACTCACGTTCATTTACGCACACAATACGAAACTTAAGACGGCCTAACTTTCCTGCAACTACTGACGCACATTACCCTCTGATGTGTGACGTCATCCAAACCACGTGGGTTAGCCCCTCCCCACTATGAAGGCACAATTTAACAGGTATCAACTCTGTATAATAAAATAATATATATATATATATATCGATAACTATAACTTTGGGGCCTTTTCTACAGTGCTGTGCCTCCTGTCATCATTAATGGACGTCGCTTTAAAATAACAGCTCAGAGGAGAGGATTTCTCATTTCTCTAAACGCCTGCTACTTCCACTCCTCTCTCCTCAGTTCCCCTCCGCTCGCAGACACGAGGATAGGAGTCGAGGAGGGGAATTAGAGAAATGAGAAGCCTTCAAAATGTGCTCTACCAAATGGTGGCACTGGCAGTTAAAGGGCTAGAGGACTCACTCAACCTAATAGAGAGGCGAAGTCCCGCCCATCTACTTCCGCCCCATGGGACCTTATTTCGGGAAAATTATGTATTGAAGTCAATGGGGAGAGAAAGCTTATCTTTCGATCCCGTTTGAATTGTGCCATGAATTACACATATGATGTTTGTCAATCTTAAAAAATAATTTCCATGTCAAAAAAGTCACAGTTTGTCGTAAAACTGTTGAAATATAAGACTATGAAAAATACACAATTAGAAAGACTACAAATCCCAGAATCCCGGCCCCACATGCTGGCTCTTATGGAACCGACTAGGCTTGTTTGAGACGCGTTGCGGCTCGCCTCGAAAGTAGACGAGAATAGCCGATCGCAGCCGGGGGAGGTCTCAAAAAGCTCGCCTTAAGTCGGACAGCTCAGAGTCGGCTTCGTCTTCTTCTTCTCTCGGTTTTTTGGCGGATTGCAAACAGCTTGAAGGTGCATACCGCCACCTCCGGAGTCGGCTTGACTCGGTTTGCATTTATAAAGAATGCACACATGTGTTTAATCGTTAATGTCAGATATGTACTAAGTAAATACATTTGTTCCTGCTCAAGATTAGATTCAACTTTATTGTTATTGCACATATTACAGGTACTGAGACAACAAAAATGCTGTTTAGCTTCTAACCAGGTGCAACAAGCAGTAAAGTGAAAAGCAATGTACACAATCTACAGAATAAAATATAGAATGAATTGAATGATGAATAAACAGTGAGGGGTATGAATACACTAGAGCAGTGAGCAGTATGAACAGTGTGTATGAATGTGCTAAGATATATAAAGTATGAAAACGGTAAGCAGTGCAAGTATAGTATAACATAGATATTAATGGCATGATGATAAACATTGTGGAACAATGATGAACAATGGGAATGGATGTGGCGACAAACTGACACAAAACAACAACAAACTTTTGTGGAGCCAATGGGAGAGTTTCATCAGCAGCACGGGGTAAAAACCACCAATGAGCGCTCAGCTCGAGATACCAGCGAGTCGTTTCCCATCAAGCATTTCGCTTCCGCAGACCGTGGAGAGGAACTGCGCCGCCTCGCCGCGCCTCGCTCTCAAGGCTGCGGGCGTCTTTGTCCCGCGAGATTTCAACGTCTCATGTAGGCGAGCCTCCAGAGCAAGTCGGACAAAATGACTAACCATCATGCAACGTACGAGCAAGACGTTGATCGCAACTGCGCAGGTCTCGCTTGTCTCAAACAAGCCTATTAACTCCCCTTTTGTGTATACAGCTCTCAACATGCCCAGAGTAGTGATTTTCACCTCTTTTAATACTTTTCGCCTCATTCTGAAAGAAAGAAGTGAAATGTGCCAACGGGACGGTCGTCTTGGTGTGTGGTGCGAGACGGGAGATATAGTTCATTGAGCGGTTTCACACAAAAAAAAGGGTTACTTCACAGTTTTACGACACATTTTGATTTTTTTGACTTGCAAAATTATCTTTTAAATTGACAAACATCATATGTGTAATTCGTGGCATAATTCAAACGGAATCGAAAGATAATCTTTCTCTCGCCATTGACTTCAATTCATACTTTTCCGAAATAAGGTCCCATGGAGCTCCCCGGAAAGGGAGGGACTTCACCTCTCTATAGAGCAGGGGTGCCCAACCTTTTTTGAACCGAGAGCTACTTTTAAAGTTGCCAGTCTGCCGAGATCTACCAGTCCAAATAGAGAGGCGTAGCCATTACTGACAGCCTACTACCAGGTAAATACACACTACTTGTATAAAACTGACCTTTCTACAATGAATACTTCATAAAATACTGCAGATCCTTTATCTTACCTCTTTCTAATCTACACACATACAAGTATTTAACTGAAGTTACACAAGTGTTGTTGATACAGAGTTGGAGTTTATTCACACGTCACATACTACAGTGGGTCATGTTTTCAAGAAACATTGAAGTGCTGCCACATATGACACAGGAAAAAAAGAAAAGACTCTGAACCCTTTATTTGCCATTATATAAAAATAGTGTTGCTACAAAAGTATAAATGAGGCTTACTAATAAGACAACTCAGATCTGAAGCTACACAGGAATCTGCTGCCAAAGTGCAATAAAAAAGACAAAATTAATAGAATCAAACCCTTTTTTTGTTGCATTTTAGTAGATTATAAAAAGAAATGCCTTTAAAATAGGATGCAAGCAACACTAGTTTCTTAACCTGAATTGATAATAGACTAATCAATTTAAACAGAACATATCTTAATGTTTGCATTCTTATACCATGTTGTACAATAATTATAATGAATAAGTTCAAACAAACTAAAACTTAAAGCTGATTAATAGCGGTATCTAACTTGAGTTTTTATTATATCAAAAACCTGTTGAAATGCTACCGTTTTTTACTGTCCCCCAAAAGCGCGTCGGCAGCCTCCAGGACTGCTTCTTTCACAACTTCGCCATCTTTGAAAGACTGCATGTGTTTGGCAAGAACGTGACTGACACGATAAGATGCTCTGGTAGCAGCAGCCTTGCTCTTGTTGTTGGGCCCTGGTGAAAATGGACTGCTGTGCATTTAGCTGTCCTTTCAGGCCCCTCCCCTTTTGGAGCGTAGGGCAGAATTAGGAGGGAATTCCGTCTCGTAGCGTTTGTGCACTGTTTTGAAATGCCGCTCCTAAATTACCCTTCTTCGATAAAGCCACGCTCGCATTGCAGATGAGACAGATGGACTTTGAATTGGAATAGATACAAAATAATCATCCTCCCACTCGGAGTGAGAATTATATATGTTTTGCTTCTGCCATAATTGCGGTCTTGTGTGTGTGCGGCCTGTCACTCCTGTGTTGACACGGACAACGTTAGCGAACTAGTGCAGTGCACACTGCCCACTGCTCACCAGCCACGCCCCGACACATGGGGTCACGCCGGCCAATCACAAAGCTTTGATGCGTTCAAGTGCATTATTCTGGCACAGGAAGATTATGTTACAGGACATTAACGATAAAACAGAATATTGTTGTTCTATTTTTAGACACATCTCGCGATCGACTGGGAATCTCCCCGCGATCGACCGGTCGATCGCGATCGACTGGTTGGGCACCCCTGCTATAGAGCATGGGTCGGCAACAGGCGGCCCGCGGGCCATTGTTGGCCCGCCAGCAATAATATTTGGCCCGTAATTTTTTTTTTTTATTACAAAATAGGACCGACAGTCGCACATCAGGGTTTCCGTTAGCCGCCGATCGATCGGCCGCCGGTCATTATCGGCCGATATTCACTCTTAATAGTTTGATCAGTGCTCTCTATAAAGGCCGATCAGGAGAGCTGGATCTGATCGATATGGTCATAACCGCGAGTGAAGTGTAACCGGACCCGAGAGAGAGATCAGATCAGCTGCTGAGTCTGATGGAGACATGCAGCTCTGCATGATCACCTGAAGCCCCGCCCACTGTTTAGCGAGCTGCATGAGAAACTGACGGGCTGTCAGGAGAGAGAGGGAGGGAGAGGGGAAAAGAGAGGATCCGTTTCTCCCGTGTTATTATTCAAAGTTAATGTAAACTTTTGAATAATGTACTTCATCTACTACAAGTAGTTTGTTTGAATGTAATAATTATGTTGTTTGTGGAATCATTTATTGAAAAATGAATCTGAATTTTTTTATCTGTAACGATTATAAACTGAAGAAATATAAAAATGAGCCCCATTAACTGAGTTTTAAACATCAGCATATCCGGTCATAGTCCGGTGATTACCTGCTAACGGAAACTCTGCTACACAATTCTTATTATTATTATTGAAACATGACCGGTAACTTTCAAATTTGTCCGGTAAAATAAATTCTGTCCCGACATATCCGCTTACATTCATAATGTCAGCGGAGGGAGGGGAAGCGGCGCTGTGGAAGAGCAGAGTGGCGAGGGAGAGCTGTCATCTTCCCTTACAAGCTTAGTTCAAACATGTATTTATCGTGTGATTTTGGAAATAAAAATGTCATATTCTGAAAGCCAAGACTTTGTTTATTTAAAATCAAACAAAACACCCAATCCCCGAAAAACTATTTTTTTACGCAAATCCACGTTTATTTTGAAATGAGCCGTTGCGACTTTCGACTGATTTCCATAGAGCGGGTCACATATGGCAAATGTGTGGTTGGGGGGAACCAGGTCAATTAAAGTACTTATTTAACTATTAAATACATTGAGTTTGAGTAAAATACTTGGTTACTGATTAATTTAGGTTATAATTAGGGCTGGGACTCGATTAAAAAAATTAATCTAATTAATTTGAGGCTTTGTAATTAATTAATCGAAATTAATCGCATTTTTAATCACATATAAATATTTGACCTGAGAACAGTGAGAAGCAATTTTTTTCACATGGATTTTAGTATACCATTAGGCGCATTCACACCGCAGTACTTTTCCCACAAAGGTTCATGAGAATTTAGTTCATGAGAACTCTTTGAACCTGGGGGAGGATTAGGCAAATGAAGCCGCTGACGTCACTTCTTCTTCTGCTTTGGGTTTACTGGCAGGCAGCAAACCACTTCACGTCGTATACTGCCGCCCAAAGTCCCCGGAGTTGGGGACTGGCTTCAGTAGAAGCTGCTGGGAGTCCCAGCAGCTTCTACTGAAGCCTTCCGAGTAAATCGCCAGAACGCCGACACCTCCTCATCTCCACCGCTCCCATGTTTTATTTTGTGTTGCCATAAGTTAGTCTCTCTGCGTTTCTGCGCTGGGCTAATGCTAATAATGCTAATGCGAGGATAATAAAATTCAAAAAACTTTTTGGGAGTTTTACGGGGCGTGGTTTGCAATCCGCCCTGCCAATCAGAAATATAGCTCTTTTCTCACAAGAGAGCCGTACGAAAGTCCCTGCTCTCTAGCAGCTCTCTGCTCTCTAGCAGGGACTTTCGTGGGGGTAAAAAGGTTCTCATGAACTAATTTTAGTACCGGCTCTTTTTGGTGTGAACGCGATAAAAGAGGCTAACGTCCACGCTAGCTTCCACGCTATTGATTGATTGATTGAAAAGTTTATTAACAGCTTGTATATTGGGTACAGTACAGTACAACTCAAAACATACAATTGTTAAGGGGATGAAGACCAGAGAAAGACTTTCGTCTTATTTACATCAAGCTAGCTGCTATATGTTTTGCATTGAGGTGATACTTGAGGCTTGATGTGCTGCGGTGATATGCGAATTCCTTTTTGCATAATTTGCACACAACCGTGCTCTTATCGACGCTTCCATCCGTCCGTTTTTTAAAACAACATATCCCACTGTTGTTCACTGTGGTTTGTTGTTGTCTGAAGTCATGAACGTTAGTTGGTGCTCCAGTATAATTGGTACGCCTGAAACTCATCCAGTGAGAAACGTTCCGCGGTGCAAAAATAAGTGCGATTAAAATGCGTTAATTTTTTTAACGCGTTAATTTTTGTGTAATTAATTAATCTTAATTAACGCGTTAAAGTCCCGGCCCTAGTTATAATATATGAAATTGCAAAGCAAAACTGCTGTAATTGATTTATTTTGTCCTTTGGTATTTTTTAAAGGTTTTCAACCTGAAAGAATCCTAATGTGTCTTTGAAAAGTTGAAATAAAGAAAAGGAATAAGGATTCCAGTTGTCCCTCAAGCCTCTCAAATGTGGGCAAACACTCAAATACATGCCAAAAACCCAGAGAACTTGACAATACTTATCAGAATAAAAGTATGTTAAATAACACTGCTAGTTAATAACTCTACTTTACTCAGTGGAGGCTCGTCCATTGAGAAAAGGGAGGACCATCCTCCCTACAATTTCAGAGAAAAATAAAGTTTGAAGAGAACAATAAATACACCTCAATTTAAAAGATAAGTCTGTTAAAATACAGATAATAGCCCTGGCTTTGGGACTGAAATGGGGCTAGAGAGGACGAGCCTCCCTTTGGGCGGGTCTAGCCAGAGGCTCTGGATTGGGCGCCTATATCATCAGTGAACCATTCAGCGGATCTGACTGCGCATCAGAGTGTTGATGGGGAGGCTTATCAGCGATAGAGTTTTTTCTGAACAGGGGCGCTGCGCCCTCTTACCAAAATCAATTCCTTGAATTAGGCTTTGATTATGTTCTGGCCCGCCATCTTGCGGCTCAGCAAAAAATTGGCCCACGGCCAAACTTACTTGCCTACCCCTGCTGTATAGAGGTTTCTCAATACTCAAATTTCCCCTCCTCGACTCCTATCCTCGACTCCTATCCTCTAGACTTGGTGCCGCCCACAGGAAATGCGAGCGGAGGACTGAGGAGGGGAACCGAGGAGAGAGGAGGGGAAGCAGCAGGCGGTTAGAGAAATGAGAACTCCTCTCCTCTGAGCGGTCATTTTAAAGAGACGTCCATTAATGATGACAGGAGGCACAGCAGCCCTCTGTCTAATGGACAGATGTGTTCATGACGTCTTACTTTTAATTCATTGACAGTGCGGTATAATGAGACAATAACAGGCTACAGATGCGGACATATACACACACACACACATACACACACCCACATATATTTATATAAATATATACAATTTCAGAATCAAACAAGTATGAGAGCACTCTCATGGGTCATTCCAGAATTGGAGGACATTTCATGTCCTCCATATAAAAAAATCTAATAATCCATGCCCAAAATATTATTTAAATTATCAAATAGCTCTCGAACACCCCCATAAATGGCATTTTTCTCTTGTCCCCGCTTCTTGGTGACCAACTTGCATGTCAAATATAACATTTAAAATAGGGATTTTATTTACTTTTTTTGGTATTATTCTATTGATATATGTCTCTTGTAATGGTAAAATCAATTTGTTAAATCATAAACATATTTTAAATAACAGTAATTTTGCACAGAAGGTGTGTCCCTCAACATGTGTTCCACCCTGTTACCCAAACCTTTTTAGATTGGCAGAGGAAGTGAAAAAAATGTAAGTCAGATGACACAGTGGAAAGGACATCAGCTAGCCATGTGCTAGTGCCATGGGTAGACCAAAACTAAGTCCTCTCTTTTATTTTTCATATTTTTACAATCTTTTCAGTCTTAAAAAAGTGTGGCACTCTGACCCACTCAACCCTGTTACTCATATTATCAGAATAAAGCATATTAATTTCAAATTTATCTTTCTTTCATTAAATATCCAAGTGTGTCTTTGCCTTGAAAGTAGCATTACATGCTACATCTAGCAATAATTCCTGCGGTTAAAGCTCAAATTAGCATTGATTTTCAACCCTGTTACTAGAGTAACAGGGGTAATTCTTCATTGGAAAATATACATTTGATGCCTAGCTGGGAAAATCACTTTTTTGATGGTTTATTATCTGTTTTTCCTAAATACATAAAAAAATAAAATAAAATAAAAGGTTAATTTTTCAAAAATGTTGGTGTCTAAATTGTCCTCCAATTCTGGAATGACCCTCATAATAACGTAACACAATCAGAGACTGGATATATCCCCCCCTCTCTCTGGTCGCTGAAATGGGGAATTGAAATTACGGGCCAAAAGTTGTATTTACAAGTATTAAAAGTAAGCATAGGACACCAAACCAACTGAGACCCGTCTGTCCGCCGCATCTACGCACTGTACAACACACACCTACAGCTCCTAAAGCATATAGGCTACAGCCGTTGTGTATTTTATAATGTGAAGCACTAAATGGTCTTAGAAAAATATCGACTCTTTGTTTGTAGATATCTACTAAACTACAGCATACAAATACAGAGAGTAATGTGGGCCTGTTATACTGAGTGATATATATTTTACACACTGCTCTGCTTTCTGCACGGACCTCACAGCTATTCTCACTGTAAACATTGCGTCGTGATGAAAGCAGTTTCTAAAATAATATCCAGGGGATGCATGCAGAGCTGTCATTGGCTGAGATAAGTCCGGCCGTGCGTAACCTTCTTATTATACATCCATGTGCGTAACGCCTCCACCGTTCCCGGAAATGCATCCGCGGAGGAGCCGTGGAGGACCCATCAGTGTCTCCTCGGTTAGAGCTCCTCCAGAGAGCCTCCTCGATGCTCGGTCCTCAAAGTGCATTTAGAGAAATGAGATGTCCTTCAAAATGGCGTGCTGAAATTCATTTCCGGATCACTACCGGAGGACCGAGGAGTCGAGGAGGGGACATTTGAGTATTGAGAAACCTCTTATGTCTACTTGGAATGAGGATTTTGTTTCTCATCACATTTTGCTCATTTTTTTATTTTAATAAAATAGATGGAAATGCTACACAGGACCTAAGAAAAATATCTAAATATGATCTAATTAGAAACTTTTGATGATATTTTAATATGTATCAATACATGGCACATTTTACTTACTTACTTACTTACTACGTGCTGTAGTTGCAATGAGGCTTTTTCAGTTTTTGTTGGTTAATGCCCTCAATAAGATGTGGGCCTACCAGACCCCTGAGCTTTATACACCAGTCACACCTGACATCAGTGTTCTACTAGAACTTGGACGGCTTTAAAACAGTGTGCTCCATCTTCAGGTCAAGGATTGAGACTTTTTAAAGAACATAATGATAACCAAATAAACATTTATTTAGTTAAATAATTTATTTAGAAATGTTAGACAATTAGGTATATACATTTCAACCACATCAATAAGAGATTGTAGAACATTATGTAATGTAACCAATTTACTTTTCAGAATGTTGATCATCAAGCATGTGCTCCTACTGGCTGATGATCCAGCAACACCTGTACTAGCAAACTTCAGCAAAGCACATGTACATTTTAAGATAACAATACTGTACTTATATTTTAATCTGCTGCATTAGGCCCATTTAACTGGCTCCCACTGATCCTTTAATAAACAATGCTATGGCTTGATTAAATCCTTTATGGTTGTTATTTATAGTGAGCACATAGGGCCGCCCCGCTAAGTGTCAAGACCATTGCGGGAAATTTCAAACGCTCGGGGCCCCGGCACCTATTTTGCTGCACTGTTTTTACAAGACTTGAACCTGCACTCACATCTGCACACTTATGTAAATATATTTAACAATCCAAATATGTAAATATGTCTATTCAATTGACCAACGTTTTACTGTGATATCTTTGTTCAACAGTTACTATATCACTTTATTTTAAATGTTTCTATTATTTTATCCTATTTTATATTTATTACCTTGTGTGAATCACTTTGATTCACTTTTGATCAACTTTGATCACTTTGTTTTTCACTTTGACCCTGTTGCTGCTATAAACGTCTGATTTACCCACAGGGATAAATAAAGTTCCATCTTATCTTATCTTTAACCTCGGGCATGGTGCTGATCAGAGAAATCTTAAGTAACACAAATGTGATATGGTTTTAATTAACACAATATAACTTTGGTTTATTATCAGATATTCTTATACATTTTGTACAAAAATAATAACTGTATAGCTTTTTTTAACCATAATTAGTTGTTTCAGCATTGTGGGTATTATCAGTGCTAGACCATACATTATAATCCAGGGCATAGTGATGACATGTTTAGACTAAAAATATTTGTATCCATTTGTTCTTTACCAGCAATATTTCAATTCAGTCGTTTACTCAGCCTTTCTCTTTCCCTTTCTGCCACAGCACCTACGGAAGCAGAAACTGCAGGTTTTGATGAAGAGGAGTATGACGAACAGAGCAATAGCGAGGAGGAAGGCCAAGACATCCAGGCTGTGATACTGGTACCAGGTGAGTTCATGGGCCTGGACCCTCAGGTTCTTTGCTCCTTTTTTTCTCATGGTGAACTCGATCCAGAACACCGCCTCATCCCGAGGATTCATTGGTCTGTCGTGGAAGATACTGGATAGCCTCATGGCATTCTCCTTGTACCTGTGAGTGTGGACCTAAAGGGGCAACAATCTCAAACAATGAACTAAGTCAATCTATATTTTTATTTTTAAGTTTCTTTGCTTCAACAAAATGGGGATATGGTTACATTTGTTATGTTTTATGTATTTAAAACGTATCCAACAGGAATTCCTAAATGTCTGAGGGGCCTTGTGACCCTGGTGTTAATTAATTGACATACTACATTAACCATGCCTCTTTTATGGCATGCCATCAATCTTTTTCTGCATTAATAATGTGAGCTATTAAAAAAAAAAAAATCTTATTTTAATACCTTTTTAATAGACTATAACAGTTAAGATTAAAGGGCTTACGATTTCTCATTGATGACATCTCTAAAGAGCATCTCTTAAGTCCTCGGTCTTCATGAAGTTCAAGTCTACAGAAAGTGCAGCTTCTTTAATCTTCATATGCACCATGTTTTCTGGCTGGTCACCAAACAAGGGGATGCCCACCATGGGAACACCGTGGTAGATGGCCTCATAAATCCCATTTGTGCCGCCATGGGTGATGAAAGCTCTTGTCTTGGGGTGACCTGATAGGGAACCAAAATTCATGAAACATACATTACTTTCTCCCAGCAGGACTGGCTTCAAAGCACATCTCTTCACTCTTGTATAATGTGACACACACACTTAATGCAAAATGTAACTGTGGATGTTGGTGAAACTGATAAAGAGGAGTATGAGGAACAGAGCAATAGCGAGTTGGCAGAGGCATCTCAAAGCTGCAGTCTAAATGGCATCTAATGCCACATATTTTATGCCAAGTATTTTATCATCTCATGTTCGTTTGGAAAGTTGATTTGTTTTGTATCTTTATATATTTACTTCAAAAAGGTGCAATTCAAAGATAAAAGAGAATTTATAGGAATATTGAGTAGTATATCATTTGGCAAATGCATGCGTTATTATGTGAACCTACTTACATAATTAGGTATATCACTGGATAGTTTATAATTGTGTATAATATGAATGTTTAACGGTAGAATTATCCTTCATCTCTAAATTGACAAGCCACAGAACAAACCATACCGAAAAAATATGACTGTTTTCTTCCCTTACTGTATTTCTCCTTAGAATTTTGTAAAATCAAACCAAAAAGGGTGGTTGATACCCTATTTTATTTTAAAGTAAAAGTCATGACGATTATGGACAAAGGCTTTATTAAAGTTGTACTTACCCAGCAGGTCATTCTGAGGGATCCAGTTGTATATTCTGGTGTTGGCACCCAGAGTTGCTGGTTTTTCTCCACTGTATCTCCAAAGCACCTGAAACCAACAGTAAAACTATTTTAGATCTCAACTCTATGTCACACATTTCCACATGGCAAAATATTTGATAATACATTTAGGGAAAAGTAGTTGTGTTTTTAAAATGTTAGTACGTTTCGATTGGAAAATTGTGAGGCAATCTATCCAAAGTGATTTTCATATATTTAAAAAAACCCATCTGAATCCCCCGTATTTAAAACTTCTTAAATTATAATAATATTAATATAGCTAATGCTATAAACGAACCAAATCACAGTCGCATGGATTTACTTAAGGCAGATTAGTCTCTAAAGCATGGTTAGTAGTCTCATTAACCCACTAAATAGCAACAGTGGTTTTAAAAACACGGAGGCCGTGGGTGTTTCTCAATGTCGAGGACGCTTCCTTGGTAGGACATGTCTTCCGAGTCAGGTCCTTCAGAAGCGAGGCAAGAATCCTTCCTAGCCTCGGAAAACAAAGAATGGTGGAACAGGCTTACAGGTGTGCGTCATATGCGAGGCCCCGTCTTAAATTAGCGTGATTTCCGCCAAAGATTTTGGAAATTGGTCTGTGTGCAAAGCATTGTGGGGATTTTAAGACAGCGAAGGATACACATGTGCAGCCTCGAAATTTCTCGCAACGAAGGACGCCGGCCTCGGTGGAATTCCAAGGATCCTGGACATTGGAACAGTCCTTTGGCAGGACTCGATGACGTAGCGTCCTTGAAATAGTGGCTCTGGGGGAGCCTTCCTCGACATTGAGAAACACCCCGTGTCTCAATTCAGGGGCCGCAGCCTTCGGAGGCTGCATTTGTAGACCGCATACGTCACTCCGCCGAAAGAAGGCTGTCCCAATTTAAAAAAAAGACAAGACTCCTCCGAATGCGGCCCACAAATACGGCCTTCTTTTCTGTGATTTGAAGGATACATCTGATGTATCCTCCGCGGTCTACCATATCCCAGGATGCAATGGAGCGTGATGGGGGCGAGTGAGTTTTTTTCAAATCCAGCAGAGTGGATTTAAAAGCAGCAGCAAGCGGAGGAATCACTAATAAATGTGAGTATTGGGTTTCAACTAACACACGTCAAGCCCAGGGGCATTAAAACGTACATTTTCGTTAAATAATACGGATAAATATGTGACGTTAGTGATGCTAACTATCTAGCTGGACGTGCTGCACTGTTGTTTTACACTTATTTTTTAATTCAATTCAGAAGTTTACTAAAGTCATAATGTAATGTATAATGTATCCTAATCCCATAATAGTAAGAAAAGCAAAATGGACAGCAGCCTTTTGCTTGATTTTTGTTTTTGCAGTGCTGTCAAAGGGATGCAAGTGTGACTGTCACTTCATCTCTTTTAGTTTTAAAAAAAAAACAGTACATCATTTTTAAATAATCCTTTAGGGATTGTTTGTCTGTAATGCTTAGTTATATTTTGCAATAATAATTTTACAACTCTGTGTTTAATGTGATTAATTAATTTTTATTTTTCTCTTGTTTTTCTCTGTGATTAGGACAATTCTGGAGAAATAGATCTGAAAGGTGCACGGCAAATCAGCAGGACAGAGCTGCCATCCACCTGGACCCCCGTGGTGCTGGAGAAAGCAGAACGGCGTACATCCTCCACCCAAACCTCTGCTTTCTGCACTCCTACAGATGTAGGAATGCAGAACTGTAGAGCTCAACACTGCTGTCACTTTAGCCTTACATACTTTGACTTCAAATTAACATATTTCATCTGTGTGCCATATAGTACTTCTCATTTTGCATACTGTATATACTTATTACATTGCTGTTAACAGTTAATTTATTTGCAATACTGTCTAGATTTAATCTACAATTAAGATTATATTAATTTATCTAAATTGTGCTTGTTTATATTTATCTATATTTTATCTTGCACTTTTCTGTGTCTTAGTTTCAGAATTAAAAATGTTCTATGTCCTTTCTTTTAATAGATATTTAATGATTATAGCTTGAGTCTGTCTTATTCCCGAAACAGCTGCTTCTATACTTGCTGCACATATAATACAAATAAACAACTCCATAAACACACTTATGCTGCTGATATTTGTGTTACTGCTGTTGATGTTCAATGGCATGATTGATTTCCTCTGTCTCAATGATGAAAGTTATAATAATAGAATACATGAAGCTGCAGAGAGAGGATGGATATATTCTTACCTCTACATTGTGATTAGATGAAAATACAAAATTGAATGAAAATAGTAATTGTTAAACACATTGTTTATTTAATTTACTGAGATTGTATCCATTATTTCCAACATGTTTCCTACATAAGCAGTGGAATAATAGGATATCTCTACGTCATTAAACTGTCTTAAATTCTGTTTAGTTATATCAATACAGAACATAGGCCATAGAAAATGTTTAATTGTATATTTCAGCAGAGCAGGGGGTCATGGTGCTGTAGGTAGGATATCATCTGGGCTGGTTTAGGGGAAGAGGGAGAATGTAAACTGTTATAAACCACAGCTAGATATTAAGATTAGGAAAGTAATATTGTTAAAAATCAATCTATACAACATGCTTTTGTTCATTTAAAAAAACATGTTGTTTTATTAGTAGGCTACAGAAAAATTAAGACTTATTTTAAATATGAAATAATATCATTAAATTACATCAGCTATACATAATTTACTTGTTAACTTACTAATGTAATATTACTGGGGGCTAAAGGAACAGCTTAATCTTATTTAGCTGGCGATAAATAAAGATAACCGACTGCAATGAAATAAAGAGGACCATGGTCCTCTTTATTTCATTGCAGTCGGTTATCTCCAAAAAATGGTTAAAGTAAAAAAGTGAAAGTAAAGTTTCTGGATCCTTTTCAGCTGAGTTAGCTTGTAAGCTAATTTGCTAGCAGGCTGCTGGAGCAGCGCAACAGAACATAAACGTAAAACGTAAATAAGAAGTGCTCCGTAGGCCGCTCGGTCCAGCCTACTCGGTCTATGTGGGCTGCATCCTTCATGGACTGCGTAGTCCTCCGAAGGATGCAGTCCCTGAATTGAGACACGGCCATAGAAGCAAAACCTTAAAAACTGCTAATCTGTTAAGCATCTGTGAACCAGACAGATTATCTAAAGCAGCTAACCAAAAACCCACTTGACTTTGAGAACAAGAACCCAAAAGGTGCTAAAATGCTAACTCATTTTATGGATGTTGAACTCATTCCTGCTCCACTTTCAACCATAAAACGTTTCCTGTAGCCTGAACTTTACTCCCATTTAATCCAAATCACATGTTGCTCCTGAACTCCTTCCTTATCAAAGGTGATAAATTGTTGGATTAATTAAAGCCAAGCATTTTATTAAATCAAATTAAAGCTTGAAAGCTCTTCTGACAAATTATTTGTTTTAGTTTCTTACTGTACAGAGCATCACTACAAGCAGGGCCTATATACACACATACATGTATGAAAAGGGGTCTGCCATGAGCAGTTTGGGTTTCAATGCCTTCCTCATGGGCCGCTGGGTAGTAGTGAAGCAGAGATTGAATCGGCAAAGTTCTGATTCCCAAGTAAATTCCCAACAGACTGAGCTACTGCTTCACAAACAAATAAAACAATGTCTATCTAGGGGTCATTCAAGTCAGTTCCAGTTCCGTGGAGATTGTCCTCTTACCTTACCTTTTGTGGGATCTGAGCGAGGGCTGAGGCGATCATGTTTCCCTTCTCTGTAGTAATGTTCTTGATGAATGATCCCAAAGTGAAGACCACAATGCCAGCATCTCCAGAACTCTGCACAAATTCCTCCATATCCTGCAAAAAGAGAAACATTTCTTGATGCAAACCAACCAGCTCCGTCTTTTCTCAGCATTGTAATGGTCAATTATCTTCATTGCTTTAGTCATCAATTACCTCTGGTAAAGGTTTAGCCGGTCTGCAGTGGATTCCACCAACAAATTTGAAGTTGGGAAGGAAAGGACGAGGGAAATCAAAATCCCAGTCGGTTTGCATCAACCAGATATCTGCTCTACCCATCGTCTCACAGACGATGGGTAGGGTGGGTGTTCCTGTCGGAATGGAGGATATTGATATTGATTTTTATACAGCTTAGTATCATCTTTGTGATAATTACCAAAGTGAGAACAACCACGATTGGAAGTGAAATATTGCATATGGTCGAATCCTCATTAGACTCCATGAGGTCCATTAAAATAAGTGGTGTTTCAAAGCTCACCTTTGACTTCGGAGTAATATTTATCGCGTTATTTCCAAAAAATGTGGTGCTGTACAGTGTCTTGCAAAGCGTAGTAAAGAAAGTTCCACACTCTCTCTGAGAAGTCCATCTTGTCGGTCAATTTGCTCATAGCTCCAGGGACAAAGGAGGGAGGAGCAGGGAGCTGACCACAATATCTCTCCCAGTTGTGGGCTATGGAAAAGCGCAGAGTAGACCAGGGGGATGCCCAAAATCTCTGCAAGTAAATCACTGCCGGGGTAAACGGGGTCAGCCAGGAGAAGGTCATATTTTCCCTCCTTCAACTTCTTCATGATGGTTTCTGATTTTAGGACGCCATCCAACATTTTCAAAGAATTCTGCATGTTGACCTTCATCAGATCTATGAATCTAATGTAAATCTGCAAGTAGCTCATATGATCCATCTCGTAGACAGAGAAGTGAAGGAACTCTTCCATTAATGCCTCAATGGTTTCCTTTGAGACGGAGATGTTAAAGGGTTCATAGCCAAAGCGAGAAGGTTCACTAGAGTTCATGAACATGGAGGTGCTTGGGATCAGCACCTTCACCTGGTGTCCCCTGCCGACCAACGTCTCCAGCACAGGCTTCATGTTAATCCAGTGGCTGCCTTCAGTGTACCACACCAAAATGTTCCCTCCATTTGCGCTCCATGTCACAGTAAGTATCAGCAGGACACAAACGGAGAGATGCTGCTCCGGCTTCATGGTGCCTGTTTGTCAGGTCATTGAAGTCTGATCCTTTTCAAACATGCTACTAGAAAAGTAACCATTAACTAAACAAAGCTGAACTCTGGCTCTTATCTTCTCTTTTTCCTGTATGGCACATTAGATAACACACCCTACTGAAGGCAGTGGTCAGAGGTAAAAGGTTATGGGGCTTAACAAAACTAAGTAGTATTAGTAGCAATAAAACCAGAAATGTCCTTATTGGATTATTTGTTAAATACACACTGCAGATCCCCAGATTTGTGTTAAATGTCACATAGTGAAAATGCTGTTGTGCTACTCTTATTGTTGACAATGGAAAAGGTAACCCAGGACATACACTGAACAAAAATATAAATTTAACACTTTTGTTTTTGCTCCCATTTTTCATGAGATGAACTCAAAGATCTAAAACATTTTCTATATACACAAAATAACCATTTCTCTCAAATATTGTTCACAAATCTGAAAAGATCTGTGATAGTGAGCACTTCTCCTTTGCCGAGATAATCCATCCCACCTCACAGGTGTGGCATATCAAGATGCTGATTAGACAGCATGATTATTGCACAGGTGTGCCTTAGGCTGGCCACAATAAAAGGCCACTCTAAAATGTTCAGTTTTATCACACAGCACAATGCCACAGATGTCGCAAGTTTTGAGGGAGCGTGCAATTGGCATGCTGACAGCAGGAATGTCCACCAGAGCTGTTGCCCGTGAATTGAATGTTCATTTCTCTACCATAAGCCGTCTCCAAAGGCGTTTCAGAGAATTTGGCAGTACATCCAACCGGCCTCACAACCGCAGACCACGTGTAACCACACCAGCCCAGGACCTCCACATCCAGCATGTTCACCTCCAAGATCGTCTGAGACCAGCCACTCGGACAGCTGCTGCAACAATCGGTTTGCATAACCAAAGAATTTCTGCACAAACTGTCAGAAACCGTCTCAGGGAAGCTCATCTGCATGCTCGTCGTCCTCATCGGGGTCTCGACCTGACTCCGGTTTGTCGTCGTAACTGACTTGAGTGGGCAAATGCTCACATTCGATGGCGTCTGGCACGTTGGAGAGGTGTTCTCTTCACGGTTGAATCCCGGTTTTCACTGTTCAGGGCAGATGGCAGACAGCGTGTGTGGCGTTGTGTGGGTGAGCGGTTTTTTTATGTCAATATTGTGAATCGAGTGGCCAATGGTGGTGGTGGGGTTATGGTATGGGCAGGCGTATGTTATGGACGACGAACACAGGTGCATTTTATTGATGGCATTGTGAATGCACAGAGATACCGTGACGAGATCCTGAGGCCCATTGTTGTGCCATTCATCCACGACCATCACCTCATGTTGCAGCATTGTTACGTACTCTCTAGGGTAGAAGGAAATAACACACCCCAGTATGGAATTAGATATATTACAAGCGTTTATTTATATCTAATATATAGGTAGAAAATAATGAGGCAGGCAGCCTGGCACAAACAAAAGGCAAAAGAGTACAAAGTAAAATGAAGCTCAACAAAAGAGCCTTGATAAGTAGCCTACAATAACATGAATAGGCTGAACAGAAAGTAATAAATCAACCCTCTCTATAAGAAGGGAACAAAAATAACAAAAGAAGGCTGTTTAAGAAACACAGCTGTACATGGAGCAAACAATCAACACAACGCTATACTAGTAGAAAACACACTATATCATGTGACCCCAGTCAACACAATGCTAAGCTAACAGGAACACTCGAAAGGTACAAGTCAACCACCGTTGATGTAAATATCACAGCGAGAGCAGAAGTGTGAGGCGTCTGATTAGCACAGCAGACCCTCCCGAATGATGTCAGTCCGTCACTGATGTCACCGTTGATGTAAATATCACAGCGAGAGCAGAAGTGTGAGGCGTCTGATTAGCACAGCAGACCCTCCCGAATGATGTCAGTCCGCGGCCTTTGTACTCCTCCCCCGTAAGGTGTGCTGGATGGGTGCAGGGATTGGAGGACGTCGATCCAATCCCCTCTCCGGAAACGCGGGCGGGACAGCCAATGACATCTAAGGAACCTCACAGCTCATTTGCATACACACAGAACAGAGTTAATGACACCAGGGAGCCAGCGGCTGTAACAAGCATGATAATGCACGGCCCCATGTTGCAAGGATCTGTACACAATTCCTGGAGGCTGAAAACATCCCAATTCTTGCATGGCCAGCATACTCACCGGACATGTCACCCATTAAGCATGTTTGGGATGCTCTGGATCGGCGTATACGACAGCGTGTTCCAGTTCCTGCCAATATCCAGCAACTTCGCACAGCCATTGAAGAGGAGTGGACCAACATTCCACAGGCCACAATCAACAACCTGATCAACTCTATGCGAAGGAGATGTGTTGCACTGCGTGAGGCAAATGGTGGTCACACCAGATACTGACTGGTTTTCGGACCCCCCCAGACCCCCCAATAAAGCAAAACTGCACGTTTCAGAGTGGCCTTTTATTGTGGCCAGCCTAAGGCACACCTGTGCAATAATCATGCTGTCTAATCAGCATCTTGATATGCCACACCTGTGAGGTGGGATGGATTATCTCGGCAAAGGAGAAGTGCTCACTATCACAGATTTGTGAACAATATTTGAGAGAAATGGTTATTTTGTGTATATAGAATTTTTTTTAGATCTTTGAGTTCATCTCATGAAAAATGGGAGCAAAAACAAAAGTGTTGCATTTATATTTTTGTTCAGTGTAGGAAAAAAAAGATATGTGTTTTATCTAACATTTAAAGCTATTCTAACATTTTGTCAATACAGGGCACACTTCACCTGTGCTGTAGTTGCAATGAGGCTTTTCTGTTTTTGTTGGTTAAAGCCCTCTGGAGGATGTGAGCCAAACTTGAAAAACACATCAGTAAGGAGAAGTGTAATTACCACTCTAGGAAGCAGTTACCACGTAAGGTTAGTATACCATAGATTTATGCTTTAAAAACATCCTAAATATTTCGAGTGTGTATAGCTTTTCTTTATACTCTAAACAGAGTCCAGTCGTGAGAGGATAGATGCTGTGTGAAAGTCATGAGAGCACCCGAATGGCCAGTATTTTAAGGTAGGTAAAGACAGAGTGAGAGATTATTGCAAACTTTGTTTCTCTCCTAACATCTCCTCACATTGACCAAAGGGTGAATGTCTGATGATTTTGACAAGTATTTTGTTTCTTAAATCATATCTTTTCATTTTGTCTTCACAAGCAGTGTATGTGTGGGATCAAAATAATTATTAAACATGAGAATATAAAATAACACTTTTTTGTAACCTTTTATTAGTTGTTTCAACGTCTTTGAGAACAGGCCATTATTTATAACCCAGGGCATAGCGTTAACATTTTATGTTTTAGACTAAAAAGAATGAACAACCAGGCAGATTTCTGTATTCATCTGTTCTTTACCAGCTACATTTCAATTCAGTCGTTTACTCAGCCTTCGTCTTTGTCTTTCCCTTTCTGCCACAGCACCTACGGAAGCAGACACTGCAGGTTTTGATGAAGAGGAGTATGAGGAACAGAGCAATAGCGAGGAGGAAGGCCAAGACATCCAGGCTGTGATACTGGTACCAGGTGAGTTCATGGGCCTGGACCCTCAGGTGCTTTGCTCCTTTGTTTCTCATGGTGAATTCGATCCAGAACACCGCCTCATCCCGAGGACTCATTGGTCTGTCGTGGAAGATACTGGATAGCCTCATGGCATTCTCCTTGTACCTGTGAGTGTGGATATACAGATAAATTACTATTGGATTGTTACGTTTCTTCCCCTTACAAAGAGTGTTAAACTCTCTTGTTGACTGACATATTGAAGGACAGGGTTATAGAATATCCTTCATTATCTTTTATTACCCGTCAATTTGTTATTCAATAGGTTATATTTTAAAGCATTATTGCTTTTAATTAATTTACCTTTTTTTGGTAATATTTCTTTTACAAAACAAGCTGTTAGAATATGAAATATAAGTGCATGAAGAATAAAGATAAACATAGACCGTGCGGTCAGTTTTCATGTGAACACACAAAACAGATAACAAATGGGTTTCCCTGCACTGGCAGCAGAGGCCAAATGAAGCAGCCTTTTTGCCCTACAAACGAATATCTAAAAAACAATTTATTCAAAGGGAGTAAATCCTGCTGCATTGGGTGCCCTGTGAATTACTTTGAGTTGCCAGAGATCGGCCTCAGTCTGTGTATTTACCCTTCAAAATCACATACAGCCTTCAGAATTTTCAGTTAACTCGACTTTTGGTGTCATAATTTTAAAACCTAATCCCAACAACAATGCCAATATGAGAGGAAAAGGTCATCCATGATTTCGTATTGTCTTAATGACCTTGAAACACTGGTGTACATTTAACTGATATCCTAGCACTACATGTATAGCTCCTTCGAGGTATGTTGTCAAATGTATTCTCTTCAAAAAGCTATCTTCTTTCAATACCTTTTTATTAGACTAAAACATACCAAGATATATAAAATAACTTACGATTTCTCATTGATGACAGTGTTGACTGCATCTCTAAGGTCCTCGGTCTTCATTGAGTTAAATTCTACAGAAAGTGCAGCTCCTTTCGTCTTCATATGGACCATGTTGTGTGGCTGGTCACCAAACAAGGGGATGCCCACCATGGGAACACCGTGGTAGATGGCCTCATAAATCCCATTTGCGCCACCATGGGTGATGAAAGCTCTGGTCTTGGGGTGACCTGATATTTTACCAAAAAGAATGAAACATGTGTTACTCTCTTTACTCAGGACTTTCTCTAGAGCACATCTCTACTCTTCTTTATGATGTGACTGCTATACTATACAAACTGAACATTTGAAAAAGCTTGGGTTAGATCCCAAAGAGATTTTACAAACTCTGCAGAAACGACAATCAGGCACACAGGACCGGACCTCATGGTTTGTGCTTTTAGTACAGCTTTGAGACACTCTGGTTGTTGGTCCAACCCAGGCATAAGCTGTCCCAATTAAGTAAAACTAACGGTTGAGTTTGAATGATATTCAAAGAGATAGTGAGTAGGTATTCTCAAAAACATTGGAATGTTAACTCAACAACCTTTGCATTTTTGTTTTGTGTGCTGTTGATGTACATTTTTTTATCATAAAGAAATGTACAAAATAAATGGAATAAATACCAATAACATTCAAAATGAATTTGGCGTTTGGTAAGTAATTCTGTAGTATATGAAGTTTAAAAATGTTTGATACTACTGTATGATAAATAGAGAAAGGGACACAGCCTAAATTGTGTGGACCTACGTGTAATGTATAGGTAACTTTTCACTGGATAAATAAAAGTTATTAATTATGCATTTAATACATTTGTAAGGGTTGAAATATCCATTATTCAAAAGGACAACCTTTACCGAAATAGTATTACTATGTTTTCTGTCCTAGTGTATGTCTCTTTAGGATTTTGTACTGTGAAACTAAATTATGACAACAAATGTGGTGGATACCCATTTAAATGTGAAAGTCATGAATCTCTTTGTCAAAGGATTTTATTAAAGCTTTACTTACCCAGTAGATCATTTTGTGGGATCCAGTCGTATATTCTAGTGTTGGCACCCAGAGTCACTGGTTTTTCTCCACTGTATTTCCACAGCACCTTAAAACAATTTAAAGTAAAATAGTTGTATTTATCTCAACATTGTAAAACATTGAATTAGCAATGGTTGATCTTTGATTCTTAACTTGGCGGTTTTAGGGATCTAGTTAGTGGGACGGGTACCATAATTCGTTTTTTAACTTCATCTTAACCTCTCCCAACATCTTCCTAAATGTTACATTATTGTTAAGACTTTATTGTTCCTCCTTACCTTATGCCCTACACATCGGCAGGACCTATGCATTAAACCTTAGTTCTGGTTTGGGGTCCATCCATCATGCATCCATTGTCAACATCCATTAAACAAAGTCTGGTCGCAAAGGTAGCAGTTCCAGCAGATGGCCCAAACCTGCCTTTCCCAGGCAAACTTTTGACTGTTGTCCTTGCCTATACACCGAACAGCAGTTTTGTGTATTCGGCCTTCTTGGAGACCTTGAACAGAGTGCTGTATGGGGCACCTGAAGGGGACTACTTAGTCTTGTTCGGAGACTTCAATGATCATGTGGGCAATGATGTAGACTTTTAAAGGGGTGTGATTGGGAGGAACAGCCTCCCTGATCAGAACCCGAGCAGTGGATTATTATTCTGTCCTTGTCGTGGCCCATTCTTGTGGGATATCTAAAAACTGTGCCACGTCAACAGGGATCCGCTTCTTGACTCACACGTTAAAAACCATCCAAATAAAGCTCTGTAGGCGCTGATTTCTTTGCCTTCCTCGGCCGATTTATTTACTTCCATATATTTAAACAAACAAAACGATCAGTGTAACGTGAGGTCAAAGACTGTTCCGATTCCCCGTTCATTGCTGGAGACAATTTCCTCCTCACGCTCAGTCCCACCCCTTCCTTATATCACAGGTGTGGCTCGCAGTAAATCAAGGTTTTTCTCCGAATATTTAATTCGGTACTAATACATAAATGGAAAGAATATATTAAGATCAAAATTAATAAGAAAATAATACACTCATTGTCAACACAGAAAATGGCTCTAACATTCCAGCCCCTAATTGCATAGAATATAGCAATTACAACAAATAATAAATAGAGCCAATATTCAAAACAAATATTCATTTTCTTCTTGTCAGAGTTCATAGATGAGATTCTTCTGGAGTTCAAAAATCGATTTTTCTAGCTTCAGCCAGTAGTAGTCCAGTTCATCTCCAGCTTCCAGGAGCAAACAGAGTTTGTTGACAGGCCTCTGTAAAACACTTGTTTTTGTTTTAACTAGAACACTTCGGACAAGACCTTTACTTCCTGGCAGGGTCTTCAGAATCCGTCTTAGCACCCAGGAGTTTCTGGGAGCCGAATCGTCCACAATAACAACGAGATCTCCAGGAAGAAAGTTCCTTCTGATCTTATTCCATTTATTTCGCTGTTGCATTGTTGGAAGATATTCTCTGACCCATCTCTTCCAGAAAAGATCAGCCAGATATTGTACCTGTCTCCATTTTCTTCTTGAGTACAGGTCCTCCTTCACGAAGAGTCCAGGTGGCATAACAGGATGAGTTTTGAGCAGAAGCAGATGATTAGGTGTTAAAGGCTCCACATCATTCAAGTCATTGGTTATGGTTGTGATGGGTCTATCATTCATTATAGCTTCCACTTCACATAAGGCTGTTTGCAATGCCTCATCATCCATGACTTGTTCTCTTACCACAGAGCTCAGAATCTTTTTTTAGTGACTTGATGAGTCGCTCCCATACGCCTCCGTGGTGAGGGCCTGCTGCTGGGTTGAATATCCACTCGATCCCTTCTTGGAGAAGGTTGCTTTGGATTTTGTCGTGGTTTAGTTCTTTTAATGATTGTTCAAGCTCCTTTTGCGCACCAATGAAATTTGTACCTTGATCAGATCTGATGGTTTTCACAGTACCTCTACGACATAAGAATCTCCGTATTGCATTGATGCAGGAGTTTGTGTCCAAACTACTAGCCACTTCAAGGTGGATTGCACGGCTAGTAAGGCATGTGAAGATTACACCCCATCGTTTCACATTAGTCCGACCTCGCTTTATCTCAAACGGTCCAAAATAGTCCATGCCAACTGCAGTGAAAGGTGGCAAATCTGGCATCACGTGGTCCTGAGGAAGATCTGCCATCTTTTGCTCTCCTACTTTAGACTGCATACGTCTGCAGAAAACACACTTTCTGATGATCTTTCGTGCTGAGGAGTTTGCAGAGGACATCCAATATTTTTGTCCTAGTTTAGACAGCATGTAATTTCTTCCAGGGTGACCAACTTGGATGTGTATGTGTCTTAGAATGATTTCTGATATGTGGGATTTTTTGGGCAGGATTATGGGATTCTTAGCGTTTACTGGCATAGCTGATCTGTTAATCCTCCCCCCAACTCTCAGTATACCTTGATCAAGGATTGGGTCCATTTTTAATATAGGGCTGTCCTTTTTGCAGTATTTCCTTTTTTCAAGGAGGTTAATGTCCTGTGCAAAGTGTTTCCTTTGTTCAAATGCAAGTATGGCCATTTCAGCATTGTCCATATCTTCCACAGTCAGATTTGTGTTGACGGTCACTTTAAAGTTTATGGCCCATTCCTTCAGTGAATCATTACTCGGCAGCAATCCAGGGTTTGTCACCTTCCTTCTTTGAGTGATCTCCAAGAGCAATCTTTTCCATTTCAGGATCCAAGCTACAGCTTTTTTCAGGCTGTTCCAATCTGAGTAGTGCTCAATTAGTTCACTTGTGGGACTTTTCCCCTCAATACTCATCACATTTACAGTGACATTCCTTTTCACTTCAGGATCATCTGGAGAAAGAGATCGTTGTGACCTTTTGTCTGGGTTCCCTGGCCACTGAGACTCCTCCTCTTGCAGGAATTCGGGTCCATGTAGCCATCTTTTAGACTTTAGGAAGGCTTCAATGTTTAGCCCCCGGGAAGCATCATCGGCCGGATTTCGTTTGGAGTCCACATATCTCCACTGAGTCTCATTTGACATGTCGTGAATAACTGCAATCCGATTAGCTACAAAAGTGTGGAATCGCTTGGTTTGATTGCAGATATATTTAAGTACAGACTGGCTGTCTGTCCAAAAGATGGACTCTTGGAGGTTTAGCTGTAGCGCTGAGCATAACATCCGATCCATCCTTGCAGCTAGGGTGGCTGCTGTAAGCTCCAGTCTGGGTATAGTCATCTTTTTGAGAGGGGTTACTCTAGCCTTCCCCATCACTAAAGCAACATGAACTTCACCCAAACTGTTGACACATCTGAGATAACTTGCAGTGCCGTATCCTTACTCACTGGCATCACTAAAGTGATGCAACTGCATGGTTTCCACTTGGCCAAAATCCTCAGGTTTGAAGCATCTGCTAACCTGCAAATGTTTTAATTGTTCCAACTCAGTCAGCCATTTTTCATATGGTTTGGAGAACTGACCAGGGATTGTTACATCCCATCCACACTTAGCCTAACAAAGACCTTGGAGAACTTGTTTTGCCTTTAGTACAAAGGGGGCAGCAAGACCTAACGGGTCATATACTGAACTGACAGTAGAGAGCACAGCTCGTCGGGTAAGGGTCCTGTTTTTTATTGCAATTTGGAATCCAAATGTGTCGTCTTCAATATTCCAGTACATTCCAAGGGGCCTTTCCACAGGTAGCTTCTCTCTATCCAGGTCCAGTGCCTTGATCTGTTTGGCTTTGTATTCATCAGGTATAGCAGCCAGGACCGCACGGCTATTGCTAATCCATTTTGTTAGTTTGAAACCTCCTTTAGCACATAGTTCACTCAGATTCTTAGTGAGGATAATAGCTTGCTCTTCTTTTGCAACAGATTTCAGGCAGTCATCAACATAAAAGTTTGATTTAATGGTGTCAACTGCAATTGCGTCACTCTGGCTCTTATTATCTTCTGCTGTCTTTTGCAGGGCAAAATTGGCTCAGCTTGGTGAGGAGATGGCACCAAACAAATGAACTTTCATTCGGTATTGCTCTAAACTTCGGCTTGTGTCACCATAGAAATCTCTACAAGTTTGTGTCTTTTTCGTGAACTCGAACTTGGTGGAACATCCCTTCAATATCTGCCATGATGGCAAACTGTTCCTGGCGAAACCTCAGCAGAACGCCAAGAAGTGAGTTGGTTAAGTCAGGTCCTTGTAAGAGTTCATTGTTGAGTGATGTTCCTTTGTATGAAGATGTACAATCAAATACTACTCTTAGTGTATTTTTTCGCTTGTGGTACACCCCATGGTGGGGGATGTACCACACCTTGCCATCATTTGGATGAAGGTCCTTTGATGGCACCTTTTCTGCATAGCCTTTTGTGATTACATCTTCCATGAAAACCTTGTACTCTTCAGCATAAGCAGCATCCTTCTTGAATTTCCTAGCAAGGTAATGTGCTCTTTGCTCAGCTATATGGTGATTATTGGGCATGATGACATCACTATTACGAAGTGGCAACGGTAGATAATAGTGATTATCCTTCAGTGTAGCTGCACTTGATACCAGCTGCATGAATTTACTTTCTTCAGCTGACATTTGAAGTTTTCCCTCATATTCTCTCTCTGGGAAATCATGATGATAGTGATTTACAAGAAGCTTTTCCAGTTGTTCAATTGAGATGCGGTTTACTGATGCCACTGGTCTTCCAAATGTGTCCACAGCTGTAGTTGAACTAAGCGGTCCATTGACGACCCATCCTAAGAGAGTTCTTACAGCATAAGGACCATTACCTTGGCTATTTATGATTTGCCAGGGCTCCATTGCCTTTGGGACATCTACTCCGATTAAGAGTTCCACGTCCGCATCAATTTCTTGTAGTTGTATTTCCTTCAAGTAATGCCACCTGTTGAGATCCTTTTGAGAGAAGAGGTTTCTCTTTGTCACTAGTATCTTTGTTTGTGTGTATGTCTTCTGCAGATCAATACAGTTATTCCCATCCAAATCACCCACTTGTAGTCCAGTTATTTCATAACTATCCACTGGTTTCTTTTGACCCATTGTTTGCAGGAGAACTGTAGTCTTCCGTCCTGTTGTATTCAGCCGTCGCATCAGATTTTCTGTGCAAAAGGTTGATGTGCTGCCAGGATCAAGAAAGGCATATGTTTGTATAGTTTTGCTGCCTTTGGAAACTTTTATTTGTACTGGTACTATTGACAGTTTGCAATATTTTCCAGCCCCGATGTCCTCTTCTTTATCCAGAACGACAGGAGTTCCACTGACTGATCGTTTAGTCCAATTGGTCATGTGGTCGTTTTCATTCTCGGTTGGTTTATCGATGTGTAGAATGCTAGGGTGCTTTCCTTGGCAGTGTAGGCATGTACTCCTTTTCCTACACGCTTTGCTCACGTGTCCCCTGGTTAGACATCCAAAGCATATGCCTTTTTCCTTCAATAGTTGCACCTTTACATCACGTGGTTGCAGCTTTAATATTTCACATTCATTTAGCGAGTGCTTGCCTTTCTTGCAAATGCAACAATTACCATCCCACCTATTTGTAACCAGGCTTTCAGTTCGTTGATAGCTTTTTGGACTTGCAGTGTTACAGTTCCTCGTTTCTATTGCCATGGCAAAGCTACTACTTTTACCTCGTTGGTTGATTTGCTGTTTGGAGTAGGATGTAGTAGCTTTTGGGATGGCCCTCTGGGATGGCATAACATCATGAATATCACTAAAGAGGGGATCTTGCAGAATGCTGGCTTGCTTTTCCATAAACACAACAAGATCAGAGAACGTGGCCCTTCTTTGGTTTCGTTCTAGAAGCTCGAATGCTGTATTTCTCCACTTTTCCTTCAGCTTGTATGGCAGTTTTGACACAATGAGCTTTAAAGTAGATACAAGATCCAGTTCTTCCATGCTTTTTTAGTTCCTTCATAGCATTGCAGCATCCTCTCAGGTAAAGGGCATATGCATGTAATGCTTTTCCATCATCAGGTTTAATCATGCTCCAGTTGAGGGCTTTCCCCATGTAGGCATTTGCAATTTTCACTCCATCTCCAAAGTGAACTTTCAGAAGTCTTCGTGCCTCAGCATAACCTCTCTCTGGTTCCATGTGAAAGCAGCTCCTCACCAGTTCCCTAGGTTGGCCACTAGTGTATTGTTCAAGGTAATAAAGTCTATCATCATCACAACTAGTTTTATTCTCAATGCCATGCTCGCATGAATGTTTGGAAACTTAAAGGGTCACCATCAAATACAGGTATTTGTCTGGAGGGAAGTGAGGATTGTTTCTGATGTAACATTAGTAAATCTGCAATATCATTTTGCCTCTGGATCACAGTTACCAAATCTCTACTATGACTACTAGAGTCTGATTCCTCAGAACTTTCACTCCTTGGTGGCTCTGATGTTCTCGGGCTCAACAGTGGAGCTGGTTCAGAGGGGTCTAATGCAAGTGCAGGTATTTGAGCTCTGGGTTGGCTGTGAAGTGATGTTTTAGCAATGTGGCTTGTCAAATATTCATTCATTCCATCTCTTTCCTGTACTGTAGAATGTCTTTCAGGGCCCACATAAAAACTGTCAAACACCTTTAATTTGGCTTCAGATTCGGCTATATGCTCCTCCAGTTCCATTCTCTCCAATTCAGCTTGTAATCTGCTTTTCTTCATTTCCAATGCCTGTTTCTGTTTTAATGTGGACATCCGTGCTTGTAATGCAGCTTTCTCCGTGGCTACTTTAAGATGAGCTGAGGCTATTGAAGTTGCAGATTGTCTTGTTTGTTTTGAACATTTTTGATATCCTAGACTCATTGGATACATTGGAGATACTATCATGAGGATTAATAAGCATCTGAGGGTCTGGTGGAAAAGTGTTCCATGAATCCACTTCCTTTAGGAAATTCTCAAATGTTTCCATTTTGGGCTCATACCAGTCCAACGTCTCATTTTCCTTTATTTCAGAAGGTAAGAGCATTTGGACAGCAGCATGAGCTTCTTTACATTCATCCAGAGTCACTTTTAATTGTTCCACACCTCGTAACACCCTTTCACTATTTCCACTATCAGCAAGCAGTGGTCTGAGTTAATTCAGATTACGCGTGCACGCGCCCAGTTTCCCTCTGCGCTTCGCACTGAGAGTTTTTAACTTATTCTCTATTTTATCAGGTTCTTCAACCATCATGACATAATTTCCTTGTCCTTAGGATAACAATTTATCAATTATTTTGATCGTTCAATCCGCACTTTAATCCAAACATTGCGTCGTCACAAACATTTCTCTCTGCTCCATTCCGTTTCCTTTTATCTTGGCAGGCATCCAGCATATATCCACATCCCGATCATGTTTAATGTCTTTCTTCTGGCTTAAGGGTTCATCTCATTCCTAATATTAGTCCATTTACTCACTGTTCTTGATCCGTCCTTTGTTTACTCGCGGCCCTCCGCATGGCTCAACAGCTGATTGTTGCGCAATCCTTACACTCTGTCCACGGAGTATCCTTCTTCCATTCACAAATAAAAAAAACCGGGATTCCAGTCAGCGATGCGTCCTTAACATCAGTTATTACAGCGGTCCGGAGTCTTTGACTATGTCGTGGCCCATTCTTGTGGGATATCTAAAAACTGTGCCACGTCAACAGGGATCCGCTTCTTGACTCACACGTTAAAAACCATCCAAATAAAGCTCTGTAGGCGCTGATTTATTTGCCTTCCTCGGCCGATTTATTTACTTCCATATATTTAAACAAACAAAATGATCAGTGTAACGTGAGGTCAAAGACTGTTCCGATTCCCCGTTCATTGCTGGAGACAATTTCCTCCTCACGCTCAGTCCCACCCCTTCCTTATATCACAGGTGTGGCTCGCAGTAAATCAAGGTTTTTCTCCGAATATTTAATTCGGTACTAATACATAAATGGAAAGAATATATTAAGATCAAAATTAATAAGAAAATAATACACTCATTGTCAACACAGAAAATGGCTCTAACAGTCCTAGTCATAGATTGGCCATAACAAACACCAAATTCGAACATAAGGTGGCTCATAATTATACATAGTACCACGGCAACATAGACAGAAGGCCGATGATCGATTGCATCATCGGACCTGAGGTCGTATGTCTTGGACACTTGTGTGAAGAGAGGGGCGAAGCTGGCAGTTGGCAAACCTGGTAAGCCCAAACATGTAGTGCGGGTGAGCTGTGACCGTTTAAACTAAAGCCTCTATGCTGAAGGTTCTGCTGGGGGCTGTGGTTTGAAGGTGCAGTGACCCTTGAACATCCTAGTGGACAAAAATGGTCAGGGAACCCATCGCACTGAAAAAGGAGGTCTTCTGCCATATGTTATCCAAGAGGAGTCTGTAGGTGGTTGCAAGGTACTGACAGGCCCGTCTACATGTGTTTTGTGGATTTGGTTAAGGCTTATGATCGGGTAGGTTGGGAAATACTGTAGGAAGTGCTGTGGGAGTATGGGGTGAGTGTCAATGCTCAGGGCCGTCCCATATCTGAACGCCCAAAGCAAGAGCTGTGTCCTCTGCAGTGAGTAGGCCTAGTTTCCGGTGAGCATTGGCTTCCATCAGGGCTGCGCTTTGTCAACCATCATGTTTGTGACTTTCATGGACAGGAACTCAACGCAATTCATGGGGAGGGGAGTTGCAGTTTGGTGTACTTAGTTATTGCAGTTCTGCTCAGATAATGTTGTTCTGAAGGCATCACTGGTTTGCAACCTTCAGCACTCATTACATCGGTTAGCATTTGAGTGTGGAGATAAGGATCAGCTCCTCTAAATCTGAGACTATGGTTCTCAGCAGGACTGTCTACTGCTACTTTGGAGTAAGTCCTCACCCAAAGTGAAGGATTACAAGTAGCAAGAAGTCATTCAAGTGAATTCCAGTTGGCACAAACAGATTGTCCTCTTACCTTTTGTGGGATCTGAGCGAGGGCTGAGGCGATCATGTTTCCCTTCTCTGTAGTAATGTTCTTGATGAATGATCCCAAAGTGAAGACCACAATGCCAGCATCTCTAGAACTCTGCACAAACTCCTCCATATCCTGCAAAAAGAGAAACATCATCTTGATGTAAACCATCCAGCTTTTTCTTTTCTTTCTTTTGTGGTTTTTATCATTTAAAAGGAATCAAATGTTGTTGTTATTGTTTGGAAACACACATCACTCAAAGTTGCCCTCTTCTGCCCAGCTCCACAAGTGAAAAATAAGGAGACATGTCAGGAACAAAGCAGTGAATCAGGTTACGTTTTCTACTTTTTTTTAAAAATAAAGTAAAATAAGAAGAAAATGCATGTGACACACTTCTGATAGTGATGATTAAGGGGAATTATTGTTGTATAAGTCTATAGGCCTACATGTTTTTAAGGAAATACCACATAATATGTATATATATATTAGGGGTGGGGGAAATAATTGACACAGCATGGTATCGCGATAATTTGCGTGGCGATATTGTATCGATACACGGATGCCAAGTATCGATATTTTATTATATAAACTTTTTTAATTTTTTATTATTATATAAACTGTAGCATATCCCTCCGAAAGATGGTCGTACACTTGACTGATGATTTCTAATTTATTGAAAACTCCAAAAACCAATGTAGCCTAAGAGCTACACAAAGACACAAAACAACAAATACATTTAAGTTACATCCATATGAGCATTACTTTAGCATACCATTCAAAAAGTGAACTTCAAATAGTTAACAAAGTTATAATACAGTGTATATATATAAATTGAAATGTTGTTATCTCCGTTAATATATACTTCATCTCCGTTATTTTTCTCCGTCAAGTTTTTGCTTTGGAAACAGTAACTTCCTGCCAATTGCGCAAATTCGCCTTCAAAATAAAAGCATGTCTATAATATAAATCAGGAAGTTACGTTAAGACATGTATACAATTACAATGAAAGTAACAAAAACAATGCCATCTCCTTTCAGGTTCAAAGAACACAAATTGGGTTATTTACATAAAGTATTCATATTGCAAATACATTTTTTAACCAGGAAGGGAAGACGGACAGGGATATGACCCATGTGATTTGCAATATCGCAATATATCGTATCGTAATACTTAGCATATCATAGAATCGCAATACTATCGTAACGTGGCTTAAGTATCGCAATAGTATCGTATCGTGAGGAGTCTGGTGATTCCCACCCCTAATATATAAATGCCTGTGATATTGGAGATAGCCCTACCTCTGGTAAAGGTTTAGCCGGTCTGCAGTGGATTCCACCAACAAATTTGAAGTTGGGAAGGAAAGGACGAGGGAAATCAAAATCCCAGTAGGATCGCATCAACCAGATATCTGCTCTACCCATCGTCTCACAGGCACTGGTGGGTGTTCCTGTCACAATGCAACAGTTAATATTTATAAAACACATTTTATGAAGCTAATTCTTATATTTCATATGAAAAATAATATATAAGTAACTTTGATTGCATATAAAAGCATTGCATTTGATCAAATCATCATTAGACATCATAAGGCCATTAAGAAAATCTGCTGTTACAACATTTTTCCTTACCTTTGACTTCGGAGTAGTATTTATCAATATCTTTAAAAAAAATGTTACTCATCACAATGTCTTGCAAAGCGTAGAAGAGGAAGTTCCACACTCTCTCCGAGAAGTCCATCTTGTCGGTCAGTTTGCTCATAGCTCCAGGGACAAAGGAGGGAGGAGCAGGGAGCTGACCACAATGTCTTTCACAGATATTGGCAATGGAAAAACGCAGAGAGAACACCAGGGGGATGCCCAAAATCTCTGCTACTAAGTCACTGCCGGGGTAAATTGGGTCAGCCAGGAGAAGGTCATATTTTCCCTCCTTCAACTTGTTCATGATGGTTTCTGATTTCAGCACGCCATCCAAGACCTTGAAAGTATAATGCATGTTAAGCTTCATCACATCTATGAATCTGATGTAAAGCTGAACATAGCTCATATTATGCATCTCGTAGACAGAGAAGTGAAGGAACTCCTCAAAAAACTCTTCAATGGTTTCCTTTGAGACGGAGACGTTAAAGGGTTCATAGCTAAAGCGAGAAGGTTCACTAGAGTTCATGAACATGGACGTGCTCGGCACCAGCACCTTCACCTGGTGTCCCCTGTCGACCAACGTCTCCAGCACAGGCTTCATGTTAATCCAGTGGCTGCCTTCAGTATACCACACCAAAATGTTCCCTCCATTTGCGCTCCATGTCACAGAAAGTATCAGCAGGACACAAACGGAGACATGCTGCCCCGGCTTCATGGTGCCTGTTTGTGAAAACCAAGCAATTGGTTAGAGGTAAAAAAAAGCAGTGGCTGTCTAGTTAATGTTCAGAGTTGAAAACAAAAACAAAATTGGTCTCTAACCTGTACTACATATCCTAAATCGGTAAGTAAAAACATAACCTAGTTGTTACTGCAGAGAGACTGAATGCAATAACAGACAGATAAGGATTCCAGCCAAGTGAACTTCGACACACTGAAGTAATTTGAGTGTGTGTGTGTGTGTGTGTGTGTGTGTGTGTGTGTGTGTGTGTGTGTGTGTGTGTGTGTTGTGTGTGTGTGTGTGTGTGTGTGTGTGTGTGTGTGTGTGTGTGTGTGTGTGGTGTGTGTGTGTGTGTGTCTGAGCTTGTATTTTCTTGTGTAAGAATTTCCGCACATACCACTGTATTGTAGGAGTGGAAGTATGACCACAGATGTGTTTTTTTTGTGGGAGGGGAAACATTTCAAAAGCAGCTTCCTCAAAGTTTTTTTCAGCAGTTTGTTCTGAAATGTCTTGTCCACTATTGGATAATTTCTTGGATTTACCTAAATACGTTTTAAAGTTTGGTGAACACATCATCAGTTCAAATGTTCTCTTTTGTCTAATAGTTAGGGTTATGACCAAATACCTTTTTTGTTATAACTCTTCTCTGGCTGTGTGTGTGTGTGTGTGTGTGTGTGTGTGTGTGTGTGTGTGTGTGTGTGTGTGTGTGTGTGTGTGTGTGTGTGTGTGTGTGTGTGTGTGTGTGTGTGTGTGTGTGTGTGTGTGGCCTAGCATTACTATACTTGTGGGGACCTAAATCTGTTTACACAGTCACGTGTGGGGACTCGCCTCCCTTATGGGGACAAATTGGAGGTCCCCATGAGGGGAATCATTAATTTTAGGGTGAAGACTTGGTTAGGTTTAGGATTAGGATTAGGGTAAGGTTAAGGGTAAGGATTAGGGTTTGGCATGTGTTGGTTGTGCTTAAGGTTAGGATAAATCTCTAGGAAATGCATGTAAGTGAATGTAATGTCCCCTGAAGTGATGTATACATGGTATGTGCGTGTGTGTGTGTGTGTGTGTGTGTGTGTGTGTGTGTGTGTGTGTGTGTGGTGTGTGTGTGTGTGTGTGTGTGTGTGGTGTGTGTGTGTGTGTGTGTGTGTGTGTGTGTGTGTGTGTGTGTGTGTGTGTGTGTGTGTGTGTGTGTGTGTGTGTGTGTGAGGAGCCGTTACGTCACTATACTCAGAAAAATCTCCAATGAGGCGTTCTGGGGCAGCATAGACAGGTCTTTTCTGTGTTAGAGTCTTACTCGCTACAGGGTGTACTTTGAGGGTTAGTGACTCTGCAGACCGTTTACATGCATAAAAAACACAAGGGGATGGGTAATAACCAGAAAAAGCATGTCATGGGACCTTTAACATGGTGGTGTAGCATTTAGTTCTATTAATTGCTGTGCATAAGTACAGCCTCACATAATTGACAGTGTGGCGTGTTTTCAAAATGTATTTAGCTGTAGGAAGAGGCAGCTGATTTCAGCTCAGGGGTCAGGTCGGTGTTAATATTCGGGAGGCGGGGGTGGTCGACCATGCCTTTAGGAATCAGTGGCGTTGAGTCTATGCTGTTCTTGGGAAATGTCACCAGCGACTCTTTGGGTGTTTAAATCTAAACTCTGGGTACTCAGGCCCCCTCATTAACATTGTAGATTCCTTTTGACGCTGGATTCAGGAGCGTCTGGAAAAACAATAAGCATTTGAATATTGAATTCAATGCCCTGTTGAGGGAGTCAGTGCCATTCAGAGTGTGTAAGTGAATCGTCCTCAGACCTCCCCTGGTGGCATAGAGGATGTGTGAGAGAAAGTAATGGTCGGTATAACAGCTTGTTCAGGGTTCATCATTGAGTCTAAATGTAAAATTCCAGAGAAAAATGAAATACAAGCGTAAAATACTATGATTCCCTCTCTACATTCCTGCTGCTTCCTTCCTTCCCTGCTCTGTCTTCCCACCACAGGGTAAGGGTTACAGCGCATTGCTTTTTGAAGTAGATATTTGCATAATCAGATTAGGATGCGTGATTGTCAGTGGGCTCCCCCATCAGAGGGTGCTCCAGAGGAGAGAGGGTGCTGTCCAGCCCAACAATGGATAACTCCCCTCCTCTCTCACCCTCCAACCCGCCTGCACCTGCATCCCACCCAGCCACCCGGGTTGCTGCATGGTCGGCCGTGGCGGCAGTGCACGCTTGGTCTTGCAGCCATGGAGGGGGAGAGATAGAGTGGGAGGAAAAGGGAAGAAGGAGGGGGTTTGAGTGCATGACGGGAGTGGGAGGGCAGGGGTTGAGCTGAGATATTTAAACATGCAGAGTGTGAATTGGCTTTAAGGGGATAAAGAGCTCAGGGCCTATCGGTTGGCACCCAACTCCAGAAATTCTTTTTCATGGGCGCCTCAGCCGGGAGAGCGAGGGGCTGCCTGCACTGATCTGGTCCATTGTGATAACAGATTCAGACAGTGTGCTAGACGCTGATAAGGAAATGTGCTCTCAATAGACGATTACCCACATACTTGGGAGAGAATAGTCAATCAGGCAAATATACTTGGTAGAGGGAAAGAGACGCGTACAGATTTGTTATTATTTTCAATGCAGGGTTTCATAATCCTGCAAAAGTTGAGGTCAGGGTAATTCTCATATTGTGATTGGGTGATTTCTGTAAATAAGGTGTATCAGCAAAATGCATTACACTGCCTGACAGCATGGATGTGTGGAAAATCTGTCACATGCTATCCCGTTTCTAAACATGACTGAATATTTAAACATAAGTGTAAAATACAACAAAACCTTCAACATACAAAGGATTCAGGTTTTAAAAATATAGTATCTCACATTGCCTGGTAGTTCAGTTATTAATAACCAGAGTAGTTTTATTTCAGTTCACCATGAAATTGCTCAATTTACTGTGAAATTGCACAAGAGGTAAATGCCTCCCAAATTGATGCTGGGGGAGAGGCACACCGATGCTGTACAGTTGTTTTCACTCTCCCAATATGATTTATTTAGTGTGTTTGCAGCATTACAAAGAGTCACCTGTCAGTTCCCACAGGCCTCCAGTCAGTGTATCCAGCTGCCCTCTGCTCCGTTTACACACCATTAGCCAGAGTTTAACAGTGGCAGTGAAAGGGCTCCAAACCAACTCGGTGTTTACTCTTCAGCTCAGAAAGTTGCACCCTTTTGGCTTAAAATGTGGCACATTTTCCACAGGCACAATAGACGATTAGGCATGTCGATGTTTGACCTCTAGAAAACAAACAAGAAGACGGGTGCAAACAAACCTGCTGATATTCCAACTAAAGCTAAAACACTTTACATTACAGTGCGTTCGTCATGTTCTGGACTGACAAAACATTGATCAACTGTTTTGATAATTCATTATCAAATAAAAAAACATGCCAAATGTTTGTTTTTCTCCCTTTTTGAAATTAATATACATCGAAAAAACAAGTAATTTCACATTTTAACTTTGGCAAATTATAATGGGTTTTTCTCACTTTCTTCTGACATTCTACAGACTTACCAATTCAACAATTAATTGAAAAAAATGGTTAAATCAAAAATGAAAAACAATCAGCACTTGGTTGCGCAATTTGAACTTTGGTTGATTTTTAGCTTTTATTTATTTTTATAGTTTGAGGTTTTTTTCTATAGGAACATTTATCAAAATGCACAGTAACATTTTGTATATTGATGCATTGGATTTGTAACCTTTTGTGGATGATTCCCATACAACATAAATGAACTGGTGGCTTCTGTCAGTTATCTTTTTCTAAAACAAGTTACACTCAAAGTTCTGCCTACAGTGCTTCTTCTACGTTTTCCTGAAGCGAACTACATCTGCACATTGGTCAACTGGACAGTGTTTGACTCCAGAGTGACCTCCGACTCCCGGGGTCACAAGTTAAGCTGTCACTTTCAGCGCTCCTCTCACAGACCTCTGGTCAGTGGACAGAGAGCAAAGGTCAGCTCTGTGTCCACACGGTCATTACACGACCTGCGGACAAATGTTTCTGGGATATTGAGCATGAACAAAGAGGCGGTAGCTCCGCTCTTAACTTCACATCAGCTGTGTTTTACACAGGGAAATGATTTCATTGGAGACCAACATGATGTACCAATTCCACACTCATTGTAAATGTCTCAGTACATTATATATTTGCTGTTACTATGCAATCTACATTTTATCCAAGTCTATACAAACAGGAAATGACACAATATTGCTGTTGATGCACATCAATCAAACTGTTACTGAGGTTGTTTATCCAAGGATTTAATTGGTACTTTATTTTATTTATTTTAGGTGTTTCTGGTCTTGTTTTACCACCATTTTTCTTTCCAGTCACTACGCTATTTCACCTGTCACTTGTTTTGGGTAAACGCTTTTTACCCAAATTTGTGGGACAATTGTGTCCTTCAACACAAATAATCTGTTTTAGTATGTATAATGGGAGTTTTGGGCAATAACATATACATATAATTGCATTTCAAATTGTATATAACGCCACGGTTAAAAAGTGTCAGATTCAGTAAGTAGTTTAAACTCTACCCAAAAATGTAATCTTTCGTAGATCTTGAAGTTTCCAGCTGTAAGAATTACAAACAATTAGTGACCTCTTTAATTAGACAGAAAGTGTTTTTTTAACAAATCATTTATTAAATAAATAGTTCAAATAAATACGATACTGTATATATTAACAAGCACACCAAAATAACTTAAAAAGGAGGTATAAGAAGATAAATAGCACTCTTCACAGGAGACAATCAATTCATAATCTTTGGCTATATGACATGCGTATTTTACAAAAGCTCAAATAAACACATTTAAATTAGAAGACATATGCGTTGTAAAGGATGTAATTAATCGAAAGCGGATTGTCATTTTTGACATTTCTCAACCCAATCCTAAGAAAACAAATTGGTCTTCAAGAAACACTGATAACTGTTGTGTAATACTGTATGTGTGAGAAACAGCAAAAGTCTTTCAAATAACTGATTCTTCTGAAGTCACATAACCTTTACAAACAAAAATAAAGGTCAGATTTAGTCTTCAAAAAACAGCATGTCGTAGAAAAAAGGAGAAAAAAAGTGCCCTTGGCTATTTTGAGACGATTGCAGTCTGGAGAATTGGTGAGCCATTATCTATTCAAGTGCTGAATCTATTGCTTGAAATGAGAAATTCCTTAATCCCCTCCATTTTCCTCATCGGCAAAACACCCTGTCATTGCAAAACTAATTTAGTTCCAGGCGGGCATTAACATGAAGACATGAAGGGAATATTGTACATCCAGGCTTTTACACATCCATGCAGAATACAAATTCATTTTCACCCGCAAATCATATTTGAACACTGATCAGCGTGGAGGCTGTACCAACATTTTCAGCGATGTTTGGAGCCCACATCTATCACACAATATTGGGTCTTCTGCATTGAAACACGCACGGGTGACAAATGCAGACAAAAAGAGTCTTGAGAAAAAACAAGAGCAGTTTGTCAAAACCCCATAAAGGGTCAGAAGGTCCACTCGAGAGTTTCCTTTTTTTGTGTTTTCTACCAGGCCTCGGAGCTGTCGCAGCTGGAGTCAGGTGATGGGACCTCTGTGTCGCTGGTCATGGCCCAGGGGTGAGGAGGGGAGTTCAGCTGCTCCATGCTTCCTCTGAGGAAGGTGAGCAGAGCGGTGGGGGAGTGGCTGGCCGGCAGACCGGTCTGGCTCTCCAGCAGCTGCACCAGGAAGGTGATGTAACGCATGGCCAGGCGCAGGATCTCGTTCTTGCTCAGCTTCTTCTCCGGAGGATGGGTGGGGATGAGCTTGCGGAGCTCCGTGAAGGCGGTGTTGACGTTGTGCTGCCGCCAGCGCTCCCTCGTGTTGGTGAACACCTTCCTGGTCATGGTGCTGAGTTGAGCTGCAACGATTAATCGAATTATTGATTAGTCGATTGATAGAAAATAAATCAGACTATTTTCATAATTTAGAAATTGTTTTAGTCTATTTTTTTAAAGCAAAAAAATTCCCAAACATGCCCAAATTACAGCTCCTTTGTGAATATGTTAGGCTTATCTTTGTCATTAATGATAGTAAACTAATTTGATCAGACATTTAAAGATGTCACCTTTGGGAAATTAGAAAGGGCACTTTTCAATTTGTTTTACATAATAATAATAATAAGAGTAATGAGCAGAATCACGGTAAACAATCTTAGTTCTTAAGTGACTGACGGAAAGGAAAAGGATGGAATATTGGCCAAGGTACTGTAGTACTTTTCACAAAACGATACATTTTTATTGCACCAATTTACAAAATCCTTCAAGAATATTTACCAAAATCTATGTCGCTGTTTTCTGCTCCTTACTGCAAAATACAACTCTAATGTATTATCTTTTTCTCACAAACAGACATTCCTTCATATTCTAAAGGCTTATTTTGGAAATGCTTTAACCATACTGCATTATTAAGTGTTTATAAGCAGTATATACATTACTGATGGCTTTAAAAGATGGCTTTTCACATAGCGTACGTGACAGATATGTGTCCACAACAATTCCTGTAGGCACCCACATTTATGGCTGGTGTATGAATAGATAATAAACGACAATTCAAAAGAGATGCAGTTGCTGTCAATTACTCTGCAATATATTAACTGTGAAATAGATGGGTTGAAATGGAGTTTAACCAAATTGTTTTTTCTAAAAAGCTTAATAACAAACAGCTCTTAGAGGAAACTAATCATTATAAATAGATCATTTGATATTCCGGTCAATGCAAAGTATGCACAAATGTATAGAAAATCATCATCTTAACACTCTGGCTGATTAATGATTTACTTGACCAAATTGGAAACACGTGGCCTGAATGAGAAACGATATCCACATCAAACGCCTCACCTGTATGTGTGTAGAAATGTGCAGAAATGTCAGTTTGAGAGTGGTCCTCCGCAGGTCACCAGTGTCCAGTGGTCCGCTGTGAATGTCCACTCAGTTGTGTCTTCTCATGCTCGATGACAGATCCTTGTGAGCAGGAGGGAGGGAAAGAGCTAAAGAGAGAGGGTGTGAGGGAGGGAGGGATGGGGTAAGACTGCCGCATGCTCGCATCCCACATTTTATAGCAGGGTGAACCCTTTTGTGTGACGTATGCTGTCGTGGAGCCTCTGGCATTGTGTGTGAGGTTGGTGTTAACTGAGGAGTGATTGTTAAAACACACCCCCTCCCTTTTCATTATTTAGATCCAATGAAGGTGGCTTTATGATGATATTGTCCATATATCACTTTACATTATTTTTATAGGTATTTCTGTGCAATAATTGAAGGGATTCTGGGTCACCCCCCACCCCCCACTAAACAGCCTTTTAAGTGACTATTTGTGCAGCTTTTATGATTCATTGCTCATTTAATCCTTGAAGGTTTGCACTAAATGTGACAAATACATTCCCATTGAAGTGAAACTGAGACGTTCATCTCCCTGATCCTTCGCTCACTGCTGTGGACACTTGTTCCTTTCTATTTCTCTGACATTAGGCATGGACAACCCACCGTTCCTGCACCGTGGAAAAGACCTTGATATCACTGCCTGCTCTGCTATTGAATTCTGCCTGATTGGGCCACAAAAGGTAAAAATACCATATCCAGATTGACAGTTGAACAATATGTGTTTTGTTATGACTATGGTAATCTTGTTGAGCCATTCCAAGGGGCCACACATAAATTACAGCGTCCTAACTCACCTCTCTCTTACCACTCCTCACTCCTCTTTCTCCCCCCTTCTCTGCCTCCCACTTTCAACCTCCGTTCAGATAAAAAAACAAGTCTAGTTTAACCAATTGTCACTGTTCCTTTTACACCCTTCAAGTGTTGTTTCAAAGACGCAGCCTTCCATAAAAGTCTCTGTGTGGAGTAGGAATTTACATAATCCGATTAGGGGCTGGGATTAGCCCCGAGCCTGGAGAACAGGCCCGATGGGGGCCGTTTTCTGAATCGGCCATTCATGGGCCCCGCTGCACGTCCAAGAGGCTGCACCTGCAGGCCTGCGCTCTCTGCCTCCATCCAGCCTCCACTGCAGAGTCTGCAGACACACTTGCTGGTGTCAAATCTGTTCACTTTTTATCATACCTACAAAGCCAGGTTAAGATTATACCTGATTGGTTGTGATTAATCTATTATGCATGTTTGGGCAACAGCAGAATGATGAGCTAAGAAGCCCCATGTGATTTAAATGTTGCAAGTGCAGCGTTTTGATTTGCACACCGTGAGAGACTAAATGAGATGGCTCATAAAGCCAGTCTCATGAGGTCAGGTCTGTTGAATAACAGAGGTTACTGCTGTATTTATTATTGCACACTGTTTATAAGTGCAGACAATTCTGGGATACAGAATTTGTATTTAGAGAGGAGCAAGGACAGTTAGAAAATCATCATTGGCAACATTTATCTGATTCACTTCTGACCAAGCGGGACTATCGTTAACTTTGTGTATCCAAAATGTAAATCAGGTCTGGTTTTCATGTTTCTTTAAAAAGCCAACTTTTAAAATAAATATGTTTTCATTCTCCTAATAATAATCACTCAAAAGTTGCTATTGCCACTTGCAAAATGCAGGGAGATTTCTTGCAAATGGACTAATTCCCATCAATGAACAGAAACTCCAGCACCAGCAGATGTATTGTAAACACAGTAGATGAACAGACCTTGAATTGATATTGTTTACAAAATACAGTGAAGCCATTTTAAGCAGTCCAAATAATAATCATGTTGATTTGAGCCAGACTTTTATTATAGGCCAAATGCTGTTTGTCCACGAAGATGATGCAGGGCCATATTCTTTATCATGATGCAATGTTGAGAGTTGCAAATAAAGATCTTATTCATTCAAGATAAATGGATAAATCCTCCCAGTTTATCAAAGTCCACCATGATGTATTTGAAATCTATATATTGAGTTTAATATGTAAAAAGAGAAATGCAAGAACTCTCTGTATTTCAGAGACTGAATACAGCTACATGGAAAACTAATCTTAAGATTCATTATTTATTAAAAAAAATAGCTTATTTTTGTTGCAGCTCTACAGTGTTGGTTATTGTGTAAACAAACGTTGTGTTGCTTCGGCTGATATTGATTTCCTTCAGGGATGTGTCATTGGTCCTATCTTAAATCAGTTAGGCAAACAAATGTGCACCTAAGACACAGGAAATCCCGCCTCTGCTGGGGCTGCGTGTTTTATGTGTGTGAGGAAGCACACAGGTGACACAGTTAACTGCTGCCTGTGATGACAGATAACAGCTATGTGACCTTTACAGCTGTAGCATCCCAACCTAAAGGATAGCTTTGGTTTAAACAGCCTGTTAATTCCCACAATATCTCCCCTGTCCCATTCAGCCTCTTCTTTAAGGATAGTCGGGGGCAATTACTGCACCATTACGGCTGCTGTTTACCGAGCCTTCTTACGGGGGCTCCTTTGACCATCCTGCTTTTGTCCCTGTGCCATTAACAAAAACAAACCATTTACTCTGTCTCTTTGTTTGTCCACTGCTTGCGAGAAGGCAGAGGCCGGAGAGACAGAGCCGTTTAAAAGACAACAAAAAAAGCTGGTGGGTCATTGATGGTGGCTAGCCAGGCCTGGATGTGTCTGTCCAGAGGAGGGAGGCTCCGAGTCCATGTCCCTCGGGGTTGTCTTTGTCTGGGGATGGTTCCTCGGGGAGCTGGCTTCACTCTGCTGGCTCGTGAAGATAAGCACTCTCTCCACATGCTGAGAGGCGATGATAAGGGGATTGCTTCACTAAATGAAAAAAAAGAAGAAATATCCCCACCATTGGAGCTGCTAAAATGAGACGCTTTATCAGTTTAGCTGGGAAAGACCCTCTCGATCCCACTCCTCCAGCCATAAATCACTATTTGTTTTTCAGTAGTAGGCATGCTCTGTGTGGAGGAAAACAAAGGCTAAATGTGCCCACAGTTAAGTCCTATTTTGTAAAAATATTTGGTAGCACCTCGCTTATTTATTACTTAGAAGCAGTATATAGACATAGATTGTTTATAGCACCTAATAATCTATAAACTATTTAATAATGTGCAGTATTTTCAACATATACAATTTCATCTTTGAACACATTTAAACGTTTATATTGGCATTCATTATGAGTTTACACAGCAGCATCCGGTTGTGACTGTTTAACAGTACAGGAGAATAACAAGTAGGGTACAGGTGTTGAGGATAATAACAATACAACCTGTGGGTTTTATTTAAAATCACTAATACATATGTTATTAATTGGAAATAGAAGCATAACATTTTAAAACAAGCCATTATATATACTTAACATATATAACTTTACAAAAATATTATTAGAACAATAATAAAATGTTGGTATTTCATGTTTTTCCTTTACACACATATTTTTTAAAGACAAAAACTGCTGCTTAGGAAAAATAAAATGTATGTATAGAAATGGTTTCCAAAAAATGCTTGACGTAGAAACTTCTTGGCAGAACAAACAGACCAAGTCAAACGTAATTCTACCTGAACAAACACTTGAATGATGTATTTAATAACTTGAATCCGACAAAACGATGTCTTTACAAACAGGCCACAGGAACAAGGCATTCAAGTCATTTAGAATAATTTAAGCCTCGTCTGTCCATCACTTCTGCCGGGCACCTTCTCATAGCTTAACCTCCCCCTCTTCAGCGGTGTCATCACTGCAAAAGAAAAAAGGAAATATATCAATCTGTGTATTAACCGATTATGCAAAGAAAACAAAATGATTTATCAAGATAAACACAAAAGTCTCCAGTGTTCCTGGTGCGCTGTTTGATTATGTCATCCTGTTTTTGCCCTCTCTTTCTCTTAGGATGAAACTTGCCAATATGGCAATGTATTTATTCAAGGAGTCCTTTTTAGTCTCTTAGCTGGAGAAGAAGCATCAGTGGACCTTTAAGTCACATGCTTTGTCGACGTTGTGATTTATTCATCTGTTTCCATCATCCCCAATTTGCTTTAATGACACACCTAAACTATAACAATTAACACTCACCTGTTTCAATGAACCCTGCAGCCTCGCCCCTCCTCTTCCTCTCTTGTCCGATCCAGCATTTGGAGCCGTAGTTAGTGGGAATCATCGCGGTGTCTCTGCTGTTGGTGAGAAAGTCGTTGCTACTTTGGCCTTGACCCCAAAGCGTGACCTCTGCAGGGGGGCTCAGACTGTAGGGGACGTGGGGGTTGTCAGGGTGATGGACACTGTAGACCGGCGAGTTCCTGGACATGTGACTGTGGGCTGGCTGCTGCATGGCGTTGGGGTTGAAGCTGAGGGTGGAGTCCAGCTCGAAAGGACTTTTGCGTCCTGGAGTATGGGTGTTGAGGATTGTTGGAACCTTTGGTGTCCACTCACTGTTTACTCTTCCAACAACTCTCCCCACGGCTCCAGTTCTGCTTCTCCAGCCGGAGAACTTCCCCTCCTCCCTGTCCTCCTCTCTCCACTGACCACTGCTGGTCCAGCTCCTCTGGGGGGGGTGGAGGTCCTCTTGGCTGCTAAAGGAAGTACTCACGTCAAGTCTAAAGTCTGTGTGGCCCTCCTGCATGGAGTCTGTGTTTGGTTCACAGAAGCTGCGATCGGCTCCGAACAGGAAGCTGCTGTTGCCGTCACTACAGAACAGTTCTGGCTGAGGTTCAGAGTCGTTGTGCTCGGGGTCATCAGTGGTGGTCCACAGGCTGTTTGGGGGGCTGGGGTGTTGTGTTGTCTCAGTCAGGACCGCCTGAGACTCCATGTACAGGGAGGTGGTGTCACTGAACAGCTGAAACCAGGAAGAGAAGAGGGCAACATTAGAGATGTCACTAAAAGGTTTACATTTTCCTTACTGTTGTGGAATATTTTCCAAGGCCCATAACTTTGACCCAGTGTATCAGTTCAAACTGTCCTGACTGAGCACAGGCACCTGTAACCTTGGCTGCTGTGCTCTCAGTGTTCTGTCTCCCTGTTCCTGCCTGTTGGCGTCAGCTGATAGAGGTGTTATCATTCTATCTTGTTATGCAGCATGTTGATGATGCTCTCTGAACTAGCTAAATACATGGGTCTGGGGTAGAGTTCTTCAGAATTGACGTGGCAACTCTACCGTGAAGTCAGAACCTCTGACTCTTGGACTTGTGATGTGAATCCTCCGGCCGTTAACTCCAAATAAACCATCATGTGTTTGACATCAAAGCTACTGCTCCTACAGTGTCTCCTTCCTGAGTCGGTGACTCCCACTGCGTTGCTACACAGAAGTTTCCTCTACACTTACTATGAGATATTTTAAAGTACTTCAATTCTGCTGCTATCAATCTTTAGGTGGAGGAGTGACAAATGATCAATTGATTAATCCAGACGATGTTGCAGCCCTGCTTCTTTTTCAAAATACCATAAATGAGTGTTTCATGTTAAATGTATTAACGTGACATGAGTAGTGTGAGTAGAGTGGCTGTTTCATGGCTGTTTTCGCCATCCAGAAAACCAAACAGTGCATTGTATGACACGACTGGTCTGATAATCAGACTGACTGTATACGCTGGAAAACTACGTGTTATCATTAAGGAATGTATTGATCCGATAAACCTCTGGGGAGCTTTAAGGGAAAAACACCATCATACAGTATACGGGTGATTTATAAGTGTGGTTTTATATTTCTGATCACCTTGAGGACTTTCTGTGGAACCTCAGGGAGCAGCTCCTTCAGCTGAGACAGAGGGGCCCCCAGGAGCCACTGGATTGACGGGGCTCTCCTCAGCATCAGCTGACCCACCAGAGGGTTAATACAGGGGAACTGCAGCAGGCACTTCTCCTCCTACAGGGAGAGAAAACCAAACCACAGCAGAAGACAAACTCATGTTGGAAACACTTCTCTGGGGTCAGGGGGTAA